>NC_133458.1:4996426-5656426 GCF_048565385.1 Saimiri boliviensis | reverse complement strand
CCAGGATGGTCTCGATCTCTTGACCTTGTGATCCACCCGCCTCGGCCTCGCAAAGTGCTGGGATTACAGGTGTGAGCACCGCGTGCGCCCGACCTACTCTCCATCTTTTAGCTTTCATTTACTTAATCTCGTTTAAGGATCATGTCTGGCTGTGTTTGGTGCATGTCAACCCTGTAGGCCACTCCCTGTAGACAGGGGGACAAAATACCATCGTTGACTCTGTCATCAGGCAGCAGTAGGTGGGTCACTTGTTGATGGTCCCAACGAAACCATGCAAGAATAGTCCCCCACAGAGAGAGGGTGCCGGATGACAAAAGCAATACAAAGCCATTGCAGATGAAGTTTTGCACAGTAAGTGTTTATACTTGTATGTATACAAGTTCCTTTACTCTATATTATCTTATTTGATTCTCACAGTCGCCATGTGAGATAAAGATTGATAAAACTGTACCCTGGAGAGATGAAGTGGCTTACTTAATTGTGGTCAGAGAGCTGCAGAAAGGAGAGACAGAGTGCTGCTCCCAATCAGCAGTGAATTCTGGCATTGCCTGGCAGGAAGAAATGGTCCCATTGGAGTCATTGCCTTTTCTAATGCCCTGTAACCACAATGGCTATGTAGAAGTGATTTAGAGGCTGGTGGGGTACCAGATGTGGTCCCCAAACTGCTAAGTTAAGACCTGCTTGTTTGATACGCCCATCCTCATTTCCCTGGCTCTCACTGTTTCCCCTGCAGTTCCGGACCCAGGCTTGCTTCCTTTCTGTTAATTTTGTGCTTCATACCTGTGATGGTTAACCCTGAGTGTCAACTTGATTGGAATGCAGGATGCAAAGTATTGTTCCTGGGTGCGTCTGCAAGGGTGTCACCAAAGGAGATTAACACTTGGGTCAGCAGACCCAGAAAGGCAGACCCACCCTCTGTCTGGGGGGCACAATCTAATCAGCTACCAGGGTGGGTAGGATAAAAGCAGGCAGAGGAGCATGGGAGGACTTGACTTGCTGAGTCTTCCAGCTTCATCTTTCTCCCATGCTGGAACCTTCCTGCCCTCGAACGTCAGACTCCAAGTTCTTCAGCTTTTGGATTCTTGGACATGCAGCCGCGCTTTGCCAGGGGCTCTCAGGCTTTCTGCCTGAGACTGAAGGCTGTGCTGTCGGCTTCCCTACTTTTGAGGTTTTGGGGCTTGGACTGGCTTCCATGCAGACGGCCTATTGTGGGACTTCACCTTGTGATCATCTGAGTCAATATTCCTTAATAAACTCCTTTTCATATATATGTCTGTTCTATGAGTCCTGTCCATCTAGAGAAACCAAACAACACAATACCTTTCTAACCACAGAACTCCCATCCTTACCCCCGTGTGACTCCTAAGATCAGGCACTTCTTCTCCAGGTTCTCTCTCTCTCTCTCTCTCTCTTTCTTTCTTTTGAGACAGAGTCTTGCTCTGTCGCCCAGACTGGGGTGCAATGCTGTGATCTTGGCTCACTGCAACCTCTGCCTCCCAGGTTCAAGCAATTCCCCTGCCTCAGCCTCCTGAGTAGCTGGGATTATAGGCACCCACCACACACAGGGTTTTGCAGTTTTAGTAGAGATGGGGTTACACCATGTTGACCAGGCTGGTTTCGAACTCTTGACTTCAAATGATCCGCCCACCTCACTTCTCAAAGTGCTAGGATTATAGGCGTGAGCCACCACACCCAGCCAAGTTCTCTTTTTGAGTAATTAACCAGCTGAGAAATGTAGATTTCCTAGGACGGTTATCAATACTGAAGTCATCTGTCATAGCTGCGGGTGTGTAATTTAGGGACTCTCCTAGAGATAGTGTTTTAAGCCAATGGGGGAAAAAAAAACCCTTCTATGATAGAAATTGTATTATCTGTGCTTCCAAGAACAAGAATGATCTGGTGGAATCAGACCGACCGGAAGGTCAGGAACCAGGGTTTTAGGGCACCTATGAGATTCCAGACACCTTCACTCTTATCAGACTCAGCCAGCCCCCGATAAAGTGGCTGCGAAAGCAGTCATTTTGCTACAGATCAGGGTTCTTGGCTGTGGGATCCACAGATGGAACAAGTGGGGAAGCTGGCCAGCAGGAAACCAGGAGCGCAGTCACTCTCTGGGCCACCCTTGCATCTGTGGCCTGGCGTCTACATGCCCCACAGAGCTTGGCTGCCTATGGGCTTGCCTTGCTTTCAGCACTGCTGTTAATGGAATGTCTTCACTGCAGTCTTCTTTTTTTATTTTTTATTTTGAGACGGAGTCTTGCTCTGTCTCCCAGCTAGAGTGCAGTGGACTCACTGTAACCTCCCACTCTCAGGTTCAAGCGATTCTCCTCTTTCAGACTTCCCAGTAGCTAGGATTACAGGTGTGTGCCACCACATCTGGCTAATTTTTGTATTTTTAGTAGAGATGGGGTTTCACCATGTTGGCCAGGCTGGTCTCAAACTCCTGACCTCAGGTGATCCACCTGCCTCGGCCTCCTCTCCAGATGCTCCCTTCTGTTTGGAATTGGGATGCAAAACTCATCTCCTTGCTGTGCTTTTTCGTGGTTAGGGAACTTTGTGATTCCATTCAGCAGAAATTTACGAGTTCGTGGGAAGGATTGGATTCCACCCCACCCTAGGCCCTACTGTTTAAAAAGCAGACAAGAGACAGGAATGGCTTTGAAAGGGCTCCTCGAAGGCTGGCCTGGAGCCTGCCCCTCCTGACAGGAGTCACAGCACTGGGAGCACATGAGGAGCGGAGAAGCAGTGCAGATAGGAATGCGTGCAGGTTCCCTGTGATGTCTGAGGGCATGCGCTCTTCCCAGTGGCTTCCCTCCCAGTCACATGGCCCCGGAGCTCCAGCGCACTCAGGGAGCAGGGACTCCACGTCTTGTGCTGCAAGGACTTTAAAGACAGCTCAGCAAAAGCTTCTTTTCTTCACTTCTTTTAATTCTCAGTCATATTTCCTCCCAGCTTTTAAAGTGATCCAATAGAATGTGTTTTGAAAACCAGATAGCACAAAGGTGTGCTATTTTAAATGCACGATTTTTTTTCCTGAATTTACTCTTCATATTGCCCAGACTTAAAGTGCACTTGATAACTGAGTCTCAATAGGTTGACTGTCACAGTATTTAAATTTTGTTTTCAGACTTTCTGTTGTTTTAAACAAAGTAAAATTGTAGTCATTCATTGATACCTCCTTATCTTCTTCTGCCTTTACTAAATTTAGTCATTGAATAAGAAACCTAAAGAGAGTTTAGTTTTTTGTTTAAATAAACAGGAATGGCTGGGCACCATGGCTCATGCCAGTAATCCCAGCAGTTTGGATGGCCTAGGTGGGCGGATCACTTGAGCTCAGGAGTTCAAGACCAGCCTGGGCAACACAGTAAAACCCTGTCTCTACCAAAAAATACAAAAATTAGCTGGGCATGGTGATGGGAGACTGTAGTCCCAGCTACTTGGGAGTCTGAGGCAGGAGAGTCACTTGAACCCAGGAGGCAGAGGTTGCAGTGAGCCAAGACCATGTCACTGCACTCCAGCCTAGACAACAAAGTGAGATGCCATCTCAAAAAACTAAACCAAAAAACAAAATCAAAACAAACAAACAAAAACCAGGAATGCTTGTGGCAATTATTTTAATGCCATCCCTTTCTTTCGAAGAGGCTATCTTCCATCAACAGTAATATCTCCAACCATTAATTTCTCTGCCTTCTACTTAAGTAAAATATGTCATTTTATGTTCGTTCATCTCAGTAAAATGACTAGTAAACATGGAATTCTTCCTGGTCCTGCCTTATCATTCATTCATTCATTCATTCATTCATTCATTTTTTCACCCAACATCTATTAACTGAGGATCCCCTCTGTACAAAGCACTATACTAGGGGTGGGTGGGTACTAAAGGTGAGTAAAACAAGATCCCCATCATCATGTAGAGAAGATTCTTTTGAAGCATGCATGAAGGGAAGAAATCATAGCTAGAGAAGGGATGCAGGAAATGAGGTGATGGCATTTAGATTCACTTAAACTCAGTTGATGTCACTGCACCATTGCGGGATCCTGAGAATTCCATCCTGATAGGTTCATGCAGGTCAGGCTGCTGGTCTCTCATCAGAAGTGGGCTAAGATGTGGCCTTCCCATAAAATGTGCGGCCACACACAGGAGTACCATCAACGTCTTTCACCTCTCCTTCCTGCTTCTGCATTTAGCAATTTCTTCACAAGCTTGGCATACCTTGGTTTGATATGTGCCTTCTGTGTGCCTCATTCTACAGAGGAAGAGGCAAAAAAGAACAACTTGATATTTGAAGAAATCCTGTAGCATGAAAAAGAAAGATGGAGATAAGCAGAACAACCAGCAGAAACAGACAAAGACATAAAAGAAAAATTTAGCATCTTCCATAAGAAAATGAAGAAACACGTATCAGTTTACAAAAACAAACAAAACATGGTGTGAAGAAGACTCAATTAGAAAGCAAGAATTCGTTCTTGGAAGATAAAATCTGATTATATTTCGGAGGAGAGTGTTAATTAATAATTCCGTGTAAGGGTTCAAAGGGAAGACTAAGGAAGTCATCTAGAATTTAGAGCACAAAAATAGAGCGTGGGAAACCATGAAGAAAGACAAGGGGGCCAGAATTTTAATCCAGAAGCTCTAACATTTAATGAATACAACTTTCAGAAAGAGTGACCAACAGGAATACAAACAGCTGATAATCAAAGACTACAGAAAATTATCCAGCCCCAAGTGGTAACTGAGTCTTCACATTGCAAGGGGCCTTCAGGTGTCAGGAGGGATGAATGCAAAGATGCCCATAGCCGGATATGCACTTAGGAAATGATACAATGCCAGATTAAGGAGACGATCATAAAAAGCTTTGAGAGCACACACACACAAAACAGGTTACTTACAAAGAACTGAGGCTTTAGCTGGTGTCAGACATTCCATCAGCGGAACACAGTCAAGTACTCTCAGAATGTTTTCGGAAAATTATTCTGAACTTAGAATCTGTACCAGAAAGACTCTCAATCATGCCTAAAAGCAAAATCACATCACTTGCAGCCAAAAGAGGAAAAAATTGTACTTTCTAAAGCCTTCCTGATGAAGTCTCTTGAATTCATACTCTAGCAAAATACTCCTAAAAATGAAGGAAAGGGAAGATGTGGGTATCAGAAACAGAGAAACGAACCCAAGAGTTTACCGAAAAGACATCCTAGGATGATCGTCTGGTTGCAGAGTATGCAAACCATGTGTCCAAATTAGAGCAGGAAGTCAGTGAGCTTCAAGGACAGTGCCTTTCTGAGGAAAGTGGACTGGGGTGTAGACGGTGTACAGAGCAAGAATAGGGAATAGCGTGAAGATGATGTAAGTTTCAGCTCCCCTCCCTACCAAAATAAAGTCCTTTTGAAACTCTAGGAAAAAAGCTGTGTAAGGAAATTATTGTCTAGATATCAAGAAAACTAAAGCAGAGCATAGGACCCTCAATCGATTCTGGAAATAAAAAAATGAAGATTGCATTTCACCACAAGCCTACAGTTAATGGTCTTCAGTCATAAGAATTGTGTCACTGAAATTCTAGAAAGGAAGTGATTACATTGCTGGTTTTTCAAATTTTCAAGTTATAAACAAAGCCTAGAAGGCTTCATTATGGATATGAAAAGAGTGTAAATATTAATATTGTTGATAAAATATAGAGTACAGATTTTGAGAACAGAGGGGTACAAATTCACTCTCTAAAAAGTGTGGGTTCAAAAGATACTTATGAAGGCTGACAAAAAAAGAGACAGACTTCAAATATGTACTTAATTTGAAATAGGACCAATTCGAGGAACCGAAAGTCAGTGATGTAATTGTAACAACTTGCAATGAACAGAAGGCAGAAATCAAGATAGGATTGCTGAATCCTTTGCTCTTACAGATAGAATTTAATAAACAATCAGGAAATAGGGAGACAACATATAATTTAACAATGCGGAAATAACCATCAGAAGAATTAAAGCTGCAAAGCCTTAGAAATGGTTATCTCCTGGAAAGGGACTGAGGGACTGTTATAGGACTTCTAATACTTGTGTTACATGGTTTTTAAATATTTGTTCAAGTATTACTTTAATAAAAATTATTTATTAAAAGTCTGTTCTTCAACTAAAGTGACTTCAGACAACTTCATCACGTAGGCAAAGCTTGGTAGTGAGATAATCAATGACAACATAACTGTGTAATCAATATGCAGGTATTCATGGAGTTCCAGATAGACATAGGTATACAAAATATACAACCTGCCGTGTGAATCTCCTCTCTTCTGCTTGGTGCCTTTGGGGGAACCTAACCTTTGCCTAAAATGATTTTTCCATTCTAATTCACAGATTATTTAGATTTAATTCATATATTTAGATTATTCTATTGTCTTGTCAGCCCAAGAGTTTGTCAGCTTGAAGATTATGTAAGCATATCCTAATTCTAATCTATTATGTGTGGACTTTAAAATTCAAATAGATTGGCTTTTTCTCTTATTTCCAAATTCCAGTGGCCGTTTCACTTTTTTACCGAGGTATCTCAAGGGAAAAATAGGGCTGGTTTGGAACGTAAGTAGTCATGAATGTGATGTGAACTCTCCAATTAGGTTATGTATAGAAGAGAGTGTCCATTACACATAGTAACTGGGGTGGTGTAGGAAGCAGAAGTTAGAAATGCAGGGATAAACTGGTAGGAACTATTTTCTTGGACATTCTGGCTTTGAGTGTGCCTATGTGCTGTTGCCATTATTATATGTGGGGAACGCTGCCATGCCACCCTTGCCTGGGCATAGAAGGCAAATGACCACCCTCATTGTTTGATTATGAACAAATGACTATCCTGTCTGTTAGTCTTGATTTTCTCATCTGTGAATATGGGAATAATAATGGTGATTCTGCAAGGCTGTGGTTAGGATTAAATAATCGAGTTGATGTAAAGCATTCACCCCTCAGACGCTAAGTCCCAAGTGCCAGGCACTACCTAATATGATTTCATCAGCTTTGAATGTCTGAATGGAATCCACTGGGATTATTTGTGAGCTTAAGTCGTACATATTATGAAGATAGCTAAGTGATTCTTTTATTCAGAGGACCACACAACCATTGTTTTCAAATGACCAAGTGTGCATGACTGTTAATTTATTTTTTGAGTTGGAGTCTCACTCTGTCACCCAGGCTGGAGTGCAGCAGCTCAATTTTGGCTCCCTAAAACCATTGTCTCCTGACCCCTGAGTTCAAGCAATTCTCCTGCCTCAGCCGCCTGAGTAACTGGGATGACAGGTGCACACCAGCACGCCTTGCTAATTTTTGTATTTTCAGTAGAGATGGGGTTCACCATGTTGGTCAGGCTGGTCTTGAGCTCCTGACCTCAAGTGATTCACCCACCTTGGCCTCCCAAAGTGGTGGGATTTTAGGCACGAGCCACCAGGCCTGGCCAGTACCTGACTTTATATTAGCTGTTCTCAAGAGATAGAGACTATAATAAGATCTTGGAGAGGAGATGGAAGTGGGCATTTTATATTTATCACAAGAGGTCATATGTTTAAGAAAAGATTGGACAGAAAGCAAATACTGTATGATTTCACTTACATGTAGAATCTAAAATCATCAAACTCACAGAAGCAAAGAGTAGATTAGTAGTTACCAGGGACCAAGGAGAAGAGGAAACAGGGAGATGATGGTTAAAAGGTGCAAAGTTTTAGTTATGCAGTTAACAAGCTCTGAAGACCTACTGTACCCCATGTCCCGATAGCTAACAATTCTGTATTATGTACCTAAAATTTGCTAAGAGGGTAGATCTTGTGTTCTTACCAATAATGAAAATAAAGGGAGCAGGAGAAAACTGGCCTTGATGGTGGTGAAAGTTTCACAGGTCTATACTTAACCCCAAACTCATTGAGCTGTACATGTTAAACTTGAGCAGCTCTTTATACTTCATTGTATCTCAATAAAATGGTTAGAAAAAATGGTTGGGAGAATAACTCTCTGAAAACTTTTATTAAAATGTTATTCTGGTATGCAGAAGGCCCTTAATAGATATTTATTGTCTATTGTCTAAATAGATTGCATAAATGATCCATGCCACCAAAAGAATATAGGTTTTCCACATTCATTTCCTATTGATATTTAAATTGCCTCTTTAGATTTGAATTGGCATATGAGCCAAACTGTAATTGCCTGCAGTTATTAAAATATAATCTACTTTTTTTTTTTGAGATGAAGTCTTGCTCTTGTCACCCAGGCTGGAGTGCAATGGTGCGATGTTGGCTCACTGCAACCTCCACCGCCTGGGTTCAAGCGATTCTCCTTCCTCAGCCTCCCAAGTAGCTGGGACTACAGGTGCCTGCCACCACGCCCAGCTAATTTTTGTAATTTTAGTAGAGACGGAGTTTCACCATGTTGGCCAGGCTGGTCTCGAACTCCTGATCTCAGGCAATCTGTCCACCTTGGCCTCTCAAAGTGCTGAGATTACAGGTGTGAGCCACTGTGCCCAGCCTATAATCTACATTTTAATAAGAACCTGACATTTAAAAAATTCTAATTTGGCTGGGTGTGGCAGCTCACGCCTGTAATCCCAGAACTTTGGGAGGTTGAGGCGGGCAGATCACAAGGTCAGGAGTTTGAGAAGAGCCTGGCCAACATGGTGAAACCCTGTCTCTACTAAAATACAAAAATTAGCCAGGCGCAGTGGTGTGTGCCTTTAATCACAGCTACTCAGGAGGCTGAGGCAGGAGAATTACTTGAATTCGGGAGGTGGAGGTTGCAATGATCTGGGATTGCACCATTGCACTCCAGCCTGGGCAATAGAGTGAGACTTTGTCTCAAAAACAACAACAAAAAATCACAAAGAATTCTAAACTCATATTATTATTGTAAGAATTATAAGTTACCCTTGTAACTATTTCTATTAAATCTCAGAACATGCACACACCATCCACTCCGGCTTCATGTGCCTGTTACATTCTAATCCAGGCAAAGGAAGAAAGCAGTGAGACACCTGGTAACGCTCAAAAAGGAAACCATTTCAGAACCTAAACAACATGACAACCAGGGCCTTTAGTATAAATTAAGCTGTTAAAATGGTGTATTGCACATTCTGCAAGGTGCTTTTATAAAAAGTAATTTTAGTAGATGAGCATTAATTACACCAAAAATTAGCAATAAGACTGTGAGAAGCTTATTGCAGTATACAAATATTTGTTACAGTGGGAGTGCAAGAATTCTGGAAAGGGATGCTGCCTGGTTGTAGCTGGGGGCTCTGGGCTCAGAGGAGGTGCTCCATGGGCTGAGACCCGGATCTCTGAGAAGGGGTCCCATCCTGCTGGTGTCCTCAGGGGTGCCATGAGGCTGATGTCAGAGTAATTGCACTTAAGTGTCAGGTGATCCTGACAAGGAGAGGAAACCAACAGGAAGTAGACAGGCAAGACGATGCCTTTCTTCCTCCTCCAGTTCCCCAATCTCTAGAGAGAGACTCTTATTGTTAGAGCTTGACAAGAAATCAATTGGCAAAGAGAAAATGTGGTTTCCAGAATTTCAGCCCCAGCGCAAAGCAGAGGGGTATACAAGGGTGCTTCAAAGCAGAAGGAAACCGCTTTAATTACTTGCTATGATTGAACTATGGTGAGCTTCCCAGATCCCCGTACAAACCACCCTTTCAAAGCACGGCACTCTGTCTGCCGGATGCCTGGGCTGTTGCCTGGTGTGTTAATCTGTTTTCATGCTGCTGATAAAGACATACCCGAGACTGGGCAATTTACAAAAGAAAGAGGTTTAATTGGATTTATTAAATTAATAATTTAATTGATAGTTCCACCTGGCTGGGGCAGCCTCACAATCATGGCAGAAGGCAAGGAGGAGCAAGTCACACCTTCCATGGATGGCAGCAGGCCAAGAGAGAATGAGGAAGACACAAAAGTATAAAACCCTGATGAAACCCTCAGAACTTAAAAAAACTATGTTTTAAAATTTAATCATAGCATTTTTTTGGTCACTTTTTAAAAAATTTTAAAAACTTTTAGGTTCAGGGGCATACGTGGAGGTTTGTTATACAGGTAAACTTGTGTCATGGAGTTTTGTACAGATTATTTTGTCACCTAGGTACTAAGCCTACTACCCACTACTTGTGTTTTCTGATCCTCTTCCTCTACCTACATCCTGCTCTCAAGAATGCCCCAGTGTACATTGTTCCCCTCTCTGTGGCCATGTGGTCTCATCATTTAGTTCCCACTTATAAATGAGAACATGTGGTTTTGGTTTTCTGTTCTGGTGCTAGTTTGTTAAGGATAATGGCTTCTAGTTCCAGCCATGTTCCCACAAAGGACATGATCTTGTTCTTTTTTATGGCTGCATAGTATTCCATGGGATATATGTACCACATTTTCTTTATTCAGTCTGCCATTGATAGGCACTTAGGTTGATTCCACGTCTTTGCTATTGTGAATAGTGCTGCAGCGAACATTTGCGTGCATGTGTCTCTATGGTAGAATGATTTGAAGTCTTCTGGATGTATATCCAGTAATGGGATAGCTGAGTTGAATGGTACTTCTGTTTTTTTAGCTCTTTGAGAAATTGCCACAGTGCTTTTCAGAATGGTTGAACTAATTTACACTCCTACCAACAGGATATAAGCATTCCCTTTTCTCCATGCCTTGCTAGGGTCTGCTATTTTTTGACTTTTTAATAACATCCATTCTGACTGGTGTGAGATGGTATCTCATTGTGTTTTTGACTTGCATTTCTCTAACCATCAGTGATGTTGAGCTATTTTTTTCATGTGCTTGTTGGCTGCATCTGTGTCTTATTTTGCAAAGGGTTCATGTCTTTGGTCCACTTTTTAATGGGGTTGTTTGTTTGTTTCTTGTAAATTTGTTCAAGTTCTTCAAAGATGCTGCATATTAGACTTTTGTCAGATGGATAGTTTGCAAGTATTTCCTCCCATTCTGTAGGTCATCTGTTTACTTTGTTGACAGTTTCTTTTGCTGTGCAGAAGCTTGTTAGTTTAATAAGATATCATTTGTCCATTTTTGCTTTTGTTGCAATTGCTTTCGGGATCTTTGTCATGAAATCTTTGCCTGTGCCTATGTCCTGAATGGTATTGTCTGTGTTGCCTTCCAGGGTTTTTATAGTTTTGGGTTTTACATTCAAGTCTTTAATACATCTTGAGTTAATTTTTGTATACAGTAAGGAAGGGGTCAGTTTCAATTTTCTTCATATGACCAGCCAGTCATCCCAGCACCATTTATTGAATAGGGAATCCTGTCCCCATTGCTTGTTTTTGTCAGGTTTGTCAAAGACCTGATAGTTGAAGGTGTGTGGTCTTATTTCTGGGTTCTCTATTATATTCCATTGGTCTATGTGTCTGTTTTAGCACCAGTACCATGCTGTTTTGATTACAATAGCTTTGCAGTATAGTGTGAAATTGGGTAACATGATGCCTACAGCTTTGTTCTTTTTGCTTAAGATTGCCATGGCTATTTGAGCTCTTTTTGGGGCTCCATATGAATTTTAAAACAGTTTCTTTTAGTTTTGTGAAGAATGTCACTGGTTGCTTAATGGGAATAGCATTGAATGTGTAAATTGCTTTGGGTGGTATGGCCATTATAATGATATTGATTCTTTCTATTTGTGAGGATGGAATGTTTTTCCATTTGTTTGTGTCACCTCTGATTTCTTTGAGAAGTGTTTTATAATTCTCATGGTAGAGATCTTTCACCTTCCTGGTTAGCTGTATTTGTAGGTATTTCATTATTTGTGTGGCAATTGTGAATGAGATTGCATTTCTGATTTGGCTCTCAGCTTCAATGTTGTTGGTGTTGACTGATTATCTCATTCACTTTTAATTATTTATTTGTTTTTGAGACAGTTTTTCTCTCTGTCAACCAGACTGGAGCACAGTGGTGTGATCAGAGCTCACTGCGGCCTCAATGTCCCAGGCTCAATTGATCCTTCCACTTCAGCCTCCCAAGTATCTGGGACTATAAGCATGTGCCATTACACCTGGTCAATTTTTGTGTGTGTGTGTTTTTTTTTTTTTGTAGAGATGAGGTTTTGCCACATTTCCCTGGCTGGCCTTGAACTTTAGGGCTCAAGCAATCCACCTTGTTCAGCTTCCATAGCACTGGGATTACAGGCCTGAGCCACTGTGCCCTCCTTATTCTTTCTTTTAACATGGACTTTAAAGCTTTGCATTTCTTTCTAAGCACAGCTTCCACTACAACCCACACACTTTTAAATATGTGGTACTGGCTGACAACACTAAAACAACCTCTAGGTATTGAGACCAGTAGGGTTATAAGAAAGAACGTTTTTTGGAAGGATCAAGAATATTCTGCTAATTCCCTGTACTTAAGGCATATTCTTGGATCATCTAAAAAAGGTTCTCAATTTTGGAAAGGTTAAAATAATCATTATTTTCCGTTCCTTTAGTTTTCCTAGAACTATTTTTCAGTCCCAGAAAAAATACAACTTATATTCATGACTTGTTCCCCTGACAGTTCTTACTTTTGCCTTTTCTGAATTCAAGTCCTAAATCAGAGTAATGAAAATGTGATTTTTAAAAATGTTTAAAACTATCTTTGTGTTTGTTGGAATGTGCAAAAAGTAACACAAAGATCTGTGGTTTTAGTTTATAAAAGAAGGACAATTAAAACAATTAGAGTTGACCTGACATTCAAACTATGGTTAACTATTGGGAGAATTCTTTTCTATTTTACCAAACTTAAGATTAAATGGGGAAAATTCTGACAAATTAAAGGAAGAGTTCAGTCTTTTCTGTTTTATGTGATAGAAGTAAAATGTGTTCATATATATGTTTCAAAATATATTTTAAAGGCAGAATTCAAGTACAAAGACTATTTTAATATTGTTCCGTAGACTGGTACAATAACTGCGGATTGACTTTTGTGCTTGGGTTTCGAAGCCTTTATCAATTAGATACGATCTGAGGTGATCATGGTGCACTTGATATAAGTTTGACAATGTTCCCTGTGCTCTCACTGTTTTTATTCCCTTTGTCTACATACGTAAGAATTAGCTGAATATTTTGCCTTGATCACTGTGATACATTATCCAGAGGTGCTCAGTCTTTGGTAAGAAGACTTCACTCAAATTCTAAGGCTGTTCCTGGCACTTGTCTCATCTGTCAAACTTGTAAACTGGCAAAACTCTAAAAGTGGGGCAGAGATGAGAAGCATTGTCTCAAGTCACATTTAAATAACCACAGATGAATTGCCTTCCGCTGCTTCAGCCATGAAAATGGACTATGTTATTGACTATTTATTTTATAGCTGTTTCCCAGTGAGCAAAGTATTTCTTGGAGAAGCGACTACTGTGGCAATAGTAAAATATTTTTCTAGACGTTGTGTTTCCAGTTATTCCATCTTTCTTCTCCAGTGACAGAAAGAATCATGCCATAGGAACTGTTTTTAAGAGACTCTAAAATCTCCGCCTTTGACTCAAAAGCTGCACATTCCACACCAACCAGAGTCCTCTGGGGGAAAACCGAAGGAGTGAATGACATCCTCTGGCCATGTTATTCAGAGAAAGTCCTGATTTACCTTGCCTAAGATTCTTTCTTTAGTTCTCCTGGCTATACATTCTTCCTCTCGGCACAATGTAGGCTGTCACCTCATGATTTAGTTACCAGGTGTTCCTCTCCTATTGTACCTTCAGGTTTCTAACCTGCTGAAATGGCTAAATTATTGTAGCCCTAACTTACAGTAAACAGATCCATACTCCACAGACCTCACTGCATGACCCATCACCAGTTGACTTTGCATGCTAGTGAAAACTTCAGAGCCACAGTGGGAAGAGCCTTAACAGATATAGTTGATCACAAACACAGCAATTAAACTCCAAGGTTTGATCTTCGGGCCCAGGTTTCTCCACTGAAAACACCTCACTTTCCTGCTCCATGAGTCCCGCAGCATTTGCTGAAAACTCAGTCTTGGGAAAACAGTATCTTCTGATTGTGACCAAAAATTGATATGATTTGACTGTGTCACTACCAAAATCTATCTTGAATTGTAGTTCCCATAATCCCCAGGTGTTGTGGGAGGGACCAGGTGGAGATCCTTGGGATCATGGGCTTGGTTTTCCCCATGTGGTTCTTGTGGAAGTGAGTGAGTTCTCATGAGATATGATGGTTTTATAAGACGCTTTCCCCACTCTTGCTAGGCATTTCTCCTTACTGCCACCCTGTGAAGAAGGACATGTTTGCTTCCCCTTCAACCATGATTGTAAGATTCCTGAGGCCTCCCCAGCCGTGCTGAACTGTGAGTCAATTAAACCTCTTTCCTTTACAAATTACCCAGTTTGGGGTATGTCTTTATTAGCAGTGTGAGAATGGACTAATACAGACATAAAATCATCGTCTCACCTATTTATTTGCTCTGCTTTTCCTTATTACTTGCCAAATGCTTTGCTTGGTTTAACCTAGTTTATTCCCTACTTTGGTAAGTCAAACCATATCAAACCTGCAACTCTTAGCTACTTTCTTTCCTGGATAATTCCTGAAGGTCTTGCACCATGTTAAGAGGAATTCTGATAGCTCGTCTGTTTTTTTCGTTATTCTCTTCAATCTTTTCATTTGTGGCATCTCAGGCAGATAGTTTGGGAAATATTATTTTCTGATTACAAGAACACTGCATGTTATGGGTTGAATTGTGTCTCCCCAAAATATATGTCGAAGTCCTCCGAATGTGACTTTATTTGGACATACTGTGCTTCAGATATAATAAGTTAAGATGAGGTCATATGAGAGTGGGATGTGCCCCTAATCCCAAATAACTAGACAGGCGTCCCCAAACTACGGCCCACGGGCCACATGCGGCCCCCTGAGGCCATTTATCTGGCCCCACGCCGCACTTCAGGAAGGGGCACCTCTTTCATTGGTGGTCAGTGAGAGGAGCACAGTATGTAGCGGCCCTCCAACGGTCTGAGGGACAGTGAACTGACCCCCTATGTAAAAAGTCTGGGGACGCCTGGACTAGGATCACATAGAAGGCCATGTAGCAGCAGAGGCACAGATGGGAGTGGCGCAGCTATCATCAGAAGCCGGGAAGAGGCAAGAGGGGATTCTACAGCCTCAGAGGGAGCCTGGCCTGCTGACGCCTTGATTTCAGACTCCTGCCCTTCAAAACTGTGAGTGAATTTCCATGGTTTTCAGCCATCCACTTTGTGACACCTTGTGATTGCAGTCTTAAGAAACTAAAATGATGTATATTAAAAAATAAAATTGCTGGGTACGGTGGCCCATGCCTGTAATCCCAGCAACTTTGGGAGGTTGAGGAGGGTGAATCACTTGAGGTCAGGAGTTCAAGACCAACCTGGCCAACATGGCCAAACCCCATCTCTACTAAAAATACAAAAATTAGCTGGGAATGGTGGTGCCCACCTGTAGTCCCAGCTACTCAGGAGGCTGAGGCAGGGGAATCACTTGAACCTGGGAGGTGGAGATTGCAGTTAGCTGAGATTGCGTCACTGCACTCCAGATCATTAGTTTGTTGTACAAATTGGTCAGCTTTGGCCACTTAGCAATCCACCCAAACATTTACTTCAAAAACCAGCAATTTATTTAGCTCCAGATCCAATGGGCTGGCAATTTGGGGGATGAGCTCAGCTGAGCATCTTTCCTTGTCTCAGCCAGGCTTCTTCATGGGTCTGTGGTCAGCTCTGTTCTGCCAGGAGGTTGTCGTTTCAGGGGCTTGGAAGAAAGTGGAAATATGCAAGGTTCCTGAGGACTTGGCTAGGCACTGTCACACCATCCTCTCTTCTGTCCCACTCTGAGTTAAACTTGTTCTTAGGGATATTTGAACAAGGTAGAAGGAAGTAAGAAACGAGACTCTATCTCAAATAAAATAAAAATTAAATAGACTAAATTTAAAATTTCAGTAAAGACTTTTTTGTAAAGACTAAATTCAAAATTACAGAAATTCCACCATAAAGAAGAAACTCTTGTTAACATTTTGGTGAGTATTCTCCCAGATATCTCTCTAGGCCTATGTGCCTCTGTTAACATCTGTGTGAAGGTATACATGAGAGGTCACTGGGAAAAATAAAACATCCCATTGTCTTACATGAAATGCAAAAAGCTAAAAAAATTCACTGAGTCTTTATAAATGGTCATTCCAAAACTCAGGCTGAGATTTTGTGTAGTTAAGGGGAGAGGGCCATGTGAGTGCGACTCCAATGGGCCCACTTGCTTATTCCTTCTGGATCTTAGGGTACAACCTTTAAGAAGGAGATGAAAGAAAAAAGCCAATTCTGTTTGCAAGACGTGAAATAACTAGACTGCTCTGAGCAATGGGCTCTGTGCAGATTGCGAGGCACTTAGACATATATTTCTTTTTCCTCTTTATGGATCTCTGATAATTAATGCTTGCCTTTGAGAGGTTTGAAATATGTATGCAGGTGTGTATGTGTGCAGGAGGTGGGTGGTATATGTGTTTGTATGCATCACTGTATGGCTGTAAACTGTTCTTAGCCATTGAATAACTTAGAAAGATTATCTGTAATGCTCCCCAAACCAGTGTAGGTGTGTGTTCATCCCTGTATCTTTGCCAATTCTAGATTTTGTCAGTTTTAAAAATATTTGCAAATCTGATAGACAGAATATTGTTATTGCAATTTTCAGCCTTAACAATACTTAAACCAAATATGTCTATTCATCATTTGTAATTCTATGATAAATTTGCCCTTTGCCCACTTTCAACTTTGCAACTTCATCTTCTATTGATTGATTGATTGATTGAGAGTCTCACTCTATCACCCAGGCTGGAGGTCTGTGGTACAATCATGGCTCGTGACAACCTCAAACTCCTGGACTCAATCTTCCTGCCTCAGCCTCTCACAAAGCTTGGACTAAGAGTGTACACCACCACACCCAGCTAATTTATTTATTTTTTATTTGTAGAGACAGGGTCTATCTATGTTGCCCAGGCTGGTCTGGAACTCTTGGCTTCAGGCAATCCTCCTGCCTCCACATTCCAAAGTGCTGGGATCACAGGCATGAGCCACTGCGCCTGGCCACATCTTTTATTTCATAATTGATATATAAAAACATATTACAATAGACAGTACATCAGAAAATATAAAATATAAGTTTTCTCAGATTGGTTTTTGCATTTGAATCTTGTTTATTGTAGCTTTCTGTACATTTACAGTTTTTTCATGCTAAAATTTGTTATTCTTAAAAATGTTTTCTTTGTTATGAGAAAAAACTGGATCATATAATTCAGATTTAATTAAATAACCACATTTATAAATAGATGATCAATTTTTGTATTCTGCATTTATTTTACATTTTACTATTTGATCCTTCAATACTTTATTTTTATGTAAGGAATAAAGTAGAGATAGAGCTTTATTTTTCTTTGCCAATGCCAGCTAGTTTTAAGACTATTTATTAATAATTCATCTTTATTTTTTTTAACCCCATTCCTTGGAAAACTATCTTTTCCGTACACTAAATACCCATTATATATTAGGACCAAACAGAACTATGTATCAGGGGATTTTTATAGATGACTTCGACAGGAACAGTTGTTAAAATAATGTGTCATCTAGTTAGGTATTTGAGATTCCACTTCTAAATATTCTGGACTCCCACCACTCATAGAGAGAAATAAGTAGCAACCCAGTGGCTGCAGAGGGTGTGGCGGTCCTTGCAGTGCTCAGTTAGTAAATATGTGCTCACTGGGTGCCGAGGATGCGCCTCGTACTGTTTTAGGGACTATGGACACATTGGGGTTTCAGACAAGCTCCCTGGTCTTGTGGAGTTGATCTTCTCTGTAAGTTTATTCTATAACAAAACCACTGTGGGTCTGCTGGGGTTGATAAATGAATCCTCGTTTAATGATTTCTAGCTTGTTGGCTTATATTATTTTCCTGGTTGTGTCCTCCTGGAATGTCCCATGAGTTTGGGGGTATGGATGGGGCCAGCAACACACCTTTGCCACAACTCTGCTTTTGGGGAGTGAGAAAGAAGGAACATCTCACAGAAGAAGAGGGAATGCTCCTGTCTTAGGATTTCCGCATTATGAAAGTGGATGGATTTCTGAGACTCAGATGCCTAAGTCACATCTCATGAAACATGTTTTGAAGTTTTCTTAAAAAAAAAAAAAAAAAAAGTGTTTCTCCTAACAGTTAGACTCCATCCTGTTTTCACTGCATTTCTGTTTGGAGATGCTGTTGAATTCCAAATCTTGTAAAGCTTTTATTAGCTTTACCTGAGAGGATATTTTGCAGATGATGAGAAATAAATAATGGATTAAAATTTCTCCATATTAATATTTATTAACCTAGGTAATTTGAGTAGATCTATTCTTGCCAGACCTAAGGAAATGAAACCAGACCACTATCACAGGGCACTGGATTTCACTGAGCTGGTCATGAATGTAATTATTGGCCAAGTGTTCTCCAAAGAAAATTAGCTGCTGGGACGGTCCAAGTTGGCAGAAATGGAAAAACTTGTGGGTAAGAAGCAGCTGACTCATCCTGTCTGCTTATCTCTGCCTTCTCTGGGCTCTTCGGGACACACAGCTGATCATGTAATTAACTGCTGTTTTGCTTAGTTCATTATTTATGGGAGTGTGAATTGTTATTATTAACTAGATGTTACGCTACTTCAGGGAAGACTCGGTTTTGCTTTTTACCTCCTTCTATCCTTGTTCAAATATCCCTCAGCCCCAGTTTAACTGTGAGGGGGACAAAAGATGATACTAGTCTGATGTACATATTGGTCACCTTTTGCCACCTAGCAATCCACCCAAACACTTACTTCAAAAACCAGAGGTTTATTTAGCTCTCGATCCAGTGGGCCGGCAATCTGGGGGCTGAGCTCAGCTGAGCAGCTCACTTGGTCTTGGCTGGGCTTCCTCACGTGTCTGTGGTCAGTTCTGTTCTGCCAGAAGGTTGTTCCTCCAAGGGATGGGAAGAAAGTGGAAATATGCAAAGTTCCTAGGCACCGTCACACCATCCTCTCTCTTGTCACATTCTGACTGGCAAGCTAAGTCACGAGGCCATCTCAGACTCAGTGGATGGGAAAATCAATGCCACCTTTTGATGAAATCATAAGAAAGTCACGCTGCACAGGGCATGGGTACAGAAAGGGGAATCATTGCTGCGACTTTTCACTCTACCACCTGTTGCAAAGATATTTTTGTCAACAAGTTATGACACTTAAATTATATGTAGGTGAAATAATCTAAGCAAAGCCATCCTAGTGACTACCTTGTGTTAGAAGTGTTGATATCAAACGTGGAGACAGTATGGGTGCTCTAGGGATACATGTGCTGATATCTTGACTCTTCCCTACTCTTTCTGCATTTTCAAGCAAAGAAGTCATAGGAATGACTCCATCTTTCTTTCAGAAGGATTATTTTTCCGGTACATCTTACTTTCAGAAGGATTATTTTTCCAGGAAGGCTGGGATTTGGACAGTTCTACATCAGCCCTAAGTACTGACCCAATAAGCCTGGCGCAGCCAGGAATCTATAAAGCAAAGCACCAATGACTTCCCCTAAGCAGGTAGGAACTTGCCCAAACCCGTTCCAAGCCTGCAATCTTTACTTAATGTATTTATTCTTAAAGACCTGTGATACTGCAGGGGGAAATTAAAGATTTCAGAAGAGACAAAATGAGATTTGAATCCTTGAATAATTAGTTGTATGATGCATGGATAAATGATTTATTTCTGTGAGCCTTAGTTTTTCTATATGTAAATGTGGGAATAACACCAGGCTTATTTTGAAGATGAAATCTACATGAACATAGCCACTAGCACATATTAGGCATCTGATACATTTTCATCCCCATTCATTTCTTTATCTACTGAAATTGTCTTTTGTTGTTGTTATTGTTAAGGTTGGACATTTTATTTTCTTTAGAGATAGATGGGAAGTCTATTGTCTCTTCATTTATTATTTGAGGCAAGAGAGAAGTCAAGGAGCCTTTGTAGCTCAGTGCTGGTTTACGTCATGAGCTCAGGTCATTGTGATCATCCAGATAAGTCTACATTCCGTCCTAAGCCAGTGTCCTCCCAGCACCGAGAGCCACAGTGTGACAGTGTCTAAACTTCCATTGCTGAAACCATTAGTTATTTGCTAAGAATGTTTTACAGAAACCAGACATGACCCCACCATTTTGGTAAAAAAGAGGGAGACTGCTAGCTCTGGGCTGTTTGGGGCCTTGATTAGCTGACACTGGCAGGGAAGGCAATTATGTGAGCCTGCTTTAGGGCTAGGTGTAAGGATAAGCAGAGTGAAGGCTGCCTTCATGGAATGATATAAACAGTTCCTGGAAACCCACCTTGTCCCACTTCTACTGCCAGTTATATGGAACAGAGACACAGAAAGACTACTTCTTTTAGTATGAAACAGCACCAACCACCCAGCTCCCCAGTGCAAGTAACATTTCTCTGTCTCCTTTTCTCATTTCCCAAATCCAGTAGTTAAGCCCCAGGTCCTATCATTCCTATCCCTCAACCATCATCTCCAGGGATCGGCTTGGGCTTCACTTCATGTAGCACCTGCTTCACTGTTGAATAAATAAGCGCTTTATTAACCAATCTCCCCAATTGCATGGTAAGTCTGTTGCGGGCAGACTTTGAGTTTTATTCATAGCTGAATCCTCAGGACTTGGCTCATGTTCTACATGGATTAGTAGGAAGTACCTAGTATATTACTCCATTCTTGTATTGCTATAAGAAAAAACCTGAGACCGGGTAATTTATAAAGAAACTAGGTTTAATTGGCTCATGGTTATGCAGGCTGTATAGGAAGCATAGTGACACCTGCTTCTGGGGAGACCTCAGGAAGCTTCCAATTATGGCAGAAGACAAAGAGGGAGCAGACACATCACAGGAGCAAGAGAGAGAAGCATGTAGTGGAGGGAGGTGCCACACACTTTTAAATGACCAGACCTTGCCAGAAGTCACTTACTGTGGGGAAGATGGCACCACGTGGCAAATTCCCTGCCACAATCCAATCACACCTCCTACCAGGCTTCACCTCCAACACTGAGGATCACATGGTGACATGAGATTTGGGAAGGAACCACATCCAAACTGTATCACTAGCTCATAGCAGCTGCTTCAGTTATGTCCATAGAATAAACCAATTACTCACAGTTTTTGACTAAGCCCTTATTTCATTAAAATACTAGTGTGTTAATTGACTGTGTAGGGAGTGCTCTGAATCCTGATACTAACAAATCACTTCCACTCTACTGTCTTTAAGATATTTCTTACGTATACAGAGGACACAATATACTGAATTGAGGTAGTAGGCTGAGAGTTTTCCCCAATCCGCAAATAGTAATCATGGTCGCAAATTATCTTCACATGGTACTTATATCTTAGGCAACGTTTACAATGTTTGTACATATTGCTTTTTAAGTCTTTTGTATGTTAGAGTAGGTTGCCAATTTAGCATCTAATGTTTTCCTGGGCAAGACAAGTTTGCATGTGGGGCCAAAATTGGTTTTGCAGGTGGCCTCTGTCCAAATCTGTGAGCAGAGAAAGGAAGTGGAGAAAGGTCAGATATGATTCAATGATGAAGACTAAGGCATTTGAATTATGATTTGTGTTTTTTCAATTATTTGTTTTCACATCAGTAATCACCAAGAAACACATTGAGCTTTAAAAGAGTTAAATACCACCCCGCCCCCAACTCCACTCACACGCAAAAACCGGCCGTCCCATCTGTTTGCGTGACAGCTGTTTACACATACGCACAGGGGCGCTGGAGACGTGCAGTGTTACGGGGATGGCTCTCGGTGTAGTCAGCAGATTTGGAGTCTGGTCCCGGCTCTGTCATTCTTTAGCTGTGCCATTTTGGGAGAGTCACAGGCTCTTGGTCTCTTCCTCCCTAATCTGTTAGAGCTGGACTGTGACTAAGAGTGTGTTTCTTGCGTCTGTGTTCCTAGCAGGAAACCGTGTTAGGGGAGGCACCACCAGTGCTGGGGCATAGTACGACCTTCCTCACAGAGATGCTAAGAGGAACGAAATCATTCGCACACCGGTGGGGAAATCACGCTTCCATAGGTTTCTTCCTGGCCTCTGGAGATGCTTGAGAGTCTCTGCGTGAGACCAGTTCTCCTAGTTCCCATGTGATTGAGAGCTGTAGCTATTTCATGACTCCAATTTTTATTTTATAGCCCAGGAAGGCCAAATGGTTAAAGCTCTAACTCAGCCCTGAGTTAAGCTTTTATGTGCCAAGGGCACTGAGCTGTCTCCCTAGGCCTTCACATTTCAGGAGGAATAAACCACAGCACCCGAGGGATCCTCAGGCCCTTGCAAAGGTATCTTTATGTACTGAAGGGTTGGCATAAGGACCATATTTCCAAGGAGAGCCTTGCAGGAGGGGAGAGGAATTGCTGCCTCCTTTCCCCATGTGAGCAGAGAAAAGTAATAATTCTTGGTCACTCACCTGTAGGGTGTCTGACTACTCATGTAGTCAAAATTCTCATGGGCTCTTATCACAGGAAGGCCAACATATTTGTTATTTACTATTTCTTTAAGAAGAAATCAGGATTAAATGAGTAAAGATGAATATTAAAAACCCAATCAGAAACCGGTCATAGTGGCTCACACCTGTAATCCCAGCGCTTTGGGAGGCCGAGGTGGGTGGATCACTTGAGGCCAGGAGTTTGAGACCAGCCTGGCCAACAGGTGAAACCCTGTCTCTACTAAAAATACAAAAATTAGCTGGGCATGGTGGCGTGTGCCTGTAATCTCAGCTACTCGGGAGGCTGAGGGAGGAGAATTGCTTGAACCTGGGAGGCGGAGGTTGCGGTGAGCCGAGATCACACCACTGCACTCCAGCCTGGGGAACAAGAGCCAAACTCTGTCTCAAAAATAAATAAAATAAATAAATTAATAAACAAATAAATAAAAATAAAATTAAAATATAAAAGGTAAAAACCCAACCAGATCTCCAGCGTGGTGCCTACCACACAGGAGCACCGGTGATTGTCGCTTTTCTCCCCACACCTCTACATTTTGGCCAGTGCGGGGTTGGCACACAGTAGCTGCTCTAGTTGTTAAGTGAGTGAGCCTGGCTTTGCCCTTCAGGCCAAGGCTACTGAGAGCAAATGACTGAATCACAGAGGGGTCACGGACAGGTCGTAAGTTTCTCATAACTTCTGTCTGAGCACACTGCTTGGAGCTTTCGCAATGGGCTGCATGGTTTTCATTAATATAACTGTGCCCAGTCCATGTAGTATCTAATTTTTTAGCACAAGTAAGTTGCATGGTCGTCTTTTGCTGTTTTCCTCTATGGTTCCTGGAAATTCTGACCAGCAAAGGGTTATTCAGGTAGCTCAAGTTCCTCACCTCCTTGGTTATTTCCAGATGACTCTTCCCTGAGTGTACCTTCCAAACACAGGCTTGGGGAAAAGCATTGCAGTGCCACCAGCAGTGCATGGGACATCAAACCCTCCTGGAATGACTGGCACTCGTCCTCTTGCAAGCAGGAGGTCTGAGCGGACCCGTTAGGGCTGATGTCCACAAAAGAGCAGAGAAGCATATTCCAGCTCCAGTGAGAAAACTCTCAGGGAGGGACGGAGGTGGCTTACTGCAGTTTAAACTCTGAGAACTAAAAACTGATGTAAACGGGATGAATATTCGGCTACCTGTGTCCTGGCCTCTGCTTCCACGATTAGATTTCTTTTGGAACCACCTTCCTCAGGGAGGAAAACTCTAGTTGTTAAGTGAGTGAGCCTGGCCTTGCCCTTCAGGCCAAGGCTACTGAGAGCAAATGACTGAGTCACAGAGGGGTCACGGACAGGTCATAAGTTTCTCTTAACTTCTTTCTGAGCACACTGCTTGGAGCTTTCGCAATGGGCTGCATGGTTTCATATATATATATATATATATAATCTTTTTAATTTCTGAGATGGAGTTTTGCTCTTGTCACCCAGGCTGCAGTGCAGTGGTGTGATTTCAGCTCACTAGAATCTCCATCTCCTGAGTTCAAGCGATTCTCTTGCCTCAGCCTCCTGAGTAGCTGGGATTGCAGGTACCTTCCACCAAACCCAGCTAATTTTTGTATTTTCAGTTGAGACAGGGTTTCACCATGTTGGTCAGGCTGGTCTTGAACTCCTGACCTCAGGTGATTTGCCCACCTCAGCCTCCCAAAGTGCTGGGATTACAGGCATGAGACACCATGCCCTGCCTGTAATCAAATTTCATATATATATATGTAACCTCCAACTTTATTTCTAGTTTATCAATGTGCCAAATTTTTAAATTCATCAGTATACGTATCATGATTCTTTCTGAGAACATGGATTCCTCTTCTTGACGCTCTCAGGTTCCTCACTGTGGCCCAGCACTCTGGCCAGCATCCTCCCCCACCTCACGCTGTCTTCCCCTCACCCACCTTGCCCTCACCAGCCCAGGGCTCTCGTTCATTTTCCTTTCTTCCTCTTCAAGCCCAACTCCTTCTTCAAGACTCAGCTTCAGCTCTGTGTCGAAAATGAAGCCCTTCCTTGACCCTTCCTCCCTTCAAATTCTCTACAGCTCTTGAATCTTTGTTGTAGATTTTAGCACCTAATTATATTCTGACTTCGATTATTTATGGTTGTTACATGCAAATAGTGGTACACCATGCCTCACACCACAGTGACCTCCTCATGCCCACCACCTGATGCCTTATCCACATTAGGCACTTAATTAATGTGGGCTGAGTGGCTGGCCCATTGATTGATAGCAAGCATTTAGCAAAACCTTGACCTGATGCTTTACAAGCATGCATGCATGCTCTTTACCATGCATTTTATTCTGACCACTGAAAATGCAGTGAGAAGAGCACTTATGCCCGCCTTCAAAAAGATGGGTAGAAATGATGCTTTTCCCAAGAGCATTACTCCCCCTTACAGTGTATCTGTTCCAGCATCTGTTTGGGGAATTTCAAAGTGATTTGTTATCTGGCCGTGCGATTTCTTTCAATCCAGGACTTGGCACCTAAAATGGGCACATCCATCAAATATCAAAGGAAGAATAATTTCAAACCACATGAGATATTCTCATGAGTTGGGTAATTGCACATTCTTAGGGCACTTAGTCTCTTAGATTGGTTATTTATGTTTTATGTAATTTATTTCAAATGAAAATCTTCAGCATAGTTTCAAGCATTTTTGGAATATTCTTTTAATGGTTACTATTCTAGCCAATTGATTTTAAGTCAGAAAATATTTCTTTGGAATAGATACTGAAGCAGACCCATGGCTCCCACCCTCAGGAAGTTCACACAACACTGGAGAGTCAGAAGCATCTGAGAAAACTCAGTGCACCTTGCAACTTCCTGACAGAGTAAGAGCACATGCCGTGGCCATGAGGCGAATCTGCTGTGGCAGATGACAGGATAATGGGTGACTCCATCTCCAACTGTCGGAGCTGGGCTTTGTGGCTGATGAAATGATTCCCTGTTAACCAGATGTTAAAAAAAATTTATAGAAAATGCATGGTAGTAGGCAAGGTGCTTTCCTATGAAATGTGGGTTCTTGATTTTAAACATCAGGGGAAACTGTCTTCAGTCAAAAAAAAACAAAAAAAAAACAGACTTGTCGCTGCACTAAGACAAAGTTCTTAAAACCTCATCATATCTGTCCTACCATGGGGACAATAAGAGGGAAGCCATCAGCACAAATTCACAGTAGTCTCCCTGGGAAGGACCTTGTCAGCCTGCTGGGCATCTGAGCCTCTGCAGTCATGAACTCAAGTGCAATTGCAGGCAGGCCTCCAGCTCACCATCCTAGCCTCCCTCTGTTAAGACCTCAGGATGTGTTCTTCAGCCAGTTAAGGAATCCTGTCCTGAGAAGAAAGGAAACTCTCAGGACATTTGGGAACCAGAAGAGTAAGGTGGGGGTGAGGCCAGGAGGGAGGAGAGCAGAGCTATGGGCAAGGGTTGATTTTCCCATTTCCTGTTCTAATGTCCTCCTAATAGACTAAGTAGTTTACTCTGTTGATTTTGTGGGCCCCTGGTGTGTTACTGGTCCTGGTCACAGGGGCAGTGAGCAAAGCTGACCCGAAGTGCAAAGCTCCTTGAAGCTCTTTCCAGTGGGCTCCCCTGCATGTCCCATATTGCTGCATCCCCAGACACCAGCACCTTCTGCTTCTGTAATCCAGTAGTCAACAGGAGAGTATCTGATGAAACCACTTCAAGGTGAGGCCTAAGCAGCTGTCTGTGTTACCCTCCCAGAGTCAACATGGCCTATTTCTGAGAGTGGCGTAACATCGGTGAGACATGTGGCAGTGGAAACCCTTTAACACTGCCTACCTCGTTGGCAGCTCATTGTCACCTGGAGGAGTGTAGCATGCAGGCATGACGGTCGCTATTCTGTATATGGGGAAACTGAGGTGCTCATGGTCACAGGCCACCAATAACCCTGTAGGAAACATTTTCACTGTGTTACAGCTCATTCCCATAATTTATTAAGGCACAGACAAGATCATTTGTATTTGTTTAACTGTTTTTCTTTTTAAATTTCAACTTTTACCTTACATTCAGGGAGGACAAGGGCAAGTTTGTTATATGACTGTAATAATACTGCATGATACTGAGGTTTGGGGTACAAATGATTCTGTCACCCAGGTAGTGAGTATTAATACCCAGTAGGTAGTTTTTCAGCCCTTCCCCCTTGCCCCCTCTCTCTTCCCTTAGTGGTCCACAGTGTCCACTGTTTCCATCTTTATGTTCATATGTACCTGATGTTTAGCTCTTACTTATGAGTGAGAATATGCAGTATTTGGTTTTCTGTTTCTACATTAATTTGCTTAGGATAACAACCTCCAGCTACATTTATGTTGCTGCAAAGGACATGATTATTTTCTTTTTTATAGCTACATAGTATTCCATGGTGTATATGTACCATATTTTCTTTATCTAATCCACTGTTGATGGGAGCTTGTGTTAATTTCATGTCTTTGCTATTATGAATAGTGCTAGAAGGTACTGATGTTTATGAACATCAGTATTATGAAATACTAGAAGGTACAGATGTTGACATTGGCCTGTGAGAGGTACAAGGGAAAGCCTTCAGCTCACACCTCAGAGTCACCCTCACAAAGTAGAGGTTCAAATGGAACTTGTTCTGTGGCTAATGAAGACAACCACCCACGTGATGTCTCCTGTAGTTCATAATGAGACCATGTATTCATCTGTTTTCACACTGACGGTAAAGACATACCTGAGATTGGGAAGAAAAAGACGTTTAATTGGACTTACAGTTCATATGGCTGGGGAGGCCTCAGAATCACTGCAGGAGGTGAAAGGCACTTCTCACATGGCAGTGGCAAGAGAAATATGAGGAAGATGTGAAAGTAGAAACCCCTGATGAACCCATCAAATCTCGTGAGACTTATTCACTACGACGGGAACAATATAGGAAAAACTGCCCCCACAATTCAAATGGTCTCCTACAAGTTTCCTCCCACAACACGTGTGAAGTATGGGAGTAAAATTCAAGATGAGATTTGGGTGGAGACACAGAACCAAACCATATCGTTCTGCCCCTGGCCCCTCCAAATCTCATGTCAAAACCAATCATGCCTTCCCGACAGACCCCTAAAGTCTTAACTCATTTCAGCATTAGCTCAAAGTCCACAGTCCAAAGCCTCATCTGAGTCCCTTTTGCCTGTGAACCTGGAAAATCAAAAGCAAGCTAGTCACCTCCTAGACACAATGGGAGCACAGCTATAGGCTAAAAATGGCTGTTCCAAATGGGGGAAATTGGCCAAACCAAAGTAGTTACAGGCCCCATGCAAGTCAAAATCTAGCGGGGCAGTCAAATTTTAAAGCTCCAAAATGATGTCCTTTGACTCCATGTCTCACATTCACATCATGCTGATGCAAGAGGTTGGCTCCTATAGTCTCGGGAAGCTCTACCCCTGTGACTTTGCAGAGTATAGCCCCCCGCCCCCTCCACCAACCCAGCTGCTTTCATGGGCTGGCATTGAGTGTCTGTGGCTTTTCCAGATGCACAGTGCAAGTTGTTGGTGGATCTACCACTCTGGAGTCTGGAGAACAGTGGTTCTCACAGCTCCACTAGGCGGTACCCCAGTAAGGGCTCTGTGTGGAGCCTCCAACCTCACATTTCCCTTCCACACTGCCCTGTCAGAGATTCTCCATGGGGGCCCCGCCCCTGCAGCAAACTTTTGCCTGGGCATACAGTCGTTTTCCATACATCTTCTGAAATCTAAACGGAGCTTTCTAATCCTCAGTGCTTGACTTCTGTGCACCCACAGGCTCAACACTACGTGGAAGCTGCCAAGGCTGGGGCTTGCACCCTCTGAAACCATGGGCTGAGCTGAACCTTGGCCCATTTTAGCAATGGCTAGAGCAGCTGGGATGCGGGGCACCAAGTCCCTAGGCTGCACACAGCGTGGGGACCCTGGGATCAGCTCACAAAACCATTTTTTCCTTCTAGGCTTCTGAATCTATGATAAGGGATTGCCATGAAGACCTCTGTCATGGCCTTGAGAATGTTTTTCCATTGTCTTGGGGATTACCATTCAGCTTCTTGTTACTTACACAAATTTCTATAGCCAGCTTGAGTTTCTCCTCAAAAAGATGGATTTTTCTTTTCTACTCCGTTGTCAGGCTGCAAATTTTCTGAACTTCTATGTTCTGTTTCTCTTTTAAAACCAAATGCTTTTAACAGCACCGACATCACCTCTTGAATGCTTTGCTGCTTAGAAATTTCTTTTACTAGACACCCTAAATTATCTCTCTAAGTTCAAAATTTTACAAATCTCTAGGGCAGGGCCAAAATACTGCCAGTATCTTTACTAAACCATAAAAAAAGTCACCTTTGCTCCAGTTCCCAACAAATTCCTCATTTCCATCTGAGACCACCTTAGCCTGGATTTCCTCATCCATATCATCAGCATTTTGGCCAAAGCCATTTAACAAGTCTAGAAAGTTCTAAACTTTCCCACATTTTCCTGTCTTCTTCTGGGCCTTCCAAACTGTTCTAATCTCTGCCTGTTACCTAGTTCCAAAGTCGTTTCCACATTTTTGGATATTTTTTTCAGCAGCACCCCACTCTACTGGTACAAATTTACTGTAGTAGTTCATTTTCACACTGCTGATAATGACATACCCAAGACTGGGAAGAAGAAGACGTTTAATTGGACTTACAGTTCACCTGGCTGGTGAGGCTTCAGAATCATGGTGGGAGGTGAAAGGCACTTCTTACATGGTGGCAACAAGAGAAAAGTGGAGAAGATGCAAATATGGAAACACCTGATAAAAACCATCAGTTCTCATGAGACTTATTCACTATCATGAGGACAGTCTGGGGGAAGTCACCCCCATGATTCAATTATCACCCACCAGATCCTTTCGACAACACATGAAAATTATGGGTGTACAATTCAAGATGAGATTTTGGTGAAGACACAGAGCCAAACCGTATCAGACCCCTTGCTGTGCTTCCAAGTATTTAATAAAAGAAAACTCCCAAAAAGAACATGAAAAGAAAAGGCAAGACAACTAGACTGCTCATTAGACTTTTCGGAGTCACGTGGTAGAAGCTCACTTTCAAAGTCAGCTTCTGTACATTTTGTTTGGGTCCATCTTCCATCCAGGAAAGAGCACCTGATGGCAGAGTGGCCACCTTTCCTTGCTAAACACAAAAGCGACGAAATCACTTTCCATCGCCTACAATTTCCAACTCCCTACAATTGTAACTGCAAGTATAATGTCAGTGTCAACAAGAATCCTCTGAAAAAACATGTCTAAACACAGCATTCCCAAGAAGTATGTAGCTATTGTTTTCTTGTTTCTCTTAAATTGTGTCATGGATAATAATATTTCTGCGGAACTTAGCAAGTGAAACAATTTCCGTAATAACCTTCCCCCTTTCTATATAAGAAACAGTGGTTTTTTTGGTTAATAGGTTTATTAAAGGGAATAATGGCAATAATATTTGGCATTTCTTTCAGGTCTTTTTCTTAAGAGAAAGGATTTTAACCAAGAAAAGATAGTGACCGTGGAAAAACCCTAGTGTGACATCAGACCCATTTAACACAAGACATTAGCCAAGCACCTACTGCATGGGGTGCCAGATGAAGGATAAAGTGGAGGTTAACAGTGAGATGTGTGATCCTCTGGTGATAGAACCTGGTTGTTTCTGTTGGTGGGGAGCGAGCATCTCCTGTGAGAGACGGAACCCTCTTCACAGAGTGTGTGGCCACCACAACTAGACATTTCTCTCTTGTTTCTGAACAAATTTTCTGTCTTGATCAAATTTCTAAGATCTAAGCCACTATTTTCAGTTCAGGTGGAAAATATACTCCTTTTAAGCTGAACCACCCTACCACTAGGAGAATGGCTTTGTCAAGATTCTCAGGGTCCCTCTGAGGCACCCCTGAGGCATTACCCTGTGCCCCCTGCTTACCGTTGGCATCTCCTGCTGAGAGGCCACGTCTGCTGCCGGCATCTGGCTTATGATCTAATGTACAACATGCAACAGGGACATGGGTTTCTGTGAGTGTGAGGGCAAGGCGATTCGGACACAGCTTCCAAATCTGTTTCTTGATCCTCACGTGTGGGTCAGCTCCAGGCCAGGAACAAGGAAGGGATTGATGAGCAAGCAAGCAACAAAACGCCCCCAAAACCAAACACACAAAATAAACAGAAATAAAGTCGATGTGCAAAGACTTGGCAGACCCAGCCACTGAGCCAAAGGATGTTTTCCCCAAAGATGAATTCTCCTTATACTGAAAGCACTTGGTAAGGCAACAAATAGCAGGCATTTCCATGCAGCAAATAACTGGCCCTATTAAGTTCCAGGACATGTCCTGGGGCTTGGCCTCCTCTCATTTATTCAGCCCAATTCCCACCTGTGACAACTACCACCATGTTTAGGGCAGCGATGCCAGTGTCCCAAAGGGTCACTGGATTTTGGCTTTGATGTCCCAACACAGAAGATTCGAACACTGTCAACAAGAATCTTTGTCTAAAGGCTAGATCAACCAAAACATTCACTTAACCAGAAGGTCCACCTACTCAGACCCTTGTTTCCACATACCACAGCTGTCTTTGGTTTTGAACAATAGGAGTCTAACATCTCCAGCAGAGCCTCGTGCTAACTAGAAATTATCACATCTCACAGCACAGCACAATACAGAAAAAAATAGCATTTTATGTTGACATAATTATTGTGGTTTATTTTCAGAGACATAAATTGTAACGATTCAACTGATAAATTTAACACAACTTAAAATTACATGTAGTCACCACAGACAGTGGCATAAGCAAGGATTGTTAGAGAAAACGCAAGTCTTTAGCCATTTCAAACTTTTTCCAAATTTTTTTATTGTTGCCTTTAGTCCCTGCAGCATCCTTCAAATTAAATTTTAGGAGACATTGATAAAAGCAGCTCTCTTTTTGTTTGCTGATGCCTAAAGCTCTCTGTATCTGTGGCCATGATCCTATCATGTTCTCAGTTTCTTGGAGGGGTTTTGGGAGGTTCACCCTGAGCATGACTTAATCCACTGGTCTAGCTTTGGAGAACTGTGAGAGACCTGTGAGGGCATGGGTTCAAGAGAGGGGCTGCCATATTTTGTGGCCAGCTCTGCCACTTAAACACAGTGAGATCTTGCAAGTTACCCCACTTCTCTGTGCCCATCTTGCAGACAAGATGAAGAGGCAGGGTTACTTGAGATTTCTCATGAAAAAAATAGGAAGTGTCTCAACCAGAATAGGTGCTCAATAAATTTTCATTGTTATGAAGGAGGGAAGAGAGATAGACATTTCAACCAAACAGAAGCTCCAGACAGCATAGGTCATTATGTGAGATGCAGTAAAAACACAATTTGATAGAGAGACTATACCCTCTGGAAACTCCTGAGTTTCAAAATCTCAAAAGTTTGAAATTATTTAAAATTACCAGTGGTTACACATGAATAATAAAATGAATGGTTACATATGAAGTAAAATGTTACCTTCAAATTAACATTCTTAAAATTTTATGTACACATTTTAAGGTAACAAATAGATTTAACCAGACGTTTATTCCATTCCTTTCATGGGATCTGCCTACAGGCTAAGAGAAGCAAACATGCTTAATTTTAAGTGAGACACATGACTAAGATATGTGATCACTTGGAAGCTCTTTGCAATGGAGCCTTTAGGACCAGCAACCTGTGTTTCAGGAGTATGAAGTGAATGAAGATGTAAGCCCTTTGATTTTGGGTGTGTTCTCTGAGGTTTGCACAGAAATCGCAGAAGGTTTTTTGTCATTGTTAGTCACTTTTGCAAGAGATCGTAACCTGTGAGTCACTGGTGCACTAATTAAACTTGGGAGCAATCCAGTGAAGTTCCAAAATGTTAGCAAAAGTCACTGACACCAAGAGTGAGATGCTAGAGGTTTTTCATCTTTTCTAGTCCTGCACAAATGCGTGGCAGGTATTTTTGTTCTGCACAAAAGCATGATGAAGATGTTAAGGATGTGAATCACCGCCACTGAAGAGCTTGGGAAGACGACCAACCACAGGAGCTCTGCTGCCAGGAACCCCCTCCACGCACTTGGACATCTTGTCCGCCCTTTGACTCAGTTTTCCCAGGAAGGAAATGGACATGATCCAGGATTCTAAGTGGAGGCACAGCCTTTTGGAGGGAATGGCCACATTACGAGAAGGTTTCTTTCTTTCCTACCACACCTCTGATGTCCATTTGTCTCTGAGAAGAGGGAAGTCGCTGTAAAAGCCTCACTACAGAGAGCTTGGGAAAAGAACGGCTTCTTTTTCTGTCTCTAGGCAGGCCTGTGAGCAACACCCCGTGAGCGGCAGAGCCCTGCACAGCGCACTGAGACCGTGTCTATAACCCTCCCTCTCCTTTTCTGCTGTGTTTGTTCTTAATAGTATTATCACTATCTGGCATTATAACATGGAGCTTTTGTTTATGTTTTCATACTATCTCTTTCCTCACTAGAACCTAAGTTTGGGAGAGTAGGGGTGTATTGTATTTGCTAATACCTAAGATCCCTGGTGCGCAGACACACACAATAAATCGTTTTTGAATATCGTCCTCATTCTTTCACTTGTAGTTTGATTGTGAGCCATTTGTCTATAGAATGAAGAGAGTCACTCCTTTGCTTTCTGTTTGTTTGCTTTTGCTGAACTCAGAGCAAGGGCACTAGGCGAAGCAAAAAGGACCGCCCTGGGGTGGGAGGAGTCTCTTGGGGAAGGAGAGGTGGTTTCCTCTTCTACATATTTTCCTGAGTAGAGAGGAATTTCTCTTGATTCTCAAGGAGGCTCACAGAGTGGAAAGCCTTCCTCTGTCTATCTGGGTGGCCAGCCAGCCAGTGGGGCTTACAGAAGCCATGGCCAAACGTTTGCAAAATAGGAAATTAATTTTTGAATTCTCTGAAACATTTTTCCTTTGTAAGACCTGTAGCCTCAACACATTTTAATTTGCATTAGAATGCACTGCTTTTTAAAAATTATATCAATTACCCTTTTAATAGTAGGTATATAAATCACTATCAAACCTACCGTTAGAAAAAAAGGAATTCCAAATAAAAAACACAATGAATATTTAGTATAGCCACTCTGGAGAACAGGATGGTGGTTCCTCAAAAAAGTTATAAATAGAACTACCATCTGATCCAGCAATTCTACTGCTGTGTGCATATCCAAAATAAAGGGAATCAGTATATTAAGGCGATATCTGCACTCCCTTGTATACTGCAGCACTATTCACAACAACCAAGACATGGAATCAGCCTAACTGAATGAATGGATAAAGACCATGTGGTACATGTACACAATGGAATGTTATTTTTTTATTCAGCCATAAAAACAAATGAAGTCTTGTCATCTGCAACATGAATGAAACTGGAGGACATTATGATAAGTGAAATGAGTCAGGCGTGAAAAAACAAATGTTGCATACTGTTGCTAATAAGTGGGAGATTAAAAAAAAAATGAACTCATGAAGATAAAGAATGGAATGATGAATACCAGAGGCTAGGAAGGGTGGTGAGGAGAGAGTGATAAAAATAAGATGGTTAATGGGTGCATTAATGGGTGCAAAAATACAGTTAGAAAAAATAAAATTTAGTGTTTGGATGAGTATAGGCCATCACAATAAGATGACTATGATGGTAATTTATGGTACATTTCAAAACAACTGAAGAGTGGAATTGGAATGTTTGTAATAAACATAAATAATAAATGCTCTTGAGGTGATAGATCCCCCAATTGCCCTGATGTGATCTCGCATATTGTATGCTCGTATCAAAATATTACGTGCACCCCCAAAATACACAAAAATTATGTATTTGTGAAAAATGTAATTATGATAATTATGATTATTAATTAAAACATTTTCCATAAAATAAAAGGTAACTCTTAAGCCAAAAAAGGTAAATCTAAGCAAAAATATTGTTATTCAAATGGGTAACTATACTAAAATTATCAAATTCTGGATTTGCTTGCTATTGATATGAAAAGGTGTTGTATTAATACACGGAAATAATATCTACGGTCTCTTCAAGCTTCCTCTAAATCTCTTCCTCCTTTTCTCACCCCAAATTTTGTTTCCTTTTTCCATTCTTCCACCTTCCACTACAGAACTATGTCCTCCAGAATGGTTCTGTCAATCCTAGTACAGAGGTTGCTGCCTGCTCACACCTCACGGGGTATGAGTCGGCAGCCTCTCACCACAGGCATCCTGCAGACCACTCACCACCTGCAATCCTCGCAGGAACAGCAGAAATCCTCAACGTTATTACCAATTCACACATAAAACAGGGTCCCAAGGAAACAGAGGAAGGGAGAAATAAACATTGATTAAGAAGGTCATTATTGATCAGTTGTAAGTGGCCGTAATGCCTGTGGGGAGAGGCAGTAACTCTGCAGTTATTGGGCAAAAGTGAGACCTCCAGGGGACCAGGGCCAAAGAGCAAATGAGCCACCCAAGAGGTGAGAAGCACTAACCACTTCACCTTACTGGAGATTATAAAGGCTAACTTTGGGCTTCGTTTCTTCTTGTTTGGGTTCCGTGAGAGGTAAGGTTAGGTTGTTTTTTGCAGTCTTTCTTTTTTAAAAAACATAGGCATTTATTTCTGTGAACTTCCCCTTCGTACTGCTTTTGCTACGTCCTGTAAGTTTAGATAAGTTGTGTTTTCATTTGTATTTATCTCAAACTGTTTCCGATTTCTTCTTTGACTCATTGGCTGTTGAAGAATGTATTTTTACTCCTACCAACAGTATAAAAGCATTCCTATTTTTTCACATCCTCTCCAGCATCTGTTGTTTCCTGACTTTTTAATAATCGCCATCCTAACCAGTATAAGATGGTATCTCATTGTGGTTTTGATTTGCGTCTCTAATGACCACTGATGATGGGCTTTTCTTCATGTTTGTTGGCTGCATAAATGTCTCCTTTTGAAAATTATCTGTTCATATTTTTCATCCACTTTTTGACGTGGTCGTTTTTTCTTGTAAATTTGTTTCAGTTCTTTGTAGATAGAACTGCCATATGATCCAGCAATTCCACTGCTAGATCCGGTGAGAACTCACTCACTCACTGTCCTGAGAACTGCATGGGGGTAGCTGCCCCCATGATTCAATTACCTACCACTGGTTTCCTCCCATGACAAGTGGGGAATATGGAAACTACAATTCAAGATGAGAGTTGGGTGGAGACCCAGCCAGACCGTATCAAATATCCTTCTTTGTCCTGCTTGTTGTTGAGGGTTTTGTGCACTTCCTACGTGTTTTGGGTAAAATGATAAAATTTTGTCTTCTGTTGGGGTTAATACAGAAATGGAGTAAGTGGGTTATAATTCTGCTGATGTCACTAACTAGCTTTGCAACACTGAAGAAGCTACAGTGGCACTTCAGTACATAGTTTGCTCATCTGTAAAGGAGGATTTACATGACAACATCACCTTTTAATATAAATATGAGGTGAATTTCTCCTGATCTGGGTGAAGTTAGGTGAATTTACATGTTGTAGAGAAACTGGGCAAAGTCTCTCCCATAGTGACATCAAAGACTATGGTGCCAACATTATTATTTGAATGGCCACTTTATTATATTTATACAAATGATACATGCTCACTATAAAATAGACAATTCAGAAAATTAAAAATAATAAATTTTCTCAAATCCTCAAAATTAATATTGTTATTTGGTAAGTGTCATCTCAGGTATTTCTCTTCACAGGTAAATAATAGAAGGACAAAGAGCAAGAGAAAGAAATTTCTCAGTATAGATTCAGTCCATACATATTACTTTAAATTTTAAAAGTATTACATGTAATAGCTCTTAATTCTATCCAAGAGAGAAAAAGTTAAGGAAGAGTTGAAATTCAGATTAATATTTATTCCTCCCTTAGAAACTCGTTTCCATACATTTGTTCAAAGCCTAAGAAAGATTAGAGAATCAAATACCTCTTACACACCACTCAGATCTTCATGGCCTCGCTTGTCCCCTGTTGCAGGCTTCCATTGTCTCACAGCAGTTTTATAAAGATGCAACGTGCTATGCTGGGCATTTCTTCTCCCACTCTGGGTTTCCCTGTGGCTTTCACTATAGGAACCCACTTAGCACCGAGTTGACCCCAACGTGCAGAGGAGGTAACACCCAGGATAAGACATTTTAACTAATGGAAAATTGGAGTTAAATTGTTCCCACTTCCTCCACAGTCTCAAGCAGTGTGATCTTAAGATGCAATTTTCATGCTTCTTGGGGTCACATTTCCATGAATCAAGCAAGCATTCACACTTAGCAGTGGCTCACCTGACAACTCACCTCTATACGGCCTCCTCCTACCTTGCCCCCTCCACTTGCATTCCTTAGTCCGGCCTCTGGAATTGTACTTCCTCAAATAGTATTAGCACATTGGCCCTACCTTCATTTTTATGCTCTAAAATTCACTGAATTCATTCTAAACAATTCATTGAATTTATTCTAAAATATTGGCACTAAAAATGGCACTCCTCAAAATCTTTAGATTGTTAGGAAAATAGCCTGTCAAAATGATGTTTTGGTATTTTTGGACTCATTACTGGCAATAGGAATCCCAGTGCTGGTGGTAAGAGGAATGGTGTTCACAATCCCTGTCATCCATGAAATTGCCTGTGGTTAATTGGAATAAGATACAGTTGGCATCGGGGTGTGTCGGGATTGTAATGCGTAGTATTGGGGAAGCTAATGTTTATAAGGACTGTGGAGTGGTTCAGCCTCATTAATGACATTGGAAACATTTCAAAAAATAAATAGTAGGCTGAGGGCATCAGAATGTGAACTTAAGACACTCTGTAAAAGCCAAAGGGCCTTGACAGCATTCGTCTGGAGGATTTTCACCTCTCGTAGCTTTAGGATAAACTTTGAAGATGAAGTTCACAATCACACCATAAAGTGTTGGGCTGAAAAAAAGACAGAATGCAGCCCAGACAGGTCACTAATTAGAAAAATCATGGGAGGCAGAGGCCTCAGATGGTGACACTGAATGATACGGTTTGGCTGTGTCAACACTGAAATCTTTTCTTGAACTGTAGCTGTAGAACTCTCACATATTGTGGGAGGGACCTGGTGGGAGATAATTGAATCATGGGGGCAGTTTCCCCTATACTATTTTTGTAGTAGTGAATAAGTCTCATGAAACCCAGTGGTTTTATAAGAAGTTTTCTCTATCACTTGGCTCTCATTCTCTCTTGACTGTCACCATGTAAGACATAGCTTTCGCCTTCCGCCATGATCGTGAGGCCTTCCCAGCCACATGCAATTGTGAGTCCTTGAAACCTCTTTTTCTTTATGAATTATCCAGCCTCAGGTATGTTTTTATCAGCGATGTGAAAATGGACTAATGCAGTAAATTGATCCTGGTAGATTGGAGGGCTGCTGTAAAGCTGCCTGGAAATGTGGAAGCTACTTTGAAACTGGGTAACAGGCAGAGATTGGAACAGTTTGGAGGGCTCACAAGAAGACAAGAAAATGTGGGAAAGTTTGGAACTCCCGAAAGACCTGTTAAATGGCTTTGACCAAAATGCTGATAATGATATGGACAATGAAATCCAGGCTGAGGTGGTCTCAGATGGAGATGAGAAACTTGTTGGAAAATGGAATAAAGGTGATTCTTGCTATGTTTAAACAAAGAGACTGGTGGCATTTTGCCTGTGCCCTATAGATTTGTGGAACTCTGAACTTGAGGAAGATGATTTAGGATATCTGGCAGAAGAAATTTCTAAGCAGCAAAGCATTCATGACTTGGGTGCTGTTAAAAGCATTCTGTTTTAAAAGAGAAACAGGGCATGAAAGTTTGGAAAATTTGGCTGACCACGGTGGCTCACACATGTAATCCAGCACTTTGGGAGATTGAGGTTGGTGGATCACGAGATCAGAAGTTCAAGACCAGCCTGGCCAATATGGTGAAACACCATCTCTACTAAAGATACAAAAATTAGCTGGGAGTGGTGGCATGCACCTATAGTCTCAGCTACTCGGGAGACTGAGGCAGGAGATCATGCCAGTGCACTCCAGCCTGAGTGACAGAGCAAGACTCCATCTCAAAAAACTTTTTCTTTGGAAAATTTGCAGCCTGATGATGTGATAGAAAAGAAAATCACATTTTCTTAGGAGAAATTTAAGCCGGCTGCAGAAATTCACATAAGAAATGAGGAACCAAATGTTAATGCCAAGACAATGGGAAACATGTCTCAAGGGCATGTCAGAGATCTTTAAGACAGCCCATCCCATCACAGGCCTGGAGGTCTAGGAGGGAAAATTGGTTTTGTAAGCTGGGCCCAGGGCTTCCCTCTTGTGTGCAGGCTAGGGACTTGATGCCCTGCATCCCAGCCTCCCAGCCATGGCTAAAAGGGGCCAAGGTATAACTCAGCCCATGGATTCAGAGGGTGCAAGCCCCAAGCCTTGGCAGCTTCCACATGGTATTGAGTCTGTGAGTATACAGAAGTCATGAATTGCCATCTGGGAATCTCCCTCTAGATTTCAGAAGATGTATAGAAATGACTGAATGTCCAGGCAGAAGTTTGCTGCAGGGATGGGGCTCTCATGGAAAACTTCTGCTAGGGAAGTGCAGACAGAAAATGTGGGATTGAAGCGCCCACACAGAGTCCCCACTGGGGCACTGCCTAGTGGAGCTGTGAGAAGAGGGCGAGCAACCTCCAAACCCCAAAATGATATATCCATTGACAGCTTACACTGTGCACCTGGAAAAGCCATAGACACTCTACACCAGTCCATGAAAGCAGCTGCGAGGGAGACTGTAGCCTGTAAAGCCACAAAGGAGGAGCTACCCAAGACCATGGGAACCCACCTCTTGCATCAGTGTAACCTGGATGTGAAACATGGATTCAAAGGGATCATTTTTGAGCTTTAAGATTTCACTGCCCCACTAGATTTTGGACTTGCATCTGGCCTGTAGCCCTTTTGTTTTGGCAAATTTCTCCCATTTGGAATGGCTGTATTTATCTAATGCCTCCACCCCCATTGTATCTAGAAAGTAACTAACTTGCTTTTGATTTTACAGACTCATAGGCAGAAGGGATTTGACTTGTGCCAGATGAGACTTGGACTTTTGACTTTCGAGCTAATGCTGAAGTGAGTTAAGACATTGGGGAACTGTTGGGAAGGCATGATTGATTTTGAAATGTGGGGATGTGAGACTTGGGAGAGGCCATCATCGGTGGAATTATATGGTGTGGCTGTGTTCTCACCCAAGTCTCATCTTGAACTGTAGCTCTCCTAACTCCCATGTGTAGTGAAAGGAACCTGGTGGGAGATAGTTGAATCATGGAGGCAGTTTCTCCCATACTGTTCTTGTGGTAGTGAATAAGTCTCATCAGATCTGATGGTTTTGTAAGAGGTTTTCTTCTTTCAATTGTCTCTCATTCTTTCTTGCTTGTCACCATGTAAGACATACCTTCTGCTTTCTACCATGATTGCGAGGCCTCCCCAGCTAAGTGGAACTATAGGTCCATCAAACCTTTTTCTTTGTAAATTACCCAGTCTTGGGTATGTCTTTATCAGCAGCATGAGAACAGACTAATACACTAGATAAGCCTGAGTTTCTTTAAACCACAAATTCTTTTTAGGATGTAAGAGCAGCACTCTCTTTTTTGTTGGAGAAGGGTAGCCTCTCCTTGCCTGAAGAAGGCCCAACTTCACCTGAAGCAAAGGCTTCACCTAAGAATACTTGATTTCACCACAGCATCAGAGTCTCTTAATGGCAGAATTGATCAAATAGAAGAAAGAATTAGTGAGCATGAAGACAGGTTATTTGAAAATACACAATCAGAAACAACAAAAGAAAGAAGAATAAAAAGAATAAAGCATACCTATAAGATGTAGAAAATAGCTTCCAATGGCAAATTATTGGCCTTAAAGAAAGAGTTAGTGGCCTTGAAGTTATTGCCTTAAAAAAAAAAAAGGTATTGACATTAAAGAAAAGGTAGAGAAAGAGATAGGGGTAGAAAGTTTACTCAAATAAATAACAACAGACAACTTCCTAAACCTAGAGAAAGATACCAATATTCAAGTACAAGAAGGTTATAGAACACCACATCAATTTAATATGAGAAGACTATCTCAAGGTATTTAATAATTGAACTCTAAAAAGTCAAAGAAAGGATCCTAAAAGCAGGAAGAGACAATGAACAAATAACATACAATGGTGCTCCAGTAGGTCTGGCAGCAGACTTTTTAGAGCAGGCCAGGAGAGAGTGACATGACTGTTTAAAGTGTTGATGGAAAAAGACTTCTACCCTAGAATAGTATATTCAGCAAAAATGTCCTTCAAGCATGAAGGAGAAATACATACCTTCTTGGACAAACAAAAGCTGAGGGATTTCATCAACATCAGACCAGTTCTACAATAAATGCTAAAGGGAATTTTTCAAGCAGAAAGAAAAGGAGATTAACGAGCAATAAGAAATTATCTGAAGGTACAAAACTCACTGGTAGTAGTAAGCCCATACAAAAACAGAGAATATTATAATGGTGTAATTGTAATGTGTAAACTGCTCTTAGGTAGAAAGATTAAATAATGAATGAATCAAAGTCAATAACTACAACAACTTTTCAAGACATAGAGAGTATATAATAAGACATAAATACAAACAACGAAGAGTTAAAAAGTAGGGAAATGAAGTTAAAGTATAGAGTTGTCATTAGTTTTCTGTTTGCATCTGTGTTTGCTTATGTTATCAGTGTTGTCATCAATTTTAAATAACTGGTTATTTGCAACACTCACAATAACCACAAATTGAACAACACAAAAAAGATACACAAAATATTAAAAGAAAGAAGTTAAATAATAGCACCAGAGAAAATCAACTTCACTAAAAGGAAGATGGGAAGGAAGGAAAGAAGAGAAATGACAAAACAACCAAGAAACAAATAATAAGATGGCAGGAGTAAGTCTCTACTTATCAATGATAACATTGAATGTAAATGGACTAAACACTTCAGTCAAAAGACATAGACTTGTTGAATGAATAGAAAAAACAGGATCCAATGATCTGTTGCCTACAAGAAACACATTTCAACTATAAAGATACACATACACTTAAGAGGATAGAAAAAAATATTCCATGCCAATTAAAACCAAAAAGCAGTAGTAGGTATACTTATATCAGACAAAATAGATATCAAGACAAAAACTGTAAGACGAGATTAAAAAAAAGGTTATTATATAATGATAAAGGGATCAATGCTGCAACAGAATATAATAATTATAAGTATATATGCACCCGATACTGAACTGCCCAGATATATCAAATAAAACAAAAATTTTTCAGAGCTAAAGAGAGAGGTAGATATTAATACATAATAGCTGGAGACTTCAGCACTCCACTTTCAGCATTATACAGGTCTCCCAGACAGAAAATGAATAAATAAACATTGGACTTAATCTGAACTATAGAACAAATGGACCCAGTAGACATTTACAAAACATTTTATCCAAAGGCCACAGAGTACATATTCTTCTCTTCAGCACATGAATCATTCTCAAGTATAGACCATTTTTTAGGGCACACATAAAAATAAATCTTAAAACATTCAAAAAATTGAAATATCAAGCACCTTCTCTGACCACAATGAACAAAACTAGAAATCAACAATAACAGAAGTTTTTAGAAACTATTCAAACACCTGGAAATTAAATAACATACTCCTAAATGACCAATGGGTCAATGAAGAAATTAAGAAGAAAGAAAAAAATTTCTTGAAACAAATGATAATGCAAACACAACATACCAAAATGTATGGAATACAATGAAAGCAGTAGTACGATGGAAACCAAGTGCCTGCATCAGAAAAGAAGAAAAACTTCTAATAACCAAATGCTGCATCTTCAAGAACCAGAAAAACAAGAGCAAGTCAAACACAAAATTAGTAGAAGAAGTGAAATAATAAAAATCAGAACAAAAATAAAAATTGATATTAAAAAACACAAAAGATCAACAAAACAGAAAGTCTTCTTTTTTAAAGATAAAGAAGGTTTACAAACCTTTAGCCAGACTAACAAAGAAAAAAGGGAGAAGGCCCAAATAAGTAAAATCAGAGCTGTAAAAGGAGACATTATAACTGATACCACAGAAATTCAGAGATCATTATTGATGGCTACGATGAGCAACTCTATGCCAATAAATTGGAAAAAAAGGAAACTGACAAATTCCTAGACACATACAGTCTACCAAGATTGAACCATGAAGAAATTCAAAACTCAAACAGATCAGTAACAAGTAACAAGATCAAAACTGTAATAAAATGTCTCCCAGCAAAGAAAAGCTCATGACTTGATAGCTTCACTGCTGAATTTACCAAACATTTAAAAAAACCTATACCAATCCTACTCAAACTGTTCCAAAAAATAGAGGAAAGAATACTTCCAAACTAATTCTGTGAAGCCAGTATTACCCGAATACTAAAACCAAAGACACATCAAAATAAGATTATTAGCCAGTATCCCTGATGGATATTTATGCAAAAACCCTCAAGAAAATGCTAGCAAACAAATTCAAAAATACGTCAGAACAATCATTCATCACGACCAAGTGGGACAACCATGTGATCCATATGATAAATTGATGTGAAAAAGAATTTGATAAAATTCAATATTCCTTCATGATAACCCTCAAAAATCAGGTTATAGAAAAAAATATACCTTAACATAAGAAAAGGCATATATGACAGACTCACAGCCAGTATCATACTTCATGGGGAAAAACTAAAAGCTTTTCCTCTAAGATCTGGAACATAAGAACGATGCCATGTCACCACAGTTATTCAACACAGGAGTGCAAGTCCTAGCCAGATCAATCAGACAAGAGAAAAAAAAAATAAAAGTCATCCAAATTGGAAAGGAAGGTGTCAAATTGTCCTTGTTTGCTGACATAATCTTTTATTGGGAAAAACATCACAACTCTACCAGAAAACTATTAGAACTGTTTTTTAAAAAAATTCAGTAAAGTGGCAGGATACAAAATCAACACACACAAAAATTAGCAGCATTTCTATATGCCAACAGTGAACAAGAATTCAAGAAATACAATAACCACAAATAAAATTAAATACCTAAGAATTAACTTGACTGCAGAAGTGAAAGGTCTCTGCAATGAAAATTCTCAAACATTGATGAAATTGAAAAGGATACAAAAAATTGAAAGATATTCTATGTTGATGGATTAAAAGAATCAATATTGTTAAAATGCCCATACTATCCAATGCAATCTACAGATTCTATGCAATTCCTATCAAAATACTAATGACATTCTTCATGTAAATAGAAAAGCAATTCTAAAATTTATATGGAACCACAGAAGACCAAAAAGCCAATTATCCTAAGCAAACAGAACAAAACTGTTAAGTGTTTGTCTTTCTGTGCCTGGCTTATTTTGCCTAACAGTTAATTTAATTGTACATTTAAAAATAACTAAAATCATATAATTTGATTTCTTATACCTCAAAGGATAAATGCTTGAAATATGTTGGATACCACATTTACTCTGATGTAATTGATATACATTACATGCCTATAGCAAGATATCTCATGTACCTTATAAATATATACACCTACCATATTATATACTCACAAAAATTAAAAATTACAAATCCACAGTGCTCAACAGATTCCATGCAATTCCTATCAAAATCCCAATGACAGTTTTTACAGAAGTAGATAAAAAACTTAAATATGGTATCTCAAGGGACCTCAAATAGCCAGTCTTACAATCTTAAAAAATTATAATAAAGTTGGAGGCCTAACATTTCTTTATTTGAAAACAACTATGAAGCAACAATAATCAAGATGGTATAGTACTGGCATAAAGATAGATGTGTTGACCAATGAAACAGAATAGAGAACTGAGAAACTTTGCCTTTATTGCCAAATGGTTTTCAACAAGGGTGCCAAGACTACTCACTGAAGAAAGGACAGTCTCTTCAACAGATGATACTGGGAAAAGCGGATATTCATGTGCATAAAGGTGAAGTTTTTTTGTGAACCATATGCAAAACATTAACTATAAATGGATGACAGACCTAAATATAAGATCAAAAACTATGAAAATCCTAGAAGAAAATATAGGGGTAAAGCTTCAGGACATTGAATTTGACAAAAATTTCTTGGATATGATACGATATCACAGGCAATGAAAGCCAAAATAGACAAACAGGACCGTATCAAACTTACAGATATCTGCACATCAAAGGAAACAATCAAGAAAGTGAAAAGGCAATCTGTGGAGAGAAATAAAATATTTGAAAACCATCTATCTGATAAAAGGTTAATATATATGTCCATATATATGAAACTTCTGCAACTCAATGAGAGAAATGCAAATAACTTGATTTAAAAGTGGACAAAATACTTGAATACACATTTTCACAAAAAACATACAATGGCCCACAAGCATATGAAAAGATGTTCAGCACCACTAATTATGAGAGAAATGCAAATCAACACCGCAATGAGATACTACTTCATACTCACTGGAATGGCACCCATCAAAAGAATTGAAAATGGAGATATTGGAATCCTTGTGTACATATAATGGAATATTATGCAGCCTTAAAAAAGAGAAATTTGTTTCACAGGATACTGCATAGATGGACCTCTAGGGCATTATTCTAAGCAAAATAAGTCAGCTACAAAGGGAGAGATGCTGTCCGAGTCCATATGAAATATCGAAATTCATAAAAATCATAGAAATGGAAAGTAGAAAGGGGATTGTCAGGGACTGGGGAATGAGTGTTCATGAGTATGAAGTTTCAGTTTTGAAAGATGAAGAAATTCTAGATATCTGTTTCACAACATGTGAATATACTTAACATCACGCAACTGCATATTTAAAATAACTACAATGGCCAATTTAATGTTGGGTGTTTTTTTTAACCAGAATAAAAAAAATATCTGTAGCATTCTGTAAAGTGGTACATCCCAGAGGCCCTTCTCTTCTCTTGTAGCTGTCTGGGTGATAAATAGGAGTTTTAATTTTCTCCTTGAATGTGTTAAAAATGTGCTCCAAATTGTAAGTTATTAGGGAGAATTTTAAGGATGTTGGTGATTCAGCTTTTGTCATTACTGCCTCTGGGAAGAGGGGCGATGGGAAAAGATGTGGCGCCACACTGAACTGTATTATAACCTCTTTCGTTTGCTTATGTATCTTATGTAAGAGGCATTTTTTATAGGTATAACATGGTACATTAGGTTAGAACCCTTTCCTTGTTTGCTTATTATAATAGAATTTTTTTACTGGGTATTTATTTATTTACTAGGTACTTAGGGAAGGGAGATGATGTGATCTGGCTTTGTCCTCCCATTTTTAATACATCTTGTGAGCATTCTTGCACGTTATTTGATGTACTAAGAAACTCATTGCTATAATATAACTTACTTTATATTATAACCAATTTAATATACATTGAGCATGTACTGTGTCCCATACTCTGGGCAAAGTACTGAGTCTACAAAGAGAAATAAGATACACTGACAGTTGTGGTCTCAAGTTTTTATATCCCAAACTTCTTAGTTGAAATCCAATCCCCAGTATAATGGTATTAGGAGGTGGGGCCTCTGGGAGATAATTAGGTCAGGAAGGTGGGGCCCAAGTGAATGAAATTAGTGACATTTTAAGAAGAGGCCAGAGAGCTAGTTCCTCCTCTTGCCACCATGAGAAGTCAGAAGTCTGCGGGCTGGAAGGGGTGCACACCAGAACCCAACCGCGCTGGCTCCCTGGTCTCAGACTTCCTGCCTTATGTGAGGATAAATGTCCATTGCTTAAGACCCAGCTCAGGACCCCTTGTTATGCAGCTAAGCTGACTGAGGCACTGACTGACACTCAGTCCCTTCTGAAAGTAGCACAGAACAGTTCAGTGTGGTGAGCAGAGGGACCCCATGCAACATCCAGGCAAGTTCTGCTCAAGGTCAGCAGGGAAAGATCAGGACTTCAGACCCAGAAGAACATGAGTGTTTAGCCTTGCTCTGTCACAACAACTTGTCTCTGGAAAAGATTGACGGCAACCCACTTGGAGACAAGGGCTCAGAAAAGCTCACTTCATAAGTCTTTCTCTGTGTGTGACTCAAGGTAGTTCTTTCTAAAAAGCAGGTAATAATTCCTTTCAAAATCTTAACAACAATGAATTAGAACAGTGATAATATCCCGTGCTGTTAGGAAAGGGGAAAGGGACATTCTGTTCATGTTACTGAAACAACTATAAACTGCTTCAGTGGTTTTAGAAAACAACTTGACAGAACCTATTAAAATAAAAATATGCTTGTATTTTGACACAGAAAAGCACCTTTGGGGAATCTGTCCTACCGATATAATACCATCAGTTTATAAGCCTAGGTGAGTAAGGTTGTTTACTGAAGCATTATTGATAGTGCTGAACAAAATACAGAAACTGGTTTATCGACTGTCAGAACATGGAGAATGGAACGCATCTTAGTACAACCATCTGTAGAATATTACAAATCCATTAAGGAATGTAATAATACAGCGTTAATTGAAAAAGACCATTTGCTGAGTACCATATATGAACTGAGAAGGTCTTTCCATTCAGAGTGTGTGTGTAGTGTGTGTGCTCTCTGTGTCTCTGTTTGTGGCTATGTGCGTTTTTATTAGTACAGGAAACAGTACGGAAGGCAGTATACTAAGGTTTTAACACTGATTGCCTTGGAGAAGGGGGTGGGTAACTAGGGAAGGAGGAAGCAATCATTGTCTTTGACTTTGTGATTCCCTGTGGCGAATTGTTGATTTTGTTTGTTGTAACAAGCAGCATGCATGACTTTCGTAGTTTGAAAGGAAAATCCAATAAGGCAAGAAGAAATAAAATAAAAATCTTAATTGTTTGTGGCCTAGGGGCCAAATATGGCAGGCTCAGGGTTGAGGAATGTCCTTGCCCGCTGCGTAACTTTCACGTCACGCACCCTGGCCCCTCGTGTCCCTGCTCATTCTGCACTGCCCAGCAGGCACCAGTAGTGTGAGTGTTCACTCTGAGAGCACCCATCAGTGAGAGACGCAGGGCTGTTGTGTGTGAGTTCTAGGATAGTCACTTAGTTCTCTATGAATCCGTCACTCACGTAGAGCCCCAACTCTCTCTGGAAACAAAGCACTGAGGTAGGTAAATGAAGCGCCTAAGCAGGATAAGACGTTCAGTGCCATCACACTGCACCTTCTAAATGACCTCTGTTCCTTTAGCCTAAACACAATACTCCAAAAAACTTCTTAAACAATTTCCAGGCTGGGCATGGTGGCTCACACCTGTAATCCCAGCACTTTGGGAGGCCAAGGCTGTGGACCACCTGAGATCAGGAGTTCGAGACCAGCCCAGCCAATGTGGTAAAAATCCCGTCTTTCCTAAAACTACAAAAAAATTAGCTGAGCATAGTGGCTTTCACCTTTAGTCCCAGCTACTCAGGAGGCTGAGACAGGAGAATCACTTAAGCCCAGGAAGCGGAGGTTGCAGTGAGCCAAGATCGCACCACTGCACTCCAGCCTGGGCGACAGAGTGAGACTTTGTCTCAAAAGAAAACTTTCCATTTCAAAGTCATATTAATAGAACTTTTCATAATCCTAGATAAACTCTGTCCAGGAAAGATGTTTTCCCATTAAGTGCACAGTATAAAAACCTGAGGCTGCCCTAGTCCATGCAGAAAAGAATGAAGCGATAAGGAAATATTCCTTCGTACTCCATCTTCTATGACTTGCTCTTGGCAACTGCCATGTTTAAACAAGGGCTTCATCTTCAAAGCTTTCATGGAAAAGACTATTATCCGTAGTAAAAATGTTTAAGAAAACTCACGTGCATTTCTAAACAAGTGGTAGGGATCTATTACAAAGCCCTTTTAAAAATTCAAACAGTATGTGTGATTTGTAGCTGATGTGGAGACTTCAGGCTAGACCTGAGAGTGTAACATGGTGAAGGAAATGAGAATCAGTCTGATCTCTTTTGACTTTCCCTTGCACAAGTCTTGATGCCGTTTCATTCTGTAAGAACTCTATAGGTGCCTGAGCAGAATCTACAAAGAGTCGTTTTCAAGCCTTCTGTTTTCTGCTTAGCATTGGAAAGACTTACCCGGCAGGTCAACTGTTTTCTCTCAAGAATTGTTTCATTTATGCCATGGTCTGCCCAACATTTAAAACACAATTTCTCTTTTACGTACTAAAAGTGCGATACTATAGGTGATTAAGTGATGGCAAACCTCTGTCTTCTACCCTAGGCTGGAGATGATGTGGGAAGAAATGAGAATGCCACAGAGTTAGGGGGAAAGGGGGATCCAACATGAAATTTTACGGTGGTGTCCTTTTCCCTGGGTGGCTTTGTCACAATGTCCCTCGTGGGTTCCTTGGGCCCGAGGCTCAGGAGGTATCCCCTCCCTCCACGTGTTTTCCTTGTTCTCTTTCACTGTCCCTTTGTTACCCACTGTCAATTTCCTCTTCCTCTGGAGCTGCAACGGCACCTTCATCCTTCGCCTGTCACCAGGTGATGAGGCTGTTCCTCTGTGCTTCCTTGATACTGAACCTCAGCCTGATGAGCTGGAGTAGGAGGATTCAATCCTCAGGGCCTGAATGGTTGCTGTGCAATGCTGAGTAGATTGCTTAACCTTTATGGGTCTCAGCTGCCTCATTTTTTAAATAAGAATTTGGGGCTAGGCTTGGTGGCTTACATCTGTAATCCCAGAACTTTGGGAGGCTGAGGTGGGTGGATTGCTTTAGCCCAGGAGTTTAAGGGCCGCGAGAGCAACATGGGAAACCCTGTCTCTACAAAAAAATACAAAAATAATTACCTGGATGTGATGACATGCACCTGCAGTCCTAGCTACTTGACGGCTGAAGTGAGAGCATCACTCGAGCCTGGTAGGTCAAGGGTGCAGTGAGCCTTCATCATGCCACTGCACTCCAGCCTGGGTGGCCAAGAGTGACCTGTCTCAAATAAAATTAAAAAAAAATTGGCCAGGCATGGTGGCTCACATCTGTAATCCCAGCACTTTGGGAGGCTGAGGTGGGTTCATCACAAGGTCAGGAGTTTGATCTTGGCCAATATAGTGAAATCTCATCTCTACTAAAAATACAAAAAATTAGCCAAGTGAGGAGGCGGGTGCCTGTAATCCCAGCTACTTGGGAGCCTGAGGCAGGAGAATCACGTGAACCCGGGAGGTGGAGGTTGCAGTGAGCCAAGACTGTGCCACTGCACTCCAGCCCTAGAGACAGTGTGAGACTCTGTCTCAAAAAAAAAAAAAAAAAATCAATTTGGACCAGATGATTTATAACATTGGATGAGTAAGATTTACCAAAGTAAGTCTCAACAATAAAACTGAGGAACTCCCATGCCTGCAGCTCACAGCAGGGCTGGAGCCCAAAACACAGCTGATGAAAGTCACCACTAAGGATAGGTTCCCTGTGAGTTGTCTTGGGGACTCGGGACACAGATGTGCCTCTGGCTGGGTGCCTGGACCTGTCCTGGGACAACTTGTGTCCGGGATTTACATAGAGAACATGTTGGCTGTTTACGATGCGTTCTCATGTCCATAGGAAACAAGGGGTGTCTTTTCTTATTGCAAATCCTCAAACTGGATGAAAAGTTTCACACTAGATGTTAAATCTACAGACATCCCAGTCCTGTAGTTTTGATGCTTGCCTGGGCCTCTGTGTTTTTTATTTCCAAGATGGATTTGTAATTATCTGCTTAATGACATTATTAAAGCAATCAAAATTCTGTGAAGTGTCAGTTGCATCATCTGAGAAGGCAAGTGTTTAATACACGATGGCCGTCGAGCTATCCCCCATCTCGGGGGCGGGGGGGAGGGTATGCCCAAAGACTGCAGGATGCAGAGGGTGTGCTCCCAGGCAGGGGCACCCAGGTCCACCGTGTACCTTCCTGGCTCAGGTGCCCTGAGGACCACAGCTCTGTCCTCATCCATTGTGAACTCCCACTGCACACCTGTATGTTCCACACACTTAAGTAATACGTTTGCAAGCAGTGTTCTGATTTACTCATGTGTGTGAGTTGCATAGGATACCAGGGGTCCTGCCCTCATGGAATCACGGGGTTTTAAGGGCATCTTTTATAGCTCGTACACAGCCGCCAGATCCCTGGACAGACACCTGAATGGCAGGAGAGGGGAGCCCATATCAGGCCGCTTGGGGGTTCCCGTGAGCCAGCGTCACTCCAGGCAGAGAAATCTGGTCAGGATTTCGTAGTGTGGAGAAAAGGGGGAAATATTCCTGGTGCTTGGAGCAGCATAAACAATGAGACACTTAGGGGAACTCACTGGATACCTGAGGGGGCCGCTGATGGTGGCAGTGCTGAATCTGTTGTTGAACTCCACGGTGAGACCACAGGAGAGACATGGAAAGAGTTAAGAGCCCAGGGTCTAATGAGTCTCTGGCCGCCGTGAATTCACATCTCATCGTGAGTCAAGAAGATGTTTTTCTGATGCTGAGTGGAAAAAACACTGGATTTGGGAGTCAGGAGGCACCTGTGCTCCTGGAGCTAACCTGCAAGACAAACTCACTATCTGTTTTTTCCCCTCCCGCGTGGGGATAAAGCCCACCCCTCACCCCGTGTGGAGTGATCCTGAGGACAGGATGAGATCGGAGATGAAAGGAGCACTTTGCAGGAAAGCCCGAGTGCCCACACGGAAGACAACATTACAGATCACAATATCCTCCTCTCTTTGCTGTGGAGTCCAGGCCTTTTCCCAAAGTAAGAGTTGTGGATGCTCACTCTCATGAGGGGTTTAGGCTTAATTGGAAATCATACCATGACGTTGCCTTCTGGAAAATTCCCCAGAGAATCAGTTAACGTAGCTGCGATTATCCGGGGAGGCGGCTTGGCAAGAGCTGAATCCGTAGGGGGTTGCTGAGGTTTCCCGGAGACATCCCGTCACATAGAGTGTTACTCTTTCATTTTGCTTTTCCCACTGGGCAGGCCTAATTTTTCTCTCTGTTGCAGTGTAAAGTTTTAAAGCAAATTTGTTTGAGTTTGTAAGCCAGAAAAATGCAAGTATAATATCAAATCAGGACCCAGGAAGCCAGCCTAGCTGTTGATGGTCCTTCAGTTCAACATGGAGTTCAGAAAGATGAGTCCTCACTCCCTGCCGACCCAGAAACACTTCTGACATCGAATTTCACTTCCTTTCCTAACAGCCATCATGGAAAGAAAATGAGAACGCTGAGCTAGAAGCTAATAAATAATAGATTTGCAAAATAGCTATAATTATATTTATTTAGAATATTTTGCTTTTGTCTAAAGAGACATGGGGGAAGATGGACTTGTGCGTTTTTGCATATGGATTTTTTTTTAATCTAGTATTTTCTATTCCTCCGACTCATCAGAACTTATTTCATCTTACGTTTCTTACTTTGTGACATGAGGGTATTTGTGCTAGATTCCTTCATTCTTTTCCTTCTGCTGTAAGTAAACTGTCAGTTGGGGGAGCTCTTTTGAGGAATCGCTCCTATTTGATAATCATGTGCTATATCTGCGTCTTCTTTCCCCTTTTGCATTGAAAACAACTGCCCTCTCCTGCCATGTGAGTCAGCCTCCCAGAGAGCTTCCCCCTCCCGGCAACTCGCCTTTTGCCTTGACCCCAGTGAGGCCCTCTCTGCCCTAGTGTCTCTTTGGCCTTAGACAAAAGAGCAGAGGCCGCAGGTTGGTAACCTCCAGAAGCATCTCTACTACCTCATCTCTCAAACAACTTCTTTATCCCTGCCTTTAAACATTTTTTGTTCATTTCAAAATGCTGTATGTTTGTTGACGAGCAGTGATTTGGCAATGCTCTTAAGAAAATGATGCGCTTTTCTTGGATACTTTTTTTTTTTTTTTTTTTTTTTTTGAGATGGAGTTTCGCTCTTGTTGCCTAGGCTGAAGTGCAGTGGCGTGATCTCGGCTCACCACAACCTCTGCCTCCTGGGTTCAAGCAATTCTCCTGTCTCAGCCTCCCAAGTAGCTGGGATTACGGGCATGTGCCACCGTGCCTCACTACTTTTTTATTTTTGTATTTTTAGTAGAGACGGGGTTTCACCATGTTGGTCAGACTGGTATCGAACTCCTGACCTCGTGATCCACCTGCCTCAGCCTCCCAAAGTGCTGGGATTACAGATGTGAGCCACTGCACCTGGCCTCCTTGGATAATTTTCACTTGTGATACTGAAAATTTAGCTTATTTTAACCACTTTCTTGGGATATCACAGACATAAAAATTGTGTGTAGTTATAGTGGACAACTTTAAGTGTTGATATCCGTATACATTATGAGATGATTACCAATATGGGGCTAATTTAACTATCCATTACCTCTACATAGTTAACATTTGTGTGTGTGTATGTGCAGCGTGTGTATAATGAGAAGGTTTAATTTAAGATCTGTCCTTTATTTTTTTATCTTCTTAACACATTCCAAGCCTATGTCAGAGTTCTGTTAACTGTTGTCACCAAGCTGTACATGAGATCCACAGGACGCATTCATCTTGCGTCACTGGAACTTAGCAGCTGATGTAAAAAGAAGAAGAAAAATATTGAGTGCTTGGCAAGGTCCATAAAGTGCCTCCTGTGTACCAGGAGCCGGGACAGACCCCGAGCGGGAGTCGATCCCACTGCCTCGGCTGCTGAGCTCTGGGGCTGCTGCTCTGCGTGGATCCCTGTATGCTTCGTCTTGTCACCTCACTGAGGCTCTTCCTTGCACTGCTCCCATCTCAACCTTGTTTTCTCTTCCCCTGTACGTTTTCCTCGCAACTCTGTTTCGGACCTGAGCGCACCCCTCCGTGTGCACCTGCCGGGCGGGCCCTGCGACACACGCCTGTGCTTCTTCCGGGGTCAGTCGTGGCTGTGGCCTCCGTGGCACTGCTGTGGTTTGCTGGGTTTTTCGTGATTTCTGCCGATTGCCTAAACTCAGCCGTGGACTTCATGGCTGTGTGGATAAGCCGCTGTTAAACCGCCTCGTACAACGTGCGGACGAGCAGAGATACATTTTGCATCTCCGACTCATTATTTTGCTGTCAAAATGTTCCATTTCCTTTCCTCCTCCCTCGATTATAGTTCTTTGTGAGCGGTGACTGTGTAGTTAATCACCGGCTCATCACCCGGCTGTCACAAATCCTGGCCTCTGTACTTCGTGATGCATTGTGCCAAGTTCCTTCAGTGCCGGATGTGGCTGATTTATCAGACTGCAGGGATTGATTGACACTTTCAGACTTTGGTCAAACACCTGCCCCCTAAGATGGGGAGCAAAGTAGCAAAACAGAAGCCAGAGCTGGAAACGAGGCAGCAGTTCTTACACCCTGCAAGGTGCGTGTGAACTGGTGAGGGGCGACCCAGGTTCTGGCCAGAGCCTATCTTACCTCTCAGCAGAAAGACCAGGTGGGAAGTGAATATCTGTGGAAAGAAGAAAGGTCGGCGGGCAGGTGGTAAGACCATGTCCAGCCAAGAACTATTGCTTGAAGACCCGCTCTGTGGGTTTGCAGTACCTCTGAGCTTTCCCCGACTGATGTCTGCAAGATTTTGTTTCTTTTGAGCATTTTTCAAATTTCTGTTTTTTCTGCTTTAACAACCCAGGTATTAGTAATATGAACACACTCATAGGCTGTGTAGCACACCATCAGCTGTACTATAAAACATAGCATGTGTTTTATAAACACGTGTTGCCTAAATTGGTCCCACTACTTAGACATGGAAGCAAAGTCATGGCAAACTTCCACCACAGGGCACTTTCATGTAAATATTCAGTGCTTCGGGTCTTTGACCTCGTAATGTTAGTAACAGAATGCCTTGAGTCTTCATTTGCTTTGGCAGTAATAGGGATGAAATGTCCTCTCCATCCTTCCTTTATGTCCCAAGCCCTATCTAAGCATTAAATGAGGTTAATATGTATTAATGTAATACACGGCGGTAGGCACGTTGATGTGTATTTAATGTGAGTCATGAATAAAAGATATTTTGTCCCCTTCAGAGATAGATTAATTTTAATTGATTCCTCCAGTGGGGAAGCAGCCTTTTCATTCTCCAGGGAAGTGATAGAAAGGAATTCTGAAATCCCTGATGGCGTGGAGGTGGGTGTATCCATCAGAATTCTCCAGGGACAAAGAACCAGGAGAATGCACATAGGTACATATGAGAGATTTATTATGGAAATTTGCTTACATGACTGTGAAGGTTCCGAAGCCCCACCGTGTACGTTATTCACATCCAATAGTGCCAAATATTAAATGCATTTAATAAAGAGATCTTCCAAACAGGCTTTGTGTGGGCAACGATGCCATTTTATTTCTCACTTGGGTACAAGCCGGCCGAATCCAAGAAAGGACAGGTGAAGGGGGTAAGGTGAGATTGGCTTTATAGGTTGGGGTAGTTTTTTGGGGGTGGGGGTGTTGCAGAGTAAGATCAGTTACAGTGGTGGGGGGTAGGGGCAAGGAGTATACATGACCACAAGTTCAGTTACAATGGTGGGTGGGGACGAGGCAGAAGACCAGTTGAGATTGCCGGATGGGTGAGAGGTATTCACATGATCATGAGAACAGTTAAGATGGCAGGGTTGGGTGAGGGGCTTGTCCGGGGAAGCTCTGCTGGGTGATCAGGGACAATGGTGAACGCAGGCGGGGGTGGGAGACGATCAGCTGAGGCAGGTAGGACTTCAGACTTTCAGGCTTCAGGCTTGCATATGGAACCTGACAATGTACTGTTTGTAAGCTGGAGAACCATGGACCCGGTGGTGTAATTCAGGTGACTCTGAAGGCCTCAGAAACCAGGGAACTGATAGTATAATTCTCAGCTGAAGTGGGGAAAGTCACTGATGCCAGTCCTGGAGTTCAAAGGCCTGAGAACCATGAGCTGTGATGACTGAGGGCAAGGAAAGATGAATGTCCCAGCTCTAGGAGAGTGAGAGAGCGTTCTCCCTTCCTCCACCTCTTCAGCCCCTCAATGGATTGAATGGTGCCCACCTACATTTGTGAGGGCTGATCTTCTTCATTCAGTCCCTTGATTCAAATGCCAGTCTCTTCTCGAAACACCCTCACAGACATACCCAGAAATAACATTTTACCAGCTATCTGGGCATCCCTTAGCCCATTCAAGTTGACACATAAAATTAACCATGGCAGTGGGATCTGTTTCGGCATGACAGTAGGCTGGGGTGCTCCCTATAGCACTTTCTTTAAGATCCACCATAGGTGGTGTTTGAAATAGAAGCACTTTATCAGATGTGCCCTGGGTTATCCCAGAGAAGTGTGAAGGTGCTGCGAGAAATGCATCATCACTTGTCAGTAGCCTTGACCATGCCTCCTCATCCTAGGCAAGAAAGAGCAAAGCTTGTTCAGAAAGATTTAGCACAGACTCTGAGGGAATCAGAGGGCATGATGGCTAGGAGGGTGTCATGTCTTTAGAAAAAGGGAGTGCATTTCTTTGCCCTTTTGAACTTACAAAGAGAGAAGGCTTGCAATTTTGTTTGCCCAAATGAGCCTTTTGGACTTGTAGAGTGTGTGGCAGTCCTCTCTAGCGTGACCCTATCCTCAGCTGCTGATAACCCTCCTAGTCTTTCACGACTCTTAACGTGAAGGAGGTGTGGCAGGTGTTTCACTCACGATGGTTCATGTTCTTAGAACTATAGTTGATAATGGCACAAGTATCATGGGTTGAAAGTTGACAAAGAAGACCCTCCCCTGGAGACTGTCTTCTCTCCCCTAAGCTGTCCTCAGATCCAGGAACTTGCCTAAAGATGCTACAGAGCTAGGGTGGTGGGTAAGCCCTTGTGCTTTTTGCTGCCATGAGTTACTCTTAAAGATCCTTTATTTTTCTTGTTCTCTTATCTTCTGAAGCCAACCTACACACTCTGATGTGGCATGGTGAAGCTGTGACTTCTATGCCTCCATGCAAAATCGTCACCGCCCCGCCCAGGGCTGAGGCTTGGGTGTGTGCCTTCTGAGAGTTCCATTATGTTCAAGATCACCGTCGAATATACCTTGGAGACAAACTGAACCAGGCATCCTTGACTTTTTCCAGAGATCAGAGCACCGATTCTCTGAGGGAGAAGGCAATTCCAGATACTGTACAAAGGCTTTACAAAAAATTGAAACTAGATGAACTCTATTATGTGTGCTCCTCCAATCAAACTTTAGCATGTTAATCAACTCTCAGATAAAATGATACACAAAATAAATAAATAAAATTAGGTTTGAATATATTTTCAAGATCAAAATAAGTGGCCCGAATTAATCATCAGTCTCCCGTTTCACAGTAGAATATGAGTATCAAAACCTGAGGTGTTTAGTCCCAGGCATGTACCAGAATCCGAAGGCAATTTTTAAAGTTTTAGGTCTATGAACCTTTCCACTTCATTATGACTGTCCCTGAAATTAGACTCATTCTTACAAACATTATTGTTTAAGGTGATGAAGATGAACTGAAACATGCCCCTCAGCTTGTCTCAGCTCCAGACCGTCTTCTTGACTCTTGGTCCTGACCTCCCTTTCTGACTGCATTTTCTTTAGAAAACTTGTAAGTTCGTTCTCTGTCTTTTTGAGACGTAAATCATTTTAAAAAGCTTCTTGCTAGTTTCACAGCCCAGGAACTTTGTTCTCAAGGACCTGGGAGCCATATCTTTGACTGTAATCCTCAAAGAAGTCGGTACCCCTATCTCCTAGTCCCTGTAGGTGGGGAGAAGCGTTACTTCGGTGGGCACCTTGCTCCCAATGGTGAAATCACTTCCTGCTATGAAGATAACAGAAAGTTTACGTCTCCTGTGGGTAAAGCCAATTAACAGGCACAGGTGGCCTGTCATCTTCTCCTCATCCCAGCTCTTAAAAACTCTCCTGCCCTTTGCTTCAGCAGAGTTGAGCTCAGACTCAGTTCTGTGTCTTTCGCCCCAATTCTAATAGTCTTGACTAAAGCCTTCCTTGTCTGTTTAGGTTTGTCTAGTGCAAGTTTTGCTTTGACAGTGGTGAAGTGAAAAGAAAAATCTAGACAGTAGTTAATATCTAAAGATTAAAAGAAAGGATGTCAAAAAAAAAAAAATGAAGAGACAAGGAAAGTAGAAGCTTGGATAACATTGCCCGTAGTTCTTCCCACTATTCATGCTGGCCTGGAATGTTGTTAAGGCGTGCCTTTGAGGTTTCGCCAGATCCTGGTGCTCTATATTTTCCAAGACGAATATTCAAGGTGGCCCTGGGATTTGGGGGCTTTTGAGAACAGTAACTTACACTTCTTGCCGGATGGCTTCTTCTAAACTGCAATGTTGTGTCAGTTTCTGAGTTATTTTAAATATCTTAACAAATGTTACATTTCATCGTATCTGTGTCTTGCAACTGCCTAAACCAAGATACACATTCTAAGGCTAAGGAACTACATCATAAATAAAATTCTAAGTAAAGTGAAAGCAAGATAATTAGAAGGGTGGAGAATCCTGCCAGAGCTGAGAGAGGGGAGTCTGAGATAACATGTGTATTCACCATGGCCACGTTTATGCTGTGCTTGGAAATGTGAACATATTCATGTCAACAGTAGCACACCAGAATGGATATACATTCCTTGGGGCCCATCTGCAGTGAGTTAGACCTAAGTCTTGTCAGGAGCCTGCAAGAGGCTTCCACTTACTGAATTAGAAAGGGCTATGGCTTTGGCTCTAAAGGGCTCTCCTTTATACTAGCTTATCTGGGCCACAGGTCCGAGACTGTGCCTTCCAGCTCAGCTGGTCCCTTGACCTCTTATTTAACCAACACATACTCTCTAGCTTACCTCCTGGACTTTGATTTACCATTGCTTGTCTCTCATTCTAGCAAGCCACTAATGCACAAAACTTGGGAGTCATCCAACACATCTAGCCAGTTTGTGAAAAAGTCCTCTATTTGCAACAATGTGGATGGAACCGGGGGACATTATGTTAAGTGAAATAAGCTAGGCATAGAAGGACACACGTCTCCTGTTCTCACTCATAGGTGGAAGCTAAAAATCAGACAACTTCAACTCATGGAGATGTTAGAATGATGGTTACCATGCTCTGGTAAGGGTAGTGGACAGCAAGTATTACAGAGGGGATGGTCAATGAGCCAAAAAAATACAGTTAGAATAAATAAGATTTAGTGTTTGGTAGCATGATAGGGTGTCTAGAGTTAATGATATATTGTGCATTTAAAAATAACTGGAAGAGTAGAATTGGAACGTTCCTCAAGCAAAGAAGTGATAAATGCTTGTGGTGACGAATATTCTAGTTACACTGATTTGATCCTTACTTATTGTATGCCTGTATCAAAACACTGTATGTACCCCATAAATATATGCAACTATTATGTGCTCATAATGATTATTTTTTAAAAGTTCTGTAGCTTTAGCTGTGATTTTTTTTTTAAACCATCATTTCCTCTCTACCATGAGTACTACATGGTCTACTTCAGATCCTTGTCACCTCTGGCCAAGACTACTGTAATTGCCTCCCTTTAGGTCACTTATCTTTGTTATTTAACAGAATGTTTCTCCCCACCCAGCCAGAAGAATAATTTTTCGAATGCAAGGCCAACCATATCACTCCCCAACTATACCATCCAGAGGATTCCCATTGAGCACACAGTAACGTCCAAGCATCTTACCCAAGCACAAGTGACTCTTTCTATATTGTCCCCTCTCTCATCCCTCGAGTGTTATCCCTGTCTCAATTCTAACAATATTGGTCAATATGAGATAAATCCTAACAATATGGACCATGTGTCCATATTTACAAACTCTCAGAATTATCAAATGTTGGATCTCTGTAATTTTCAGGGTAATTGAAAATAGCAGTGAAAATGTTTTTATTTAAGGTAATAATACCATTTCCTTTTTTGGTTAGTATCCTATGATCTGCCATTCCTCTGAATAAGGCATTTTGTAAAAACTGATGAAAATCCAAAAGATTAGCCTGTAGGTCTACATTTCTACTTATAGTAACTCTTGCCTTAAAGTCTTATTTTCTCCCTTCTTTGTTTAAGGATACATTAGTCATTGGCTCAGTCCAGCCTATGGTTAAATAGATTTTTATTTTTCTTCCTTGATACAGTTAATCTAACTTGAATTTTTGGAATCTATCAAAATACTGCATCACTCCGATGCTGACTTGTGAATGGGATTTGAAAAATGTACTATTACATAAAATCTGGAAATTGATTGAATCTCAAATACCAGGATGTGGAATTCAAGAATGTATTTTTATCCTGTTGTCTTTTCTATAGGTGCTAGGTAATACTCTATAAGATAAATGACATTTATTTAAAAAAACTGAAGAAAAAAATAGTTCATTTTAAGAGTTTTATAAACCTTTTTTAAATAGAGAACTTTCAAACTCAACTAAAAGACAAGTATTAAACTATATCTAAAATTCTCCGATTTAATCCTCTCTGATTCTGAGTTTAAAGAGCAATTTACCATAATACGAACAAATGAGGCAGTATACATTTGCTGATTCTAAAAGCAATGCACACTTATGATGGATAACTCTTTATATACATAGAGTACATAAGAGAAAATTAAAAAGTAAATATAGCCTACAGTTATTTCTCCTGAAAGTAATCACTTTTGATATGTGGTTTATTTTTTTAATAATCATTTTTTCTACGAACGATTTTAAAACATAATTAGAATTTAAAAGTGCCTAGAGTTTTACATTAATTCTTTATATATTATCATATAATCATTTTTAAAGGTGTCATTTCTTTTCCTCCAACCTTTATACCTTTAAGATTTTTTTTTTCTAATTCAAACATCAAATATTGGGTGACATCACAGAATATGACAGAGTAGGGTATTCCAGGAATTGGCCCCTCACTGAGACAATGGTCAGTTGACAAAGATTGATGGAATTTACTTTCTCAGAACTCTGGAGTCTAATCCAGGGGTTACAGCAACCAGAGGGCTCCTAATAAAGAGATGGGGAGCTGGATTTTGGCTAGAGAGAATTGCAGTGTTTTTGCTCACCTGCCTACTACCACGCTTCCCCCCGTTCCTCAGAGGAGAGGCAACAGCTACGGGGATGGAGGCTGGCATTCCTGTGTGGCTTGTTGGTGCCAGGGGGCTAACACAACCATGTTCTTAAAATACTCTGGTTGTGTGTTTTGGCTGGCAGTGCCCTGCGGAATTGATGCAGAGATGAACCTTTGTTTTGCTCTCCCTAACTTGGGCAGAACAGCTTTCCAGGCAGTGCTGCCTCTGTCAAAAGATTTAAGGGCAGAGAATGTGCGTTGCCCATCCCTGCCTGGGTCAAGGGATGGCAGATGATGCCCAAATCACAAGGAAGAGAAGGCTAAAGGGAAAAATTTCTTGGGAGAATAAAGGCTCAGAAGGGCCACCACCTATACCAGGGAAGACCGGGTGCAGTGCATGCGCTCAGACCCAGACGCATGCTCAAAAAAGACCTGAGATAACCCAGACTTGCAATCTGGCAGATCTGTGGGCTCCAGGCAGGCAGCGGGTAAAGGATAAAGCAGAGCTGTAGGTGGCCTGGCTTCACATGAAAGAAGAATCGTAAGTCAGGGCCAAGATACACACTCTTGTAGAGTAGTATGTTTTCCCTTTTTAGTTAGTTTTTTTTTTTTTTTTTTTTTTTTGGCTACAGGTGTTTAAGGAAATATTTGTTAGACCATTAGCTGTCCAATAATGGAACAAAGATGTCAGTGACTACATATGACAAGGAATACAAGGTTTGCAAAACAGTTTGAAAAAGTGCCTAAATAAATGGACCATTGAAGCCAAAACAGTATTGAAAAAGAAGAAACAAACTTTTGGTTAGACTGGAAAAATAAATTTTAGTGACCTACGACACTACAGGGCAACCATGACTGATAATAATATACTGCATTTCTTAAAATTGCTAAAAGGATAGTCTTTTTTTTTAATTCTCATCACAAAAAATGGTACGTTGGTGAGGTGACAGATATGTTAATTAGCTTGTTGAATCTTTCTACAATGTATAAATAGATTAAAACATCACATAGTATTCCATTAATACACAGAATTATTAGCTGTTGATTAAAAATAAAGAAAAAAAGAAGAACATAGGTGAAGGACTACAGTAATCAAAACAGTGTGGTACTGGCATCAATATAGACATATATATCAATGGCATCAAGTCAAAAGTCCAGAAATAAACCCATGCCTCTATGGCCAGCTGATTTTCAACAAGGGCACCAAGATCATTCAGGTTTTTTTTTTGTTTTTTTTTCAACAAATGCTGCTGTGATAGCTGGATATTCACATGCACAAAAGCATTAGCAATGAAAGAAACATAGATAAGTTGGACTTTATCAAAGTTAAAAACACATACACATCAAAAACATTAGCAAGAAAGTGGAGAAACAACCTATAGAATGGGAGAAAATTCTGTAATTTCTCCCATTACAAAGTGTCATATCTATATACCTGACAAAGGTCTAGAATCTGGAATACATGAACAGTTACAACACAATAACAAACAAAAACCAACAAAAAATGGGGAAAGGACTTAATCAGACATTTCTCTGAAGAGGATATACAAATGGCTACTAGACACATGACAAGATGGTCAACATGACTAGTCAGTAGGGAAATACAAATCAAAACCAGAGTCATCACTTCACACCCACTTGCATGGACATGATTTTTATTTTATTTTTATTTTTTTTATTGCATTTTAGGTTTGGGGGTACATGTGAAGAACATGCAAGATTGTTGCATAGGTACACACATGGCAGTGTGGTTTGCTGCCTTCCGTCCCCTCACCTGTATCTGTCATTTCTCCCCATGCTATCTCTTCCGACCTCCTCACCCCCCCGTCCCTCCGCCATTTCCCCCCGACAGACCCCGGTGTGTAGTGCTCCCCTCCCTGTGTCCATGTGTCCTCCTTGTTCAACACCCACCTATGAGTGAGAACATGTGGTGTTTGATTTTCTGCTCTTGTGTCAGTTTGCTGAGAATGATGGTTTCCAGTTTCATCCATGTCCCTACAAAGGACGCGAACTCATCATTTTTGATGGCTGTGTAATATTCCGTGGTGTATATGTACCACATTTTCCCTATCCAGTCTACCATCAATGGGCATTTGGGTTGGTTTCAGGTCTTTGCTATTGTAAACAGTGCTGCAATGAACATTCATGTGCATGTGTCCTTATAGTAGAATGATTTATAACCCTTTGGATATATACCCAGTAATGGGATTGCTGGGTCAAATGGGATTTCTATTTTTAGGTCCTTGAGGAATCGCCACACTGTCTTCCACAATGGTTGAATTAATTTACATTCCCACCAACAGTGTAAAAGTGTTCCTATTTCTCCACATCCTCTCCAGCATCTGTTGTTTCCTGATTTTTTAATGATCACCATTCTAACTGGTGTGAGATGGTATCTCAATGTGGTTTTGATTTGCATTTCTCTAATGACCAGTGATGATGAGCATTTTTTCATATGTTTGTTGGCCTCCTGTATGTCTTCTTTTGTAAAGTGTCTGTTCATATCCTTCGCCCATTTTTGAATGGGCTTGTTTGTTTTTTTCTTGTAGATCTATTTTAGTTCTTTGTAAATAATGTAAGATAAAAGCTGACAAGGATGTAGAAAAATTGGAATCCTTGGAAATTGCTGGTAAGAATATAAAGTAATTCAGTAGATGTGGAAAACAGTTTGGCTGTTTCTCATAAAGTTAAATATAGCATAACCATATAACACAGCAATTCTACTCTAGATATATACCCAAAAGAATTAAAAGCAGATACTCAAACAAATACATTTACATGCATTTGCATACCAGCAAATAGCCAAAAGGTGGAAACATTTGAACTATCCATTAATGGATAAAAATGAAAGGATAAACACATTGGGCCATATATATATTTAAATATGAATATTATTTTTCTGCAAAAAGGAATGAAGTATTGATACATGCTACGATGTGGAAGAACTTAGAAAACACTGTAGGTGAAAGAAGCCTAACACAAGAGGTCACATATTTTATGATTTCACGTATATGAAATATCCAGGTAAATAGGTAGATAAATCCATAGTGGCAGAGAACAGTCTATTTGTTGCTAAGAGCTGGGTGAGAGAGAATTAGAAGTGGCTGCTGAATGGACACAGATTTTCCTTTGGGGATGATGAAAGTTTATACTACACAAAGGTGGTAGGTGCACAACATTGTGAATGTACTAAATGTCACTGACTTTTTTTGCTTTGAAATGGTTAATCTTATGTTATGTGGGTTTCACTTAAAAGAGGAAAGCAGCTAGGGGCAGTGGCTCACTCCTGTAATCCCAGCACTTTGGGAGGCTGAGGGGGGTGGGTCACCTGAGGTCAGGTGTTTGAGACCAGCCTGGCCAACACGGCAAAATCCTGTCTCTACTAAAAATACAAAAATTAGCTGGGCATAGTGGTGGACAACTGTAATCCCAGCTACTCAGGAAGCTGAGGCACAAGAATTACTTGAACCTGGGAAGCAGAGGTTGCAGTGAGCTGAGATTGCACCACTGCACTCCAGCCCGGGCAATAGAACAAGACTCAGTTTCAAAAAAAAAGGAGGAAAGCAAAAAATATATATTTTCACATCTATTGATGGTCTGTTCCTTTTTTTTATTGCTGAGTATTCCTCTGTAAGGATATATGGATGTTAGTAATTATATGGATGGAGAATAGATCAATAGATACAAGAGGTTTGAGTTGAGAGAAAGACATGAGTATAATGAGGTAACATGGAGGGTTTTTTGTCGTGATGGTTTTTCTAGTTCTCTTTAGTTGTGATAGTTACATAAATATGCATTAAACGTGATTAAATGCCACAGAACTAATTACTAACAAATGAATGCATATGAAAACTAGTTATTTAGTTAATGCTTAGTACCTACTAGTTCCAATGTCCTGATCTTGATTGCTGTGACTGCATGGTCACCTGGTGTTCCATGTCCAAATCTATACCTCTGCTCAGACACAGCAGCATGCCATGAGCTGTTCTACAAAATATGTACATTTCTCTGTTATAGTTGCGAAGGCTTTAATCTAGAACTTCAGGGAATCATGTCATTCTCCTATTGGTGTTTGCATATACTCTACACAAAATCTTTTCCCACCATAGACACCTCTAATGATATAAAGTCTTATGGCTTCTATGACCTGGGTGGTAAGGAGGCTCACACCATGCCCCCAGGCTGCTGACACCCCAACCTTAGTGTCATGTGGGGTATTGGTTAGAACAGAGTTCTCAGGTATAGAATATGCTGTCTTCAGGACCTGCAGCATGGTGCTGCCATCTTAATGGCGAGCATTTTGACATGTATTCATTTATCCTTAATTCAGAGAAGGTACCACAGTATGTCAAAGACTCCTAAACATTTCAGCAATATGGTCAGTCCTTTAATCTGTTTCATCTGAACTTCAGAGCTGCCCACGTTCTACCAGTGTGCTTGCTATTTCTGTCCCAGTTGACATGAAGTCATCAGCTTGAGGACACGTGTGATGTTCTGTGTAATATCCAGATAGTCCAGGTCTCTTTAAGCAGGTGAGTTAATAGAGATCTAGAGATGGGCTGCAAACATACGCTGTTGTATGTTCCAGCTAAGTGAATATTATTTCTCATCTTCCTTTTTCAATAGGAATGGAACAGAATGCATTTCTCACATCAATGATTACCCACTCTGTATCTGAGGCTATGCTAATCTGCTTTAGTAAAGATGCCACAACTGGCGTAGAAACTGCTACTGGAGCTACTATTTACATGAGCTGGAAACAGGCCCAGATTGGTGAATTAAATGGATATATGAGGGAGAATATCGGCACTGGCTTCCTTCTCTTTTTAAGGATAGAATTAAACTCTACCATTCCCCTTAGAGCCCTCTTCACTAGGACAGCTCTTATCCCACAGAAGAACCAATAGAGGGGTTCTGCCAGCTATGATGCATATTCTCATTGCACACTCTGGGACCAAGGGATCAACTGTAAATTGCATCCGTGGACCCAGTGAAGATGCTATGTACCAGTCTGGCCTCAGAACTCCGTTGATTGTCTATCTCCCTGTACATACCACCATCTATTTATTGATGGGGAGAGTTGTGATGACACTTTTATAAACCTGGGGCCCCCTGTCCAACAGCTCTCAAAACATGGGTATTCCCTTTCCTCAGGGTATGCTACCTACGAAAATGGCCACAGCCCCCTTTGGGAAAGGACTGGGTGATTCATGATTACCCACAATTGTTACGGTGTTGTGAGATCCTTCCACCTAGGTACCTGACCTCCCGTTCAGTCAATGGGCTCTGGGTATGAAAAGTACTCAGGTCTAGAAACTGGGACATGGATTTTTATTAGCGTGACTTCCCTCATGGTCTGATCATTTATTCTTGAATTCAACATTAATAAACCCTCGCTGGCTAGCCACCTATCTTGCCCCTATGGCTTCTGTATTCTATCAACCACATCCACAGTTCTATTGATATCAGAAACCCTGAGTGCTACTCTGACCTTGCGAATCATTCAATAATTGTCTCCCCTTTGCTCCTGATGGTTAAGAATTTTCAAATTGTTTCTATTATTTGAATTACAGGGATCTTATCCTCTCCGTTAATAATAATCCTCCAAAGCATCTTCTACCCCCGGGTCTGGCCTACAGAGGATGCCCACAGCTGAGCTTCTGGTGCCGGTATCCTTCTCATCTGCTTTACCGTATCACTTGGATCTTCATGGTCATTTATGCATTCTGAAACAGCTTCTCTGAGTCTTTGATCTCTCCTTCCACCATCTGATGTGGAAGTTCTGGCACTGACACTCAGTGGAGGCGATGACCCCTCTAAGTGTCTGAGAGCTGTCTTACCAGCATGTAAGCATCCGCTCTTAGCCGCTAAGATACTAAATCACTGGTCATGGCCAAATGCTCCCATATAAATAAACTCGCATTGTCTAACTCTGTATTCGGAACCCTTGACCCAGCACCCTTGGGTTCCTGTTTTATAATACTTTCCCATCACTTTGCAGTCTTCATGGACTAATCGCTACCTCTCTTTTAGAGGATTGTCCCTTAAAAGACCCAGGACTTTTCCAGCAAGGTTTTCTTTTGTCCCACCCCTTGTTTTTGGTCTAGTGACCAGGAGGGGGAATGCGTGTAAGCCCAGGGTAGAGCTGGTGGGAATAGGTAGAGAATGAGTCATTTCACAGTGCGAATCCTCTACAGCACCTTAAGCAAATCAAGAACACCAGCCTTAACTAGGAGGGTTTGGTTCCTTCTACAGACCCAGAGGCTTTAGCGGTCACGATTTCCTACTGTGTACTTCCAGGCTTCCCTATCCCCAGTCTCAGAGTCCTACTCTTCTCAATCACAGCTTTGATCTTAGCCTAGCATTGCTCCTGGGGTTAAGAATTCATTATTTTCTGGAGCTCTGCTGACCTTAGAACTAAGTTCTGGATCTGATACACAGATTTTTTTTTTTTAATCTTCTGCCCTTTGGCTGCAGAAAACAAGAGCCTTTTTATATACAAGCCAAAGAAGTCCTTTGGTTTTCATACTGTGCCTTTAATTGGTGATGCATAACCTCGACCTTTTATTGTTTTTCTGTTAGGCATCAATCATCTAATTTCATGACACTTATGCTGATCGTTTTCTCCATTACTTCTCCAACAACTGCAAAATGGCAGATGCCACCAGCCAGTGCTTGTCTTCCTCTGCCATCTCACCCCATTTCACCACTGACGGAAGTTTTAAAATTGTGTTGCTACTCAGACAAGGGACTCCCGTGCTCTACCTATTAGCAATGATGAGGTGCTTGTTGGCAGCCCACTGATAGATGATCCAGCTCCAAAATTCCATTTTAGAATCTGTTTCATCAGACCACTCCTGGCATTCAATGTCATATGGTAACTGTATTTGTGAAACAGACCGTAAGATGGCAATATTCATGCCGAAAACTTAGGGGATTGTATTCATGAGATAAACACCCCTGAGGGAGTAATGGATGGAGGGCTGGTCCAGGAAGAGGTTGAACCATAATCCTGTTACAGCCTCAGCAGATTCTCTGGAGAGCTCTCAAGCAGAGATTGCTCTTCAGAATTGTCCCGAAGCAAGGATAGATATCCTATGACGGGTGTCACTGGATGTGAACTCTCCCCACATCTTCCCCTTAGAGAAAGATTCAGCTAAGAGCTGTCAGCAATCATGTTTCCAGATCTGGATAAATACTTCCTCGGTATTTATCCTAAAGTGGGTGGGTGGAACTTGGGCCTTGTACTACAGAATACAACATGAAATTTTAGGGAGAGGGTCATCAAAAAGGTTCAATGAGTTCTAACCAGGTAGTCTTTATTCTAAGGGCTGATTAATTCCCAATTTGGGGAACACTCTAGGCTCCAGGTTAATCATTGTGTTTCAGACATAGGCGATCAGACTGTGGAATAAAAATGTTAAAGGAAATGATTTCGATGGAAAGAAATTGATCCTAGATGGGAAGGTGGGTCAATAAAGAAATGAAGAGCACGAGATACAGTAAATACGTTAGTAAATGTAAAAATGTAAAAGGCCTTTTCTTATCTCAAAAGCATTTAAATGATAACTGTGTTTAAAGGACAACGATAATATTGTTCTGTTTGATTTAACGTGAAGTAAAATGCATAAAAAGATAGCACAAAAGATGAGTGGTAAAACTTTAAAGCATACTGTTATATGGTATTTACATTAAATGTCAAATGGTATATTAGTGTCTGAAGGTAGAATGTGATATAAGTAAAAGGTATATAGAAACTGTAGAACAATTACTACAAAAGAGATATAGTTAATAGGCCTACAATGGTAATAAAATAGATTTATAAAATATATTTAATCCAAAATCAGATAAGAAAAAGAGAAATATGTGGACAGTGAGCAAACAGAAAGGTGGTAGATTTAAATCCTACATTATTTGCATTGCAGGTAGATGGCCTAAACACTCCATGTAAAAGGCAGAGGCAGAGAACTGAGATTCATAAAGAATCAAAACCAATTATATATCATCTGCAAGGCATACTGTAAATATATACAGAGCTAAGTTAGAAGCAAAAATGAGAAAAGATGAGTGAAATACTTATGAGAGCAATAATTATGAGAAGGCTGCTCTGGTAATAATTACATCACATGAAATAAACCTCGGAACAAGGGATGCTACTGTGGGTAAAGAAGGACATGGCCTAATGACACAGGGGGAAATCCATTAAGAGGACATAGCAATCCTAAAGGTATAAAGCAATCCTAAAGGTGTAAAGCACATAGCAGAGCTTCAGGGTAACACAAAGCAAAGGCTGAAAGCACTGAAAACAGAAATAACATATCCACGGTTGAAGTTGGGAATGCTAACACTTGTTTCTTAGACTTTGGTAGAACCAGTAGAGAGGAAATCAGTAAGAATATAGAAAATATGAGCTGCACTGCCTTCCAGTCTGATTTAGTTGATATTTATGCTACACTCTACCTAACAATGACAAGATACATATAATTCCAAATGCGCATGAAGTATTTAAAATAGACCCTATTCCAGGACATAAAATGTACCTCAATAATCTGTAAATGAATTAAATCATTTAAGAATGTATTATCTAAATCAGGTGGAATTAAAATAGAGTAACAAGAATATATTGAACATATTTCACAAATCCATTCACTATTTGGAAATTTAAAAAGATACCTCCAAATAGCCTCTAGGGGGGAAAAACACACACAAGTTAACGTAGAGAATAGTTTGCATTAAATGAAAAATACAACATACAGAAATTACAGGAATGCGAGTAAAGCAATGTGTAGAAAGAAATGTGTAACTTATAAATGGAAAAATCTAAAAATAAATGATTGACTATTTCAACTGTAGAAGGCAAAAAAAAAAAAAAGACAATAAATTTAAGCAGAAGTAAGTAGAATTAAGAAGATAATAAATGCCTGGACAGTTGAGGGTGATGGTCACACTCCTGGAGCCCTTCCCCCAGTTTTTCTCTGGAAAATATGGAGAACAACAAGAAAGGAAAAGTAAACAAAACTATAGCATCGGCATAATTTGAAGACAGAAAATCACCAAAACTCAATATAACTAAGAATAAATAAGGGTGGGATATCAAATTTCAGTTTTGAACCTCTCATGTCCTCCTCTGATCTGCCCCTTGACCCTGCTTCAACGCAGTTTTTAGAAATAAAAACCAATTTAAAAAAAAAAAAGATCAGGGAAGAGGATAGAAGAGGGCTATTCCTGGGCCTAAGGTTGATCTAAAATCATTTCCAGAAAGACTCATTCTATCCTCAATCTGAAAATACTAAAAAGTGTTTGAATTATTCACAAGGTATTTAAATGTCTGCCTGAATTGAAGTGGCAGTCCTCAAAATGCATAACTTTGGGGAGAGATGTGACATTTGGTAATTTGGTGAAGAAAGGGAAGAGAGGAAAGGGGAAAATTTGAAGCCCCTGTAAGACAAAAGAAAAGCAGAAAATCAAAGGAAAAAAATCCCTTTCACCCCCTACACACTCATGCTAAAACAAAATTCATTAAAGTATCTGAACTTTGCTCTACTAAAGAAATGGGCATTGTTAAATCACTCCAATCTTTCAATTGAGGAAAATCCCCATATATTTGATAAATAGTCATGAAGCAAAACTACAAGTAAGCCCTTCAAATGAAATTAAGTGTAAGTAAGCAAGTATTTAGGATATGAAAAAGAGCTTTTAATAAGAAATTTATATCAGTAGCATTTCTAAACTACTTAAGATCGAAATTAAGAAAATGATTTCATTTACAGTAGTGTTAAAAGGAGTAAATTATTCAAAAATAAATTTAATCAAGGAGATTAAAAAGTGTACATTGAAAAGTATAAAACATTAAAGAAAGAAACTGTAGACACAAATAAATGAAAAGATATCCTATGTTCATGAAATGGAAAAATTAATGTTGGGAGAATGTCCATACTACCTGATATGATTTGGATGTTTGTCTTCTCCAAACCTCATGTTGAAATGTGATCCTCAGTGTTGGAAATGAGGCCTATTTGGGAGTTGTTTGGGTTAGATGGGCTGATCCCTCCTGAATGGCATGGTGATCATGAATTCATGCGAGATCTGGTGGTTTAAAATATCCTGACCCCGCCTTCTTTCTCTCTTGTTCCCTCTCTTGCCATGTGACATGTGACATGCCTGCTCTCCTTTTACCTTCTGCCATAATTGGAAGCTTCCTGAGGCCCTCACTAGAAGCAGTTGCTGGGACTATGTTTCTTCCACAGCCTGTGGAATTGTGAGCCAAAATAAATTTCTTTCCTTTATATACTACCCAGCCCTCAGATATTCCTTTATAGCAATGCAAAATTGACTGCCATACTACCCAAAGGCGTCTACAGATTCTGTATAATTCCTATCAAAATCCCAATGCCATTTTTTCACAGAAATAGAAGAAACAATCCTAAAATACATACAGAATCACAAAAGACCCTGAATATCTGAAGCATTTTTGAGCAAAAAGATCATAGCTGGAGGCATCACACAACCCGACTTCAAAATATACTACAAAGCAATGGTAATTAAAACTGCATAGTACTGCATAAAAAACATAGAAACATACAAATATGTCAATAAAATAGAATAGAGAGCCCAGAAATAAATCTACACCTTTATGGTCAATTGATTTTTGACAAAGATGCTAAGAATACACAATCTGGAAAAAAATCACATGCCAAAGAATAAAATTGGACCATTATCACACATAGCGTACAAAAACCAACTCAAAATGTAATAAAGACTTAAATGTAAGACCAGAATCTGTAAAGTTACAAAAATTAAACAGAGAAAAAGCTCCATGGCAGTGGTCTGAGCAACCATTTTTTGATATGACCCCACAGGCAAAGGCAACAAAAGCTAAAATAGACAAATGGGATTGCGTCCAACTAAAAGCTTCTAGCAAAGGAAATAACCAGCAGCATGAAAAGACAACCTATGGATTGGGAAAATGTATCTGCAAACCATATATCTCAAAATAAGTTAATATACAACATATATAAGGAACTCAAACATCTGAATAGCAAGAATACAAACTGATTAAAAATAGGCAAGGGACCTGAATAGACGTTTCTCATGAAAACGCACAAGTGACCAAGAGGCACATGAAAAAATGCTCAACATTACTAATCACCAGGGTGATGCATATTAAAACCACAATGAGATTTCACCTCACAATTTTTAGAATAGCTGCTATCAAGAAGATGAAAAATGTCAAGAAAATGTACAAATGGCCAATAAGCACATGAAACGATGCTCATTATTAGGAATATTCGCATCAAAACTATAAGGTGTAGGATGGGCATTGTGACGCATGCCTAACGGACGTGGAGGAAAGAGAACAGTTGCACACTGTTGGTAGGAATGTAAATTAGTACAACTACTATAAAAAACACTCAAAAAACTAAAACTAGAACTACCATATGATCTAGCAATTCCACTTTTGGGTACATATCCAGAGGAATTGAAATCAGCATGTTGAAGAGATACCTGCACTCTTATGTTCATTGCAACACTATTCACAATGGTCAAAACCTAAGCGTTCATCAATGGATAAACGGATAAATAAAATGTGGTATGTATATAGTACAATATATAATCGTACAAATGAAGTACTATTCAGCCTTAAAAAAGAAAGAAATTCTGTAATTTCTGACAGCATGAATGAACTTGTAGAATGTTATATTAATAAAATAAGTGAGGCACAGAAAGAAAAACACTGGCTGGTCTCACCTTTATGTGGAATCTACCAAAGTCAAACTCATAGACGCAGAGAGTAGAACAGCAGTTACCAAGATCTAGGGGTGGTGGTGGTTCAAAAGGTGGTGTTCAAAAGATATAAAATTTCAGTTAAGTTCAAGAGATGTATTATAACATGGTGACTATAGTTAATAATAATGTGAAGTGTGTATATATATATATATATATATATACTTTTTTATATATATCTAATATAATATATATAATATATATACTTATATATAATAATACTTATATATAATATATATACTTTTTATATATATATACGTTTTTTTTGAGATGGAGTCACACTCTGTAGCCCAGGCTGGAGTGCAGTGACTCAGTCTCAGCTCAGTGCAACCTCTGCCTCCTGGGTTCAAGCAATTCTCCTGCCTTGGTCTCCTGAGTAGCTGGGATTATAGGCATGTGCCACTATGCCCAGCTAATTTTTTATTTTTATTTTTTACCTTAGTAGAGATGAGGTTTCACCATGCTGGCCAGGCAGATGAGTTTCACCATGCTGGCCTCCAACTCCTGACCTCCTGATCCACCCGCCTCAGCCTCCCAAAGTGCTGGGATTACAGGCGTGAGCCACCGCACCCAGCCGTATTTTAAAATTGCTAAGGGAGTACATCAATTTAAATGTTTACACCAGAAAAAAAAATGATAAGAATGTAAGATGATGGATATGTTAGATGTATTTAATCATTTCAAATTTATACATATATCAAAGCATCCTGTTATACTCTATAAATGTATATAATTATTATTTGTCAGTTAAAAATACCTAATGTAGGTGACAGGGGATGGAGGCAGCAAACCACCACGGCGTGTGTGTACCTATGTAACAGGCCTGTAAGATCTGCACATGTACCCCAGAACTTAAAGTAAAATAGTTAAATAAATAAGTAAATAAAAATAAAATTTTAAAAAATAAATTCAAAAAGTGAGGATAGTAAATAAACAACAGCAAAAAGTCCAGGAAGAAACAAATACAGTTGAACTTAGGAAAGAAATAAAAGAAAATGACAAAATTACCTCAATTAGTAATAAATTACACCATTTAGAATCAAAAGAAAACGTGGTGAGAATTGTTGAAGATTAGAAAATAATCAAAATAATTTTTTGAATGAGGTAAAAAATAAAAGAATCAGAAAAATGGTGGAAATGGAAAATAAGAAAATAGAAATAACATGTATATTTTGGGGGTCACTCAGAAAAAATAGAATAACTATTTTTTAAAACTTTAACCCAAGGAAACTTTCCAGGAAAAAAAAAAAAAAGATTACTCAAAGGTGCTATACTTTAAAAGGACTTATCAGGTACCTGGGAACATTAGTTCAGAATAATCAACTCTGAGACATATCCTAGTAAAACTTTTAAATTTCAAAGATGAAGAAAAAATTTTCAGGGCCTCCAGCAAAAGATCAAATAATTTACAAAGATAAAAGAACTAGGCTGCCATTCCAATTTTCAAAAGGAAACATACAGAGGAAGATAAAAATGAAGCAGCATTTTTTAAAAAGTATCAAGACTATCAGAAAACAGTTTTCAACATGCAAGAAGTAAGGGAATTTTGTACCCACAAGCTCTTCTTGAAGAATTTATGACAGAATGAACTTCATGTATCAGAGACCCAATCTAAAACAATTTGAACATCACAGTAATAGATAATATACTATACAATAAAATAAATACCTATGATCCCATATTAACATAAATAAATACAGGGGAAATGCCAGCTTTTCCTTATACTACAATTCTAATTAATGCATATAAAAGGAATGATGGGAAAGAAAATCAGTATTAAACAAATACCACAGTAAAAACTGTTACAGACAAGAATGATGAATAATGGACTAAGTATTCCTGGACGAAAATTAGTGGACAAACATCTGATGACAAACTGTATATTGACATAAAGTCAAAGCATTTCCCCTCAAGATAGTTATTAATTAAAACAGGAAAAATGGTAACTTTACTGTGGAGAAATCTGAAAAAACAAAAAACCACATTAACCAAGAAATCAAATTTAACATCAGTAATAAGACATATTGATACCTCCTGATACGATGCACTGGGCAACTAAAATTAAGAAAACAATTCTGTTTACATGAGCATAAAAATGTAATGCTTAGAAATGTACTTAACAAAATAAGTGCATGACGTATATAACGAAAAGTGCATAAGGTGGTAAAAAAAATTAAGAATAAATTATGTTACTGAATTGGAAGATTCAGTATTATTTAGACAGTAATTATCCACAAAATTGATATATGATTCAATGCAATCCTAATCTAAATTCTATTTGAGTATTTTATAAATTTGATATCCTGCTTTTAAATTTACATGGAAATGCAAAGAATCCTAAAGAATTAAAATAATATTGAAAAGAAGAGGAAGACTGGAGTTATACTGATGGATTTGAAGACTACTGTAACAAAGCTACAGAAATCAACATAGTGCGGTTGTTATAAGGGTTGATTCATGGAAGAAAATAGAAATAAAGAAAATAACCAAACCTACATGGTCAGTGAATTTCAAAGACGCTGCCAAATCAATTAACTGCATAAAGAGGCTTTTCAACTCATAATGCTGGAACAACTGGATATCTAAATAGAAAAGAATAAATCTCATTTAGAAAACAAAACTGCAAAATTTAAAGAAGAAAATATTGGTGAAAATCTTTATGATGTTTAGGAGCTATGTTTTATGTTGGGCAAAATGAAAAGCACAAACTTCATAGATAAGAAAGTTGATAAATTATATTTCATTAAAATTAGATACTTCCGCTTCTTGAAGAACATCTTTAAATATACGAAAGGGACAACTATGGACTGGGAGAAACTCACAATACATAAATACAGAAAACTCTGAATAATAAGCGAACAAGTCTATTCAAAATGGTCAAAAGATGTATACTAACACTTTGCAAAGGAATATATATCCATTTATAGACAATGAGCACATCAGGAAACGCTCAACATTGTTAGGTATCAGAAAAATCAAAATTAAGACTACTAAAATGGTCAGAATTTAAAAAGACGACAGCACCAAATGGTGGCAAAGTTGTTCCGTCTCAAAAAAAAAAAAAAAAAAGTTGTTAACCAAATGAAACAAAGACCCCTCGCGACTGGTGGAAATATGAGATGGTACATCTGTCATGCGAAACATTTTGGCAGTTTCTCATAAATTTGAGTGTGTATTTACTAACTCGCCCAAGAATTCAACTCCTGGGGACTTGAGAGAAATAGCAACGTGTGCTCACATAATGACGTGCACTCTATTCATCATAACTGAAAACTAGCAAGAACCAAATGTCCCCCGACAGGTGAATGGAGAATCAGATTGGGTTACATCCAGGCAACAGAAAAGCGGCAGAAGGAAAGAAGCTGCTGACCCACATAACAACACAGATGATTTGCAAAAACATGACACTGAACTCAAGAGCCTCGACACGAAAGAGTACATAGTGTATGATTCAGTTTCTTTGAAATTCTAAGAGACGCAAGTTTCCGTCCTATAGTGACGGAAAGTGTGTCAATTTTTGCCTATTGTTAGGGGTTGGGAAAATTGACTGAAAAAGGGCATGCGGGAACTTTTGGGGATAAAAATATTCTGCACTGGAAGTGGTGATGGTTACATGGGCGTATACATTTGTCAAAACTCATCGAACTGTGCTCTGAAAATGAGTGCTTTTTATTGGTGTGTAAGTACACCTTGATAAAATGGATTTTAAATCAATCACACCTTAGAGGCAGGCTGAAAGCACAGAACTACCTCTCGTTCATATCCATAGTTTGGCCGCATGAGACTAATATAGTCTGGAGCAATTCTGCAAGTCCAAGTGATCTTCCTTTTGTGTAAGTCTCCTCGAAACTCAAAAGGGCCATTCTCTGACTTTCTAGTACCAGGAGAACTTTTTTAGAGATTTGGTATAGCCAGTGGAGAGCACCTGAGAAGTCCATTTGCTCATAGCAAAGCTGCAACCTCAGACCTGAGGTCTGGCGGAGAGGAGGGCGCAGCTGCAGAGGGTCAGAGTAGCAGGCAGCCTGATGAGAGGTCACACAGGAGGATGCTGATCTTAGGGTGTGAGATCCGAGTGAGCCATAGCCAAGTCACAGCACTGAGAACAAGCTTTCTCGTTGTTTCTGGGCCTCGCAGTGCTCTCTTAAAGCTTCTTTGCTAAGACTTCTAGACACCAGGGTGGAGCCAGGCATTCATTTAGAGGTCAGGTCTTGCCTGCTGTGGGTCCCTCCTACAGGGGACCAGCAGGGGCTGACAGCATTGCTATGGGGTAGAGTGGGCCCCTGCAGGTGCTTGGTAATCAGCTCCTCCTCTGCCTCTGGTTTAGTTGACATTTCCTTCCCTCCCCATGTCAGTGGGAGAGGACAATCAATTCTTCACACTGCCCTGGAAAGGAATCATTACAGTACAGCCGTTTGCCTGCCAGCTCTGCTCACTCTGGGAGCTCAGCCTCTGAGGTCATTTGTTAGCCACCTGCACCTGCTTTTATAACTTTTTCTATGTCTTGCCACCCCTTCCTTAAATCTTCACAAAATATGGACCTTAGATTATTGACGAGGCACTTCTGAGTCTGCACTTCCCTTTTCAGAAAGTTGCAAGTTGCTTTCTTTTCTTATAAAAGTTTCAGAAACTGCAGGTAAGCTTTCTTCAAAGTCATATATTCTTATAGGTATTTCTAAACTATAGAAAAGTAAAAAAGAGGAATTAAAAATCACCTCTAATTCTTCCCTCTTAAAGCAAAATAATCACCATTTACATTTTATTGAATTTCCTTCTGGTAGGGACTTAATTTATTTGTGCTCTGGCGTATTGCAGGCAGGATTCAGGATAGTTCACACGGCCCGTTCCTGGCAGCTAAGACCTTGCCAGTCTTCATTTCCTTTGTATCATCTGTGCCTAACCCAGGACCTGGGTCTACAAAGCATTTAAAAAGTATTTGCCAAATAGGTGGGTGAATAAATATTATTATAAGCCTGAGACATTTCATTCAAGACTTGCTTATCCTTTTCCAGCTTATCCTTACTCTGGCTGGACTGGACATATCCCAAAGGTCGGCCTTACTTGGAAAGAGAAGAATGGTTCCTTAGGTGAGGAATGGCTCGCTGGACCAGGACTCCTGATAAATGATGCTGTAGGAGTATTTCGTTGTACAAACTATGGATGAGTACATAATTGATAATAAGAGCTAATAATTATGAATGTATAATATACTTGTTACTGCTCCAAATTATGCATATTAACTCATTTCCTACAATCACTCCATGAAATGATGGCTATATTATGTCTAACTTATAAATGAGGAAAGTAAGGATCAGAGAAGTTACATACCTTTTTTTTTTTTTTTTTTTTTTTTTTTTTTTTGAGAAGGCATTTTGCCCAGGCTGGAGTGCAATGGTGTGATCTCGGCTCACTGCAACCTTCCAGGTTCAAGTGATTTTCCTGCCTCAACCTTCCAAGTAGTTGGGACTACAGATGCATGCCACCATGCCTGGGTAATTTTTTGTATTTTTGGTAGAGACGAGGTTTCACCGTGTTAGCCAGGATTGTCTTGATCTCCTGACCTTGTGATCCGCCTGCCTCGGCCTCGCAAAGTGCTGGGATTACAGGCGTGAGCCACCGTGCCCAGCGTTACATAACTTTTTAAAAATGTCACACAGCAGAGATAGATTTGAGGCTAGACTGTCTGGTGCCAGGACCGGAACTCTTTTATCTACCACGTCATGATGTGTGGCCACCATACTAGACGATGGTCATGACGTTACGTAAGGGTCAAGCGGTCAGGAAAGTCCATACTCTTAAGTGAAACGTGTCTGGAAGTGCATTGCCCACGTTCTGCCTTGCCAGATGCAGTCAGACTGAGGAGATAACAAGCTCTAGGAGGCAAACACGTGAGAAGGCCAGCTGAAGGCAGTGGGTGGGGAGTTGGTTGCTCTGTGGGACACCTGAGACACACACTTCTCCTGACTGACCACCGATGGCCATGGAAACCATCAGTGGCATTTATTATGACTTGTTTTAAGTTCTGGGGTACACGTACAGGATGTACGGGTACCTTGTTAAATACAGGTAAATGTGTGCCATGGCGGTTTGCTGCACCTGTCAATCAATCCATCCATCACCTAGGCATTAAGCCTGGCATGCATTAGCTATTTTTCCTGATGTTCTCCTCCCACCACCTGCCCTGCTCGACAGACCCAGTGTGTGTTGTTTCCAACCCTGTGTCCCTGTGTCCTCATTGTTCACCTCCCATTTATAAGTGTTTGGTTTTCTGTTCCTGCATTAGTTTGCTGAGCATAATGGCTTCCAATGTTAAGTGATTCATGTCACCTAACTTCAGAGAGGAAAACCGATTCTATTGAACTCTCTCCTGACTCCTAATATGTTGAGAGGTAGTGAGCCTGAATTTCACCTACTAATTTGCATGGTGCAGGTAGACAATCTCACTAAAAGGACATAATCCATTTAAACACTGACAACTTTAGTTTAATCCCAAGATTTTAAGTGGTGACCTTCTAAACCAGGAGACACATAGGACACATCAAACTCAAAGCAGGGAAATGTTCCTGCTAACCTTTAGCAGGTGGCCCATCTACTACATTCACTGTGGCAGACTCTCATAAACTAACTCAGGGCAAAACAGAATTAGTTTATGAAAAAACTAGCATAGCCGCTACAGATTTCTAGATTCTCTTCTTAGGTTATATCTCTTACACCATCGATAACCCAGTAACAGGTGAGTATTTATTTGAATGCCCCACAGCATGTGCAGAAGGCCCAGGGATGTCTTTAGCATGTTAAGAGATGACATTAGTAATCATGGCCCTATGTCTCATACCACCGATTGACTCTTGTATATGCTCGGTACTTGGTCAGTGTTTAGACACCTTAACAGGGTGATTTGGTAAAGGTTAGTAAGCTGTTAAGCTGCATCGCTGAGTATGATTTTAACTGTACTCAACCGTGGTGGCATTGCAAGAAGGATGTCAGTAGCACAGGCGTGGAGGGTGAACAGCAACGGCCTTCCTTCCGCCTGTGCATGCTCACTCTGCTCACCTTGTCTAGGTGCTGCCTGCCTGTTTGTTATCAGACCATCAGGTGATCTGTGGATCTGCCTGGCGCATGACACTTGGGGCAATGAACTTCACTTTATCCCACTCCTTGCTTTGTCTCACCCCTTTATCCTATTCTTCAGTTATTCTGAGAAATGTTGTCCCTCAAAGAAAAAAACTGCTGTCATCCCAATGTCATCTGTACCTACTGGTGGGGACTGAGCATGTTTGCAGAAACATGCCATCTCAAAAGAAAAAAAAAAAAGAAGTGATGTAACCTCTCTGATCCCTACTTTCCTCATTTATACATTAGATATAATATGGCCACCATTTCACGGAGTGATTGTAGGAAATGAGTTAATATGCATAATTTGGAGCAATAACAAGTATATTATACATTCATAATAATTATTAGCTCTTATCAAATCTGTTAGGATCTCTAAATCCTAGCAGTGTGTAGTATGTGCTGAACAAATACAAGGTACAGCTCAGAGAAACACAGGTCCTCCCTGTGTGGATTAGAGATTGCTTTTACAATGGATTAGAGATTGCTTTTACAAAAACCCTGAGATGAAGTAATACAAGAAGCAAAAAATAATAATACAGAACCAAAGTTCCTTTGTGGAGCAGTAGCTGCTTTGATTGGGCCATGGTTTTGTCTATAGTCTTGAAAATCTTCCACTGTTCCTTCATGCCTTTCTTTAATATTATCTCTCATACTTATGTATGTATTTTACAGGTGAGCCTACGATTGCTTTGATTTTTATCAGATAAGATGTTATCCCTCAGCCTGGAAACATTTGGGTGATCTGTTTCATACATAGCTGATACAGACTGGTAATTTTCATGAAGAGTATAGTATAATGCTTTCTCCAATTCTTCATTAGCAGCAATAAAAAAAAAAAGTTACCATTTTCATCATTATCATCCAGCAACAACTGAGCTCCCTATCATGATTTCCTGCCGTGTGTGTAGCTAGCCTGAGAAGATCAACAGCTATCAAGGAGGTATTGGCGAGTATAAACCATCATTAATTAATCATGTCCCCGCTCTGCTAGACTCCTGACTGATATATTGAAACAAAGTTTCTTGCTGAAGAATAAATACTGTGAATGACACCGCGTTGTTTAATAATAGAAGACTCCATGAAAGCACAAGACATATACATGGTTGATGAGCATTCAGAGTTGCTCGTCTCAACCAGGGATCGCATTTAAACGTCAGTGAATAATTTATTCTGAAACACTCTCACAGAGCAGTAAATGGCCTCCATATTTTGTAGAGATTTTCTTCTCTTAGAAGTTTGTAAGAACACTCTGTGTGCTCAGTATTCTAGAAGACGGTGATTTTTGATTACTTTATGCCCTTTATACTTAGCAGTCCAGCAGTTCTCACCTACAGACAGCATTGTTGGGTTATTATTTTGTTCCCATGGTGTTGCCCTGATGAATCGCCTGGGTGGTGCTGGAGTGGAAGTAAATTAACTATCAAGAGCAAATGGAAGATTCACTTCATCACTTACCAGAGACTATATATCATCAGCATTTTCTTGATTTAACGTTTGACGGGTTCTTGTTTCTATTACATTTTTAAAAAATGAATATACACTCACATACTGTCTGGCATCATGAAGAAATGAGTTATATCATTGACAATAATAAATTATTTTTTCTAATTACAAGAACAATCATCATTTTGAAAATAAAATAAAAAAAAGAGCAAATATGAAAATATAAATTACCTATAATACCGTAATTACAGCAACTGGGACCACACTCTCAACCATCCTATTGTAAGTTGGTTTAGTTGTTTTGTTTCTCTGCAGGCTACATATATGCATACATGTGCATATGATATACATAGAGACTTAATGTGCATTCTGTTTTATAACATGCTTTGTGAGTAACAAGTCATAATTACTTCTGTATGTCATTCAATATTTTTCTACCTTAAACATTTTGAAGAATACATAGAATTTCGTCTTTGGAGCTATTCTAACTTATTTAATCAACAACATATGGTAAAATATTTATGGTTTTTAATTTTAAATGATTTTAAATTGTATAATAATCAATCACTGAGAAGCACCTTGGTACATCTCTATACATAATCCGAATATTTCCTTAAATGAAATTCTTACAAGTGAGATTGCTGTATTGAAGAGAAAGTACATTTTTGAGTCTTTTAATACATATTGCAAAATTACTTTCCAGAAAGACTGTGGTGATTTACACTCAAACTAGCAAGTTCCATTTCCTCAAGTCCTCTCCAAAACTAGCTATATAATTTACTATGTGTTTCTTGGCAAATGGTAAAATATTTTTATATCTTAATGCCATTATAAATTCTTTTTTCTTTATTACCAGTGATGTTAATTTTATATCTAATGGATATTCCCTTTACTTTTTTATTGTCTTTTGGGGAATCTCTTTCTAAAAGATGGTATACATGTATTAGTTACCTGTTTTTATATAGCAAATGACCACAAACTTACTGGCTCAAAACAATACAGATTCATCGTACAGTTTCTGTAGGTAGGACTCTGATTGGCTTAGCTGGTCCTCCATGTCAGAGTCTCTCACAGGCTGCAACCAAGGTGTCAGCCAGGGCTGGGGTCTCCAAAAGCAAGACTTTTGTTAATTAAAAAAGAGGAAAAATGTGATATTAGGCAGATAACTACTGTTCTACCATATGACCAGTTACTATCATAACAAAAACTCAGGCTTCTTAAATTACCGTTCTTTCTGTGACAACAGAGACATCGAGAATCTTTGAACATAAAAATCCTCATTGGATATATTTGGAATAAAGTAGCAAGGATTTAAAGATGATGTGTCTTCTCTTAAAGCTATTCTGCTGGAGAGCATTGTATATTTAACAGAAGAAGATCTGTTTCAAACTCCAGGTCTTGAACCCAATAGTGTGATTGGGGCCATGTTATCATTTATTATTTCTGATGATCAAAGTCGGTACCTGTAAAATAGAGATAGCAGTGATTAAAGGAGTCTTTAGCTTCCCCTACAGCAAATAAACATGCAATCGAAATGAAAACAGGGCACTTCCTCGATAAACCTGGCTTCAGAAAAAAACTCTTGTTTCCCCTTTCCTAGAAGATTGACTCCTGAGACTTCCCTTATACAGATACGCTGAAGCTGCCACTGGAAAATTCCCTTAGGTATTATTTGTGTTATTTGTGTAGGCTCCTGGAAACTTCTTTTACCTTATTCCTAAAAGATTCCTTTTACAGATTCTTTTACGCACGCGCGCGCGCGCACACACACACACACACACACACACACACACACACCCCTCCTCCCGAGGAGCAAAGAGAGTCTCGATGTTGGGAATACAGGCCTGGCTGCCTTCTGAGAGTAGAGGAGGGAGGAGATGCGGAAAAGCTACCATTGGTACGTTTCTGGAATGTTAATAGCGTACAAAACAAGACAAAGTTTAATTACCTATCTCGCAAACACGCCAAGTTGCATAATTAATAAGATGCCTTGTAATTATTGCATAACCAAATCACAGTAGCTTTGTTAGGCAGGCCATTCTCTCCCAGAGAGAAAGAAAGTTACTAGAAGAGGCAAGAAAACTATCAATATCAAGAGGTAACAATGGAAAAAGAGGAAAAGGCAGACCCAGAGAAAGCAGTCCTAGGCTTCCCAGCCTGGGTTTATTTTGCGTGAAACAAAACGTATTCTTATAAGCTGAAGCCACTGCTTATTGTTTTCCTTCTGATATCCAGCCAAATCCTAACTAATAAACTGTATAATTTGTGAATTCATACCTCTGTCCCTAAGATTTCCTAACTGTAACATACATTCCTATGAGAGGTTGGAGGAGGAATTAGCATATGACTAGGTGATTTAAAGAGTCCTCCTAACCCTATTATTTTCTTGTTCTATTTAAATTCCAATTATCTTACCTATTCCAAAGCCTTGGAATATTGGCTCATAAGTCTTTCCTTGGCCCCCGGATGTCTAAGTTTTAGTATGAGTCACATGACTAAAAACATGAGATCTACTCCTTTAAAGTACTTCTTCATTCGGTGTATTATGATCTCTCTACCCATCTGTGTATTTACCCGTATATATCCATTTATATTTTACCTTGCTGAATAAATTTAATTATTAGCATAACAAAGCTTCATTAAATTAGATTTTACTACTAAAATTGTGTGGCAATTTGGATAGAGGCTAGATTAAAAATTGAGTCAATTGATCAGCCAGATGCTTTCTCAGAAGAAAAAGGGACTCTGCCAGATATCAAAACAACCTATACCACCAACCACCCCTCCCACCCACTTAAATATAGAAGCTATCAGTCCTCTGGTATTTATTATTATTATTATTATTATTATTTTTTTTTTTTTTTTGAGACGGAGTCTCTCTCTGCCACCAGTCTGGAGTGCAGTGGCACGATCTCGGCTCACTGAAACCTCCGCCTCCCAGGTTCAGGCAATTCTCCTGCCTCAGCCTCCTGAGTAGCTGGAACTACAGGCGTGTGCCACCACACCCAGCTAATTTTTGTATTTTTTAGTAGAGACGGGGTTTCACCATGTTGGCCAGGATGGTCTTGATCTATTGACCTTGTGCCTCTCAAAGTGCTGGGATTACAGGCGTGAGCCACCGTGCCCGGCCAGTATTTATTATTATTTCAGTTTGTAGTGGTCTCACAAGAGACACAGTTGTATGATTATTAATATTATTATCATCATTATTAATATTAGTATTTGAGATGGAGTCTTACTCTTGTCGCTGAGGCTGAAGGGCAGTGGTGCAATCTCAGCTCACTCAGCTCACTGCAACCTCTGCCTCCCTGGTTCAAGCGATTCTTCTGCCTCAGCTGCCTGAGTAGCTGGGATTACAGGTGCCTGCCACCATGCTTGGCTAATTTTTGAACTTTTTTTTTTTTTAAAAAGCATTTCACCACGTTGGTCAGGCTGGTCTCAAAGTCCTGACCTCAGGTGATCCACCCACCTCTGTCTCCCGGAGTGCTGGGATTGCAGGCGTGAGTTGCACTGTTATTAGTTCAAGGCAATGACAGATATTGTGGTATCTTTATAATTAATATTTAAGTTGCATACACAGAGATTGTCTATGGAAACAATGAACAATTTCAAGTGTGCTGTGTCTGCACGTGCGTCTATGCTAACACTCACTTCTACTCTCCGTGTTATTCACAAGAGCTCATTGACCCAATTTGATCAAGGTGTGCATATGGTGGGCACCTTCTAGATGATGTGCAGTATGTGGGTGAGGTTTGGAGGGTCATGACCTATCTGTCCTCAATTTGGAATACCTTGGAGGGTCTTCTGTGACCTAGGACTTTCCACGGGTTTCATTGAGACTTCTGGGGCCAACACATCACCATTCAAATTCTTTCTCCGCTCAATCTGTTCTTCTCTGTCCTCTCCCACAGGGGTTGATCCTGAGACCACACCAAAGAAAATTCCTGCAAACAAAACTACATCTCAGAGTGTCTCTCCTGGGGACCCAAATTCTGACAATTTTAAACATTGCCTTACGCTGTACCCTCTGGAGTCTAACTTCTATCGAGCCGCCTAAACTTCCTCCTCTTATACCAGCTCCCCCTCTCCCATCCTGTTCTTGCAGGTCTGTTTTATGGTGCAGCCAGCCATGCATGGGATGCATGTGTGCGGCTATGCTGTGCTTTGTGGCATGTGCAGGTAGCTGAATTTCTGAAAATTGCCCGACTTGGGAACTTTTGATCTATCAGTTTTCTTTGTATGTTGAGTATGGGCTGTAATGTTGGGGGGCATGCGAGAATATATTGTATTAGTCAGTTTTGCTGTGGTAATACTCACCATCCCATCTTAGCATCTTGCTCAAGACTGTTTCCTGCTGATGTAACATGTTGGTGGCAATAGCACCTAATAAAGCATCTTCTCACTCTGGGATCCAGGCTGAGAAGCAGCTTTAACTAGAAGATGCCCTCCTCATAAAAGAGAATAAAAAGTAAGCATCAACTCCAAGTCACAGGATTACCTTTGAAGATCCAGCCTGGACAGGTATATATCACACCGGATCTCATTTCACTGCCAAAGACAACTCATGCAATGCAGGATTACTGTCAGGTGGCAGGGAAGCATTGCAGTTACAGGCAATGAGTGGGTTGTACAAATCCTTGTACAGCTTGTATAATCCATTTATTGCCTGGGAACAATACTGTGACATATCCAAAACACCTGTATTCAAAATACCTCTGCCACGTGTCTGTCACTGTCATTAAAATTCTAAGACTTTGAATGAATGCACTGACTTTCCCAAAAGCTTCCATTAAAATACAGACATTTTATTCCTGAGAAGTCATGCATTTGTCCACCATCTTATTTACATTAATTATTTTAACTTCTTCATATTTTTGCTCCGTAATGAAAAGCAGTAATTGGAGGCTGGGAGGTTGAGATTGAGATGTAAAGAAGTATAAGTGAAATCACATTCTGTCTTCTTATGTGCCTAACCTATCTGTTCTGGTGACATCTTATTAAAATGATCCTTGTGAATTGCTTCCTAGAAAAAAATAAGAAGTAAAACTTACATTATAAAAAGTGTTATTACTAAAGTTCTCAGGTTATCTGTAATTATTAAAATTTGTTAAATGTTACAACTATTTTTTCTTGTTTTTGAGTCAGAGACTTGCTCTGTTACCCAGGCTGAAGTATAGTGGTGCGATCTCGGCTCACTGTAACCTCTGCCTCCTGAGTTCAAGTGATTCTCCTGCCTCAGCCCCCTGAGTAGCTGGGGCTACGGGGACCCACCATCACACCTGGCTAATTTTTGTATTTCTTGTAGAGACAGGGTTTCACCATGTTGGCCAGTCTGGTTTTGAACTCCTGATCTCAAGTGATCTGCCTGCCTCGGCCACCCAAAGTGCTGGGATTACAGGTATGAGCCGCCGCACCTGGCCTGTTTAATACTATTTAATTCTGACTCCTTTTCATATGTAATCTTCGTGATATGCCTGTAAGATAGATATTATAATTCTCATGAATTATAAGAAGAATTTTAAAAACATTTTAGCAACTTTATAATTTGTATGTCTTATAATTGCTGTTGCCTGGTTGGCAGTCACAGTCCAGTTGTCACTGCACAGGGAATCAGGATGCAGTATTGTTTCCTAAGGCATTAATGACTGATGCTCTCAGGTGTAGAGAAATAGGAACATTGATGAAAGAGAGTGAGAAAAGTTAAAACAGTCCAATTTTGGATGTGACAAAACTTTAAGAATACACTAACCTATTCATTTCACGTGCATATGTGTGTGTGTGTATATATATATATATATATATATATATATATATATATATAGTTAGTTATGCACAGCAGTGACACACAATAAACACTACTATTTTATCACTTATGCCTAGTGGTCCATTATTGGAATGCTAAGCATGTGGGAGTTACATCCTACTGCTCAAGGTCATCACCAAGGTCTGACTGCAAAAATTAAAAAAAAAATTACAACCTCAGGCATAAATGGGTTAAGCTTAAAAGAGCTTTTCAAAAATTGTAAAAATTCTGATGAGAGTATTATGTCACAATTTAATTGCTAAGTTTAATTAGTACATAAATGATAAGTCTTACAATTGGTGGTAGCTTTGATTTGATGAGAAACCTTTTTAATAAGCCAATCTGCAGCTGAGGAAACTAAGATACACAGAAGCTAACCACCTTGCCTAAGGCCATGGAGTTCAGTGTTCCTGTGACAGTCACTTAATGTTTTTGTCTTTCCTAAATAACTGGGCTCCAGGTCTTTGTAGCACCACCTTCTTTGAAATGAGACTAAGGGAGCTGTAAAAAGAGTGGAATATTGACGTTGACACAATTCTCTGTGTCCTGCAAACACATACTTTTCACAAATGAAAATGTGATCTTCTGCAAGTTACTGAAAATACCTGAGCCTGTGGTTCTTCATTAGTGCAGTGACAACCACCACACCTGCGAGAATCAGGAGCTAACACAGTGCGATAACATGACATGTAAATAGAAAAGTGACACTGGCCTCAAGTCCATGCTCAGTGAAGTCAGTTCTCTTCACCTTTCCTCTCTGCTGGCTAAGTATGGGTCCCCAAACCCTGTCAATAACTTTCATGGCTTACTCGTAGTCTGGCCAGGATCAGCCCTGCTTCCTACCGCATGGCTGAGAATGCTCTGACAGCAGAGGGAGCTCTTATTTATTATTATCATTATTATTTTTTTTAATTGTGAGACGGAATCTCTGTCACCCAGGCTGGAGTGCAGTGGCGCAATCTCAGCTCACTGCAACCTCCGCCTCCCAGGTCCAAGTGAGTGTTCTGCCTCAGTCTCCCGAGTAGCTGGGACTACAGGCACACACCACCACACCCGGCTAATGTTCGTACTTTTTAGTAGAGACGGAGTTTCACCATATTGGCCAGGCTGGTCTCAAACTCCTGATGTCGTGATCTACCCACCTTGGCCTCCCAAAGTGCTGGGATTATAGGCATGAACCACCATGTCCAGCGGACAGCTCTGATTTCTCATGACTGCAGGGCCAGTGTCACCTTAAGCTGCTGGCCAGAATGTCTCATTAGATGTTACCTGTGCAGCCACACAACCACTTTCTTGAAGATCTGATAAAAAGTATAAATTATGAAATGATATTAAACTCTGCATTGCTCTAGTCTAAAATTCCCAAGTAAAGGTGACTGCCATGAAGAGAGGGACTCTGGAGAATTTAACATGACTAGCCGGTATAACTGTAGCTCTCAGTAGTGAAGCAATATCAGAGTGATCAAGGATACCCCTATAGAAATGTCCTGCCCTAAGACAGCACCAATAAGTCCATCAACTGGCTGTTACTGAGTCTGTAATGGGTTCGGGATTTAAACTGAGCCCTGAAGAATCTCACTAGTAGGAAAGAACAGGCAAACTTAGGAGGACATTACATTTAAACATCTGTTCTTTTCTATTGATTTCTGATTTGTTGAATAATGGCCAAAAGTATATTAGTTACTCACAGCAGAGCTAATTGGCTAGCAAATGCTCCCCAAGATATTCCAGAAGGATAGAGTCAATGTTTTAAGGCTTAGGGCATGACAAAAGGCAGTACTGGGAGATGGTCTGGTTGTGTTTTTGTTGTTGTTGTTGTTTTTTGATACGGAGTCTCACTTTGTCGCCCAGGCTGGAGCGCCTGTTGTGCAGTGGTGCAGTCTCGGCTCACTGCAACCTCCACCTCCCGGGTTCATGTCATTCTTCTTCTTCAGGCTCCCAAGTAGCTGGAATTACAGGTGTGTGCTACCATGCCCAGCTAATTTTTGTATTTTTAGTAGAGACAGGGTTCCACCATATTGCCCAGGCTGGTCTTGAACTCCTGACCTCAAATGATCCACGCACCTCAGCCTCCCGAAATGCTGGCATTACAGGCGTGAGCCACCACGTCCAGTCTGGTTCTTTGCTTAGGTGGAGAACTCAGGCCAGGGGAACACAGAGGGCTCCCAGAGCGTGAAGGCAGCATCATGTCACTGAGGCAGGTAGGGGTCTGAAATAATCATCTCTGCCCCTCTTCTTCTTTCTTCCCTTTTGATGACTGATGTCCTTTCCCTATCACGATTCCCACTTAGGTCCATCTACCCTATCCACTAAGGGCAGCATCTTCCACCTTTTACCCAAGATTTCCAGGTCTGGATTCCCCTTACTGAAACAAATTCGTTAACAGATTCTCACTAAGACATTAACGTCACATAAAGCTTTCATTGCCTTTCTCAGATAACTGCTTTATGCTCAGCAGGGTTCTTAACTAATTATGAAGTTTTAGGCAATGATGAAGTTCTTACTAATTATGAAGTTTTAGGTTTTCTAATAAGTGTCTCTGTAAGTTAACTTGTTTTTTAAAATCACTTGATTCTCCCTGACAACATTGTTTGCTCATGTGTTTAATCCAATGGACAATTATTGAGCCACTATCTACCTAAATACTTAGTGATAGGATAAATTCAAAAGATTTAGAAGATCTATATTAAGTCTTATTTCCCCAACTAAGCCATGCGTTATTGTGTTTGTAAGGAATGGGCACCGGAAGTGTGGAATCCATTACAGGTATACACTCAGGTGTGATAACCTAAGGCAGATCATGACCCAGGGAACATTTACAGGACTTTCCCCTCTTCTTTCTTCCCTTTTGATGACTGATGTCCTTTCCCTATCACGATTCCCACTTAGGTCCATCTACCCTATTCACTAAGGGCAGCATCTTCCACCTTTTACCCAAGATTTCCAGGTCTGGATTCCCCTTACTGAAACAAATTTGTTAACAGACTCTCACTAAGACATTAATGTCAGATAAAGCTTTCATTGCTTTTCTCAGATAACTCCTTTATACTCAATAGGGTTCTCCCATGCTACGGAGGACTCACTAATTATGAAGTTTTAGGCAAGCTGGGACAGCTGTTTCCTAGGGTGAGAGCAGATGGGGGTATCTCTTTCTTTTTCAATACCTGCTTGTTTGATGTCTATTTATACTTCTGCTTATTACCAGTAATGACAATAGAGCAAAATTGTCAACGTGAATTTAGCATCATAGGTGTGGGGGCCTCAGAGATCGCTTAATTCTACTTCCCTATTCTTGAAATAAATAAACGGGGAAGGAGAAATTGACCAACTCCCATAAGCAGATGGCCCTGAGAGGACAACAGCCCCTAGTCCCTTTAACTCCCTGCTCTTGCCTATCCTGTGACCTTCGCCCTCCTGCAGAAAAGGGACTGCAGTTACTTTTTAAATTTCTTCTTGCTGCACTGGAAAAAAAAAAAACCAATAAATAAAAGGTGGGCCTTCAATATTCACAAAATCTGGACGCAACCCACTCTTTCAGGCCCAATTTCTATCTCCCTTCCTCCAAGAACATCTTCTAATGTATCCAGACTTCAATGAACTTTCTCTCTCTGAAGTATCTTTAAAGTGTATATAGTCACTTCCACAGAAGAAACGTCTTAAGAATTATAATGTGGTCAACTAATTGTCGGTTTTTCGTATTGATTGGATTGCTAACTTCTTAGGGGCAGTGAACCCTGTTGTCTGTATTCCTCAGCGCACGGCTGCACCGAGCATTATGAGGCTAGGTGACTACATTGTATTCCAGAGGGCACCTGCTAAGGGTCATACGCTGCTCTAACAGGAGTAGACGTGTTTCTTGGCTTCTTAATAAGTTCTCAAAATATAGCTCATTTGAATTTTTATTCTTCTACTATCAGGAGTTACTTGGTAGAGAAACAAGGACCCTCTAGGAATTGCTGGAGTAAAGCAGCAAAGCAGAGGAACTGTTTGCTGTAAGCGAGACCCTCACGGCTTTTAGAGAGGGCAGAAGAGGAAGCAAAACAAATCTGCCTCAAGCTCGATTTAGATGCCTCGGGAGGCACAGAGAAGTGTTGTAAGCTATTTCAATTACAGGAAGTAGGCGTAAAAAGCTAAATAAATAATTGACCATTTTAAATTATTTAAACAGTAGTTCTTAACCTCTTTTGAATACTGGACCCCTTTGAGAATGATGAAAGCTACAGACCCTATCTTGAAATAAATGAATATACACACAGACGTTTGTAAATAAACTCAGGAGATTCATGGCCACCTAATGGCCATGCAAAAGCCCTCAGCTTTGATGGCAGCAGGCAGGGGGCTCATGTTCACTCTCAACAGCATTCCTGGCAGCAGATTTAGAATTAAACCACTGAAACCAACAGCCAGAGCTGATGCCTGAGAAGATACTCCAGCTTAAAGCCTCATAAATAGCCTCTTATATGAAAAACGTTAGTGTTCTTTAGTGAGGAGGAGAGCTGGAGAAAGTAGCCTGCTTTTTCTAGGCATAAAGCCTCATATGGTGATCTGGGAAAGACACTAATATCTCTAAAGGGCTCTAGCACATTAAATAAAACAGATTTGGGCCAGGCGCGGTGGCTCACACCTGTAATCACAACACTTTGGGAGGCTGAGGCGGGTGGATCACTTGAGGTCAGGAGTTCAAGATCAGCCTGGCCAACGTGGTGAAACCCCATCTCTACTAAAAATACAAAAATTAGCCAGGCATCAGGACACACATCTGTAATCCCAGCTACTGGGAAGGCTGAGGCAGGAGAATTAATTGGACCCAGGAGACGGAGGTTACAGTGATCCGAGGTCGTGCCACTGCACTCCAGCCTGGGCAACAGAGCAAGACTCCATCTCAAAATAAATAAATTAATTAAAGAAAATAGATTTAAGCCAACTTGTGACACATTTATGGACCGTTCATTCATTGACAGGTTTATTTCCCTTGGAGAATCAGACTTTACAAAAATAGTGGAATTTCAACCTCAAAATCCCATTTTACCCTCTTCCCTGCAGATTTCTGGTTTCCAGTTAAGAAAGGAATACAAGTTTATTTCTCATGCAGGGGAATGAGGAGGGCCTCGAAAATGAGGTCAAGGACATCACTGGGATGAGGACTGGGAGAGAGACAGAGACACTCTTTGTGTCGAGTAAATGATCTGCCTGCACAGTGGAAGCTTTCAGGGGAAACAAGAATAATGTCACTCCAGGACCGAGGCCGTCCAATGTTAGAGCTAGGGTCTGCACCTCACAAGGAGCTGGAAAAACCCCTTCTTATTTCACAGTGCTTTTCTTGAACATCTCCAGTTGCAAGTGGAACTTCAATACGAGTGGCTCTTTTATCAAGTATGTGAGTCATCTTGGTAGGACTGAAAGACCCCATATGAAAATGTATCTTTATCTGAAACCATAACATTTTTTTCTTGTATTGTTATTTTTAATTGAAACATATCTACAGTGTTCATTTTGATATTTTCATACATGAATACAAAATGTAATGATCAAATCAGGTTAATTAGCACCTGATTTGATCATTAATCTTTACCACCTCAAACATGTATCACCTCTTTGTGTTGGGGACAGTCAAAATCCACTCTTCTAGCCATTTGAAAATTATAGTCACCCTGTGGTGCTTTTAGAACACTAGAACTGATTTCTCCTATCTAGCTGTAATTTTGTATCTGTTACCCAAAATCTCACTCTTCTCCCCTCCCCATTCCTCTTACCAGGCTCTAATAACCACTATTCTACTTCCTTTCTTGCATTCTTTTTTTTTTTTTTTTTTTTTTTTTTTTGAGATGGAGTCTTGCTCTGTCACCCAGGCTAGAGTACAGTGGCACGATCTCAGCTCACTTCAAACTCCGCCTCCTGGGTTCAAATGATTCTCCTGCCTCAGCCTGCCAAGTAGCTGGGATTACAGGCATGGGCCAGCACGCCTAGCTGATTTTTGTATTTTTAGTAGACATGGGGTTTTACCATGTTGGCCAGGCTGGTTTCGAACTCCTGACCTCAGGTGATCCACCCACCTTGGCCTCTCAAAGTGCTAGGATTACAGGCATGAGCCACCATGCCTGGCACGCTATTCTACTTTCTACTTCTATGAGATCAACTATGTTAGCTTCCTCATATAAGTGAGATCATGCAGTATTCACCTTTCTGTGCCTGGCTTCTTTTACTGAATAAAATGTCCTTCTGGCTCATCTATGTTATCACAAGTAACAGAATTTTATTCTTACAGCTAAATAGAATAATATTCTATTATACATGTATACCACATCTTATTCATCCATTCATCTGCTGATGGACATTTAGGTTGATTTCAAATCTTGGCTTTTGTGAATAATGCTGTAATAAACATGGTAGTGCACATATCCTTTTTATATAGTAACGTTCTTTTCTGTGGCTATATACCCAGTAGTAGGATTGCTGGATGAACTGGTAGTTCCATTTTTAGCTCTTTGAGAACTTCCATGCTGTTTCCCATAGTAGCTATACTAATTTTACATTCCCACCAACAATACTATAAAAGTTCCCCTTTCTCCACATACTTGCCAGAATTTGTTTTTTTCTTTTTTCTAATAACCATTCTAGCTGGAGTGAGATGATGTCTCGTGTAGTTTTGATTTGCATTTCTCTTATGATCAGTGATGTTGAGCATATTTTCATATACCTGTTTGCCATTTGTATGTCTTCTTTTGAGAAATGTCTATTCAGAATTTTTTTTCCATTTTTAAATTGGATAATTGATTTTTTTCCTATAGAGTTGCTTGAGCTCCTTATATAGTCTGGTTATTAATCCCTTGTCATCTCCTTAGTTGGATTTATTTTGAGGTATTTTTGGTAGCTATTATAAATGCGATTGCTTTCATGATTTCTTTTTTAGCAAGTTAGGTTTATAGAAATGCTACTGCTTTTTGTATGTTGAATCTGTATCCCTCAACCTTACTGAATTTGTTTACCAGTTCTAAAGGTTTTGTGCTGAAGCTTTTAGGGTTTTCTACATATAAGAACATGTTGTCTGCAAAGAGGGACAATTTTTACTTTCTCCTTTTCAATTTGGATACATGGGCAGGATGTGCACGTTTGTTACACAGGTAAACATGTGCCATGGCAGTTTGCTGCACCTGTCAACCCATCACCTAGGTATTAAGCCTAGCATGCATTAGCTATTCTTCCTAATGCTCTCCCTTACCCACCTCCCTGCCCCTTATTTCTTTCTTTTGCCTAATTACTCTAGCTAGAACTTCGAGTACTATGTTGAATAAAAGTGCTAAGAGTCAGCATCTTGCCTTGTTTCAGTTCAGTTTCATCACATTTCAGTACGATGTTAGCTGTGGGTTTGTCATAAATAGCCTTTATTGTGTTGAGATACACTCCTCTTATGCCTATTTCGCTGAGAATTTTTATCATGAAGGCTGTTCAGCTTTATCAAATGCTCTTTCTGTATCTATTGAGATGACTATCTTGTTTCTCTCCTTTATTCTGTTGATGTGATGTTATCATGTTTATTGATTTGAGTATGTTGAACCATCCTTGCATCCCTAGGATAAATCCCATTTGATCATGGTAAATATCTTTTTTTTTTTTTTTAACATGCTGCTAGATTTTGTTTGCTAGTATGTTGTTGAGGATTTTTGTGTCTATATTAATCGGGAAATTGGCATATAGTTTTCATTTATCTCTTGTGTCCTTCGTTTTGGAATTAGAGAAATACTGACCTCATAAGATGAGAATTCCCTTCTCTTCAATTTTCTGGAAGAGTTTAAGAAGGATTGGCATAACTTCTTTAAATGTTTGGTAGAATTCAGCAGTGCTGTTATCTAGTCCTAGGCTTTTCTTTTTTTTATTTAACTTTCATTTTAAGTTCAGGGGTACATGTTCAGGTTTGTTATATTGGTAAATTGAGTGTCATGGAGGTATGGTGTACACATTATTTTGCCACCCAGCTAATACTGATTTAATCTTATTACCGTAATTGGTCTGTTTAGGTGTTCTTTTATTTCTTGGTTCAATCTTGGTGGGTTGTATGTGTCCAGGAATTTATCCATTTCTGCTAGGTTTTCTGGTTTGTTGGCATATAGTCATTCATAATGTAATCTCTAGTTGCATTCTAGGGGCAGGGGGTGGGGGAGAGAGGTTCAATAATATTTATAAGAGTACAAAAACGTTCAGCATCTAACAAGTTAAAATTCACAAAGTCTGGCATCTAATTAAAGGTTGCTAAATATACTAAGAAGCAGAAAATTATAGCTCATAATAAGGATAACAAGCCATTGAAACTACACTGGAAAAAACATTATTGTTAGAATTAGCAGAAAGAGACATTATAATCATTTTATAACTGCATTCCATGTACTCAAAAAGCTAAGTAGAAGCATGGAAGTTACTTTAAAAAGACACACAGCAGGCTGGGTGCGGTGGCTCATGCCTGTAATTCCAGCACTTTGGGAGGCTGAGGTGGGCGGATCATGAGGTCAGGAGTTCCAGACCAGCCTGACCAACAGGGTGAAACCCCATCTCCACTAAAAATACAAAAATTAGCCCGGTGCGGTAGCGTGCACCTGTAATCCTAGCTACTTGGGAGGCTGAGGCAGGAGAATCACTTGAACCCAGGAGGCTGATGGTTGCAGTGGAGATTGTACCACTGCACTCCAGCCTGAGTGACAGAGCCAGTCTCTGTCTCAAAAACAACAACAACAACAACAACAACAACAACAACAACAAAAACTCATACATCAAATTTCTTGAAATAAAAACTACAATAGTTAAAATAACTATAGTGAATGGGATTAATGGCAGATTAAGCATTCTTAATTAACATAAGCAAAATTGAAAACACAGCAACAAAAACTATCCAACATGAAACTTACACAAAGAAAAGATTCAACAGGAAAACCATTCAACAGATCGTCAGTGAGCTTTGACCTCCTATCTCACACAGCCTCCTGTAGACGTGATCAGCATGCCTAAAGGAGAGTAGGGTAATAAAAAATAAATATATGAAGAAGCAGTGACTGACAGTTTTCAACAAGGTAAAGGGATCAACTGGCTTAGACAAAGTAGGACTCAGTGGAGAGCTTGGCAGGCCCCGGATTCCACGAGGCCGGCACCGTGGGCTCCCCATGCTTCTGGGCCAACCTTCTCCCTGGGAACACTCTCCGTGTGGCGTCTCCACGGCGCCTGCCCCTTCAGCCTGGCTGCTCTTGGACTCCTTGGCAAAGGCCCTCGGCTCCTCCAGCTCTGCCTTGGACAGCACCATCTCCTCGGCCACTTGCTCCTCCTTTTTCTGCACTGCCTCTGCAGGGTGCCCAGCTGGTTCAGGGCCACGTTCAATAAGCGTAAGAAGTGCCACCTTCCCCCCAACCCACTCTGCCTCCTCCAAGTTCACAGCTTGCTGACAGCCAGGTCAACCCTGAGCACCGTCCAGCTGTGCATTGATAATCGGCCCTGACGCTCTAGGGGATTGCCTCGGCCTGAGCCCCGTCCCTGCACACTTGCTACCACCCCTTACTGTCCTAGCCTTGCCCCTGAATAGCTTAGTTCTCGAGCCTCAGTTTCCCTAAGGTCATCACAGCACAAGACTCACAACCTTCTAGCTCCCACTCTGGCTGTGGTCCCCACTTCTTGGGAATGCAGCAGCTCCTCCCCTGAATAATTAATTATTAGTGGGAATAGATCATTGATAAATTCATATTAATAAATAATCCCTTAAGCACAATTACGATGTGTTAGAAGCAGCAGAGGCTGTGGGCAGAATTTATCACTGGGAGATTTGACCTCCTCTGAGGAGTCACAACAAATTTCCTTGGACGTGATATGACTGATAAAACATTTAAGATATTGGGATCAGAAAATGAAAGGGAAGACGCAAAGAGGATCAATTACAGGCAGAGGAAATTGAAGAGTGAGAAGCTTGGCTTTTCCGAGGACCCGAAGGAGGCTCGTGTTGCTGGAGCACAAAAGATAAAGAGGCAAGTAATGAGAGGTCAGACCGTGCGGGTCTTGTCCAGACCGGACTAGAGTGCTTGGCTCTTGTCCTAAGAGCAATGGGATAAATCTTTGAAAAGCTTGAAGCAAGGCAGTAACATGATTAGGCCTGGATTGTAATAGGATGACTACCAAATGGATTAGAGCTGCTTAAAGCCATTTAGGAGAATTGCAGGACGCTAGATGCCTTGGACTGGGTTAGGGGCCACGGAAGAGGAAAGTGGAAGGAGTCTGGGCGAGGCTCACTAGGGCACGACCCACGGGGGTCCCACCGCTCGGCTCACCCAGCCCTGTGTCACTTCCACGTAAAGTGATGGAGCTGAGACATGGGGTGAGGGTAGGGGGTGGGCACAGGGGGTGGGGGCACAAAAACGAAATCATTCCCAGAGCCTTTCTGTCTGCGTGAAATTACTAAAGCCCAAGAAAAAAATGGGAGAATCCAAAGATCTTTACAATCGGGTGTTAAGTGGGAGGATGCAGACCGTGAGTTCCAGAAGACGTGGCGTTCTCGGCGAGCCAGCGGGAGCTCTGGCTGTGGGAGGCTTTCCTGGAAGCAGCTGACTGGAGCTCAGCCAAAGCGGAAGAATTCAGTATCCTTTCTGACCGCTGCCTTCATCCAGTCCCGGAAAATCGGTGTTAGACAGAAGCGATTCTCATGAAAATCAGCAGAATTTGTCACCCATGAAGGGTGATTACATTTTGGAGGCAGGGGAAAAAGAGCTAAGTCAACCTGTGGGTGTTTAAACACTCATCGAACGATTTTCTCTTCCCCCTTCACGGATGAGCTCCTCTGCTCACTTAGCAGTCACATGTGTGATGAACAGGCCCCAGGCATGGCCTGAAAACCACAGTTAACTTGGGTTCTGGTGTGAGAATTGGAAAATGTCTTCCAGAGGCAAGATAACTCTTCTCACATAATCATTAAGCAATAGGAATATTTAGTTTTCCGTTTATTTCCCCTGTGTAAAGTCTACAGGTAAGTCTGAAAGTTTTTAAATTAAAATCTCACTTTAAGAGGTTCACTCACCAACTTTATGTCAGAATGTACCGTCAGGACCCATAACCCAAAAGCATCTGTAATGGTTCATTTCATGTGTCAATCTGACTGAGCCGTGGGGATCTAGATATTTGGTCAGACATTCCTCTGGGTGTTTCTGTGAGATGGTGAACATGTGAACTGGTAGAGAAAGCAAAGCAGGTTGTACTCCCTAATGTGGGCGGGAGGGCCTGAAAAGAATAAAAAGGATTGATTTTCCCTCCCTCTGGGTAAGAGAATTCTTCCTGCCTGTCTTCAAACTGGGACGTCAGCTTTATCCTGTCTCCAGACTCCTTCGGAAACATCTGCTCTTCCTGAGTCCGGGGCCCGCTGGCCTTTGGCATTGAACTACACCATCCACTCTCCTGAGTCTCCAGCTTGTCAGCTCACCCAGACAGATCTTGGGACTTGCCAGCCACCATAATCATGTGAGCTTTAACCCCATAATATCTCTCTCTCTCTTCCTCTTTCCCTCTGTGTGTGTGTGTGTGTGTGTGTGTGTGTGTGTGTGTGTGTGTGTCTGTGTGTGTGTGTGTATTTATATGTATATGGCATATATATATATATATATATATATATATATATATATATCTGAAGTATCTAACCACATGTTTTCCTCTCCATTTTTCATTATGTTTTTAATTTTTAAAAAGTCACATGCTTATTTTGCCCCCAGATCACAAAGCAAGGCAGGTTTCTGTTAGCCCACAGTGAAAGCAGCCCTGGCTTTAATGCAGCAGCCTGGGAGAGGGCATGGCTAAGACTGCTTGCCGTCCAGGGCTCAAGCACAGGAAACTGGTTCTGTGTACAGTGGTGTTCAATTTCTGTATCTCTCTTGCTTTTTTTCTTTTTTTAATTATTACCCTTCAAAAAGTTGTGGAACTAGTGTACTCTGTGTTCTCCAAAAAGCAAGGATTTTTGTAAGGGAATATGCATGAGGCAGAAAATGGGGGCTCATCCTTGTGAATAGCTGCCACAGACTTATTGAAAAATTACATTTCTCAGGCTGAGTGTGGTGGCTCATGCCTGTAATCCCAGCACTTTGGGAGGCTGAGGTGGGTGGATCACCTGAGGTCAGGAATTCAAGACCACCCTGGCAAACATGGTGAAACCCTGTCTCTACAAAAAAACACAAAAATTAGCCAGGTGTGGTGGTGTGTGGTTGTAATACCAGCTGTTCAGGAGGCTGAGGCAGGAGAATCATTTGAACCTGGAGGCAGAGGTTACAGTGAGCAGAGATCACATCATTGCACTCCAGCCTGGGTGACAAGAGCAAAACTCCATCTCAAAAAAGAAATTATATTTCTCAGTGATGATTTATAAACCCATGACCCTGCTGAAATTGAAAGCATCCAGAGGAGCTCATGGACCTGTCCGCTAAGATCTCACGCTTCATACCCAACCTGGATGCATGATACCCAAGAAGGGCCATTACCCTCAGGCTTCCTTGGAGACACCAGCCTCATTCTCCTGACTGTGCCTTCTTTTGTGCTGAAGCTTTTACCTGGGATCCCCTTGTTTCTCAATCATTTCCACACTGATTACCTGGGTACCTTTGTGGAAAATCATTTGGTTATGTACATGTGGCTCTATTTTTGGCCTCTCTGTTCCATTTCATTAATCTAGAGGTCTATTTTAACACCAATTTCATATGGTCTCAGTTACTATCATAATCTTTCCAGCTATCTTTTGGATTAACTAAATAATTTTTAATATTCCATTTTTCTTCTATAATGCCTTTTCAATTAGTCTTCATTTTTTATGAGTGGTTCTTCTAGTATTTAAATATTCCTCCATGAAACTCATTTACCACAAGCAATATACAACAGTGTGCATCTATTCCCTCTTCTTGTCGTATATTGCATTGCTGACATGCATGTAATTTCTGCATATATTATAAATCCCCTGATACGTTGTTACTTTGCTTTTAAAAGTAAATTATCTTTTAAACAAATTTAAGAAACAATAAACACAAATATCTTTTAAATTCAGCTACACATTGACAATGCTTTTCTGTTCTTCACTTTAGTATTTTTGTTTTAACATTTCTTGGAATACAGGTCTGCTCATGCTAAATTCCATCAGTTATTGTTTGCCCGAAACTATGTTTGCCTTCAGTTTTGAGGGATATTTTTGCTGGGTATAAACTTCTATATGACAGTTTTTTTACTTTTCACACTTTAGATAGTTTGTTTAACTGTATTCTATCTTTCATTGTTTCTGTGATGTCTTCATTCAATTTTATCTTTATCTACATATTATTGTATTTTTTCTCTCCTTTTAAGATTTCTGCTTTATCACTGCTTCTCATCAATTTTGTTTTAATGTATCTAATTTGATTTTGAGTGTTTAATCCTCCTTGTGATTTGTTGAATGACTTAAGCCTAGAGGTTTACAGTTTTATAAATCAAAATTGTAGTATTTTTAGCTGAAATTTATTCAATTATTGTTCAGCCTCATTTCTTTCTCAGAATTCAATTATATTTATAGTTGAATTTTTCCAAAGGTCACTGAATTTATGTTCACTTTAATTTTTATTTTATTGTCCCTGTGATTCAGTTTAGATAATTTGCTATGTCTCAAGATTACTGATTTTTTTCCTTCTGCTATTTCTGATTGGATATTAATCTTCTGCAGTGAATTTTAAATATTATTTAAATTTTTTCAGCTCCAAAGTAAATTTTGTGTTTTAAATACCTTCTATTTGTATCATCCTTATTTTAAATCCTTGAACATATTTTAATTGATTTCTAAAAATAAATTTTTACAAATTTTATCATTTCTGTTATTTATAGTTTTTGTTTACTGAGTTTTTTTCCTCGTCCTGAGCTACATTTTCTTATTGGCATGTCTAATTTTTAAATTTTGTGTTAGGCAATATGAATATTACCTTGTGACTTTCTAGATTGTGTTGTTTTCCTTTAAAGAGTATTAAAGTTTATTCACTTTTATAAGAAAAATAACTTACTTGTAACTCAAGCAGCTGGATCCTTTGGAGGATTTTTGTATATGTTTGTTCATGTGAGTCTAGAATAGTCTTTACTCTAGAACTAGTTTTGCTCTAATTCTTATGCCTGAGCCTTCTGGGATCTCTGCTCTGTACCCTGAGGCTCACCACAGTGTCTCCCTTCTCGGGACCTTGCCCACCAAATTCCAGGTCTCCAAAATCCCAATCGCAGCTTCTCAACTCAGTGAGCCTGTGCCCTGCCTGGGTTGCCCCTCATGCACCATTGTTCAGAGTATTTTTAGCTACAAAGACAGGGGCACAGTGATGCTTATTTTGTCTGTTTCTCTTCTTTCAGAAACTATATTCCTGCACGTCTCTTGTTCAATGTATGAAAAGAGTTCTTTTACATGTTTACACTGTTTTCTGATTATTACAGTAAGAGGTCTAGAATCTGGTAGTAGTTGCTCCTGGCCAGAAGCAGAAGTAATCATTCAATTTTGTTTACAGAGATATTGATTTGAAACATTTCTATGTCTTACTGAAAGATGTTTCTATCTTGGTGATGGATTTATTATATACATGTTTATTTTGGCTATTCAGCTGCATAGAACACAAACACGCACATCGCAAATTTTGCTTCCATTTCTCTCTTCTCAAAATGTTTTACACGACTGATAATAATAATGCCCTACATTTGCATGGTATTCCAGATTTTGAAAGTGCTTTCACATTCTTTAGCTCATCTGATGTTTAAAAATTGTTTTGTAGATAAAAGATTCATTTGTCAAAGCATAAACTTAGATATATTTTATGGCTCAATTTCCCTTTTTTGGGGGGAGTAAATTTCCCAAAGTTTAACTACTAGTTGGTCAAGTCCCTGGCCAAGCCTTATCTCATGTCATATTTATTTTGGATGTTGCATGTACCAGTAACAAAGGGTAGCAATATGACCACATTGTGATCTTATCGCAGATATGTTAGATTGTTTAAGATACTCTCAGGGTTGCATTAGACTTTTTCCACGAGTCCTACTAGGAAAATGGAGCTGAATGACTGGTATAAAAAAGCAACCTTCTTCATCAATCAGTTTTTATTTTTGTACCACCATTGCAGTGAGGATATTATGAACTTTTACAAAATGGGTAGGAGTCGCTGAGCAACATGATTGGTCAATAATAGCACTCAGCCTGATGTATAACTATGCTCATAGAGGTAGAAATTCATTAGCTACATCACACTCCTTCATATTGTCACCCATAAAAAAGCCAAAAAAGGTGCTTGGGGAAAAGCTTTAACACTATTCTTATAACCTTTTTCCCTCTTGTAACTTAATGTAAATATACTACAGGCTTTCAGATCCCTATTGGAAAAAGAAGTTTAATAGACATACAGCTTCAAGGAAAAGAAAGCACTGAATCTCAGACATTAATGTCACCATCTTTTTGGAGACAAAATCAAAAAAGGATTGGTAATAGAGCAAATTGAAAATACTTAGGTTCAATTATGAATGAGAACTGAAATAATAGGTTATTAAAAACTTAATCTCTGAGCAAAAATATCTTTTATTTAGGCAAAGTGGTAGGAAATTAGTATTGCCTTGGCTGTAGGAGCGGAGGATAAGGCAGTGGTTACTGAAGACTCAGAAAGCACAGTCCCCTTAAGAAACTCACATTCACTCTAAAGCTATAATTTTCTCATGTGAACATCACAGAAACAATGTAAGACAAGGTACACTTGTTAGTGTGGAATATACAATGCCTTCAATAACATTCAGAAAATTGAGAGATGCGTGACAATCATTTGAACAAAACTAACTTCACAGAGTTGAGTTTCTGAACTGGACCTTATTTATAAGACAGGAGAATTTAGGATAAGAGAGCCTGACATCAACTGAGGAAAAGAAAGCCTGAGATTTAATATATAAGTGAAGGAAAAAGATAGAAACCAAACTGTCATTTACTAGCTCGGAAGCATGCGAAAGTAAGTCTCATTGTCTTTTTCTGTAAAATAAATGGAGGTAATAGTACAGTGCAGTGAAGCAGTGTTTCGCTCAGGATAGGCTAAGAACACCGCAGAAAAAAAATCAAAATTCTCATTGAGTAAAAATGTAGTTTTATTCCTTATTCGTGCTACATGTCCACCGTGGGTGAGCAGGGAATGCTACCCATTGTTTTTCCTCGAGGACCCGAGCTGATGCTGCAGCCATCATCTTAAATGTATTTCATCTCTGGGTCAGACAGAAAAGAGAGACTTGGAGGAAGATTTCAAGTCAGCAATTAAATGTTCAGCCTGGAAGTGACATACTCACAATTCCTTGGCCAGAACTTGCCACGCCTACCACGAGGGGGCCGGGAGTAGAATCCTATCCCATGCCCGGAATGTGGAAAAATAAAAAAGAATTATTCACAGTGTTAGTGCTTACTGCAAGGAGGTTCTCTGAGGATTGAGTGAAGCAGTACATGTCAAGGACTTAGGACCATGGCAGAACCATACTGAGTTACCAGTAAACAGTAACTTTTATGGTTATTAAGGCATGATCCTGTGACATTTTAGTCACGGCAAAATCTTATGCTCGCTAATAATTATTTTACCATATTATTCGCAATATGTACAACCTTAAGATAAACTTTATTATAACTATTTTGTATATAAGGAAGCAACAATTAAGCAATTTCCCTCACGTTACAGCTATTAGGCAGCTAAGTATAAGACTGGTTACCCATGTAAGTCTGACTCCAAATACTATTTCCAGTATGCAGCATTGCCTTTATAAAACTTCCTTTTCAATTCTATTATCTGTATGAAATATGTGTTTTAGAGTTGTGCAAATGCATTCACTTTGTATAAAAATAGTATTTAAAGGAACAGTTTACTAAATATATATTCTACATTGCTAGATATTCTTATATTCTATGGATTAAGAGACAAAAGATCCCTGCCTTCAAGTTGTCCAGATATCAATGGGGAAGATAAACAAATAAACAGACACTTGCAATACTGTGCAATAAGTACCATTTCAGAAGATATTACTGAATGCAATGCAAACACAGAGGAGAAACAATTAGCCCAGAATAAATGTATCAGGGAAGCTGTGTAAGGTGGATGAAACGAGGCTGAGTCTGCAAAGTTTTGTGGAAGATAGTTGAGAAAAAGAGAATGAGGGGAGGCATATGTTCCAGGCTCAGAAAGCAGTATGAACACAGGCATGAGAATTAGAAGGCAGGGCACAAACCAGGAAACCCAGCAATTGATTATGGCCATGAGACAGAGTGGGGTGTTGGTGAGGGAATTCCAAGAGCTAAATCTATGTAGCAGACATTGTAGATCTTGAAGGGCTTTTGGTGCTGTCCTGAGAGTTTTGGATTCTCTTCTGAAGGCAATGAAGGTCCATTAAATACTGTCAAGCAAAAAGGTGACATTATTAGACTAGTATTTTAGAAAAGATCATTGTAGCAGATGGGATGAATTTGAATTAGATGGGGCTAACCTGAGATGAGAAAACGAGGAAGAGGTTTTTTTAATTAATCATGGCAAGGACTGGTTAAGGGTTAACCTAACACTGTAGAAGCAAGGATGGAACAAAGGACATGTATACATGAAACACACGAATCTCGTTTTTTACCCCAGAGTCTCTGTGTTTCTTGTTCTCTTCAATGGGTCCACTCTTACCTGAGATATTTTCACGGATAACTCATGCTCGTCATTCAAGTTCTGTATCAAAGTCACCTTCTCAGAGTCCTTCCCATACTGTCCCTCTAGTGACAACCCTTGTATTGTCCTTCCTCTGGCCACGCTTCCATTCACAATTCTCTCTCCACTATATTGACTAAGGGGCAGCCTTTTGCAGCATGTATCATCACCTGAAACAATGTTAGGCATTTGTCGATCATCGTCTTCTTTTGTTTAGTTTGCCAACGTCTTATCTAGAATAGTTACCAGCACAGAAATAGCACTCAAAAATTCATTCTAGAAATTCAATAAAGTGGATTTATTAAATGGACAGTTAACAGGCACATCAAAGTAGAATTCTCCAGTATTTTACGTACAGACCTAGGGTTCAGGATAGAAGCTTGATCTGAAGATATTTATTTGTAAGTCATTAGCCCACAGAGAAGATGAAAAGCTCATGTATCCGTTGAGATGCCTTAAGCTTCAACTATGAGAATTCCCAAATAAAATGAGCACAAATGATAGGGATTTTTATGCTACTTTGCGTAAGATCAGACAGAGGTAGATAGGTACAGGGTTGGTTAATTTATCCTACAATAAGATCAGGGGTCTAGATCGACTTCTCTGTGATTGACAGCTAGACTCCAAACATAGCTGCCTTGAATTCCTTCCCTTCCATCTATGTACATAGGTTCCACTCCTCACATAAATGTGTGTCACCTATTTCTCTTTCCCATCTATCATAAGTGTTTGTATTTTTGAAAACATAGAGAATGCATCATTAATATTTATACATGTACTATATGTACACTTTGCTTCACTGGGAAAAAATAAATATTGAATTCTAGTTAGAGATAAGTATGTTGAAGTGTTTAGGGGGAAGTGTACTCATATCTGCAGTTTATTTAAAATGCATCAATAAAGTAAGACGAATGATGAATGATTACATAGCTATGTGGTAAGACAAGATAATAACATGTTAATGGTAGAATCTAGGTGGGAGGGAAATTGTTTAATGTAGAATTCTTTCAACTTTACTGTGGGTTTTATTTTCTTATAATAAGATGTTGGAGAATGACTGAAGATACCAATGGCTTAGGTACTGAAATACCCAGTTTTATAACACTTTTCTGGGTAAATGTGTTCCCAGTAAAGCCTCCAGCATCATCTTTTAATAGTCCGGATATAGCAATACTGAGTGTACAGTGAGTGTCTCTTCAGTGCTGCTGTGTCAGTCTGGTAAGTGGTACCTACAATTCTGCAGGAAATGGGGCATAGATCCTGGCCTTGAGTGACTTACAGTTTGGCCTGTCATTAAGAACAATGGTGACACTGTAACCAAACTAATGAATTTACTTTTAGGTTGAGGTTTGAAACATAAAGAAAAATTAAGCCAGACAGGGAAGTGAGAAGGTGAGCAGGAAGGAAAAGTCATGCTAGAGGAGCAGCCTGTGAGGGAGGATGGTTTGAGTAACTGTAAACTATTGAATGTTGCTAGAACAGAGAAGATTTAGGATGAGTGCTGAGGGACAAGATTTGAAGGGTAGAGAATGACACCTTGTTTAGGACTGATAAACAATGGCATTTGCATTTCAGGAAAATGTAGATTGATAAATGTTGAGAAAGATCACATGTAAATGGCCATTAGCTTGCCAATTACGCAGAATTGCAAGGCAGATCAACACTTCGTTTAGTAACAAAAAAGGAAACCCTTAGATAAACGGGAAGAGAAAACAACTAAAAAGCCAATGGATTCTTTCCATACATAAAGTTTATATTCATGAATGTTGAGACGTGGCATTGGTTGTGCCAGAGACTTAAGGTATCATTTTGATGTATACATGGCGATTCATTTATTCACCTTCAGTAGAGAATCATTTCTTCAAAGAAGAGAAACATTAGCCTCAGCAATATCAGCAAATCGAGGTTGTATTTCCAAAGTCCTGCAGGTTCCAAACCTCCCATCTAAAGAGGAGCTATTTGTTGCAGTAATCTGAAATTCTTTCAGATTTGCAGAGTTAAGCAACTGGATGTTTAAATTGAATGAACGTTCCGGTAATGAATAGATGGTCAGTTTTATTTATTTATTTATTTTCTCTTCTTCTTTTTTTTAAATTGTATTTGGGCTCTGGGGCACATGTGCACACACTGCATCCTGCAGGATTGTTGCATCTGTACATACATGCCATAGTGGTTTGCTGTCTCCAACCCCCCCTCTCTGTCACCTACATCAGGCAGTTCTCCTGGTGTTATCTCCCCCCATCCTCCCTGCCGCACCCCCCTGCTGGCCCTCCCCTCCCATGCCCTTCTCTACCCCACCTAGCCCTGTGAGTGTTGTTCCCTTCCCTGTGTCCATGTGTTCTCATTGTTCATCACCCGCCTATGAGTGAGAACATGCACTGTGTGGTTTTCTGTTCTTGTGTCAGTTTGCTGAGAATGATGGTTTCCGGGTTCATCCATATCCCTACAAAGGACACAAACTCATAGTTTTTTTATGGCTGCATAGTATTCCGTGGTGTATATGTGCCACATTTTTTTTTTGTCCAGTCTAATATCAATGGGCATTTGGGTTGGTTCCAAGTCTTTGCTATCGCAAACAGTGCCACAATGAACATACGTGTGCATGTGTCTTTATGATAGAATGATTTATAATCCTTTGGGTATATACCCAGTAATGGGATTGCTGGGTCAAATGGAATTTCTATTTCTAAATCCTTGAAGAATCACCACACTGTCTTCCACAATGGTTGAACTAATTTACATTCCCACCAACAGTGTAAAAGTGTTCCTTTTTCTCCACATCCTCTCCAGCATATGTTGTCTCCAGATTTTTTAATGATCTCCATTCTAACTGGCATGAGATGGTATCTCAAAGTGGTTTTGATTTACATTTGTCTAATGACCAATGATGATGAGCATTTTTCATATGTTTGTAGGCTGCATATTTGTCTTCATTTGAAAAGTGTCTGTTCATATCCTTTGCCCACTTTTGAACAGGTTTGTTTGTTTGTTTCTTGTAAATGTGCTTTAGTTCTTTATAGATTCTGGATATTAACCCTTTGTCTGATGGGTAGATTGCAAAAAATTTTTCCCATTTTCTTGGTTGCTGATTCACTCTAATGATTGTTCCTTTTGCTGTGCAGAAACTCTTAATTAGATCCCATTTGTCTATTTTGGCTTTTGTTGCCATTGCTTTTGGTGTTTTAGTCATGAAGTCCTCACCTGTACCTATGTACTGAATGGCTATTCCTAGGTTTTCTTCTAGGATTTTTATGGTGTTAGTTCTTATGTTTAAATCTTTAATCTATATGAAGTTAATTTTTGTATAAAGTGTAAGGAAGGAGTCCAGTTTCAGCTTCCTGCATAAGGCTAGCCAGTTTTCCCAACACCATTTATTAAATAGGGAATCCTTTCCCCATTGCTTTTGTCCAGTTTGTCAAAGATCAGATGATTGTAGATGTGTGGCATTGCTTCTGAGGCCTCTGTTCTGTTCCATTGGTCTATATCTCTGTTTTGGTACCAGTACCATGCTGTTTTGATTATTGTAGCCTTGTAGTATAGTTTGAAGTCAGGTAGCATCATGCCTCTAGCTTTGTTCTTTTTGCTTAGCATTGTCTTGGCTATGCAGGCTCTCTTTTGGTTCCATATGAAGTTTAAAGTGTTTTTTTCTAGTTCTGTGAAGAAAGTCAATGGTAGCTTGATGGTGATAGCATGAATATAAACTACTTTAGGCAACGTGGCCATTTTCACAATATTGATTCTTCCTAACCATGAGCATGGAATGTTTTTCCATCTATTTGTGTCCTCTCTTATTTCCTTGATCAGTGGTTTGTAGTTCTCCTTGAAGAGATCTTTTACATCCTTTGTTAGTTGTATTCCTAGCTATTTTATTCTCTTTGTAGAAATTATAAATGGGAGTTTGCTCATGATTTGGATCTCTGTTTGTCTGTTGTTGGTGTATGAGAATGCTTGTGACTTCTGCATATTGGGTGAATACATATTTAGGATAGTTAGCTCTTCTTGTTGCATTGATCCTTTTACCGTTATGTAATGCCCTTCTTTGTCTCTTTTGATCTTTGTTGGTTTAAAGTCCATTTTATCAGAGACTAGTATTGCTACCTCTGCTTTTTTTTTTGCTATTTGCTTGGTAAATCTTCTTCCATCCCTTTATTTTGAGTCTCTGTGAGTCTTTGCATGTGAGATCAGTCGCCTGAATACAGCACACTGATGGGTCTTGACTTTTTATCTAGTTTGCCAGTCTGTGTCTTTTGATTGGGGCATTTAGGCCATTTATGTTCAATGTTAATATTGTTATGTTTGAATCTGATCCTGCCATTTTATTACTGGCTGGTTGTTTTCCCTGTTAGTTAACCTGGCTTCTTCATTGAGTTGTTGTTCTTTACCATTTGGTACGTTTTTGCAGTAGCTGCTACTGTTGTTCCATTCCTTGTTTATTACTTCTTTCAGTAGCTCTTGTAAGCCAGGTTTTGTAAAGATGAAATGTCTCAGCAATTGCTTGTCTGTAAAGGTTTTTATTTCTTCTTCACTTACAAAGCTTAGTTTGGCCAGATATAAAATTCTGGGTTGAAAGTTCTTTTCTTTAAGGATGTTGAATGTGGGCCTGCACTCCCTTCTTTCTTGTAGGGTTTCTGCCGAGAGATCCACTGTGAGTCTGATGGTCTTTTCTTTATGGGTGACTCGACCTTTCTCTCTAACTGTCCTTAGCTTTTTTCCTTCATTTCAACCCTGGTGAATCTGACATTATGTGCCTTGGAATTGCTCTTCTTGAGGAATATCTTTGTGTTGTTCTCTGTATTTCCTGGATTTGAATGTTGGCCTGACTTGTTAGGCTGGGAAAGTCCTCTTGGATAATATCTTGAAGAGTGTTTTCCAACTTGGATTCATTCTCCGCATCACATTCAGGTATGCCGATCAAGCGTAGATTAGGTCTTTTCACATCATCCCATAGTTCTTGGAGGCTTTGTTCACTTTTTTTTTTTAACTTTTTTCTCTAATCTTGACTTCTCATTTTATTTCATTGATTTGATCTTTTATCTCTGATATCCTTTCTTCTGCCTGATTGATTTGGCTGTTTAAACTTGTGTATGTCTCGTGAAGTTCTCATGCTGTGTTTTTCAGCTCCATGAAGTCATTTATGTTCTTCTCTAAGCTGGTTATTCTACATAGTATTTCGTGTAACCTTTTTTCAAAGTTCTTGGCTTCTTTGCATTGGGTTAGAACATGGTCTTTTAACTCAGAGAAGTTTGTTATTATCCACCTTCTGAAGCCTGCTTCTGTCAATTTTTGAAACCCATTTTCTGTCTTGTTTTGTTCCCTTGATGGTGAGGAGTTGTGAACCCTGGGAGGAGAAGAGGTGCTCTGTTCTTTGATGGTTTCATCCTTTTTGTGCTTGTTTTTTTTCCCATCTTCATGGGTTTATCTCCCTTTCATCTCTGAAGTCGGTGATTTCAGGAGTCTCCGAGTGGACTTTGTTTCTGTTGAGGTCGGAGCTGTATCTTTGTTGGCCTGTACAGGGCACTGCTGGGCTCCCGGGTGCAGCCAGGGTGCCGGGTGGGCAGTCCTTCCCCGGAGTCTGTCTGCAGGTGAGACGGGCCCCGCCTTCCCCATGGCGTCTCTCCTTCCCCAGCTGGACCTTCCCGTTTGGGGTCATGCTGGTGTATTTGCTGCCCAGCTCTCTAGCCAGGGCTTCAGTCTGAGTTCTGTGGGGGTGCGGCCTGCCAGGCCTTCTGGTCTGTTTCCCTGCTTCCAACTCTGCCTCCCTCTGCGGGACTGTCCATCCCGCTGGCCTTAGTCCACACTCCCGCCCAGGTCTGTCCTGACCACTTGCCATGCCCAGCGGGAGCCGCTGCTCAGATTTGCATGGACAACCCAGGCACCCCATGGTCTGGTGGGGCCTCTCGTGGACCGTGGGTTGCAGGAGGGACGAGGTAAGCAAAGGATCCGAAATGGGGCACCGAGGGGGTGAAGTCCCCTGACCCTCAGAGCCGGCTGCACGTTTCAGATTTGCACCCCTGGGTGGCCCTCGCCCTGCGGCTTCTTCCCTGGGCTATTTTCAGAGCCCCATCAGTCCCACCTAAACGAACCCGGCACCTGGTTTGGAATCATGGAGCCCTCTAGCCTCTGAGTCTCATTCGCTGGGAGCTGCATTCCCCCGGTGCCTTCTCCCAGCCACCTTGGTCCCCTCTCCAGATGATCACTTTTAAGTAAATCAGAGACCAGATATAACACTGAGATTGTAGGGAAATGCGTTCCTCCTCCATCCATTCTAGCTATGAACATCAAGGTTCATAATGAGGCAAACTATGAAATCCATGCTTTATTTCTGCTTTTTTTTGTTGTTGTTGTCGGTGGTGGTGGTACAGGTACCAAAGAAGCACTAAACTACCAGCAAATGGATTCAAATGCAAGTAAATACTTGAGAGAATGCCCCATATACTAGGGTTTACTGTATGTGGAAAGCATGAATAAAATCACCACAAATAAGTTTTATGCTATAGAATTTAAATATCTTTTTAATGTTTCTGAGAAAGAATGGGGTAATGTTAGATGCATCTGCCCCTCCTTGCCACAGGCTTTTACTTCTTTAATACAAAAATGGAAAACATTCTGAAAAAGTACATGAGGGCTGTGGTTTTCTGAATATTTAAAAGGAAATTGCTCAATCCATCAGTATATTTTCCCTAGCAAAATCGCTTGGAAGGGATTTTGCTTTTGAAAGATGCTGGCGTGATTTTGTAAATTGATGCAGACTTTTCCAGTCATGTCTGGAAGGGCGTTTTGACCACTACTCTTTGGAGACAAGCAGTGACTTCTCATTCTTCAGGATTCATACCTTTCCCTACCACACAATGTTTTTCACTCTACTTGTCTGCTGGTGTCCAGATATAATCTCACCGGTGTGGAAAGGTTTGACTGCTGTTCCTTTCCAAACACTCTTCCTGCCTTTCTCCCTGAGGCATTGTCACCCCTCCATCATTGCCACTTCAGTCATGAAATTCTATCACTAGAGTGAACTTAGGGTGATCTACTGTTAATTCCCCTCTCCCCCCTCCACCTAGAGAATTACAAACTTCCATTTTGAAATTGAACCCCCAGTTGAAAATGCCAAAAAGACCAAAGCATGGGGGCATTTTACGCTCTTTATACTATTGTATTTACTACCATCCGCAATGTAATATCTCTCCTAAAACATGGAATTGAGAACTTGAACCTCAATATCTGATCAGTTATCAACCTTAAAATGTCTACATAAAAATTAAAAGTTGGTACTGAATTTCTTTGCAAACTCAGAAAGTAAGAAAGTCAAAAGAAAATAAAAAGGATAAGAGCTTGTCAAAAGGTGATAGTACTCAACTTGAAAGAGCTCCCAATGACCAAATCAGCAACAATCTGAGAAAGAAAATAAATACTAAAATTTTTTTTAATATAACACAGGGTATATAATCAATATTTGTGAAACTATACTGACAAAAAATAATAGAATAAATAAATGGAGAATTAAGAAAAATTCTTCCTTACAGAAGAATTCCAAGGAAGAAATGTGGGAAATAGAAAATCATCATTAGAGCACTAGAACAATAACTGTTTCAAGCAAGATCCTCTGAAGAATGCTAAAATTAGTAAGCAGACGTTTAAGGTGAAAAACTTTGTGTTAGCTTCAATGCATCTCCCATAGAATACATATTAATTACAAAGAGAAAAGTAATGCCTTTACAGTTGAACAGTCTTGAGGATAACAGCTTAACCAAGTGATCACTTTGGTTACGTACTAATAAAACAAATTAATATCATGTGCCCCTAATATAATGCACAAATTAAGCAAATCACAATAATGGCACATCATCCTTGTGAAATTTCCCCCTAAAATCTGTAACTTCACTTTAATAATGAAAAATATCAGGCAAACCCAAATTGAAGAGCATTTTATAAAATACTTCACCTTTCTTCTTTAAACGTGTCAAGGATATGAAGGAAAGACAAGGAGAAGCTGAGGAACAACCACAGCTTGGAGAAGATGATGGGGACATGCAACCAATTACAACATTGTATGAATCTGTTTTCACACTGCTGAAAAACACATACCTGAGATTGGTTAATTTATAAATAAAAAGAGTTCTAATGATTCACAGTTCCACATGGCTGGGGAGGCATCATAATCATGATGGAAAGTGAAAGGTACATCTTACATGGCAGCAGACGAGAGAATTTGTACAGGGAAACTCTTATAAAACCATCAGATCTTACAAGACTTATTCACTACCACAAGAACAGCATGGGAAAGATGCACCTCCATGACTTAATTACTTCTCACTGGATCCCTCCCACAACACTTGGCAATTGTGGAAACTACAATTGAAGATGAGATTTGGGTGGGGACACAGCCAAATCACGTAAAACGTCAAATTCTGGATGGCATTTGGATTCAAATAAAAACATTAGCAGAAATCCTGGTAAAACCTGAATAAAGTTCATCATTTACTTAATATATACCAATGCTGATTTCCCTGCTTTGACAATTATGCCATGGCTATGGGAGATATTAACGGGGGAAGCTGAGTGAAGGGGATATCAAAAATTTGTAATATCTTTGCACATTTTCTAAAAGTTTGGCATTATTTTAAAATGATCAGCTTTTTTAAAAGTGTAGGATATTTCTGAGATTAGAATGCTCTTTTAACATTCATGTAACATGGAGGGGTTACATTAAGCTTAAAATTAGCCACATCATCTAGGCCTTTGTCACATAAACTAAAGCTCCTGATTCTACTTTTGTGCAATTGAATTTCTGTGAACTTAAATGCAAAAACTTCAATTTATCATTATTAAAAAGTCACTAGTTTGGGAAGGAGAAATGAATAGGTAAAAAATACTCTCTTCCCCACCTATTTTTAGGGTAGTGAAGCTATTCTGTCTGATACTATAATAGTAGGCACATGACATTATGCATTTGTCAAAACCCATGGAACGTGCAATACCAAGATGGAACACGAAGGTAAACTACGAATTTTGGGTGGTGATGATGTACCAGGGTAGGTTCATCCATTGTAGTAAAGGTACCACTCTGGCAGGAGTGTGAATGGTTATGAGTGGTGTGCATGTGTTGGGGCAGGGAATATGTAGGAATTCTGTGCACTTTTCACTCTGTTTTACTGTGACTTTAGAACTTCTCTTTTAAAAAAGTCTAGCAATATCAAAAAATTATAATCATTTTAGCTTTAACCAACTATTTTAACCAAATGAGCTCTTTTTAAGTTCTGAGTGTGTTACTCAATATATGGATTAGTATTCTTGGGAGGCAAAATTATGAAAACTTTAAATAACATGATTGAATTTTATAAATAAAATGTATATTATGCATAATCATATATCATATTTATGTTATAACTACCACGTTCAGATTTTCAAATTTGGCCCTTTCAGGGAGTTGTTTTTGGAAGACAGGACTAATGTTCATCTTGCAAGCCATTACATCTATGCAGCCCTCAGTGATTTACTGTGTGTTCACACACACTGTGCCTTTTGACATTCACAGCTGCAAGTAAAGTGCTGCACCATGCTTTTAGAACTATGATACTGTAAGATAATCATAATGCAACCTGTGTCATAGGCTCGTCCACCAAGTAACTGTGTTGACCAGAGATTGCAATGGACCACCACATGCCTGTCCAGTCCCTTCTGTTTGCCACCCAGAAGAGTCTTCAGAAGAAACGCTGACAGAGAAGGAGGAATTCCACACTTTTGCTTACACATGGAAAGGGCAGACCCCTAATTATTTAAACAGTACACAAATTGGAGGTTTCTAAGGGGCCTTAAAATGAGATTCAATTTCCCAACTGAGAAAAAATAAAAAGAATCCCCCTTCCAACATTGCCAACGGGCAGGCACTGAGCTTTAGTTAGAACATTTCCACTGTAGTTCTTTTCTCTACGGGGGAGTCCAGTCCTTTTTTTTTTTTTAACATGTTTAGCCATTGATCCAAAATATGACTTCCTATTAATGTTAGCCATTGCTTTCATTGTCCTTTCTGGAGCTCTACAGTTTGTTTAAATCATATTCCCTGTTCAACCTTTAAAGAGATGAAGGCTGCTAATATTTCTTCCCTTGTTTCCATGTATTTCTTTAGAAGATTAAATATCTCCAGATTATTCAACTGTACCTGATGTGATATGGACTTTTAATCTATGCTAATGTACCCTTTCCAAAGTTCCTGGAAGTACAGAAAGCTTCCGGTCATTTTCATTATATAGGCTGGCCTGTAACAGCCTGGCTCTGAGCTTTTAAAAACTTTCACTTTTGAAGTACGCTGGAACGCAATTTGTATCCACTCTTTTATGCTACGATAAATGTTAAAATTTTCTTTGCTGATTTGACTTGATTTTTGACAGTTTTTGGTGTCAGAAGTGGAAGGCTAAGGAGATCCCTGATGGTCCCCAAGGCCAAGACCTAAGCAGGGGCCAATACCCAGAGAGCCTGCTGTGCTCGCTGCGTCCTTGCCAACCACAGAGCTCCTCTGCTGAGGCCCTCTGGGACCTGAGCTCTGCTCTCCTGGTGCCTGACCTCTCCACCCATAGAACATGAAAGAGTTATTTTCAGTTTTCTTGGCTTAGCTTAGGAAAGTCACCTTTTTCTGTTCAAAGTAGGAGGATCCGTGTTTCCTGGATGCCGGAACAGTAACTACTCTGGCTAGTCTTCCCATTGCTTATTTCACATTGCAGAAAAACAAAAAGGCAGAATGGGATCTTCCCAGTCCATAGCACCCCAAAATTCTCCATCTGAAACTCTGGCTGATTTTATGTTTAAAACCTACAAACTTGGCCGGGCACAATGGCTCACGCCTGTAATCCCAGCACTTTGGGAGGCTGAGGTGGGTGGATCATTTGGGGTCAGGAGTTTGAGACTAGCCTGACCAACATGGTCAAACCCCGTCTCTACTAAAAATAGAAACATCAGCTGGGCGAATGCCTGCAATTCCAGCTATTTGGTAGGCTAAAGCAGGAGAATAGCTTGAATCTGGGAGGCAGAGGTTGCAGTGAGCTAAGATCATGCTACTGCACTCCAGCCTGGGCAACAGAGTGAGACTCTGTTTCAAAAAAAAAAAAAAAAAAAACCTATGGACTAGGCTCTTGTACCTTTCTAGAAAAGTGAATGAACTTTACTAAGGATAGTTTGGAATTGCGACAGCCACTTTGGGGAAATTGCTCCACCTGCTCATTTCTTTAACTAGCTTTGCCCAGAACTCAGTAATTTACCAAAGAAACATAAGTCAGAATGGAAAATCACCCCCTCCCAGAGCCTCTTTGTCTTGCTAAATATTTCAGAAAAGCAATAGAGCAGGAAAAAAGCTATCAAGCAAATTCATGGCCCTACAATTATAACAATCACAGGGAGCTTGGACTAACTTTAAAAGATCCACTCCCACTTAAAATTCTCCTATTGATGGAGATGTCTGCAGATACTGTCAACAATAGAGGCATTGAGGAAAAAAAGGCGTTCCCCTTTTAAATCGTGGGCCGATTAAACATCTTAGTTGCCCTGTAAGAATCATGAAGCTGATCAGATTCTCACGGTAACTGTCAAGATTGACAAAGCTCCAAGGAATTGTCTAGTTAGTTAATTTCAATAATTTCTTTCAATCAATAAGGAGAAACTAAACTTGAAATAAATGGGGAAGTGTGTACTGTTTTGGTAGATACCAAGGCAACTCTACATTAAATCCTACTGGAATACATCAAAATATTCCACAGAGTAATAAAAATATTTCTATGCTGGGTGTTTCCGGTCAAGTTCAAAGAGTTTCTCTATTGAAACCGTAACTGTCACCTTTGGCATCTTCCTTTAAAGTTACATCTTTCTCTTATGTGATACGGCCCCTGTAAATTTCCTTGGCAGAGAAGGAAATTTAATTTGACTTCTTACTTGCTTTTCAAAGTAAGAGGTCAAATTAAATTTTCATCAGGAGAAATAACCTTAGTAACACCAGATTCATCAGACATTAAAATATTGTATATTCCCGGGTCCAGATTGATTGTCCTGAGGAGACTATTAAAGTCCGTAAAAACATAAATATGATAGATCTCTCTGAAATTTCTCTTAACTATGAACCTCTTCTTCCACAAATGTAGAAAAAAAAAAATCAAAAGTGCCAGACACTTTTGATCTTTCAAAGCCATGTCTTAAGTTATCTTGGTATCCCTTAAAACTTGAAGAAATACAAAAACGCACTCCTATACTAGATTTAATTACACTGAACCTGTGTCCTCAGACTGTTTTCAGCCTCCAGAGATGGTCACTGAAAGCAAAGGCTGCTGCGGACTTGACGACCCCTCCCATCCACACTCCTGTCAGGTAGAGCCCTTCGTCACAAGGCAGGTTAGAGCCCCTTGTCAGGGTTCATCGTTTCACTCCTTTGCATTTAAGTAAAGTATGTCAGCTCCCCATGCCCCACCTCTCCCACTGTTCCATGACCAGTTGAGATTCACAGGCCTTAGTCTGAATCTGGTCCCCAGCCGAGACCCCATTCTCAAGCCTTCTGCAAGAGCCCATCTCAGCTGCCTTTCTGCATCCCTGCAGACCCTACTCTGAGTGACAGGCAGATGTACGGGCTTGTACAAGATGGAGACAGGACTTTGAGTGTAGGAAGCTCACCTCCTCCTCCTCACAGGCAGGTTACAGCTCTCTTCCCACTCTTGCTTTTTCTCCGTCTCCCAGGACAGGTCTCTGGCAGATTGCTCACTGGCCAGTGACTACAGACATCTCGGCAAGGCACTGGGCTTAAAATACAGTAATAGCTTAGCAAATACTTGTGAATGTCTCTCTGCACAGTGATCGGACACCCATGCTTAAGACCATTTTTGACAACAGAAATTTCAAATGCTTTGTCAATTCAGAATTCCTGCTACTCTCTAAAATAGAAGGAAATCAGAAGAAAAGGAGCGAGAGAGCATGGGTTACTAATCACCACTTCCTGTCTCTGTTTCACGGTGTTCGTGGCAGCCACTGTGTCACCTGACTGGAGTGTCCCTGAATTGAGTGCAGTCTGGAAGTGACGGATCAGCCTCTGAGGTCCACTGCAGATCTTCAACCTGTCGTCCTGGTTTAGCAGACAGGCCTGTACCCTCCCTTCTCCCTGTAATCAGCCTCTCTGCACACATCCCCTCGCACTCTGACCCAAAGTATTTCTCAGACATGGGTAGCCATGTTAGATTCAATGAGAAAAGTAGAAAACACATGTCCGTAAAGGGGTGGATAATTGGAGCCCTAGTCCACTGCTAGCGGAAAGATAAAATGGTGCAAACATTGTGGGAAATAATTCGGTGGAACCTCAAAATGGTACACATAAAATTATCATGTGACCCAGCCATTCTGCTTCAAGATATACACCCACAAGAACTGAAAACTGAGACTCAGAAACGTGTACAGCAATGTTCATGGAAGCATTGAAAACTGGGACTCAGGTACTTGTACCCCAGTGTTCACTGTAGCGCTGAAAACTGGGACTGAGGTACTTCTACACCAATGTTCACGATAGCACTTAAAACTGGGACTCAGGTACATGTACACTAGTGTTCATTTCAGTATTGAAAACTGCAACTCAGGTACTTATATACCAGTGTTCACTACAGCACTGAAAACTGAGACTCAGGTACTTGTACGCCAGTGTTCACTGTAGTACTGAAAACTGGGACTGAGGTACTGCTATACCAGTGTTCTTTTCGGTATTGAAAACTGCAACTCAGGTACTTGTACACCAGTGTTCACAGAAGCACTGAAAACTGGGACTCAGGTACCTGTACATCAGTGTTCACTATAGCACTGAAAACTGGGACTCTGGTACTGTACACCAAGGTTCATTGCAGCATTATCACAATAAGAAATAGATAGAAACAACTCAAGTCTATCAACAAAATGAATAAACAAAATGTGTTATATACATAAAATGAATAAAATTTGTTATATACATAAAATGCAATATTCAGCCATAAAAAGAATGAAGCTTTGATAGATACTATAATGTGGATGAACCTTAAAAACATAATGCTAAGTGGGATAAACCAGGCACAGAAGTACAAATGTTGCACAATAACATTTAAATGAAATATCTAGAATTGGCAAATTCATAGAGACAGAAATTAGAGTTTGCGAGGGGCTGGGGGATGGGAGATGGGAGAGTCAGAGTGATTGCCTGATAGCTACAGAGCTTGTTTGGGGTGATAAAAACCTTATGGGAAAAGTGGTGATTGTTGGACAATATTATAAATGTAATCAGTGCCAGTGAGTTGTACACTTAAGATGGCTAAAATGACAAATCTTATGTTATATGTATTTTACTAATTTTTTTTGAGACCGAGTCTTGCTCTGTCACCAGGCTCGAGTGCAGTGCTGCAATCTTGGCTTCCTGCAACCCCCGCCTCCTGAGTTCAATCCAGCCTCCTGCCTCAGCTGCAGGGTCAAGCCTTACAGGGTAGTGGGGTGTCCCCTATCGCTGTGCTGAGGCACAGGATCTGAGAAATAAAAAGGTAAGATACAGAAGGACAAAGAAAGCAAAGCTGGGCTCGGGGGGCCACCACCACTTACAAGCAGAGAGAGGTGAGGCCCCAAACGTCCAGAAGCGTCTTTATTTATTGGGCATAGGTTGGGAGCAGGGTGGTGAGTGAGTCGTCTTTAAGGATAATGATAGGGTCAAGACATTCATGTGAGCAATAAGCAATGGGTCCACCCCCATTAGGTCACCTAGGCTAAGAGGTGGGCAGTGCACAGCAAGGGGTCCACTCCCATTAGGTCACCTAGGCTAGGAGGTGGGCCGTGCACAGTGAAGAGGGTGCAGTGTGCAACAGCGTCAGGCTACTTCTAAGGAATTCTATAGGAGGAGGATGCTTTGAGTCAGCACAGTAGCTAAAGAGCTGACAAGGTACACAGCCACCTAGACGCAATTATACCGGAGAGGTTTTAAGCCCTCAGATGCTCGCAGGCTTACCAGCCTGAGGCCAGCTTTCCACAAGAACTGGATGCAAGATCCTACAACTCCCTTACAGGAGGAGTGACTCTTGCTCCAAGCCTGTCGTACAGCGGATATCTTTACAACACTGAACGCTGCCACCTGGGCCAGCCTGCCATGTAGCACATGCCCTTTCAGGCAAGGGCACTACCCACCTGGGCCATAGATTCTTGTCCTGGTATTTCATGTACTAATTATGCTGGGGATCTGCTTAGCTCTCCTTCCTAGGTGCTCAGATGTGGGGTTGCCCACGTCAGCCTTCCGAGTAGCTGCGACTACAGGCATGTGCCACCATGTCCAGCTAATTTTTGTATATTTATAGAGATGAGTTTCACCATGTTGGCCAGGATGGTCTCCATCTCTTGACTTTGTGATCCACCCACATCAGCCTTCCAAAGTGCTGGGATTACAGGTGCCAGCCACCGTGCCTGACCTTAGAATATTTTTTTAACCAAAACAAAGGGTAGCCACAGCAGTATTTTGAAAATTAGCACCTGAAGAAGCTTCAATTACCTGGATATGTTCTTCAAAATTAGCTTCTCAAGGACACCTTCCCAGCAACTCTAAACCCAGGTTCCAAACATTCACATATTGCCAGCCAGGCCCCTGGAAAGAAACGTTGGAGGCAAGAGGGAGACTGGGAGGTAACAGAGAGCCAAGGATCTAGAACCTACAGGCCAAGGCTCAGCAGGAGTCAGGTTCCCATGTGGGTCCCTGTGCATTTTAGGGATAGGGTGGTGACGAAAGGGGAAAGGAATGCACGGGCTGTGTCGTCAGGACTACAGGAGGAAACTCTGGCAGCCTCTCATTTTCTCAGGCAATGACTGAGGTCATGGGTGCATGGAGCCCCTGGTGCACTCAGTATTATATACTCGTGCATATATTCTAGAACATCAGTGTTCTGTAATTACTAGAATCAGGGTTTGACACTAGCTAATGCTGGCCTCGGGGGTGAGGGCAATTCCCTAGATCCATGCCTGCCTCTCTAGTGTGCCCCAGGCAAAATCCTGGGGGTTACTTCTGGTTCCCTTCCTCCACTCTATCAACACCCTATTCCCGTTTCTTCCCCTCTCCCCGCTTTCTCCTGCATTCCTAAGTAGGTGTTAATTGGTAACTGAGATGGACTTCATTCAAACTAAGGTGTTCATGGCTGGCTAGTTGATATATTATCCTTTCTGTGACTTTTATGTCTTGCATCAAAGGAGAGGCTCATAGCCACTCTAGTCACTAACAGCCTTACTTCTAATTTTCCACTACCAAGATATTTGCATTCAAAAAGGAACTCTCCATTGGGGGTGGGGGGAAAGCTGTGAGTCTGAGCTATGGATAGTGAATATGACAAGTCAGGGGAGGGACCCCCAAAATGTAACCTTACATATTAATATTATTTAGAAGCCGGACTACGTTTTGCACAGTGGAGACATTTCTGCACTCCCAATGGCTCTTCCAGAAGAAGGGACTTGAAAAGGCAGTTGTCACAGCAGTGGAGTATTTCTAAGATCCGGCCTGAATTTTTCGTGGATGAACAGAAAGCAGAAAGGAATGTTCAGTTTCATGTCACTTGGAATCTTGGATCACAGTGGCTCCTACCCTACCCCAGGCAGTCACTACCCTACGGGCGCAGACTGCAGCGGGCTCCCGCTTCCTTGTGTCCTCTGCCCATCAGTTCCTTAAGCTCAGAAACAGGTTTCCAGGCACTGTCTAAAGAGGCATTTTAATGTACCTCCTCACTGGAACCCAGGACTAGCGGCCACTGGGATAAAAAGTGAGAAGAACAGAAGAAACAATCTCTTTTTGAAATCTTTGCAAGGCCCCAGGACCTCCAGGTAAAGGAAGAGAATGCAAAACTGGGGCCTGTGTTAGAACTCCAACCCAAACCTCAAGGATAAAGAAATCGACGGAATTCCTACCCAGAAGCACTCCGTCATTCCTCACCCCATCCCAACTCACCTGCCCTTCTTCACAGTCATCTGCTGTGCTCTAGACCTGTCAGGCAAGCCGATCATGCTGCTGACATGGTGAAGGGTGATCGTGGCTTAACCTCTTTATCTCTTCTGCTACCAGAGCTTTCTTTTTAATGCTTCATGTGTTTTTGTTTTAATCCAGTGTATTCAATGATTTAAGTCAGTGCCTGTCAAACGGTAGCTTGTGTCAGAATCATCTGGAAGGTCCGGTGAAAAAACAGATTTTTTGACTCCCCCAGAGTTTCTGATTCTGGGATGAAGTCCAAAATTTTGCATTTCGTAACAAGTTCTCAGGTGATGCTGATGCCTAAGGCCCGGGTAGCACACTTTTAAAAGCAGGCTTTCAATCATGAGAATTCGGAAATGGCAGCGAACAGCACGCTGGGATGTGAGGGGAACGTGAAGCAGAACCGTGACCCAGAGATGATCAGGTAAGAAAACCACACGATTGTAAGTGCAGGGCGTTTACTGTTCTTTTCCACGCTACCTGCCGGACAGCCGTCCAGACCAAGGCATCACTGTCCCATAGAACACATCCAGATGGAGAGTGGGGGATCCTGGCTCCTCCACTGTTCCTCTCGTCTGGGAACAAGCTTGGCCCTGGGCTTCCCCTGCCCTCCTGGGCTTGGTTTGCACAGGCAGCTTCCCCCACACAACTTCCCTCCAGAGGTGGATTCATGCTCAGCTGAGGGTTGAAAAGACAGAAACCAGTGGGTTACTTCCCCTACCTTCGAGGCTGTGAAAGCGAAGGATCCAACCTGACCGGAAAGGTCAAGGTGGCCACATGCTCACTGTGGTCCCTGTCCTCTGAAAAAGTTCCCTGAATGCCTGGATTTCAAGATGGAAACAGGGCCATGGCCTCACCGAAGGGTGAGACCAAATGTCGCCTGCGGCCTTTTCACTGTAGTCTCCCCAGCGGAGTAAATATTTAAGATACAGAGGGAATGCTCTGTACGAGAGACCAAGCCTTCCTGTTCAGGGGAGAAGAGAGAGAGGAAGCTGGTAACCACCCTTACCCTCAGCACACGCAGGCTCACTCACACGTGCCCGACTCTCTGAGCTCCCGAGGGACACGGCCTGTGTTACACATGCTTACATTTGACGAACACATTCTAAATCTGCATTAATTCAGGATGTGAAAGACATTTTTCACTCTTATCAAAACAAAGGAATTAATTTAAATTACTCTGTCCCTTCTAAAGATCTGGCAACAGCCTTGATTTTTTTTTTTTCCAGGAAGATACAAAAAGAGAAGCAATAATAATCTGATTGACACCTCAAAGTATTTTTTTGGGGGATATGATTGTTCCTTTGTTTTGTTTTAATCTCTTTAAAGGGCCAGGGAGGAGAAATGGGGAAGCCTCCTGTGTTGAGAACTGAAAGTGTACCTTTTGTTCCCCTCTTTGATATTATAAAGTATTTAAAATTAATTAGATTTACTACTATAATTTATAATTCATTCATTCAATTACATTTATTGAGTGTCTACTATGTGCTGAAGCTATGCTAAGTACTATGGTTACAAAAGTTAGGAAAACCAAGCCTGTCCGTGCTACGAGCTACATCCTGCTTGTACGATGACCGGAAAGTCAAATTGAAGGGAAATGTGAAGCAAATTTGGGGACTAAATATAATCAGATGATAAAACTTCACAACTCTAAGTACTGGGCATTCACTGTCCTTTTTGGAAGGCTGAGGTGGACAGATCACAAGGTCAGGAGATCGAGGCCATCCTGGCTAACATGGTGAAACCCCATTTCTAGTAAAAATACAAAAATTAGCTGGGTGTGGTGGCGTGCACCTGTAGTCCCAGCTACTTAGAGGCTGAGGCAGGAGAATCACTTGCACCTGGGAGGAGGGTGGTTGCAGTGAGCCAAGATTGCGCCATTGCACTCCAGCCTGGGCAACTGAGTGAGACTCCTAAACAAAACAAAACAGACAAACAAACAAAAAACAAGGAAGAATGTCTGCAATTTTCTTAAAAGCTTATTAAAATAAACTCCCTTCTCTAATTTCATATCTGTGTGAAGCCAGGTTTTTTTCATACTGTTCAACCAAAACAAGGTATTTTGAGAGCCTGAATGCAGAAGCAGGTGTGATAATCCAGCTGTCTTCTCTTCAGCCTGATGTTAAAGATATTTAAAATATATATATGTGTGTACATATATATATATATATATACACACATATATATATAAAACAATGCCAATCCTCTCACTATTTTCTCTTGTTTTGAAAAATACAGTTTTTTGTTTGTTTGTTGGCTTTTTTGCTATGGAGTCTCGCTCTGTCGCCCGCGCCGGAGTGCAGCGGGACAATCTCACCTCGTGTAAAACAGTGACACAGTTGTCTAGACTGATGTAGATTACCACAGCCACAGTCATTTTTTTAAGTGAGTGGGCATCACAAACACCAAGTTTAGAATGGTGGTGAGCTCTGGGTAGGGAGAGAGAAAAAAACAAGTAGATCGAGGGGAGCAGGATTTGTGATGTTTTTATTATTTTGATTTTTTTTTTTTTTATTTTTCAAGATGGAGTTGCCCAGCTCTGTTGCCCAGGCTGGAGTGCAATGGCACGATCTTGGCTTACTACAACCTCCAACTCCCAAGTTCAAGCGATTCTTCTGCCCCAGCCTCTGGAGTAGCTGGGATTACAGGTGTGTGCCACCACGCCCAGCTAACTTTTGTATGTTTAGTAGAGACAGGGGTTTCACTGTATTGGTCAGGCTGGTCTCGAACTCTTGACCTCACGTGATCTTCCTGCCTCAGCCTCCCAAAGTGCTGGGATTACAGGCATGCTCCACGGCACCCAGCCAAAAAATAGTTTTTAAATAAAATAATTTATTTGTATTAACATAGAATAACATTATCATTTTAAATGAATTAATAAATAATGTTTTTAAATACTCTAACTTTAATTCTAATATGTTAAACATCAGTTTGCTATAATCCACATAAGAAAAAGATGTCTATTGTCCTCAGTAATTTTTAAGAGTATAAAGGGGTCATAAGAGCAAAAAGTTTGAGAACCATGATGTAAGTTTGAGAATGATGTAAAGAGAAATGCAAAGCAATGTTGCTTCTCTTTGGACCTAGATGAACTCAGAGCTATCTGGTGTTACATCACATGGGGATGCTGTGGAAGAGTTGCCGCCAAACCACCTTCTGGAGAAGCTTGTTTCAAACCCACATCCCTGGATCATCAATGCACTAATTGGGATAAGAATGACTTCCTTTGTTAAAATTCACATCCCACCAGGTCAGTGGCATATCCTTATCCTTCAACTTTTTTCCTTTTCTCAGCTCAATGTATACAAATGCCTAGAACCTACACTAAAAGGAAAATTATTTGTGAGTTCTTTACAGCAAGATGGAGATTCAAATCGTCTGACCACAAGGAGAGGGACAGCTGGGGAAATGAAGGGCAGGGAGGTGAGCAGAGGTGAGGGCCCTCCTCAGCCTTTGTGCCTCTCGATGGCCTTGTCTGCTTAGATAGCTCCCAGATCACACAGTACACTCATTTTAATTCAAATTTTGCATAAACAACACGTATTTTATTTTGTATAAATACGTCCCAAGTCTTGCGTGGGCCATAATGATACTAAAATATGATTTGCTGCTTTTATGAAATTTAGTAACAATTGAGCATCCCGTATTTTTATTCACTAAATCTGCTAACCCTAGCTGTGTAGACATAGATATTCTGCATCTTAAATATTTTTTATTCATTGCTTCTTAAAGTATCACTTCTGTTAAGTGCTTCACACCTTGTAAGAAAATAAAGAAAACAGTTTAGTTTTAAGAGACTGAGCAAAATACGTTTTCATATTGGAATTGGGTGGTATTTGATACATATTTTAATAAGTATGTCACGGATGAACAGTTTTTCTATTCTAGTAGAATTTGTTGTCAGGTGACCTGTCCCATGTGTTTAGCTGCTCTGCCCTTGAGTACATGGGTCATAGTCTTACTTGTTCATTTGCCTCTCTTTCTCCTTCACTTTTTTTTTTTGCAATGTTTCCGCATTCCTTCAGTTAAAATTAAGCAAATAGGAAGCAGTATTTTCTAACTCATTCATTTATTCAGTTCAATTCAGTGATTATGGAATAAGCACCAACTTGTGCCTAATCCTGTCCCAGCAGCGGCTTCTCAGAGGGCCCCAACTCACACAGGCAGCATCATCTAACTCAGTGTGACTTGTGCTGTAAAGTGAAGTGAGGGCAGCTTCATCAACTCATCCAAGGTGGGTGGATCACTTGAGCCTAGGAGTTCAAGACCAGCCTGGGCAAAATGGCGAAACCCCATTGCTATGAAAAATACAGTTGCATTTCTTTCAGCTAGCTACAGAGTTGGGGCTAGTTTGCTCCAGTCATGGCGATAGGCGCTGCCCACCACATTGTGCCAAGTATGATGCCAGGATGTGGGTATGTAGAGATTAACTGTAATTCGCCTTCTCCAAAGGAGCCCACTCTCTCCTGGGATTGTAGGATGGCCTCTCTGCTAGGTATGGTCAGAAGGGATGAGCCATGGTAAGTCACTCCCAGATCCGGAGAAGAATTAGCTACTCCAGCATTCCAATTGCGTGTGCTGTCCTTAGCTGGACAGAGGTTCTTCTCAGTGCCCAGCAGACCCAGCCGTGTCTCAGCAGTGCATGCAGCCCCCACAGAAACTGCACTCTTGGTAATTTCCAGTGGCTGTGCGGTCACAGCACACAGCAGTTCCCACAAGATCCCTCTCCTTGCTCATAGCAGGGATGGACACCCTTCTTTGTATGAGCCATGTCCTGATTAGGATTGGAGCCCGGTGGACGACTGTGCAGCAGCTATGTGAGAAGACGCCACCATCTGCCTTTGACGACCCTTTGGTCTTCCTAGCACAGCTGCCATTCTTTGGCATATCTAGGGAAGAGCCAGCTTTCTTTAGGCACAAAGAAAATTTAAGGGAATTAGTACTTTGAACTTGAGTGGTGCTCAGATCTGTACATCAATGTGTGATGACAGATGCCAACTTATCTTGACATCTGCATTCAGACCTATGCATTTGCTGGAGACAAATTGGTGGCAATGGCATCATTGTACTACACTAGCAGAGAATAGCGAAAGATCAATTAAGAGGAATGTCCGGAACCCTCAGATGACTTGCATAAATTTTCCAAGGCATCTGTATCAAAAAACTGCAGATGTAGCTAAAACAAGAGAAATTTATTTTTCACAGTTCAAGATCAGGGTGTCAGCAGCGTCGGTCTCTCCTCCGGCCCCTCCCTTTGGCTTATAGGCGCCGTCTTCCTGTGTCCTTACATGGCCTTTTCTGTGTGTGTCTGTGCCCTGAGCTTCTTTGCAAATAAGGACACCAGTCCAGTTGGATTAGGACCCACCCTAATTAACTCATTTTAATTTAGAATCTCTACCTCTAAATACAGCCACATTCTGGAGTATTGGTGGTTGGGACTTCAACATTAAAATTTTGGGGGGGACACAATTCTGTCCATCATCTCTTTTTTTGTCATGGAATTTTAGGAGAAATAAGCTACATTTTGTTAAGTGTGTATCAAAAATATAATTTTTAAAAACCATTATAGTCTGTTATTGTGTCAAGACAAAATAAACTCAGTATTTCACCCTGCCTGGCTTGCAAAGGTTCTGTAACCCACCTGAACCTGAAAGAAGATTAGGGGGCGTGTTTTGCAGATCAGCTTTCGTGAGCCGTGGAAGAATGAGCGGCACGAGCTTTCCCGAGTAGAGAGCGTCCTGCTGTATCTGGGGAGTGTCCTGCCGTATCTTCATGAACGAGCAGCTCCTTGAGAAAGAGGCACTTGCGGAGGGGAGTGGGGTGGTGATATGGTATGGCTCTGTGTTCACACCTAAACCTCACCTTGAATTTTAATAATCCCCACCTGTCAAGGGCAGGACCAGGTGGAGATAATTGAATCATCAGGATGATTTTTTTCCCGTGTTGTTCTCCTGAGAGTGAGAGTGAATTCTCACGAGACTGGATGGTTTTATAAGGGCCTTCCCCCCTTCATTCGGCACTCATCGGCTCTCCGGCTGCCCTGGGAAGAGGTGCCTTCTGCTATGACTGTAAGTTTCCTGCGGCCTCCCTAGCCATGTGGAACTAGGGGTCAATTGAACCTTTTTTCTTTATTCATTACCCACTCTTGGGCATGTCTTTCTTAGTGGCCTGAGAACTCACGCAGGTGGGGTCAGGAGGCAGCCCCTTCCCCAAATGCCCTGCAGGGCCACATCCCCTTCTACACTCTCTTTTCTGTTTTTGTACCACAGTCACAAATACTCTAGATGGCAGCCATCCGTCTCTGCCCACTGCCACGCCCATAAAACCTGGGGGGCATTGGTTGAGTTATTAAATCAGGAAAACAAGCTTCAAAAATTCAAGGCTTTTAACAACATCAGCTGCTTTGTCTTTTCACAAAGTTAGGGTCATCACAGCGTTTCAAGTTTTATAAACTCTGTGTGTCCTGTGTTTGGTGCTCAGCTAAATTCTCTGCAAAATTAGTCCACCTCTAAGCTATAGCGCTAGGATGGTCGTATGATTTAGGTGAGAAAATTAGGCCACATTCTAGAAAGCAGATTTTCCCAAGGACCCCAAGGACAACTAGGAAATTGGCTCTGAAACTGGCTGAAAGCAAGCCTGGTACCTGCTTAGTGATGGTATCACAGGTGTTCCATATGTACAAACCCATCAAATTTTACACATTAAATATGTGCAGTTATTTGCACAGCAATTGTACATCAAAAATGCTGCTAAAAAATACATGGTTCAGGAGGATGCAGAAAAACACAGTTACACACACAGTCACAAACGCAGCTACACAGAGCCACACACACCTGTCATGTTTTATAGAATAATCTATTTCTAACACCTTTGCAAATAAATCAACAATTTAAATACTTTGGAGGCTCCAGAAGATGTAGGCTGCTGCCAGGTAACTGAACAAACACTGCGCCACCTGGATGATGAGATAGGCTGCTTTGAGATGCTTTTCTGGGAAAAGTTCTCAGGGTATAGGGGAGAGTAGGGTATGGGGTTTTTCAGTAGGGAACTGGCTCCCAGCTCTGGACTTTCTGGCTGGTCCTGACTCCTTCATTTAACCTCTGTGTCAGGAAACATGAGCGCAAGGCAGGACAGTCTGTCTGGAAACAAAGAAGTTACTGTATGCTGATGCTTTCAAAGTCAGAGTCCTTCGGGAAAGAAACGGAAACCATTTTCATTATGCCTCAGCCAAAGTATGAAGACAGTGGTTTGGATTTGGTGGTTAAAAGAAAAAAAGAATCAAACTGGAGAGGAGGAGCAAAGAAACAAAAGGAATGGGAACGGGTGGAACGTGCCACATTTTAAACTGCAGGGACAGCCTTCCATGGTTTCCAGAATTAGACCCCAGTGACTGCCATGGTTTGATGACATTTTTTTCAATCTCCATGGGTCATAAAAGTTCAAGAAGCTTTTGATACATTAATGAATGTCACAGAAACCATAATGTCCATAGTGGACAGGGGCCAGCCCCGTGAGGCTAGGGCTCTGGTTTTCTGCCTTTGACTGTAGCACTAAGGCCAACAGTAAAAAAAAGACATGCTCATCCTTCTTGTTTTTAAAAACCTACTTACAAAATTTCTTATTTGTGAAGAGACCTTTTAATGACATGGCTGACAGCTGATGTGATGCAATTCTTGACTTCTTAGTTTCAAAGCATTTAAACAAGAGACACACAGTAAAGGAGGTGTGGCATCGAGTAATTGAATTCAAAAGAAAAAGAAGATTCTGAAAGTTAGATGCAGGATGACTTGAGTGAGGATTCAGGGCTGGCTGCTTGCGAGGATGAGGCAGCAGAGACTGGCCCGAGGGAGACTCCCTTTATGGAAGCCTTATCTCATTATTCCTAAACAGGTGGGAAAGGGCATTGCTAGGAAACATGTTCTAGGTGGGCTTCTGGGTGCATATACACAGTAGCTGTACACGCTTTTTCATACATTGCATGTCTCATTAGCATCTTCTATTTTTTATTTTCTGAGATGGAGTTTCGCTTGTTGCCCGTGCTATACTCTAATGGCACCATCTCTGCTCACTGCAACCTCCACCTCCCGGATTCAAGCAAATATGCTTCCTCAGCCTCCTGAGTCGCTGGGATTACAGGTATGTACCACCACGCCCGGCTAATTTTGTATTTTTAGTAGAGGTGGGGTTTCGCCATGTTGGTCAGGCTGGTCTCAAACTCCTGACCTCAGGTGATCCACCCACCTTACTTCCCAAAGTGCTGGGATTACAGGCCTGAGCCACCACGGCCGACTTCATAGCATCTTAAATCTCCAACCAAGGGTGTGTTTTTCCCATTATAATGATCAAAGGGTCCATTTGAGGACAGGTAAAATCAAAGCGCACCTGCTCTCCACAGGGGGAAGCCCCTACGGAAGATAGCTCCCATTGAATGAGCTCAATTACAATGCGAACGCTGAGGCTTATTGTGTTGACTGTACAGTCACCACGGTTGCTGCGTCCGGAAAACGCAGTCACTTCCTTAACTACCTATCCTGTCCCAATATCAGCGAGAGGCTTTTGGGAGATGCTTGGCTTGTCCCTTCCGCCGCTGTTCTTCTCAGGCTCCCTGGGATTCTCAGGCTCCGTGAAGTTTCCGTGTTTTTCCCTAATGCCCGGGGGGCCTCGTGCATAATGTCACTCACAGCTGTGGCTCGTTGGCAGGACTCAGTTTCCAGACACCTTCTCTTCCTCATGTCACATTAAACCTCCGAGAAACACAAAGAACAGCACTGGCTAGATGCCCAAACTGGGCATTTCAGCAAACTAAAACTTGGATAGCAGGGAGAATTGACACTGCCATCAGGAATTAGAATACTGGTTAGCAATATGGACAAGGACTAGCTTGTCACCCAGCATTTACCCCACGCCAGGCACCGTGCTGCTGGCTGAGTGCTGACTATCCTCACACTCACAGAAGCCTGACTGAGGTAGGGATTGTTGTTATTTGTTTCAGATGGAAGGGACTGAGCCATAATAATGAAGTGAATATTCTGTCTCAATCACGTACTTCAAACACGTTTCACCAGGGAAATAGCTCCTCATTAGAGAGACCTGAAATCAAGAGCTAAATGAGGAGATTGAATGCATCTTTCTGGAAGGGAAAGGAAAAGCCCATCTCTTGTCCCTAATCAGAAGTTCCCTGTTAGATGCCTGCTGCATGCTGTTTAAGTGATTCATGTAAAGCCTGGCAATGGATGATGTGAAATTCAAGTGCACGGGTTATCTGGGGAAATAACATTTCAAAAGACACCACAGAAGACTATTTCAGTATGTAACCGTTGGTACGCGTGTTAGGCCTTGGCCAGAGCTAGTTTTGAACAGTCTTTTTTTTTTTTTTCATTACTTTGTTTTTTGTCACAAAAACAAATCTTTTTAATTCAGTGCAATACAGATTTCAGAGGTAGGCCCTACTATAAATGAAAGCTTAATAATTTTTTAAAATTATACTTTAATTTCTGGGGTACATGTACAGATCACGCAAGATTGTTACATAGGTTTATACACGCCATGGTGGTTTGCTGCATCCATCCCCCTGTCATCTACATGAGGTATTTCTCCTAATGTTAGCCCTCCCCAATCCCCTACCCCCTGCTATCCCTCCCCTAGTCCCCAATCCCCCCGACAGGCCCCAGTGTGTGATATTCCCCTCCCCATGTCCAATGTGATCATAGTCTTTATACACTTCTGAATCCTACCCCAGACCTCCTGTCCACACAGCAACAGCTTTGAAAGAGCCTGGGACGCCAGAGGGCCCAGGGAACAGTGCAAAGGCACCATGGATCTTTCAAAACCTGACTCAGGAATCCTACTCCGTCAGCCACCCACTCAGAAAACTGAAGGGAGCTTTTCAGATATTTCCATTGGATTCAGATTTCTCTCCCCTTTCATTAGAATTGAGAAAATGAAAACCAAATTGCAAAGGGATGCAGGCATGTTTGACGTAAAGGCATAATTTAGGTTTCAAAATGACTTTAACAAGGTCACAGGAAAAAGACTTTGGTTCCAGCAAGCGTAGTCTGAGAAGTGGTAAGCTCTCGGGCCGGGCGTGGTGGCTCAAGCCTGTAATCCCAGCACTTTGGGAGGCCGAGGCCGGTGGATCACAAGGTCGAGAGATCGAGACCATCCTGGTCAACATGGTGAAACTCCGTCTCTACTAAAAATACAAAAAAAAAAAAAAATTAGCTGGGCATGGTGGCACGTGCCTGTCATCCCAGCTACTCAGGAGGCTGAGGCAGGAGAATTGCCTGAACCCAGGAGGCGGAGGTTGCGGTGAGCCGAGATCGCGCCATTGCACTCCAGCCTGGGTAACAAGAGCGAAACTCCGTCTCAAAAAAAAAAAAAAAAAAAAAAAAAAAAAAAAAAAAAAAAGAAGTGGTAAGCTCTCACAAATAACATTAATCACATAATTTGCCTGGTTTAAGTATGATTAAGTTAAATGACAAGAAACTAACAAATGCCACTGGGGTTCTGCAATCACCAAGAGAGGCATATAAATTAGCAGGGACCTAATAGCTGGCTGCAAATCTACGTCAAATGCAGGAAAGAGTGGCTTTGCTTTTCATCTGGAGCAGCAGTCTATAAACGTCATGAATAGTGCGCTCCCACAGTAACAAATGCTTGAGTGGTGTAGCCTTCATTCATGTTTGCACGTGTGTTGGAAAAAATGTATACATAGTTCCTGTGTGTGAAAGAGCTCGTGACAGAAATTCTGAGGAATCCTCTCTCTGGGCTTGAATCCCAGCTCAACTACTTATTTGTTGTAGGCCTCAGTGGTTCATTAACCTAACCATACTTTAGTTTTCTCATCTATAAAATCAGAATGAGAATTATTATGACACTAATAGTTGTTATGATAATTAAGCTACTTAATACATCTAAATCATTTTGAACAGTGCCCAGTATATAATGTTCTATAGAATGCTAGCAGTTATCGTAACTATTAATATATAACATTAATTGATACAATTAACTATAATTATATGATATAATTATTAAATGTGATATAATCTAATTAATATATAACATAGATGATATCTGTTAATATAGTTTCGATAATCGCTAACATTCTATAGCATTTTGTTACATTGAAAAGTAGAAGTTTTACAAGGATGAGATAAACCTAAACATAACTTCTGAGGTTTGCATCTAGCACCCCAATGGATGGCTTAAGAGCCGATTAGGGTGTACACATTCTAGTTTAGATACCAGGGACCAGCAATCATTTTCTATAAAGGGTCAGACAGTATTTCAGCTTTGCAGCCTATAACAGGCTCTGTATCAAATACTGAATTCTGGTATTTTAGTACAAAAGTAACCGTAGACAGTTTCTAAATGAGTGTGCTTGGGTGTGTGCCAATAAAACTTTATTAAAAAAAAAAACAGATAAAGAGACAGATCTGGCCCTCAGAGAGTCTGCCCACTCCCACCCTAGAGGAAAGAATAAGGGCAAATGGGTAAGGATTACAGGGAGCCGGGCCCAGCTCTCCGTGAGCAAGAGCATGCCAGCATGGTTAGCGCTCTCTCATTAGTGACCTTCCCAGCCCTGGGGTTATTTAAGCAGAAGCTGAAGATTTATCCCCCATGGATAATTCTGTAGCAATTCTGAGTTTTGTGGGTGAAGCTTAGACATACTTTTACAGATCTTTCTAAATTTAAGATTTAATTATTATTATCCTAAGTAATGGTGAATATAGGTCATCATATTTGTTCTTGGAGGTCCAGAAGTGCAATATAAAATCATGACTGTGTCTGAGAAAGAGAAGATATCAGAGCATCAGCAACAAAGTATAAGATTGAGGGAAGAATTTCACAGTAAACATACCATTTCTTAAAAGATGCATTAGACAGTTTGCAAAAGCAGATGATACTAGTAAGTGTGTCTGGCTTTTCACAATATTTATTTTCTATAAAATGAAATAGATCATTTTAACCTATAGCAAAATTCGAACTTGTAATCAGATGTTAATTTACAGTTGCGGTTTCCATATCAAATTTGGGATCAGTACATGATCCCCAAATTAATTCTGAGTTCAGAATTTTCACCAAGAGCAGCAAAAGTCTGTAAGTGGCATAACAGGTGAGAAAATGCACTCCCAGTTTCAACCCCTGGACTTCCAGATCCATGCATTCTGTCTTTTGGGAGGAGACAATGATCTAAGAGTCCCATTGAAAACTCATGATGAATTCTGGAAGACAGAAACCCATCTTTTTAGGCTGTTGTCTTCCACATCCTGAACGGAGTCTTCAGCAAGCCATTCCACCTGTCAGCTAGGCCAGCTGCTTCTGCAGGATCGAGTAGGTGGTAAGACCAGTTAATGCCATGGGCTAAGCCCATTACTGTACTTCTGCTGTGAAATTGATTCCTCAAACAGAAGCAATGCTGTGCAAAATACTGTAACAGTGGTGAGCACTTACAGAAGCCCAAAGTTGATGGTCCTGGCAAAGCATTCCAGGAAGGAGAGACCAACCTATATCACAGTATACATCTAGCCCAGTGGGTACAAGTATCCATCCCCTCTATGATGGGAGAGGTTTAATGCGATCAACCTTTCACCCGGTGACTGACTCAACAGTCCTCCTGAGGGATGCTGGCGTGTAGCAGGTGCGGTGTTGGTCTCTGCTGTTGATAGAGTAGACAAGTCAGCCTTCATACAGGGAAGTCTATGTTGCCGAGCTTTGCATAGCCTCCTTCCCTGCTACTGTGAATATTGTATCAATGGGCCCGCTGAGCAAGAAGTGGGGCTGCTGTGGAGATGGAGGCTGACTGATGTTTATGGAGTGTATCATTTGATATACCTGATTATGAAGAGTCTCCCCCTCTGCAGTCCATGCCTGTGGGTGAACATTCACATCCCTCACCAGCACCCTCACAGCCCGGGCCTGTTCTTAAAGCACATTCTACATTCCTCTCTCCCAGCCTCCCTCTTCACTAACTTTCCAAGTCCCTGACTGTCTAGTCAAACCTGCATCCATCACCCATGCATCCGTGTAGATCTGTGCTTTCCGCCCTTGCTCACGGCAAAGATAAAAGGGGACAATCTAACACATCACTTGAATCTCTGCCTTCTAGAGGATTGCTTTCTTCACTATTGTCCTTCAGGTTTGCCCCTGAGAGGCCTGTAATGGAGCAGCCATCTAGGTTCAGGTGACATCAGCGTATATGCACCTGTCTGTAAATGAGGTTTGGGTTTGTTTTCCTAGACCAATAGGCAATAGAGGATACCACAGGAGGGCATGGACCTGCCTGAAGAGAAGCCAGCGATGCTGAAGGAGCTGGTGCTAGAGGAGTCTAGATTCTTGCTTGGGTGATGTATTTATCTATGCTGGGTCTGTCCAAGTCAGCTCTTATTCACCATTCCCCCTTAATGAGGGATTACTGCTGTGCACACCCAGCCTTGGCTTGTGGGTCACACGCCACCAGTTGGAGATGGAACGTTGAGACTTAATGTCCCACATTTAGGCATTCAGTCTCTATCCGTGCTTCTGAGGATAGCTATCTTAAGAAGGATATGTATCTCCAGAAGCAGGAACAGATTTCCTCCTAACCCTAGAGGTTTTTCCTGAGACTTTCCTGTTGTTGCTTGCCAGCAATGCCATGCAATATCTCTGTGTTCCACAGACACCTCAGGGAAACACCAGATCATGAGCCCACATGAGGGAGCAGCTTGCCCAGTCGTCTGGGCTTACGACAGAGCCTTCTCTCTCTCATCACCAGGCAAAACTGGCAGATTTAGAGGAGACTGCACAGATAGGCCTACGTGACACACTGAACTGTAAAAAATGCTGCCTTTAAAACAACAGAGGTCTAGGAAGAGCCATGCTTGCCTTCTTTTCTGGTGTCAGGGGCAAGGAGGAGGAGCAACTGGTCTTTGAACTTGGAGGTCATTGAGACCCCAGAAACATCACCGAGGTGGCAGGCCTCTGGTTTTATATGGGATATATCACCCATACTCCAGATCACAAATGTCATATGGAAGTACATGCTGCTCATCAAATCCAAGCCAGTTAATTTATGGTGTGATGTTTCGTGAAATGTAAAGTCAGTCAAGATTTTAGAAACTGCAAGTTAGCGGAGAGCAGGATAACTGGCACCTCCCTGAAGCAAGATTCTGAACTTGTATGATTGGCCCTGACAAATGAGAGCAAACTGTTCTGGTTTGTCCTTTTGAAACAATACGGATGGAAGAAAACACTCTCCATGTCCACAGGTGTACATCAAATGCCAGGGACTCTGCTGATTTCCTTCAGGAAAGATGCTACCTCTGGAATAGCACCTGGAATTGGAACCACGCCCCAATTTAGTTTATGATAATCTGCAGAAACTCCCCATGTTCCATCCAACTGCTGCACAGGCTAAGCTGCTGAGTTAAATGGCGACGTGGTAGGGATCACCACATTGCGTCTTTGATGGTAACACTCAGCTCAGCAATCCCCTGCCAGGAATTGCTTCTGGTTTACTAGCTTGGTAAGAAAAGAAAATTCCAGTGTCTTCTACTTAGCCTTTCCTATAACGGCCCTCACTTTTTGGCCAGAGAACTAATGTGGAGACTGATAGTTGCCAGGTCTGTCTGTCCTAGTTACACGTCCAGGAACTGGGGAAATAACCATATGTGTGTCTGTGGATTAGCTGCACTCGCTGCAGGTTGGGTTTCAGCTAATCCTCCATCTCTCACCTGACCACCGTAAGTACGACTCTGACTGGTGAACCACTGTAGTTATTCAGAATTCTGCTAACTATGCCGAGGCTCAAAATGCTGCTCTCGGAAACAGCTTGCAAACTGGAGGATGACCTCCTATCAGCATTTCATTTGCCATCTTTCAAACTGACATTAGCAAGACTCTAGCATCTAAAGAAACAGCAGGATAGAACCACCAAAAGGGATCTTTGTCCTTCACGTTACCCTTAATTTATTTATTTATTTTTGGGAAAAAAAGGATATTTCCTTTTGACTTTTCAAGTCACCTCTTGGTACAAAACAAATCCCTCTTTCTTTGGGGCTTAATTTTGTAGTTTAGGACTGGGGAAAAAGAATAGACCAATTTATCTGAAAATAAATGTCCTTGGGCATCCTGTTCCACCTATAATCTTATCTTTGGTGGATATAGAAGCAAAAATTGCTGTTAATGTGTCACCAGAGGTCTGCCGAGAGGTTATGGTGTTTCCTCAGACTGGCCGGTGTCTCACGGGGAATGTTGTCCTTATCAGACCATGAGCTTGATGGTCCCTTCTGCACACCAGGCTGTGAATGTCATCCCAGTTGTGACAGGTGATTCTAAATGAAGACCCAAGGCTTCGACAGCGATGTTTCCACTTGTCCTCTCTTCTCCGGCTTTCTCTCAATAGGTGTCTGAGATGTGCATATGTTCGTATATTCTATGGCAACCGTCTCATTTCTTGCTTTTCCTAATAGAGAAAACATTTCCTTTCACTACAGCTTCAGCACAAAGCTCTGCCTCCCTCTGCACCAAGACAGCCCCACACGCTCTCTTCCTGGTGTCGACTTTGGCTCTCTTGCTTTAGGTCCTTGGAGGAAGGGAACCAATACTTGTCTCTGAAGATGTAATCATGACAACAAGATTGTGGGGTTTATCTCTCCAGCTTCTCATGGAGGTTTTCCTAATTTTTCTGGGTCTTGACATCTAGGACTTGTTCCATTTGGTCTGAGGAATTTTTAAGCCATCTCAAGGGTGCACGAAGAGTGCCCTCCCTTGACACAGTGGTGTTTTCCAAACAACAAACACCAGGTACCGTTCAAGCCACATATATCTTCTCTTCTCTGAGCTCCGCCTCGAATATAACTATTGAGAAATACAGTGCTTCATTCTCTTGTAGTTTCTAGGTGCTGCACAGGCTGTGAGCATTGAGTTGGCAAATCATTCCTCTTCTGATTATAAACTTTTGTGTTATGGAGACTAAGTAAAAAGACAACACCGATGTCCTTTGATAAATATTAACCACTAAAATTCCACTTCACCTGCCATTAACTGCATTATTTGCAAGTTATGAATTGCCAAATATCTGCTAGACATTCATTATTTTTTGTCTGCCCAATAATATTTCAAAGAATGAGTTTCAATCTTTGATTTACTGATGAGGAAATTGAGGTTTGGGATATTAAGCGAGTTCTTCAATGTTACATGTCTGGTCAAGGACAGAGCTGCAATTCTTACTATAATGGGCTAAAATCTCTATTAAATCTATAATTCTGGGAGAAGGAAGAAACAGCCAACAGGAAAGGCAGAAGCGAGGCAGGCAGAGGAAATCCATTTGCTGTGATGTGAGAGTGAAGGCATGGTGTTGAGACCTGAGAAAATGTTTCTCTTTCTTCATCTAACCTCTCTGTGAAGTGCTGAGCAAAACACTCTCTGTAGTCAACAAAAGTGATACACAAGATTGACACCGTGATTTGAATCTGACGACTGTTTCTGTCCCAATTTTTACCATTAAGTAAACAGTTTTAAAGAGATTAAGTAATTTTCCCACCCTGGTACCACTTCTCTATCGTGAAGACAGGATGAGAAACTGGTGCTGTAATATAGGCAAACTCAGTGCATCTCAACTGCTTTATTCATGTCCATGGATCAAGTAGCGTCTCATGCTGATGTGTGCTGGTACCGACCAGCAGCAACTGGTCTTTTTTTTCCTCCTATACAGACTGTTATAGACTTATATCCCCCCTGGATAACTTTGTAGCCATTCTGAGTTTTGTGGGTAAAGCTGGACATACGTTTACAGATCTTTCTAAATCTAAGATTGAATTATCATTATCCTAAGTAATGGTGAAGGGGGTCATCATATTTGTTCTTGGAGGTCCCGAAGTGAAATGTAAATCATTACTATGTCTGAGAAAGTAGGGAAGAACTCAGAGCACCAGGAGCAAAGTGTAAGATTGAGAGAAGAATTTCCCAGTAAATGTACCGTTTCTTAAAAGATACATTAGCGAGTTTGCAAAAGCAGATGATACTAGTGAGCTGGCTTCCTGTTTAGAGATGTCAGTCTCGGTGTGGTGCCGCATGAGTCTGCGCTGACTGTGCGGTGGCCTTGCTGACTTTCCTTGTGGTTTCTGCTCCCCTGCCTTTGACCTTCATCTTCTTATGACTTGCTTGCCTGCTCCTGCCATACCCACCAGGCAGGCTCTCCGAAATGCACTTGATCATGGTCCCGCCACTCACCATCTGCGTGTGTGGTCCTTCAGCTCTCCCTGGCCTGTCCGCTGTCACCTCTTGCATTCCTGCAGTGCCTGCAGTATCCGGAGGTCTGCCATCTCACAGAGGCTTTGTGGGGCCTCTCGATTGCCTAGCCCCACAGTGCTGGTGCCCTCCCATCCCTGCAGGGCTGGCCCATGTGAGTTTCAACATTTTTTCCAACATTAAAATTCATGATCCCAGATCAAATACATTTATATCTTGCAGGTTTATTTTGTTTGTTTTTGGGAAGTAATTATCCTGGACTGTTTTTCGATAGTGGTTATTACCTGTTGTATCTATGTGGTGCCATTTCCTGCCCTGCCATCTGAGCGAGGCAAGCACAAAGAACAGATATGACAAATAGAGCTGGGAGAAAATTTAGATGAATTTTTTTTCAAGTTCCTATTTTTATAGATGAGAAAATGCAAAAGTCTTGTCCAAATGCATGCAACTAATTTTTAGGAAGCTTAACTTGAACCTTGATAGCCTGCCTTTCAGTCTTGCGTGGAGTTTGGTACCGTTTATTAATCAGTCTTTGGGGGAAAGAAAATGAATTCTAGAAGCTTCATTTCAGTAACTAGTGTGATTTCATGAAGAACGGGTTATGCTTCACTAGCTTGTTAAGAATTCTTTGAATTTTACTGTCACTTGATGCAACTCCAGTGAAACTGCACATTATACAGCAGAGGGGCAGTTCACACTGTTTTGTAGTGAAGTTTCTTTGTCTCAAATTAAACTTTATTCAAAGGGTAGAGGAATGCAGTATTAGCCAAATGGAATAAAGTCAAGTAATCCTGAAAACAGCTTGGAGTCCTAGAACCTAGAAGCAGAGTTTCCTGGATCTGGAAGAGATGTTGAAAATCATATTCCCAGCCCCCACATTTTATAGTTATGTGTCTTCATGATTCACACCCAGAACTAGAAAAGTTGCCTTCTCCAGGGGCTTTCCCACTGATCCACAGCATTTTTTTTTTCCCTTCTTTAAACACATTTCTTATAGGCTCTGCAGAAGTCTTTGTACAGGATGTCCTACGACATTGTTAATATTACAGAGGTGAATAATGATACTGAGAGCAAGCTTTTTTGGGTTGGTCAATTATACTAAACAGTGTAACCTCAGCAAGGAATGATAGCAGGACTAGAAAGGAACCCGGTAGCATCACTCCAGAGTAGCAGAGTGCTGAAGTATCGAGGTGTGTGAAACAACTTCCTACTGAACAGAGAACAAAAGTGAAATGCAAAAGAATCCACAAATGCCTTGTGGCTTGCCGAGAAAAAAACTATGTGATCAAAATCTCTTGTTTTACAGATGAAGACAGAGGCCTCAGCTGGCTGTGATTCACCCAAGGTCTCATGGCTATGACAAAGTTTGTTGAGCAGGTCACAATTTTAGATTTCACAGAGATACAGATAAATAGATTCAGAAATGGACTTTTCTGAGAATCACCTGCTTCTCAAGGGCTAGGCCTGTATAACTAACTCTAATAAATCCCAGGCTGCTATTTCATGGGAACCTGCCATTATACCACCCGAGTGGCCGGTCTCTACCCAGCTCTCAATCCCCCAGCACATACTCCCCCATTTCGTAAACAGCCAGCACTGACAGCGTTACCCTCTACAATGTTAAAAAGACCTCTCTGGTGAGAGGCATAGGATATGATTTCTTCTGAAACCAGCCCAGTGCTTTTCGTGCTGATCGGCCATATGCCTCTTCATACCTGCAATAGCATTGCCAGGGCCAGCAAGACAAGTGAACACACACCGAGAGGCTGAAAACAACAGGGATTTTTGTTGTTGTTGTCTCAAGGTCCTGAAGGCTGGCAGTATAAAATCAAGGTCTTGGCAGGACCTGGCTGTCTGTGAAACCTGTAAGGGAGAATCCTTTTTACCTCTTCCAGCTTCTGGTGCTGCTGGTGACCCATGGTGTTCCTCGGCTTGTAGATGCATCATTCTGATTTTGTGTCTATTGTCACACGACATTTTCTTTTCATAAATGTACCTCCTCTTATAAGGACACCAGTAGTATTGAATTAAGGGCTCATCTTACTTTAAGATGATCTGATCTTAATACACCCTTTTTCCAAATAAGGTTGCATTCTAAGACACTGGAGATTAGTTGGGACTTGGACGTATATGTTGGGGGACACAATTCAACCCATAGCAATGCCACACGTCTCTGGTGACTCCTTAACCCGCAGCTGGGTCTGGCTGAACCACTCCTTCTCCATGCACCCCTCTCCTCTTAAGATATGCAGTTTACCAATCCCATTAAAAAGTGGGCAAAGGATATGAACAGACATTTCTCAGAAGAACACATTTTTGCAGCCAACAAACATATGAGAAAAAGCTCAGCATCACTGAAAATTAGAGAAATGCAAATCAAAACCACAATGAGATCTCATGCCAGTCAGAACGGTAATTATTAAAAAGTGAAACCACAGATGCTGGCCAGGACATGGAGACATAGGAACACTTTTACAGTGTTGGTAGGAATGTAGATTAGTTCGGCCATTGTGAAAGAGTGTGTGGACATTCCTCAGAGACCTAGAATCAGAAATACTGATTGACCCAGTCATCCCATTACTGGATATATACCCAAAGGAATATAAATGATTCTACTATAAAGACACATGCACATGTACGTTTATTGCAGCACTGTTTACAAAAGCAAAGACATGGAATCAACCCAAATGCCCATCAGTGACAGACAGGATAAAGAAAATGTGGCATATATACACCGTGGAATACTATGCACCCATGAAAAGGAATGAAATCATATGCTTTACAGGGACATGGATGGAGCTCGAAGCCATTATCCTCAGCAAACTAACGCAGGAAGAGAAAACCAAACACCACATGTTCTCACTTATATGAGGGGGCTGAACAATGAGAACACATGGACACAGGGAGGGGAACATCACACACTGGGGCCTGTCAGGGGGTCGCAGGGAGGGAGAGCATCAGGATAAATAGCTAATGCATAATGGGTTTAATACCTAGGTGATAGGTTGATAGGTACAGCAGACCACCATGGCACAGGGATGCCTATGTAACAAACCTGCACGTTCTGCACATGTATCCTGGAATTTAAATTTTTAAAGATATTCCATTTACAATCTCATGTAACAGTTATTGTTTGAGACAAGGTATAGTTCTGTTGCCCAGACTGGGGTGCAATGGTGCAACCTCAGGTTACTGCCACCTCTGCCCCAGCCTCCTGAGTAGCCGGGATTACAGGTATGCACCACCACACCCAGCCAATTTTTGTGTTTTTAGTAGAGATGGGGTTTCGTCATGTTGGCCAGGCTGATCTTTAACTCGTCATCTCAGATGATCCACCTGCCTTGGCCTCCCAAAGTGCTGGGATTACAGACGTGAGCCACTGTGCCTGGTCAACAGTTTTTAATTATCCTTTAGTTATAGCCCTTTGCCTTAAAAAATTGGTGTATTCCAGAAGTATCTGTTCTACAGGCCAGCACAGAGAAGGGTCCAGATAGTTTTAATAGATAAACTTATGCAAATCTTTAGCACATGAAGCCATTGCTCTTTCCAGAAATATGTTCGAGTTCCATTAGAGATGCAACAGCTCTGGAGTGCAGTAAGCCTTGCTCATCAGTTCCTTCTCACTGTGCAGGGTATCTGCCCCCTGACTCCTTTCACTTCAGCTACCCACAGCCCAGCTTACATTTACAGGCCATGTATTGTGTGCCAGGAACTGTGGTAAGGGATGGAAATTGAAAGATAATTTCAACTCCACCATAACTCTCAGGGAGCCTAGGATCTAGAAGACAAGTTACATAACTATATGAAATGTGATACAGCTATAATCCCATGGGTATAGCATTTAAAAATGAAGTACTAGAGGACCCAGGGTATTGAAGGATCGATTGTACATTCAGAGATAAGAAAGAAAAAGTAGACAAATGCCATTTTGTTTGAATCTTAAAGAGTAGGCAGGAGGAGTGGGAGGAGGGACATTCAGCTTCAGTCATGAGGGAATAGCCAGTGTCTGATCTATACTTTTTCCATAAATGATTATAAAAGCTGATTTAAATAGGTGGAACAGCTACTTTCAGGACTTGGTCAACACCCAACACAGGGCTACAGTTCTTGAGAGAAAGTAAGCACAGGACATAAGCCCCACATAGACTCAGCTTCCAGGTGCAGGAGAACAGTGCCCGAAGGGGAAGGGGAAGATCACCAGGTAGAGGAAGCATCAGTGTTTGGTGCTGCTCAGAGGGTTGAACTTGGCAGGCAGGTGACTGGTGAGGAGAGAACTGCAGAGGGAATCCCAAACACGTGCAAACATATTCCCTGAGATCCTTGGTGATTTCCAAGATGACTCAGCATAGCAAAGAACAGTTGCATAGAACCTAAGAGCTGAGCAGAGATGAGGCATCCCAATGTTGGGGAGAAGTTGGAACCTGTAACTAGCCAGAGACTAGAGACACTGGTGAATTATTTTATTGTGACCCTAGAAATGCGATCCCTAAGGAAAGGAGTAAAACTAAACAGATTTTTTAAAGCCAAACACCAAGTCTCTATCTAATAAAAGTGATGAGCTTTTAAGTATTTTAACAGTCTGCCAAAATAAAATTTGATACTCTTCAGAGGAAGATAACTTCATACAGACATTCTACAAAATACAATCCACAGTCTACAGCTATACAGCTAACAATAAAAAAATACTGGATATGAAAATTAGCAGGAAAATGGTGGCTTATAATAAAGAGCTAATAGAGTTACTTAAATAGACCAAGATTTGATAGTTTGTATAGTTTTTCTTGGCCTCTGGCTCTCTAATCCTTTCTTCTGATGTAAGCCCATCCAATTAATTCATCACTCAGATATTTCTTGCTATTCCATTTTAGATTTTACATTTGGTAGTTTCCTTTGTCTTGTCGTGTGTGTGTGTGTGTGTGTGTGTGTGTGTGTGTGTCTGAAATGTGCCATCTTTTTGCCTTAATTGATCATCTTCCATTAAATTCTTCAAAATAATATTTATGATAATTGTTCCAAGTCCTTGTCTGCTAATTCCAAAACCTGGGTCATCTCTGGCTCAGCTGCTATTGCCATAAGTGTTCTTTTGATCGTGGGCCATATTTTTCTGCTTCATGTTGCATACATACATATTTTTATTGTATGCAGGATATTGTGCGTGTGTATACCTATGTAACAGTTCTGCAAGATCTGCACATGTACCCCAGAACTTAAATTATTAAAAAAATATACACACACACACCACACACACACCACACACACACAAACACACATTTTATATATATATATATATATATATATATATATATATATATATATATATGTAAAAACAGCAGAAATTGAAGGGCAGAGTATTTTCCCGTAGTAAAAGCTCACTTTTTGCTCTGTTAGACAGTTAGACTAAGTCTCCATTTTCTCTAAGCCAGTGACTTGTTGATGTGGGTTGGCTCTGGGTAGTCCTTAGTGACTTCCACTGCAAGTGGGTTCAGACATCGACTCTTTCTGACTCTCTCTTCCATGAGCACTTCTGAACCTACACTCCTCATGATCATGAGATCACCCAGGCCCCAGCTTCCTGCTCTACAACTTATTCAGTAAAATCTTGTAGTATCAAATTGTGAAGTCATGGAGGCTCTTCTGTGTTTGGAGCTTCCTCCTATGTAGAGAATGAAGCTTCATTCTCCTTTATCCAGCAAGAGTCCACTGCCTAATTAATCCTCCTCTGTGGCTGAGCTTCCAGGATTGGCAAATGCCCACAGGGATAGAAGTGGCTCCTTGGGCCTTCCTAGGAAGGCTTTGATCCTGTCTGGAAGTCAGGATTTTTCTGTTTCTCTGCACCCAGTGGTTTTTATATAAAATTTGAAAGCTCAACCTATGTTTCTTTTCTTTCTTTTTTTTTTTGTTTTTGAGACAGAGTTTTCATCTCTCTCCAGGCTGGAGTGCAGTGGCATAATCTCTGCTCACTGCAACTTCCACTTCACGGGTTCAAGTAACTCTCCTGCCTCAGCCTCCCAGGTAGCTGGGATTACAGGCATGTGCCATCACACCCAGCTAATTTTTGTATTTTTAGTAGAGATGGGTTTTCACTATGTTAGTCAGGCTGATCTCAAACTCCTGACCTCAAGTGATCTGCCCACCTCTGCTTCCCAGACTGTTTTCTTGATGTTGTAGCAAGACCTGTGATCTTCTATGATTTTCCATATCTTCATTAGATATGAGACTTACTTGGTAGTGTTTAAACTTAAGAATATTGAGATTCTCAAATTCTTCTTCAGTTTTTCCCAATAAATACAATAACCATATATAGAATATTAGCTAAAATTGTACACTCAGAAATTTTAGCTCTCCAGCCTATACATATGTGTGTGTATATTTATCTATGTAGTATGTTTGTGTGTATGTAAATTTTGATTGAAAGCATTAGAATGTATGAGCTTTTCCCAGCGTCATCTGCCTCTAGTCTCCTCTGCTGCCTGCCTAACCAGTTAGCACTGAGCCACCATTACTTCATGGCTCATGAGGAAGTCAAATACAGTTCACTTCCTATTCATCTTCTTCTAGTAGTTTCTCCTAGTGCAGTTTAGAAAACTAGAAAACCTGCTTTTTTTCTATCTCCCTGCAGGTAAGCGGGAAGGTCCTAAAGGTCCCATACAATTTTGCTGCATGAGATTAATGCACAAAATGCCCAGAAATTCAAAATATAGATACGGATTTCCCCAGTAGCTGCTGGAGTGGTGAGGTTATGCAACATGGAAGTATGGGGGTGCTAACTCATATGGATAAAAGCTTCGATCAATGGGAGGGAGAAAGGAGACACATACCTTCACCTTCCTTTTGCTGGACTTTCCAAAGCATGGTTCTGCATAAACTCTGTTGACAGACATGGCTGATTGTTGAGTGGGTCCCCCTGTAGAACAACTGACAGTACCTTTTTATGGGATTGTTATGAAGCTGCAGTAAGTGTGGTATTTGCATTAGTCTGTTTTCACACTGCTGATAAAGACATACCCAAGACTGGGCAATTCACAAAGGAAAGAGGTTTAATGGACTTACAGTTCCACGTGGCCGGGAAGCCTCACAATTATGGTGGGAGACAAACAGGAGCAAGTCATGTCTTACATGGATGGCAGCAGGCAAAGAGAGAGAGCTTGTGCTGGGCACCTCCCCCTTATAAAACCATCAGATCTCGTGAGATCTATTCACTATCATGAGAACAGCACAGGAAAGACCCGCACCCGTGATTCAATTACCTCCCACCAGGCCCCTCCCACAACACATGGGAATTCAAGATGAGATGTGAGTGGGACACAGCCAAACCTTATCAGTATTGCCTTACCTGCATTGCTTCCATCATTTCTTCACAAACTCTCTTTTCTCTCACTCTTAGATTGCTCCCTCAAAACAAAACGTTGACAGTATTTTTTTGTCTGTGTCTTGTCTCTGGGGAAGCTGAGTTAAGACAATCTGAATCATGCATCTCAAACTCATGCAGTGGGAGGAGGGGTGGTACAAGCAAATGGAATGACTCTTGATATTGGCAGCAAATATCTGTTTTTAAAAGTGAGGTGCAATTTGCTTGCCAAGAGTTGTTTCAACCTTTCATGTGGAAAGAGCACCTCCCATCTCTAAAATAAGAAACCATTCCACTTACCATCTCTATACTTTTAAGGTTCTGAATGATAACAGTATCTGAAAATCCAAACATGACATTTCATCAGAAAGTAGAATTCGCTTTTTTAAATGTATTATTATTTTTATTTTCTGATCCATTGACTTTCTGAACATCAGCCACCATTCATCGACAAGTAGGCAAAAAAGTGACAGGTTGATATTGTGGCAACAGATCCGAGGAAAGACTCTGAACCATGAAACTGCCATTGAACAGCTGTATGGCTGTGCAGTGTAAGTAACCTTTCGGAACCTCAGCTTCCTCATCAGACAAAATAAAGACTACCTGAGACAAGCATGGGAACGCACCTCACTCTGAGCCCGGAACTTACTAGGCACACAGCAATGTTCATCGAATCTGAAACTTTGTGTGATTTTACAGAAATTACTTTGCTTGATATTGCTTTTAGAAGAACGTCCTATTCCACCTCTGGCTGCTAACTGCCTTTTCAGATTGTGTATCTCATTAAGCTGTGTGTGTCTTCATTCTTCAGCTTCAGTAGTGATTGAGTACTCAGTCATTGTCATATTCACTATCCTGACAACATTTATTAAGATGAAGCAATTAACTGTTGTCTTCAACAGAGTTTAGAGGTAAGGCTCATTAGACTAAGGCTCATTACAATTAAATGTTAAATGCAAAATTATTTCATCCCAACTTTACCCCGAAAATGTATTCAAATGGATTTCCCTAGAGCTGGCATTCCTCCGTCACATAAGAGCAAAACCAGTTAGAAATATTTCAATGAAACGCGATATTCATTAAAAAGATATTAAAAATGGAAAGCCCCAAATTGGCTCACAGGGGTTCCTGCTCTGTTAACATCTGAACCCAGGCACACCTTGCTTCACAGGCTGCCATATAATTGGACTCCGAGGCTCACTCAAGTCGAGGTAAGGAAGGAAGCAGGCCCAGCCCTTAGAGGGCTCAATCCTTCGTTTGTATTCAGTTTCACTGGTGATGAGCCCCCTTTGCATACACGATGGTGAGAATGGCAAATGCAGGAGAAAGGCTCTTCTTCCTGCGGATTCGCTTCAAGGAGGTCAGGGCTCTCAGTGGTCGGTGACTTTCTCTTGGGTAATTCAGTTATTGTAGGATGTTGTGGCTTTCCCGGCTCTCTTGCCAGACTACAGACATTAGACAGAATGTTCAGACATTTTTTTTTTTTTCCTGATAGTTTTGTGAAAAGAAAATAGGAGCAGAGAAGAATCCTGTCTAGCTGCATCCAAACCCGCTTCCACAACATAACTCATCAGATACGAATTTTGAGGAAAAGCATCATTTCAGGGACACTGCCAAGGTGTGGAGTTGGGAGCCAGGCGGGATGGTGTTTCACTCCTGGTTGCACCACTGATTACCTTTGTGATCTTCCAGACACATACAGCCTCACAAAATCTCATTTAGTGGTTGAAAAAATAAAATAATGCTTAATCTTTTTTGTTTGTTTCTTTGTTTTGAGATAGAGTCTTGCTCTGTCATCTCAAAACAAACTGGAGTGCAGTGGCATGATCTCAGCTCACTGCAACCTCCACCTCCTGGCTTCAAGCAGTTCTCCTGCCTCAGCCTCCTGAGTAGCTGGGACTAGAAGCACCCACCACCATGCCTGGCTAATTTTTGTATTTTTAGCAGATATGGGGTTTCACCATATTGGCCAGGCTTGTGTTGAACTCTTGACTTCAGTTGATCAGACCACCTCAGCCTCCCAAATTGCTGGGACAGGTATGAGCCACTGTGCCCGGCCTGCTTATTCTTTCCAAGTGTGGAAATAGGAGAGATAATATTGAAACCCTTAACACAATCTTAGGCACATCATGCACGATGGATAAATGTTCCTTTTACCCTTGGCTTCTGTGGGTTTGTCAGCCATATGGTTGAGACAGAGTTTCACTCTTGTCGCCCAGGCTGGAGTACAATGGCGCAATCTTGGCTCACTGCAACCTCCGCCTCCTGGGATCAAGCAATTCTGCCTCAGCCTTCTGAGTAGCTGGGATTATAGGCGCCTATCACCATGCCCAGCTAGTTTTGTATTTTTAGTAGAGACGGGGTTTCTTCACATTGGTCAGACTGGTCTCAAACTCCTGACCTCAGCTGGTCCGCCCATCTCTGCCTCCCAAAGTGCTGGGATTACAGGCTTGAGCCACCGTGTCTGGCTTACTATTCTATTTCTATGCATTGTTCAGAATAGGTAACAGTCCTGACAAGGGAAAGTTATTAGTGGTAGCCAAGTATTGAGGGGAAGGTGACTCTGGGCAGTGACTACAGAGTAGGGGCTTTTATTGGAGGGGGAATGAAATGTTCTGAAATTAGTGATGATGGTTGCGTAACTCGGAATCAACTAAAACCCACTTAATTATATACTTTCTGATATGTAGATTGTATCCAGATAAATCTGTTATTTAAGAAAACATGAAAATTTTGAGAGAACTTGCAGACTAAATTCTGACTGAATACCCCAGACGCATTCTCATAGAACTACTGAAAATACTCATTAAACATTCATTTTGTAGCAGTCTATTGGGATTTGTCATTTGTGGTTTGTTTCTTGAGTCAAGGAGAGACCATGTTGCAGAATTCAAGAAAGTACTTTTTTTTTTTTTTTTTTTTTTTTAAGTCAAGCAAGCTTCAATTCAATTCCCGCTCAGCTCTTCCTAACCAAGTACCTCTGGGCAAGTTATTTTGTCTTTGCAGTCTGTTTCCTCATTCTAATATGAAAATAACCAAAAAAAAGAGAAAAAAGATACTCCTCATGAAGGTGCTGTGAGGATTTAGTAAAAACAGATTTGGAACATACGTTCTCATTAGGGATGACACTGGACTACCAAGGCAGTGAAACCTTGGTTCTCGGAGGGGGCAAAAATATCTGTTATTACGTTTTTTGTCCCTGCAGAACTAGCCCCACTGACAAAATCTTATTCCTTAGTATTTACTGTGATGATATTGGAGAAAAAATTAGGAAGAAGTTATCTAAAAGACTCCTTAGGAAGGCATTTTAGAAAATGTTGAGAAACCCCTTTAGTGCTGCTTTTCCCATTCGTTGATTGGCTCAGTAGAAACCCTCAAAATCACTGTTTTTTTTTTTTTTTTTTTTTTTTTTTTAATCAGAGCAGTGTTATCTTCTCTGTTCGTAAGATCAAACAAATCTCTCTGCCCAAACTTACTAGATGCTGGGCTGACTGAGGAATAATAGCATTCTGCCAGCAACCCAAATCCTGCATTTCCAGCAAAGTGACATTTGACTTGAAAAGGGGTAAATCCACAAATAAAGCAAACCCGTCTAATTTGTACGGCTCTTCTAATTTTCCATCAGGTCCGTGAGGCCTCTGGTTTCTTCAGCTGAAAAGTTGACTGTACCACATCCACCACCCCTAAGCTGCCCTGCCCCAGCTCGAGCTGGCTCAGGGAAGTGACTGCTGAGGGAGGTACTGTTCAGCCTGATTGCGACATGAAGCCTGGACCTGAAGCAGAGGCAGGTGTGCTTGTGATATGGGAGGGGGGCAGGGTCCCTGGCGAGGGCTCCCCCTGGGGCCTGTGCCCACAGACCTAAGTGAGGACAGGCGCTCCTGTTTTCACACCCAAATGTTGCATTTTCCAAGACCACTCTGGCCCGCCATGCCCTCATCCTGTGCCTATAAAAACCCCAAGATTCTAGCAGATACACACACAGGCGCTGAATGTTGAGAGGAGCAGAGGAGTGGAAGAGCACACTGACAGGCACTGGCAGATGCGGGCAGGCCATCCATAGTGAGAGGGCAGGGAATTTGTTGGGGGGAGTTGGTTGGAGGAGAATCCAGCTGATGGTCCAACTCCTGGGAAAGACCACCTTCCCACTCCATCCCCCTGCTGGCCTCCCCATCCACCTCCTTGAGTGACTTCCACTCAATAACACCTTGCCCTCATTCTCCAAGCCCACGTGTCATCTGATTTTTCCAGGGCACTAGGGCGAGAACCCAGGGTACAGAAAGCCCTCTGTCCTTGCGATAAGTCAGAGGGTCTAGTGAGCTGATGAACACCTGCCACCTGCAGACAGCTAAGCTGAAAGAGAACCCTGTAACACACGCCCACTGGGGCTTTGGGAGCTGTAAACACTCAACCCTAGATGCTGCCGGAGAGTCTGAGCCTGAAGACTCTCCCCAGGACCTGCTCATCTGTATGCTCCCCCTACGGGTTTGAGCAGCTGGATGCCAAAGAAGGGAGCCACACCTCCTGTGCCATGCCGTGTGTGTGTGTGTGTGTGTGTGTGTGTGTGTGTGTGTGTGTGTTGGGGGGGAAGGGATAAGGGAAAACCCCTCCCGTTTTACTTAGTGCCCTAATTTCCCCTCCTGCTGCCTCTGTCCATATTCAGGGTCACCAGGGGACTAGCTCTTTCCCACCAATCTCCCAATTAGCCTTTATTCCTAGCTCGGCAAAGTTTATGCTAAAGTTGGTAAACTCTAAGGGTGAAATACATGTATCAAACACCCAGAAAGTTAAGCGTGTTGGCAGGGATTGGATTCTTATCTAGTAAGCATTCACTTATGTAAATCTAAACCTCATGGACATTTTCAGAATTAAAATATTTTTTAAAAATTATACTTTAAGTTCTGGGGTACATGTGCAGAATGTGCAGATTTGTTACATGGGTATACACGTGCCATGGTGGTTTTCTGCACCCATCACCCCATCATCTACATTAGGTATTTCTCCTAGTGCTCTCCCTCCCCTAGCCCCCTAACCCCCCCTCCCCACAGGCCCTCCCTGTGCCCATGTGTTCTCATTGTTCAGCTCCCACTTATGAGTGAGAGCATGTGGTGCTTGGTTTTCTGCTCCTGTATCAGTTTGCTGAGAATGACGGTTTCCAGCTTCATCCATGTCCCTATGAAGGACACAAATTCATCTTTACGGCTGCATAGTATTCCATGGTGTGTATGTGCCCCATTTTCTTTATCCAGTCTATCACTGATGGCCATTTGGGTTGGTTCCAAGTCTTTGCTGTTGTCAACAGTGCTGCAGTAAACGTGTGCATGTGTCTTTATAGTAGAATAATTTATAATCCTTTGGGCATACACGCAATAGTAAGATTGCTGGGTCAAATGGTATTTCTAGTTCTAGATCCTTGAGGAATCGCTACACTGTCTTCCACAACGGTTGAACTAATTTACAAGTGTTCCCATTTCTCCACATCCTCTCCAGCTTTTCTTTCTCTTTCTCTCTTTCTCTTTCTTTCTTTTCTTTTCTTGCTCCTCTCTTCCCCTTCCCTCCTCTTCCCTCCCCTCCTCTCCCCTCCTCTCCTCCCTTCCCCTCCCCTCCCCCCTCCTCTCTTCCCCTCCTCTCCTCCTCTTCTCCTCTCCTCCTCTCTCTCCTCTCCCTTTCGACAAAGTTTTGCTCTTGTTGCCCAGGCTGGAATGCAGTGGTGCAATCTTGGATCACAGCTACCTCCACCTCCTGGGTTCAAGTGATTCTTGTGTCTTAGCCTCCCAAGTAGCTGGGATTATAGGCATGTGCCACCACACCCAGCTAATATATATATATATATATATATATATATATATATATATATATATATATATGTTTTTTTTTAACAGGTATGGGGTTCACCATGTTGGCCAGGCTGACCTTGAACTCCTGACCACAGGCAATCCACCCAGCTTGGCCAGAATCAAAATCTGAATGATTGCTAATTAATTCATTTCATTAACATCTTACCTCCAACGATAATATAAATTTGCTTTAAAAACGTACTATAGAAAAGATGTCTGCATTTTCTAATCAAGCTCATTCAGCAAATATGTTTTGAGCCATAGCTGTGTGTCAGCATTGTTCCAGGACACAGATATGTCAAGGAGAAGACAAATATGTCCTTGGCTTTATGGGACTTACGTTTCAGTGCATTGGGGGTAGGGCTGTGTGTGTGTGTGTGTGTAATTTGCACTCTCAGCTATGCCCTAGTTATTCTTACGCACATTTGATGGGATGAATAACAATAAAATATGTCAGTTATGGAGTATATATCAAGTGCAATGATCTATGCTAGCTGCTTTGAATCTGTTATTAATTATTGTAACAATTCAAATCTTGGGCACAATTTTTTTATCATTTACACATTAGGCAACAGTTGACAAAATGTTCACTAAACTTACCAAGGTCAGGAGCAAGCGTGTGGCCTAGTGACATGGTGAATATTCAGATCTGTCCCTCTTCCATGCGCTCCCTCAACTATGGACACATGAAGTTTCTGTGGGGCTTTTAGAAACAAAGTGAGGACAAATGAGCTTCGCTCGTGTCACAGTCCCACAGGTCTCCCGTAACTCCCCACCGCTGTCGACCAGAGGCTGACAGGTTTGGAGTTGGCCATTTTCTCAACAGTTGAGCGTGAGCGTGATACTCCCAGAGAGATGGAAATGGGGGCTGTGGGGCTGTGCACACCGCAGCTGCAGGCCCCAGGAAGGACAGATGGTCCACGCCGTACGCTGTCTGCTTGGACGGCTCAGCAAATACGTTTTCCTTGACTTTAATTGCACCCAGCAGACAGGGACAAATACAGTGGCTTTAACAATACTTTGGTGGTATCTGGAGAATGTATGAGCATGGCAGTTAAATGTTCCTCTATTTGCTGCTCTGAAAAGGGAGCCTATGGCTTGATTGCTTTCCCAGTCTCCTCTCTCTCTCCCTGTGTGTGTGTGTGTGTGTGTGTGGTGTCCTCGTATATATAATTTAGCTTCTCTTCTTCTCTGCGGTTAGCAATTTTTTATTTTTCTAACTTTTATTCTGGTTTAATTAAAATATAACAGATATTAAGTTTAATCATTCCATGTGCTTTGCACATATCCATCTAATCACCATCAAAACAACAGGTAAAGCATTTCCATTATCCCAGGGAATTTCTTCATCATCCTTTCTGGCCAATTCTTAACTCCTAGAAGCAACCACTTTTCAATTTCCATTCCCGTAAATAGTAGCTTTCGATCTTGGAATTCAACATAAATATTATCATACAACTGTCTCTAGCTTTCTTGGGTCCATAAAATATTTCTGAGGCTCACCACTGGTGGTGCTCATATTGATAGTTCGTTTCCTTTATTGGCTGTGATATATTTCAATGTATAAATAGTTGACATTTTCTATCTAATTTCCTGTTAATTGTTTTCTGTTTGGGGCTCTTGTGACTAAAACTACAATGCACATTTTTATACAGGTGATACTTGAGGACACTCATGGCTTTATTGAGAAACAATTGACATACAATAAAATGAAATATTTAAGATGTACAATTAGACCAAATTTAATAAATGAAACCATCACAACAATCCGAATAATGAATATATCCACTCCCTCCCCACCCCAAATTTCCTGTGGTCCCTTATGGTCTCCACCTCTCTACTTTTCCCTGCACCATCCACAGGCAACTACTGAAGGCTTTCTACCACTGTAGATTTAGGAACATTTTCTGGAATATAAAAAGGAATCACAGGCTGAGTGTGGTGGCTCACTCCTGTAATCTCAGCACTTTGGGAGGGCAAGGCAGGCGGATTTCTTGAGCTCAAGAGGGTGAGACCAGCCTGGGCAACATGGCAAAGCCTCATCTCTACAAAAAATACAAAAATTAGCTGGGCGTGGTCCCTCATGCCTGTGGTCCCCGCTACTCAGAAGGCTGAGGTGGGAGGATTGCTTGAGCCCAGGAGATCCAGGATGCAGAGAGCTGAGATCACATCACTGCACTCCAGCCTTAGTGACAGAACTAGACCCCATCTCAAAGGAGGGCAGAGGAACAAATCATAGACTATTGTTTCATCAACCTTCTTTCATTGAGCATGATTATGTTGAGACTCAAAAAGGTTATTGTGTCCATAAATTGTTCTATCCTTTTCCTCGTGAAGTAGTATTCTACTGTAGGATTATAATGTTTCTTGTTTTTCCTTTTTAAACTTTTTTTGTTAAGGAAATGCTGGCGTTATTTTGACTTCAAAGACAATCACAGTGAACACAAACATTTTAGCAGACGCTGTTTTCTTCCTGTGCTGTTTCTGCATTTACATTCCCTTGTGAATAGGAGCCATGTAGCACACGGGTTTTTGCTTGTTTGTTTGTATTCCCTTCTGTTTTAAGTTCCGGGGTATATCTGATGGTTAGCGGTAATGAACGTTTTCTCACATATTGGTTGTCCACCTGTATGTTTTGACTTCTTTTTTTTTGTTTTTTTGTTTGTTTGTTTGTTTGTTTTTGTTTTTGTTTTTGTTTTTTTTAAAGTCTTTTTTTTAAATTGCATTTTAGGTTTTGGGGTCCATGTGATGAACATGCAAGATTGTTGCATAGGTACACACATGGCAGTGTGCTTTGCTGCCTTCCGTCCCCTCACCTGTATCTGTCATTTCTCCCCATGCTATCTCTTCCCACCTCCCCACCCCCGCCCCTCCCCCATTTCCCCCCAACGGACCCCAGTGTGTAGTGCTCCCCTCCCTGTGTCCATGTGTTCTCATTGTTCAACACCCGCCTATGAGCGAGAATATACGGTGTTTGATTTTCTGCTCTTGTATGTTTTGACTTCTTTAAACAAGTTATTTCTTTTCCTGTAGTTGAGTTGTGAGTGTTCTTTACATACTGTAGAAAAAAGTCCCCTATTAGGTATGTAACTGTAAACATGTTTCCCCAGTCTGAGGCTTGCCTTTTCATTCTCTTAACAATGTCTTGCAAAGAGAAGATTTTTGAAAATGTTAATGCAGTCTAATGTATTTTTTATTATAATTTAAGTTCTGGGGTACATGTGCAGAATGTGCAGTTTTTTGCATAGATATACATGTGCCATGGTGGTTTGCTGCACCCCATCAACCCATCACCTATATTAGATATTTCTTCTAATGCTATCCCTCTCTTAGCCCCACTGACAGGCCATGATGTCTGATTTCCCCTCCCTGCGTCCATGTTTGTTCATTATTCAACTCTCGCTTACGAGTGAGAACATGCGGTGCTTGGTTTTCTGTTCTTGTGTCAGTTTGCTGAGAATGATTCTTTCCAGCTTCATCCATGGCCCTGCAAAGGACATGAACTCATCCTTTTTTATGGCTGCATAGTATTCCCATGGTGTATATGTGCCTTAATTTTATGAGTTGTGGTCTTGAAGTTGTATCTATGAAAACTTTAACCCAAGACCACAGAGATGTTCTCCTATTACTTCTAGGTTTTTAAAAAATATATTTATGTTTTCTTTAGGACAATGATACACTTTAAATTACTCTTATATAAGATGTGAGATATAAATCAAAGTTCATTTTTTGCATTGCATATCCAATTGTTCTAGAACAATTTGTTGAGAACATTACATCCACTAAATTTGTTTTGCACCTTTGTCAAATAATTGATCACACATGAGCAAGTCTATTTTTTACTCTATTTTGTTCCATTTTAGAAGCTTCCTTTTTAAAAATTTTAGTGTCTTAACCACAATAGCTTTATAATCTAGAAATCAGGTGCTTTTACTCTAAAAACTGTTTTCTAAGTTGCTTTAGACATTCTAAGTCATTTACATTTCTGTGCACATTTTTAAAGCCTCTTGTCAATTTCTACAGAAATTCTGTTGAACTATTGACTGAGATTGCCACAAGTCTATAAAATAATTTGAGGACAACTGGTATCTAAATCCTGTTGAGTATTTTCATCTATGAACATGGTATAACTCAGTTTATTAGAGCTTCTTTAATTCCCCTCAGGACAGATTTATAGTAGCTGTCAGAGTCGTGTTTCGCAGTTCCCTGAGAGTGTGAACATCTTCTGGGAGATTTAATTACCTAAGTAGTTTATCTTTTTCTGACATTGTAAATAGTACTTTTTAAATAAACTTTTCTTTAGAACAGTTTTAGATTTACAGAAAAAAAGTGAGAAGCTGAAATGGAGGATTCCCATATACTTAACATCCTGTGTTAGTACGGTACACTTGTTCTAATTAGTAAACCAATGGTAATACATTATTAACATTATTAAAGTTCATACTTTAGTTAGATTTCATGGGTTTATTTGTAACATTACTTTTCTGTTTCAGGATCCCATCCAGGATAACATATTACATCTGGTAGTCATGTCTCCTTAGCATCTTCTTGGCTGTGACAACTTCTCAGATTTTCCTTGATTGAGAGAAACTTGAGAGTGTTGAGGAATATTGATTAGGTATTTTGTAGACTGCTCCTCTATTAAGATTTGTCTGGCATTTTCCTCATGATTAGACTTTTTAAAAAATTATTATTATACTTTAAGTTCTGGGGTACATGTATACATGTGCAGATCATGCAGAATTGTTACATAGGTATACACATGCCATGGTTGTTTGCTGCGTCCATCTCCCCAACTGTCACCTACGTTAGTTATTTCTTCTAATGTTCTCTTTCCCCAATCCCCCTAACCCCTCCTATCCCTCCCTTAGCTCCCCCACTCCCCAACAGGCCCCAGTGTGTGATGTTCCCTTCCCTGTGTCCATGTGTTCTCACTGTCCAACTCCCACTTATGAGTGAGAACATGTGGTGGTTGGTTTTCTGTTCCTGTGTCAGTTTGCTGAGAATGATGTTTTGCAGATTCATCCACGTCCCTGCAAAGGGCATGAACTCATCCTTTTGTATGGCCGCATAGTATTCCATGGTGTATACATGCCACATTTTCTTTATCCAGTCTATCATTGATGGGCATTTGGGTTGGTTTCAAGTCTTTGCTATTGTAAATGGTGCCACAATGAACATACGTGTGCATGTGTCTTTTTAAATGTGTTTGGGAGAGGAAAATCACAGAGGCAAAATGCCATTCTTCTTATATCAAGGGCATGTACAATCAATATGAATTGTCGTTTTTTATTTAAGCCTTGATCACTTGGCTTGAGATAGTGTCTGTCAGGTTTCTCCCCTGTGAAGCTGCTCTTTTCTCTTCTTTCCATATTTTCACTCTTTCAAAGAAAGTCAGTAGGTAGAGCCTGTGCTTAAGGGGTGGGAGTTAGGTTCTGTGTTCTTCAGGGTGGAGTGTTTTCATAAATTATTTGGTGTGGGGGATCGGTCTGAGTGGTAGAAGAAGCTATAGGGAAAGAAGCAGGACTTTTGAAAAGTCAGAAGGCTCTGCAAAGCTTCAGGCGAGAATAAAGCTGAAGGCAGTTGATTCTCTTAACCTGAGGCTGAGGGTGAAGAGTAGGTAACAAGGGAGTGTAAAGAAATCTAGCTAGAGAAGTTTATTTACTGATGGCATCCGAGGACTTTGACATTATACCAGTACTGAATACATACAAGTGGCTTATCAGGACTGCTCACTCTTCAGAAGTCCCCTGGCCACTCTCACGCAAATCACCTGTGCCCGAGCACTCCCTTCATGGCTCGCTCAGCCAGAGTCTGCAGGCTTAGCAATTTGGAATTCTTCTGCATGGTAGATTCATCTCTTCTTTCTCAGTTATTCATTTATTCAGATATCTATATCAGTATGAACTCACGGGTCCTTATTTTATACTTTGGGTTACAATTCAGCGTTCCTGTGTGTATTTTTTGCTCACGTTGTTCTAGCTTTGGCCCCTGGGATCCCTTTCAGTTGATTCCTGTGTCCCTTCGATGTCCTCTTAGCATTGTAGCATTGTTGTTGTCATTTATTTTTTATTTTTTTTATTGTACTTTAGATTCTGGGGTACATGTGCAGGTCATGCAGGATTGTTGCATAGGTACACACAAGGCAATGTGGTTTACTGCCTCCATCCCCCCATCACCTACATCTGGCATTTCTCCCCATGTTATCCCTCCCTGGCCTCCCCACCACCCCCCCGTTGTCCCTCCCTTGGCCCCCTCCAACAGACCCCAGTGTGTGATGCTCCCCTCCCTGTGTCCCTGTATTCTCATTGTTCATCACCCGCCTATGAGTGAGAACACATGATGTTTGATTTTCTGTTCTTGTGTCAGTTTGCTGAGAACTGTAGTTTCCAGATTCATCCATGTCCCTGCAAAGGACATAAACTCATCCTTTTTTGTGGCTGCATAGTACTCCATGGTGTATATGTGCCACATTTTCCTTGTCCAATCTATCATCAATGGGCATTTGGGTTGGTTCCAGGTCTTTGCTATTGTGAACAGTGCCATTATTATTGTCATTTGTTTCCCATCCTTACTTTCTGGCACCACAAGACAACTTTGTTTCATGTCGTAGATCTCCTTCCCAGTGTGTAATTAGTCATTTCTCCAAGAATCCTTGTTTCTTTCATTGGAGAATGGTATTAGAAGCCAAAATCTGAGCATCAGGTGTATTTGTTAGTACTGGAGGAGCAGAAATTGCTTCAGGTCCTCTCAAATTACCAAGCAAGGAGATACATGTGTATACTAACCCATGCATAGACACACACTGATAGGTATTTATATATGAAACACTTGTTCTATAGTAAGCTAAACATAAGCTCATGTTGACGTTTCCAACTCTAAACCATTACCTTAGGAGAGGGCTTTTAAAATGAGATAGATAAATACTCTATGTGACCTAAATAAATTATTTTCTCCTAGTTACGAAGCACAGTTAGTCTATAACCCAAATTTCTCAACATCCAGAATAATCTATTACTCGCTAGGTTATACCAGTTTGTCTCAGTCAGAAAAGGCTAGGTTATATTGTACAAAACTGATCTAAAAATCTCAGTGCTTCATACAGCACATAGTTATTTATCCCTTATGTTGCATGTCCAATGAGGGTCTGGAAGAAGGTGCTGCCCACAGGAGAAGGCGCGTCTTGATATCAGCTCCCACGGTTAGAGAGGAGAACATGGCAATTTTAGCACTAGCACGAGCCCATACAACCGGGAATGAGGGACATGTTACTTCCACCAGATGTTATTGGAAAAAAATCAAAATAGCCTTGCCTAACTTCAAGAGAGCTGGGAAGTACAATTCTACTCTAACACCCAGGAAGATCAAAACCAGAGATTTAATAAACAGTCTTCGTCATGACCAGTAAAGGTCAAGGCTGCCTCTCTCTCTTTTTAATTCTACATCTACTTATTCAAGAGTGTTAGAATTCTATTTTTTTTTTTTAAAAAAAACACTTATTGTGGTATGGCTGACATACAAAAAGCTGTCCATGTTTAATGTATACCACTTGAAGCATCTAGGGCTGAGTGTACACTTGTGAATCCCATGTCACAATCTATGCAGCAAGCCCATCCATCACCTCCAAAAGTTTTCTTCCATCCTTTGTATTTATTTATTTATTAGGATAATGATAAGAAAACATAAGATCTACCCTTTTAGAAAACTTCAAAACCAGAGTCTTGGAAAGATATCTGCACTCTCACTGTCATTGCAACATTACCTTAATGGCCAAGATATGGAAACAACCTGTGTTCACGCGGGTGAGTGGAAATGCAGTGTGTCCATACAGTAGAATATTATTCAGACTCTAATAACGAGAAAATCCTGCCGCTAATGACAACACGGAGGAGCCTGGAGGACATTATGCAAAGTGAAATAAGCCAAACACAAAAGGAAAAAATACTCCGTGATCTCACTTAGGTGATGAACCTAAAATAGTCAGATTTATAGAAGCAGACAGTTGTATGGTGTTTTCAAGGACTGAGGAAATGAGGAAGTGAAAGGGTTAGACTTTAAGTTATTCTCAGAGGTAGGCCTCTCTGCCATTGCACTGAGCGTGGTCTTGGATGGACCTAAGCACTGAGATGCTTAATCTTACTGACTTGTCTAAGTAGAAAAAAAGAAAACAAATGCTTGTTCTTGCTTTCTTGATACTTCCTGGACAAACATTAAAAATGCAAAGTGAAATCGTTATAGTCATCTTATTCCTTTACACATTACTTACTAAATGGATTTTAGAATGAGATGACATTATGCATTTATCTCCTGGCACTTGTTTGAAAATACTTCCTCCCTCTTCACTCCCTCCCCTTCTGTTGTGAGAGAGTTGCAGCTGGAAGGGAGCTCTGTCTTTCACGCTACACAGACTCTGTGGTCGTTCCACAGACATTTAGGGAACAGCATCATCATGTCTTGACACAGCAGATGGTGACCGGGGTGTGAAGAAGGAAGGAGGGACGCCATCTTTGCGGCCTCCCGCTCTGCTTTCACTGGGGCTGGACTGTCCAGCCCCCTCCAAACAGGGTCTGAGTTTCCTCTAATTCAGCTGCCAGCTAGCCCTTGGTAATCTGTTATCTACTGATTGTTGTACACCCAGAAATGTTTGCACCCTGAAAGAGCACTTGTGAAACTAAGATGAGACAACGATTCCCTAATCATTTCAGGCTTCCAAGTCTTGTGTAGACAACTACCACTTTCTACCAAAGCAGGCAGTAACACAAGGAACTGACCTCAGGGAAGGGGCTGGCTGGCTTTGCAGAGGGGCCTCACAGAGTCAAACGTACAAGTCCGATGAAAAGGCAATGGTGAGATTGCGATCCCCAGGACTTCAGAAACTAAAATTAAATTCCATTATATTATATACCCAGCGGTTGTAGAATTGCAGATAACCGACCAATGTTAAGTGAACTCCAAAAAGAGGAGCATAGACAACTTAGAAGAGTAACTTACTGGTTCCAGTGGGTCAAGCAGACTTGGATTTTCACCTTCCTAGACTAGAGCTTTGTGCCTCGCAGGCAAATCTTCAAATCTACACGGGAGGGGAAAGTGTAGCTCACTCAGGAGGTATGAAAAGAAATGTTGACGGCTGGTGTCATCTTACAGACAGTTGTAGCGGTGGGTGCATCTGGCAGCCTGACCTGTGTGCGGGAGTCAGGGCAAGCTCTCTGCCCTGGGCAGTGTCTGGATAAGCCCTTGAATGGCTGCCTCGAACACAGTAGTTTTATATTTGCGTTGATGATTTCTTCGTAAATATAGTTATTACCTTAAGAAAAAAATGTGCTAGTTGCCATAAAAATAGCAAATAAGAGACTGTATTTATTGAGCATTTATTATGTGTCGGGTACTACTCTGAGTGCTTTACATGTATTCACTCGTGTAATTACCACGACAACCTCATAGGAAAACAGGTATAGGAAAATGTAAGTTTGCTATGTTTGTAAGAGCTAGAATTGAAACCCAGGAAGCCTGTCCAGAGCTCATGTGCATACTCACCATTTATCTATGTAGTTCACATCTCAGCCTAGAGGCCTTTTAAGGTAACAACACCGCATTTCTCTAATTGATTGCAAATTGATTTTCTAGTTTAGCTCCCAGGAGCTGTTCCTAGCTCTATTGGAGGTATTTATATGCCGTTATATATTCCCAGACCCTGTATGTGGTTTTCGTATTGAGAAAGATTAATCCTAAATTGATTCTGAACTTACTGTATAGCAGCCTTTCTCGCTTTTAGTCGTTTTCTTTTTTTTTCCTTTTAGATTTTATTCTCACTTCTTAATCACCAAGGATTTCGTCACTCTTTAATTTCTTTTTCTAGCAAAGAGACTCTGGGAATATTTCAAAAAAAGACAGAGGTATAGTTGGGCAAATAAAGGACCCTCCCATAGGACCCAGGAGCAAGAGCTTTCTAAGATTCAGCGCAGGAAGATGTTTTTTAAAAGGATGGCCAGTTTTCAGGAAAGTAGATCATCCTTAGGTTTAGAGGCCCTTGTAACCAAGGTTTTGAGAAGTTCAGGGCCTTCTCAGTAGACAATTATGTAAGAGGCCATTCTTCTCCTTATTGTCTGGAAAATGACTGCAAAAAGACCCCATTAAGACCAAACTTCTTTCTGAAGTAGCTCCACCATTCGCAGGTAGGAACATTATACAATTGGCAAAAGGAAGGCCGTGTCTGACCCACATAAAACTATCTCCCACAGCAGTCCTGCTGCCCTGTCTGAAATGTTCTCATTTAGACATTGAGTTCTTCACCTTTCCAGGGTGATGAATCCTCTTAAGAATCTGGTGAAAGTTACAGACTGTCTCTGTATAAAACGCTCATGTGCACACACCTAAACACACATACACACTGGGATTTTGTATTCAAAATCTAGGGACTTGCACCCCAAATTGGGATCAACTTCTTTTTCTCTGGGATTGAAGCTTTGCTGGTTCCAGAAGCAGGCTTTTAATACGTAACCTTACTGCATCTACACTACTTTATCAGAAATTAGCAAACCAGGCACTACTTCATTCTAATAGAGCAAAAGTCACATTTTGGGGAAAGAAGAGGCTCTTGAGAGGGAAGAATAAATTATAGCACAGAGGATGCAGGCCAGGCGTGGTGGCTCACGCCTGCAATCACAGCAGTTTGGGAGGCCGAATCGGGTGGATCACGAGGTCAAAAGTTTGAGACCAGCCTGGTCAACATGAGGGAATACCGTCTCTACCAAAAATGCAAAAATTAGCCAGAGTGGTGGTGGGTGCCTATAATCCCAACTACTTGGGAGAGTGAGGCAGGAGAATTGCTTGAACCTGGGAGGCAGAGGTTTCAGTGGGCCAAAACCATGCCATTGTACTCCAACCTGGGTGACACAGCAAGACCCTGTCTCAAAAAATAAAAATAAAAAAAAATAAAAAAAAGAGAAGAAAAAAAAAAAAGGATGCAACTTTGAGTCAGACGCAGGTTGTTTTTCTGTGATGGAGGTCAGGACAGAAAGTCGGAGTAGGGGGCAGCTAAATGGAATTATCGCACGTCACTTCCTACTGTCTATTGTCTTTCCTACTCACCTCCGTACTCACAGAGGTTAGAAGCTGTGTTTCACAGTTCTAAACACCACAGCCTGATTTTGTGTTCTGAGCACTACAAATTTCCAAAAATTCCATGAAATATGATTCCCCTTATGTGCGTTAATAATCTAAGGCCCAAAAAGTTCAAGTGGCTAGTGCAAGGTCACATCGCTAGCAAATTGTGAGGCTGCAGTTCAGCTCTGGTCCTTCAAATAATCAACCTGCAGATATGAAAGACTCAAGAACTGTTAACATGACCCACGTGACACAGCCAAACATAATACACACATTCTGCTCTTTTTGGCAGTAACTCTGTTAATCCCTCATGTGAAATAAGAAATAAAACACATAGCATATTTCCCCCCAATTTATTTTCAATCTAGTTACAAAGACAAGATTAACTCACATGAAGTTGGAGCTGTGGTTTTCAGATGATTTGTGATTTCTACGGGGGTCCTGAAATTTTTCAAAACAATGCAAATATTATCTAGAATTATTGTAAAAGATAAGTAACTAATGTACTTTCGCTTTTACATATGACTAAAAGCCTTTTACGCATTACCCAATAAGTAAATTGTGAAGGATTACTTAAATTAACATGCAAACACGGAAATATGCATAGTAGCAGAGCTGCCTGAGATGTTTATTCAGTATTCTGTGTAGAAGCTGGTGACTGTGAACTGTCCAGCATTATGAAAGCTTCTAGAAGGCGTGTATGAGTATAAATAATTGCATTTTTCTATTTTCAGAAAGGACTCAGTAATCACTGCAACATCAGTGTTGAGTTAATTATAGTTAATATTCAATTGCTGTTTGCTTTTCGGTTACAAATTCCTATTATTTAACATTTATTATTATCAGTTTCATTTTTGAGTAGTGTTTGGCTAATCGAAAATGAATAAAGATGTATATTTACACAAGGAGTACTTGTGCCTGTGGTTTTGCAATAAATCAATCTTAAGCATTCCTATATTATAACAAAAATATTAGCCACCATCCCAGATGGCCAGTGATAACCCATTGAAATATTCAGGTTCGGTGACTTGTCATTATCTTTACATTTTTTTTTCCCACTTTGACTTGGCTCTGGACTGCTTAGTCATCTGTGAGTCTCCTTGTACCCACTAAACTGCAATGGGGCCATGAGTAAAAACTGATAACTATGGTATTAGAAAACGTAAGAACACATGTGGACATGTTAAATGGTAGACCGAAATGTATATAGAGTGATGAGATCAATATCAATCATATCCAACTAAGATCATTTCATTGAGGGAGTAAAATTGTAATGTTCTGCATTTATAAGTAGACTGATTGATTGGCTTGAGCTGGACTTGCTAGAGGGTTAGAAGTGGCTTAAATTCAGTGGAGGGAGAAACAGCACCAAGCTAAGGCAGTAGCATAAGCAAATGATTCAAGTGGAATATGTGAGGCTCTTGCAGAAGGGGAGAGGATGAGCCCATCAGGAGCAGGACCTTGATATCAGAGGGTCCTGGAGACAGGATCATTTGTGCAGGAAGGGACTGTGATATAAAGCATGAAGCCTGGAAACCGCAGTCTGGAAGGGTGGTGGCAGCAGCCAGGGATGTCTCCCTGAAACAGGACTTTCATCCTTCTGGACCTGCCACAGCCATTCCTTTGCCTGTATTTACAAAGGGGGAGCCGCGTCTGCCAGGCTGAGTGTCCCCCTGCCTCACAGGTTCCGTTGAGAAGGAAATGATCCGGATGAAGTGAGCAGCCACATCACAGCTAATATGCAGGAGCTCAGCAGAAGTTCAGCAGTGCTTCTGGTGCTGCTGTGTAAGAGGCTGAGCCCAGGTGTCAGCTCTGCAATGCTCTCTCTTCAGTGGGCCAAGCTCCATCAGAGTCACTCTGCTGAAGTAACTGCCCGGTTTCCAGTTTTTCCGTGGAATCAGGCTTTGAAAATTACTTTCTCTGTGAACTCCACATTTCCAGTGTGGATGTTACTGTGCCATGTTCAATTAATTGGAATGAACAAGTTGTTAATAAGGCTGTGAATTATTTTTTATGAATTACTTTGGAAATTTTATAAAAATAACATAATATGAGGTATAAAAAAAGTAAGACTCCTTGCATAAACCACCCTTCCCAAGAAATAAAAAAAATTATTAACAAAATTAATGGATCATCATTTGAGCTACTCCCTAATTGCCTTTCACCTACAAAATTAAGCATGATTATAGTGCTTTATTCTTTCTTTTATTTGCAGTTTTACTGTATGTATATGGATCCCTAAAATACTTAGCATTGTTTGTTTTATTTAATTTTTTATTTTTTTGAGATGGAATTTTGCTCTTGTTGCCCAGGCTGGAGTCCAGCGGTGTGATCTTGGCTCACGGCAGCCTCCACCTCCTGGGTTCAAGTGATTTTCTTGCCTCAAATAGTCGGGATTACAGGTACCCATTACCACGCCTGGCTAATTTTTGTGTTTTTAGTAGAGATGGGGTTTGACCAGTTTGGCCAAGCTGATCTTGAACTCCTGACCTCAAATGATTCACCTGCCTCAGCCTCCCAAAGTGCTGGGATTACAGGAGCATTGTCTTAGAGCTTTAAAAATGATTTCAAACCATATGATTTCTTTTGTGACTTACTTATTTCCTCCAATGATTTATATGTAAAGGAATTACCAATGTTGATCTATATTGCTCAAGAGTATTTATTTTTGCTATCTTTATCATTCTTCTGCATGAATATAAACATACCAGGATCGATTTATCCATTTTCTTGTTGGTAGGCATTTGGATTTTTCCAGTCTGGGGGTTTGTTGCTGCTGTTGGTTTCACCATTACAGCCCATGCTGTGCATCTCCTGGGCAGTGGGCAAGACTTTTTCTAGTGTGTGTGACTAAGAAACTCACTGTTCGGGGGGCACCTGTCCACCTCTGCTCTTCTCCTAAGAGCATCCTCCCGCATCTCATCGCTCACCAGGGAAACCACGACTCAGGAGGGCTGAGGTCAATATTTCAAGATGTGCACATATACCGTCAAGTCACCGAGCTACACACCTTCAGATGTGCAATATCTAAGTGTCAGCTATACCTCAATAAAGTTGTGGGCATAAAAAAGAAGCACCTCACTGCAAATGACAAGGAGTAGTAGCCTTACTTTCAGAGGTGTTAAAATAAAGGACTGAGAGGATCGCCTTTGAGGGTCAGCAGCAGGGGCAGGCGCTGTTTAACTGGGATTTCACTTTGGAAGGTCCCTTACCATGCATTAGCCAGCACCCGCTCCAGGGCTTTTCCTCTGACAGTGGCGGTGCCTTATGCCCATCGCCCATCTGAACTGGTTGAGTGCTGACTGACAGATGTCACCGCAGCACGGAGGAGTTTCTAATCCCGGGAAAGGAAGGGGAGGAAAAGGGAAGAGAAAATGGGAGAAAGGCTTTATATTTCAGCTGGATTTTAAGTGACTACCGGGAGTTTGTCACTAAGGGAAGATTATCACTGATAGAGCCTTGCCCGCAAAGATTCAGACACCGAAGAACATTTGAGGCTAGAGTACAAGGTGAAAGGAGAGACTCAACCTTCAACAATTGCAATTCAATTTCCATTATGACCCACACAATGCTTACCTGCAAAGACTATTTTTAAGTTGGGAAGAGAGATGAAAAAGACTGGGAATGCACTAAAAATGAGTTTGGACTTGAAGACCTCTCAAGGTTTACATTTGGGAGTGATAGGACTGGTTCTGTTTTAGAAGAAAACTTCTGCGATCCCGACTCCAGCATATATAATAAACTAAATATCTTAAAATTTAAAACCTCCCAATAGAAACTATATATGTGCATGTGTGTGTGTGTATATATATTAAATATAATAAACATCCTTTAAAATGTATACCTAAGTTTATAACTAAATATAAGAAAAAAGAGGCCTGAAGAAAGAACTGAAAATCCAAGTGAAAAGCTATTGCTGTTGCAAAGCTGATCTGGAGACGTCTGGAAAGTTCTATAAATAAGGGGCTTGTGGTTGAAAGACCTCTTAGACCAGGAGATAAGGTCCTTGCAAGAAGGGAACCAAACACTCTGCCTCCCCAGGCCAGGACCCAGAGCACTAACTCATCGGTGAAGAGACTATAAGCAAACGCTCCTGTCCTGGACTGAGCTCTGAGGGGAAATCTGCTACTGATATTCAAACCATATCTGAGTTTTCATTGCAAGTTTACGCTATCTGCATGGTTCTGGAAACCCCAGGATGAGAAATTAAAATAAAATCATCCCAGGTAAATTGTGTCCCTGATCTCTTTTATGAGAAAATACAAAGGAACACAGCCTTAATCCCGTTCTCAAATCAAATTGCATCTTAGGGGATTCCCATGATAATGCCTGCCAAACTTGAGATCGTGGCCTTCTAACAAAATTCACAAGGTAGAAAGCCGCTTTGAGTGCCTAGAAACAGACATAGTAGAGACATGGATTAGACTGGAAAGATCAGATGCAGACTGTGAAACAAGTAGGCTTAACAGATTTTTAAAAATTAAAGATAAAATTTAGCTTCATTTGCTGTTCATATAATTGCTTTAGATGAATTTTATATTTTTACCATTTCTTCTTTTGAAATATACGCACATAAACTATAAATTTTCCTCAAAGAACAAAGCACAATTTTATATCTATCCGACAAGATTTAATATTTTCATTTAATTTTTTTTTTTTTTTTTTAGAGGCGAAGTCTAGCTCTGTTGTTCAAGCTGGAATGCAGTGGTGCAATCCTAGCTCACTACAACCTCAAACTCCTGGGCTCAAGTGATCGATCCTCCTGCCTCAGCCTCCCACACAGCTAGAACTACAGGCGTGGGCCCTCATGCTTGGTTAATTTAAAGCAATTGTATTTTTAGAGATGGGGATCTCTCAATGCTGCCCAGGCTAGTCTTGAACTCCTAGCCTCAAATGATCCTCCTACATCAGCCTCCTGAGTAGCTGGAATTACAGGCATGTACAAACACACCTGGCTTCATTTAAAATATTTTTAACCTGCGTGATGATTTCTCCTTTTACCAGTGGGTCATTTTTAAAATGTATAGTTTCATTTTAAACGTTTGTCAATATTTTAATTTTATTTTTATAATTAATTTCTAGCTTGAAGGTACCCTATTTGATTTCAAACAAATTTGAATTTTAAAATTTGTTAACACTAACTTTATGGCCAAGCATATATGATTTTTGACAAATAGTTCATGTGCATTTGGGAAAAAAAGGTGTATTCTCTGCTTGTTCTTTCTTATATTGGGTCCAGTTTACCAAATTTATAAAAAACTATAGATCCCTATAAGTTTTTTGCATACTTTCTATCATTTTTCGAGAAAGGTTTTTAAAATCTGGTATAACTATGATTTGTTTATTACTCCATGTTGTTCTGTTATCTTTCTTTTGAGGCTATATTTTTAGGGGTATGCACTTTCATATGGTTTTCGTATCAATACTTTGTGCATTTACTCTTTTTATAAAATGTTCCTCTTCCTTATTCACATGTTTTATCTTAATGTTTACCTTATCTCATCAGTAAGTCTATACCTCTTTTGGGAGATGGTAGACTTTTCATGGTGTATTTTCTAGTTTTTAACTTTCAAACTTTCTGTTTAAATGTGAGTATTTAACCTGCTTATACTTAATCTAATTTTGGAGATATTTGTATAAAAATGGACAATCTCATTGCTTGTTTTACATTTGTTTTATCTGCTCTATTTAATTGACTTCTTTAGACTTCATCAAGTATTTTTTTAATAGAACATTTTCCATATTATGTTGTTGCTACTTCCATGTTTTTAGTGACTATCTCAGAGAGGAAAACTTCCATCATTTACTTATTAGACAATACTGTAAATAACATTTTACCACTTTTCTTTATTTTCAAGGGTCCTTTAGAAAGCTCTACTTCAATTCATCCTCATGTTGTTTTATTTCTTCGTTGTCTCATATTTTACTTTATGTTTACATATTTGTAAAATCCCACAATACGTTATTATTAAGATTCATTTAGACTTACCCACACATTTATCCTTTCTCATGCTTTTAATTCCCTTGGTATTTCCATGTTTCCCTCTAATAACATCTTTTTTCTGCCTGATGAGCCTTCTTTGTTATCTGGGTCTGAAATGTCTTTTTTTACTCATCGTTGAAAGGTATTTTTTTCTGGTTATGGTGCATTGCTGGTGGAGAAGTCAGTTACCAGACTCATTTTTGTTCTCTTGAAGGAAATTCTTTTTTGTCTGCATTGTCGGTTTTACTGTGAGCTGCTTGGGTTTGGTTTTCTGTATAATTCATGTGGAATCTCATGATGGTTCTTGAAATGGTGGGCTCGTGTCTTTTATTGGTTTGGGAAAATTACCAGTCAGTATCTCTCCAGTACTGTTCATTCTCTCTCCTCACGTTCTGTGACTCGCAGCAATGTATTTTAGATATTTTCATCAGGTGCCTATGTCTCTTTGACCTCTCTCTGTATTTTTTAAGTTAACTGATTTATTGGGGGAGCAGGAGGGAGTTAACAAAAGTCTACATTCATCGACAGTCCTAAAAATATATCTCAAACGTGGAGATGTAAATTTGAGAGTTCATGATACAAATTTGAGCAAAAACGTTTTCCAGGCAGAGAGTGTTTTGATGTTTATAAAAGAAAGCTGAACTCCTTTTGAAGGGCTTTTGTACATATGTGCATGCTCATATAGTATATGCATATATAGATGTGATTCATTTTTAGAAAGTCCAATATAATATTAGCATCAAATTTACAAAACAGATTTAGTGTTGAACTGACTGAAGAACTCACCACAGGTTTCACTTCAACTGCTTACATTCAGAAGTCTTCAATTAGGTATGTACTGTGTAAGGTAAGTACATCTGTACATAAATACTTTTATGCTTATATAATCTAAACATAGCAAGTAGCTGAGGCTATTTCCTAAGGTGTTTGGCTTAGTGAACTTTTTTACATCTTAATAGTTTTAAAATTAAATCTATAGGAGTCAGTCTTTATTAGTATATATGTTATTTTTTATCTTCTTTTTCTTCCTGCTCTTCTGTCTGGATGATTTTTACTGACCTTTAATCCAGGACACTAAAATCCCTTTTCCTGTGTTTCATCAGCTGTTCAATCCATCCATTAAGCAATTAATCTCAGGAATTTCATGCTTATGTTCTCATATTTGATTTTATTTTAGATGATGACACTCAGTTGAAAGTCTTTATCTTGACATCTATTTTGCTTTACATAGCAATATGGTTACTTTAAGTGCTGTGCCTGATCATTTCAGTATCTAGATCACTGCAAGTCCATTTCTACTGCCTGTTCTTTTCCTCTCTTGCTTGCCAACATTTGGTCCTGTCTCCTGGTTAGTATTCCTGAATGCTACATCTTTTTAGTAAAGATTCTAGATGGTCTTATTTTTATTCAGAAAAGGTTTACTTCTTCTTCTGGCAGGCATTCAGATCAGATCATCTTGATCCAATAATATATTCAGAATATCTGAGCTTGATTTGGGACTTTTGAGGGCTAATCTAACTTGTTCTCACTCCCTTGTCCTCATCCTACTCAGGTCAATGCAAAGTCTTGGCTGATGGATAGGTCCCTGAGCTCGGTTTTCTCTCACCAAAAGTTGCAAGCTATGCCATTGTGTTAGTCCGTTCTCACACTGCTAACAAAGACATACCCAAGACTGGGTAGTTTATAAAGGAAAGAGGTTTAGTTGACTCACAGTTTAGCATGGCTGGGGAGGCTTCAGGACATTTAAAGTCATGGCAGAAGAGGAAGCAATCACGTCCTTCAAGTGGCGGGAGCAAGAAGGGCAGACAGAAGCCAGGGAGAGCCCTTTATAAAACCGTCAGATCTCACCAGAACTCGCTCACTACCACGAGGACAGCATGGAGGTGACCACCCTCATGATTCAGTTACCTCCCACCAGGCCCCTCCCAAAAGTCCAATTCAAGGTGAGATTTGGGTGGAGACACAGCCACACCATATCCACCGTGTAGGGACCAGTAACCACCTTAGTGGAAAATGAGGTACAGAATGTTGATCTCACCTCAGGAAACTTTCCTTCAATCTCATATTCAACCCTTATGACCTCACGGCCGCAAGTGGTCTCTAATATCGCTCAACAGTTGGGGACTTATTTTGCGTTTCATCTAGATATCATGAACATTCTTGTTCAGAGATTCAGTTTGAGACTACTACATCACAGCCACATATGAAAGTTTCTTCTTTCTTTGTGTGTCTCCGTGGGAATTTCTTGTCAGCTTATTTTAATTTCTTAGGGCTATACTTTATTTTCTTATAAGCCCAGATACATTTCAATGAACTTTTAAATATATTTTAGGTGACATTATTTGTGTATTATATTGGAAAAATATTTTAAGGATAAATTGCCTATTTCTGGAAACAGGTATATATTACTTTTATGTATTTTATGTGTGTTATATATTTCATAATTTATAAAATAAATACATTTCTGATGGCAACTGTAGTTTAGAGTGGAAAGAGACTTCAGCCAGGATGATGATTATAAGGCTTTTTTGCAGTCATTCAGACAAGTAAAAAGATCTGAGAGAGGATCATAGTAATTGAATTGAAAAGAAGAGTTTTAAATAATTCAGACTTTAGAGCATATGTTAAAATAAATTTGGTGATTGGACTACTTAGGGTCTGTTAAGAAAGAGGGATATTGGCTATTTGTGTCACTTGCAGTGGTAATGTCTTTTTCTGAAATAAGGAGCAACTTCAATAGGAGTAGAGGTATTAGATGGAAGAGCGAGGCAAGGATATGAACTCATGTCAAACTGGAAACACCGCCTGTTTATCTAGTCAATGTTCAGTGACTGATAACATAAATCTGTCTGGGTTACAAATTTACAGAATTCTCTATTACTAGGTATTGAGTTATATATACAAGGAGCAGAAAAAAATACATTCAGAGGTTTAGGGAGCAGGGGACCCAAGAGAAGGGAAAAGAAAGAATATGATATAAGTAACAATTTACCCAATATCTTTACGTCAATTGGAGATATGTAAGATTCTTGTCAATATTAAGATTTCCTGATATCTGAATAGGAATAATGTATGTAAAACCTTCTGGTCACTACATGTTTTGGGTGACATGTATTGATTGAAGAAAAAATAATTACAATCTTGCAATCTCTAGTTTTGCATGAATAATCCCTTCTTAGCCATTAGGTCCCGGGTTAAATGCCATCTATGGATTCATGTTCATATGGTGTTCTCTCTACAAGTATTTCTGTCTCTGTGTCCAAATTCATCCATTTTATAAAGAATAAGTCACATTGGACTAAGGCCTACCTGAAGGACTTCATTTTAGCTTGGTGACCTCTTTAAAGACTCTATTTTCAAATACAGGCACATTGTGAGGTACTAGGGATTAGGGTTTCACCATAACTTTTTAAAGGGAAGTGATTCAAATTATAACAACAGGTATTATGAATTTGTTTCAGATTGATCTGCAGCAGTGTAAAAAGGTATTTATAATTTTGATACTACTTTAAATGGTATTATCTAGATTCTAATTTCTAGTGATTTATTAATAATTATGAAAAAACTAATTTTTTGTATAATGATTTTGCCTTAAGCAACCATACTAAACTTAGATATTCATGCTAGTAGCTTTTCTGTGGATTCCACAAGATTTTCTATATAGAGATCAGATTATCTGTGAACAAAAGCAATTTTACCTTTTTCTTTCCAATGTGGGTGTGTTTTATTTCTTTTTATTGACTTATTGCAATGCGTGAACCTTCAGGGTAATGTTGGATACAAGTAGCAAGAGAAGACATGAACAAAGTATTTTCAACTTTTATTTTATTTTAGATTCAGAGGGTGCACGTGCAGGTTTGTTACATGGGTCTGTCGCATAATGCTGAGGTTTGGGGTGCGATTGATTCCATTGCCCAGCTAGTGAGCATAATACCCAAGACTTAGTTTTTTAGTTTTTCAATCCTTGTTCCCCTTCCTCCCTACCCTCTAGTGGTCCCTAATGTCTATTGTTGATATCTTTATGGCCGTGAGTACCCAGTGTCTGGCTCCCACTTACAAGTGAGAACATACAGTATTTGATTTACTGTTCCTCTGTAAATTTGCTTAGGATAGTGGCCTCCAGCTGTATTCTATGTTGCTGCAAAGGATATGATTTCATTCTTTCATATGGCTGCATACTATTCAATTCATAAATATGAATACTATTCAATATTGAACACTATGATTTATTTAAAAGTATTAAATAATATAAAATAGTATAAATAGTATAAAATACTATTTAAAAGTATTAAATAGTATAACTTATTTAAATAGTAAATAAATTTAAAATTTATTTACTATTAAATGTTGAATAGTATGCAGTCATAAAAAAGAATGTAACACATTTTCCTTATCCAGTCATCGTTGATAGGTATATAGTTGATTCCATGTCTTTGCTATTGTCAATAGCACTGCAAAGAACATATAAGTGCATGTGTATTTTTGGTAGAATCAATCATTTTCTTTTAGCTATATACTAAGTAATAGGATTACTAGAAGGAATGGTAGTTCTATTTCAAGTTATTGGAGAAATCTCCAAACTGCTTTCCTCAGTGGCTGAACTAATTTATATTCCTGCCAACAGGGTATAACTGTTTCATTTTCTCCATAGCTTTACCAGCATCTGTTGTTTGTATTTTGTAACAATAGCCATCCTGACTTGTATCTCAATGTAGTTTTGATTTGCATTTCCCTGATGACCAGTGATAATGAGCATTTTTCATATGTTTGTTGGCCACTTGCATGTCTTATTTTGAGAAGAGTTTGCTCATGACTTTTGCCCAATTTTTAATGGGGATGTTTGTTTTCTGATTATTGAATTAAGTTTCCTAGAGATTCTGTATATTAGACTTTTGTCAGATGTGTGGTTTGCAAATATTTTCTCCCATTCTATAGGTTGTCTGTTCCCTTGGTAATTTCTTTTGCTATGGAGAAGCTCTTTGGTTTAATTAGGTCCTACTTGGCAATTTTCATTTTTGTTACAGTTGCTCTTGAGGACTTTTGTCATAAGTTTTTTCCCAAGGCCAACGTCCAGAATAGTGTTTCCTAGGATCTTTTTGTTCTAGGATCATTATAGTTTGAGGTCTTACATTTGTATCTTAAATCTGTCTTGAGTTAATTTTTGTATATGGTGAAAGGAGGGAGGGGTCCGATTTCATTCTTTCGCATATGACTCTCCAGCTATTCCAGGACCATTTATTGAATAGGGAGTCTTCTGTTGCCTATTTTTGTCAACTTAGTTGAAGATCATATAGCTGTAGGTGTGTAGTTTTATTTCTAGGTAAGAGAAGACATTTTTAAGTTATTTCTGATTTTAGGAGAAAAGTATTTTTTCATTATTAAATATGCATGTCTTTGTTCCAGCTGCTATAACAAAATACCACAGACTGTACAGCTTATAAAGAACAGACATTGGCCAGGCACAGTGGCTCACACCTGTAATCCCAGCACTTTGGGAGGTCATGGCGGGCAGATCACTTGAGGTCAGGAATTCAAGACCAGCCTGGCCAACATGATGAAACCCCGTCTCAACTAAAGATAAAAAAATTATCTGGGCATGGTGGCATGCACATGTAGTCCCAGCTACTCAGGAGGCTGAGACACAAGAATCACTTCAACCTGAGAGGCAGAGGTTGCAGTTAACTGAGATCACACCACTGCACTCCATCCTGGATGACAGAATGAGACTGATTAAAAAAAAATGAACAGAAATTGAAATTTATTTCTTACAGTTCTGGAGGCTGGAAGTCCAAGATCTTCTGGAGGCTGGAAGTCCAAGATCAGAATGCCAACATGGTCAGGTTCTGGTGAGTTCTACCTTCCAGATTTCAGACTGCCAACTTTCCTTGTATCCTCATATGGCAGGAAGAGAGCTAGAGAGCTCTCTGATGTCTCTATTATAAGGGTGCTAATCCCATTCATGAGGGCTCCGCCATAATTAGCTCCAAAGGCCCCAGCTCCTATGCACAATCACATTGGAGGTTAGAATGTCAACAAATAAATTTTGAAGAGACACAAATATTTAGTCCATTAAAATGCTACTAGCTGTAGTTTCTGTGTAGATGCTAATGTTAGGTTGAGGAAGTTGCCTTCTGCTAACATATTTTTCCCCCAGTCGGGAATAGATGTTGAAATTTTTTCAAATACTTTTTCAGATTGATTGGGATTATTCTTTTTTTTTGATTTGTTAGTTTGGCGAATTGCATTAGTTGATTTTTGAATGCTAAATTATCCTTGTATTCCTGGGATAAACTTCACTTGGTCGTAATGTACTGCCCTTTTTATATATTATTGGGTTTGCTTTGCTAAATTTTAGTTAGAAGGTTTGCATCTATGTTTGTGAGGGATGTTGACCAGTAGTTTTCTTATTTTGCAATATCCTTTTAAAATAAGTTTCAGTATTTGAGGTCAATTTTCCATAAGTATTTGTGTAAATTTGGTGTTATTTGTTCTTTAAAAGTTTGAAATTATTTTTGAAGCAATCTGTGTCTGGGGTTTTTTGTGAAAAGGCTTTTTAAAACTGCAAATTCAATTTCTTGAATTGATTTGGAGTAATTCAGGCCATCTATTCTTAGGTGATCTTCGGCAGTCTGTGCCATTCATGATATTTGTCCATTTCATGTATGTTGTTCAACTTATTGGCATAAAGTTAGTCATAATGTGCCCTTATTATCCTTCTAATGACTATATAATCTACCAGTAGGCCTGTTTTATTCCTGACATTCACTCTTTGCATCTTTTATCTCTCTCTTTTTTCCCCATTTAGTCTGGCTAGAGATTTATCAATTTTATAGATCCTTTCAAAGAATCAGCTTTTGATTTCATTAATTTTCTCTGTTATTTTTCTCTTATCTACTTCATTGATTTCCGCTCTGAAACTTACCTCTTTTCTTCTACTTACTCTGTGATTCTATTATTCATTTTACTCTGATTGCTGTAGTTATTGAATTGAAACCTATTTTATTTTAATATAGATATTTGCCAGTATAAATTTGTAAGTACTTTAACTGTAGTTCATGCATTTTGATATATTCTGTTTTCCTTTTTATTCAGTTCAAAATATTTTCCAAAATAATCTTTCGATTATTTTGAGTCATGTTTATTTAGGAATGTGCTGCCCAATTTTCACATATTGGTGAATTTCTTAAAGTTTATTTCTTATGAATTTCTAATTTAACTCTATGTAGTCATAGAATACACATTGCATAATCTGAATCCTTCTGTATTCATTGAGAATTGAATTATGACTCATAGTAAGATCTAACTTGGGAAATGTTCCATATACACTTGAAAATAATATATATTCTGCAGTTGTTAGGTGGAACATCCTATGTTAATTAGGTCACCTTGTTTACTACCGTGGTTAGAATCGTCTATATCCTTACTAATTTAGTGCCTATATTTTCTTTCTGTTATTTAGAGACAAATGTTAACATCTTGAATTGTGTTTGTGGATAAGGCTATTTTTCTCCTTGCATTATATTAGTTTTTGCTTCGTGTATTTTGTTGCTATATTATTAAGTACAGATATGCTGAGAATTCTTATTTCTTCTTTTTCACTCTGATGCCCCAGCTAGAGTGCAGTGGCACAATCTTGGCTCGCTATAACCTCTGCCTCCTGGGTTCAAAAGATTCTCCTGCCTTTGCCTCCTGAGTAGCTGGGACTACAGGCTCACACTGCTGTGCCCAGACACTTTTTGTATTTTTAGTAGAGACGAGGTTTCACCATGTTGGCCAGGCTGGCCTCAAAGTCCTGACTTCAAGTGATTTGCCCACCTTGGTCTCCCAAAGTGCTGGGATTACTGGCAGGAGCCACCACGCCCAGCCAAGAATTCTTATGTCTTCTTGGTATCAACATGAAGTGACCCACTTTATCCCTCATAATATTCAATGTTCTGAAATCTATTTGGTCTGATATTAATGTCACTGCTTCAGCTTTCTTTTGATTACATTAGGTTTAGCATGGTATATATTTTCTATCTGCTTACTTTCAATCAATTTTTATCTTTATAGTTATTGTAGGTTTACCATAAACAGCATATAGTTGGGTCCCGCTTTTATTGAATTTGATAATCTTTCTCTTGTAATTGGGTTTTTATAACATACATTTAATTAATTTATACAATTGAATCTAAATATATCCATTTACTATAGATGGTCCTGGACTTACAAAGGCTCAACTTAGAAATTTTTTCTTTTTTCTTTCTTTCTTTTTTATACTTTACAATGGTCTGAAAACAATTAACATTCAGTAAAAACTGTACATCAAAATTTGAATTTTCCCAGGCTAACACTATCTCTTTCATGACAACATGAAATTTGCTTTGCTAAATTTTAGTTAGAAGGTTTGCATCTATGTTTGTGAGGGATGTTGACCAGTAGTTTTCTTATTTTGCAATATCCTTTTAAAATAAGTTTCAGTATTTGAGGTCAATTTTCCATAAGTATTTGTGTAAATTTGGTGTTATTTGTTCTTTAAAAGTTTGAAATTATTTTTGAAGCAATCTGTGTCTGGGGTTTTATCTAGGCTGTTATCACACCTAATACTCTTTAATTATGTACATAAATACACGTTGTCATTCAGTTTCTCCTTGAAGTTCCTTGATCATTTCTTATAGTTCAGTTCTATGGGTAATAGATTGTTTCAGCTTTTCTATGTCTGAAAATATTTATTTCACCTTGATTTTGAAACATGTTTTAAATATGCATAGAATTCTAAGTTGATAGTGTTTTTTAAAAATCAAAAGTTGTTGTTCTACTACCTTCTGGCTTGCATTGTTTGTGAGGAGATATCTACTTTATCTTTATCTTCGTTCTGTACAGAATGTGACTTATTTCATCTTCACACTTTAAGGAATTTCTCTTTATTAATTGTTTTAATAACATTGATTTCGCTGGGCCTTGCCGTGGTTTTCTTATGTTTCTCCTGCTTGGGGCTCACTGAAAATCTTAGAGCTATTGTTTTATAGTTTTTACAGTGAAATGTTGATAACTTTCAATCATTAATTATTTAGTCTAGATTTTTTCATTGTCTTTACTCCTTCAGATATTTTAATTATACATATGTTAGGCTTATTGAAGTTGTTCCACAGCTCTTTGATCATCTCCTCTTTGATTTTTCTGTCTTTTTTCTTCTCTGTGCTTTATCTTGGATAATTTAGGTTGCTGTCTTCCAATTCACTTACGTTTTCTTCTGTATTGTTTGATCTGTCATTAATCCTGTCTAGTGTGTATTTCATATCAAGCATTGTAGTTTTTATTGTTAGAAGTTTAATTTAGTTATTTTGCATGTGTTTCATGTATCTACTTAAGGTGTCCAATTTTTTTCTCTTTTTAATTGAACATGTGGAATACAGTTATACTGACTGCTGAATGTACTTGTCTGCTAATTCTATTATCTGTTACATTTCTGAGTTCACTTCCATTGTATATGTATAAATATGATCTCACAGAATCACTGAAGACAAGTGTATTAGGTCCCAAGCCTCTCATATTTCCACTGAAGTTTATGTTTTCAAGACCAGAAATAGCAAGAGATGTCTCTGAGATTCCCTGAGGGGAAGATGGGTATGACAAGTCCTAAGAAAATCACTTTATTCCTCCATGTACTCTTCCTTAAAGCCTACTTGCCTGAAAACTTTGTATTCTATGAGTTTTTTCCAACTTACCTTTCACCTTGCTTTTGTCCCTTGGTTTAAAGTAAGATATTCTTCTTACTCCTTCTGAATCTTACTCCTTCTAAATAAGATAAAATAAAACGTAGAAATATACCAACTAATTACGAAATAGAAATGAAAATGCAAAGGACCTGGGATAGTCAAAGCAATTTTAAAAAGGAAGAACAGAGTTGAACTTCTTTTTCTTTTTCTTTTCTTTCTTTTTTTTTTTTTGAGTCGGAGTTTCGCTCTTGTTACCCAGGCTGGAGTGCAATGGCGCGATCTCGGCTCACCGCAACCTCCGCCTCCTGGGTTCAGACAATTCTCCTGCCTCAACCGCCTGAGTAGCTGGGATTACAGGCACGCGCCACCATGCCCAGCTAATTTTTGTATTTTTTTTTTTTTTTTTTTTTTTTTTTTTTTTAGTAGAGACGGGGTTTCACCTTGTTGATCAGGATGGTCTCGATCTCTTGACCTCGTGATCCACCCACCTCGGCTTCCCAAAGTGTTGGGATTACAGGCATGAGCCACCGCGCCCGGCCTGAACTTATTTTTCCTAGTTCGAATTTATGTATCTACAGTAAACAAGTCAAGGTGGTAGCTGCATAAAGATATAGGCAGTCATATATGTACATACACACACACACATACACACACATATGTGTATGTGTGTGTGTGTATATATATATATATATATATATATATATATATATAGAGAGAGAGAGAGAGAGAGAGAGAGAGAGAGAGAGAGAGAGAAAGAGAGCGCACTAACTCAGGTATTTATGCAAAAGAAATGAAAATATGTCTGCACAAACATACATACATATTAGTAGCAGTTTTATTCATCTTAACACCAAATTTAATACAACCCCAAATACCTCAGTTGATAAGTTGATAAATAATTGTGGTATATTCATAAAATGGAGTGAGTACTCATTGACAAAACTAAATGAGTTGTTGATACATAAAACAACATAATGAATACCTAAAGCATTATATTAAAAAGCCAGAACAAGTATATATGTTTGTGTATATACCATATATATGCTGCATGAACATATTTATATGAAATAATAGAAAAAGATAAACTCTAGTGAGGTAGCAGATCACTGGTTATCGAGGAGTTAAGAGGGAAACTTTTGGGCTGGGCGTGGTGTCTCACGCCTGTAATTCCAGCACTTTGGGAGGCTGAGGCTGGTGGATCACCTGAGGTCAAGAGTTCAACACAAGCCTGGCCAACATGGTGAAACCCTGTCTCTACTAAAAATAGAAAAAGTTAGCCAGGTGTGGTGGCAGGTGCCTATAATCCCAGCTACCTGGGAGGCTAAGGCAGGAGAATCACTTGAACCTGAGAGGCAGAGGTTGTAGTGAGTTGAGCTGAGATCGCGCCACTGCACTCCAGCCTGGGCAATAAGACTGGGTAAAACTCTGTTTCAAATTAAAAAAAAAAAGGTAAGGGGGAAACTTTTGGAATGATGATGGTTTTAATCATGATTGTGATCATAGTCACCTGATCGTGCAGGTGTATATTTGCCCATGCTCATCAAATTGTTCACTTAAAATTTGAATTTTATTTTATTCCTATCTTACCTCAGTAAGTCTTATTTCTGAAAATTAAATACACTGGTTTCATTAAGGAGTTCATGAAATAAAATAAATAAAAATCATTGAACTTGTACCTTATACATTTCACAAATATCTGCAAGGAAAGAAAAGAGGAAAAGTGTGCCTGTGATATACAACGTATCAGAACCTCAGTGCAGTGGAGCTATCCAATCAGTACAACCCTAGGATTCACCTGTCTCGGTCCCTTCAAGCTCTGTGCCACAGCCACACGCCATGGTCATTGTGGAGCTGCCCGGCTTAACCCGCCCTTCAAGAAAGAAGCTGCCTTTCTGCTAGGAGTGTGCAGACAGCCCCAGAGGCAGCAGCTCCCACGAGGCTTCTCAGCCAGGCCACATTATCGCAGGGCAGCAGCCATGAGATGACTTAGCCTGGCAGGGTAGGAGGGCAGGGTGACCTCTGCCCGGGGCTCAGGCAGTGCTCCCCTGAAGCCCAGTCTGTGTTCCAGGGCTGTCCATGTTGGGTGGCTGAGACTCTGTTGGGTCTCATTATTCTCTCAGGCTCCCAGTGCCCTGTTCACACACATCACACACCGGATGTGATCATTACACATTATGTACCTCTATCAAAATACTTCGTGTACCCCATAAATACACACACCTATTATGTACCGATGAAATTAAAAATAAATAGCAAAAATAATAAATTTCTATTTTAAGATGTAAAAAGGAGATGAATGTTTTATTTGTGGAGGTAGGTGGTACCTAAATGTATGGATGAGATAAGATAGAGTTTAGTGTTAGAGGTAAAATATGGGTATTTAGATATAACTCTTGGCTGTGATGTTTTTTGTAATTATATGATTGCTATAAAGAAATTGTGCAGCTAGCATAGTGAGAAGAAGTGAATTTGTCAGAATGTACATTGGGTTTTTGCAAATAGTAAGTAAATAGTCACTTAGAACTCAGGAGACCTTAGTTTGGTAAGCAATTATATAATGGATTCTAGGCTGCATAAATTCATTTGTTTATACTTTCTGGAACATTTCTAAAGGTTACAAAATGATCTAAAATATTATTGTGATACTACCTCTGATGAACATTAGAAATCAACAAATAAAACCTGTAGAAGACATTCAACACTTATAATGTGTCAACTCTACAGAAATGTAAGAACAATATGTCTTCTGAAGTCAATTCCACTTTTATTTTTTGATCACTCTTGAGAAAAAAGATGTATTTACTTGGGACCTAGGAAGATACTCATCATCAGGAATGATTGAAAGCCAAAGCACCATATAATGTTATATGTCAACATTGTGTGAATACTTGTGCACACACACACACTCACATACACACACTTGACGGCAGTGACAAGAAGTAGATGGAGGAGGTCTGGGAGCTAGTTCCCCACCGTCTGTTACACACTTCTATCATTCTGTTTTAGACGGTTGGCATGTTCCCAATCTTATGTGAAGTCCCAGCTGTACTGAGACTGCCACTCCTGGAATGTCCTCAGGTCACTCTGAAGCCAATTCTTTAGAAGCAATTCACAGATCTGTGCACCCTTGACATCATGTCATATTTGAAAGAATGATTACTGAGCTCATTTTTCCAAACTCCAAGTACTTGAACCCAATAGCTCAGCAACACACAAGATGTTTAGATGATATTGACATGAGAACGTGATGATTGCGTGATCACTGGGAAGTCTCTTCCAAGTGTGAGTTGTAAAACAGCAACCACCACAACAGCAATAAGGGAAAAAATGTTTTGCTCAGATGATTCAAGAAACAAATGACCTAAAAGAATGAAACTCATGTCTCATTTATTTAGTTTTGTTATTTCCATTGGGAAAATTTCCCAGACAGTTAAATGTGCACCTACAGCTAAGAAAGCTAAGATGTCCTCATTATATTTAAACACAGTTCTCCCTCATATAGGTGAAAACAAAATTTTCATATAAAATAAAAAACAGGGAAGTTATTACATTATACATACCCTGTAATCACAAGCAGTATTATTGAGAAATGGGAAAGGGTTATGAGGCAGTTTACATGACTGTCATTAAAATGACTTCATGATGTTTCATTGAATAGACATGCCATTCCCATTCAGTTTAGTTACTGGATATCTCTAAATTGATTTTTAATTAAACTGTCACAGATTTCCTAAGTTAAATGTATTCATCATATTCCATTTATGCTCCATATGACTCCTGTCTGTGGTATGCCGTATTTCCATACCTGCACACCTAGGATTTTTCATCAGTATTAATGTTAGTAGAAATTTAATGCTATCCAAAGATTCTCAAAGAATTTACCTTTCCAATATTGGCCATATCACTTCTATCTTTATTTTCTATACCTCTGCAGTCATTTCTACTTTTCTTAAAAAAAAAAAAAAAGGAAATAAATTTCATTAATTGTTGACTTCAAGTCTATTTTTTTTTAACTCCTTAAATTTTTTTTCAGCCCCATCCCACCCACATGTACTCTCCAAAGGCTCCCAGGGTTTGTTTGGTCCCATCCTGTATTTGTTCATTCTCACACTGCTATAAAAAATTGCCTGACACTGGGTAGTTTGTAAAGTAAAGAAGTTTAATTGATTCACAGTTCCACTGGCTGTACAGGAAGCATGGCTGGGAGGCCCCAGGAAACTTACAACCATGGCAGAAGGTGAAGGGGAAGGAAACATGTCTTACAACGACGGATCAGGAGAAAAAGAGTGAAGGGGAAAGTGCTACACAGTTTTCAACAACCAGATCTCCTGAGAACTCACTCACTTTCACAAGAACAGCAAGGGGAAGCTGCCCCCATGATCCAATCACTCCCTACTAGGACCCTCCCCAACACTGGAAATTACAGTTCAACATGAGATTTGGATGGGGATATACAAACCCTGTCATATTCTTCCCCTGATTAACTACACATGGTAATTAACTGGTACGCTACTTACACCAGTAATATTCTGCATTTTAAAAGGATATCCTGCATTTTAAAAGGATATCAACCAAGAAATATTGAGCAGTTATTATTGGAAGTTACTTCACTCAAGAACAAACACACAGGAATCGTAACACATTTTCTTTTGTTTATTGGACTGCTGACTGTGTAGGATCCAAACAGAACTCTGAGTTCAAGGATCCAGGACACCACAAGAGGGAGGGACCCCAGCTCTGTGATTTCCCATTTTGAGGAGAGGTATCAAAGAGGATTGAATGGGAGTATCTGCACTGGAATTTGCATGAATGAGAATTATGCTTTTATTATACTAAGCCATTGAAATTTAAGACCATTGTTTACAATGAAAACATAGAAATTTGAACCAGGAGTGGGGTTTAGCAGAAGGAAATGAAGAGTGAGAGAGAGAGAATCTACAGTAACTTCATAATTGTGCAGCCTGAGGGGAAAACACTGATACAATAGGTGTTGTGCAGTGACAAGCATGTATTAATTAAAATTGTGCTTGCAATAGTTTGGGAAGCAGGTGACGTGTCCACTGAGTCAGAAGCCTTAGGGTGAATTATTGTGAAGAACTAGAACCCCGGTGTGTGTGACTGGAGGCCATTTATTGTATACCTTTATCAAGGCATTACTAGAAAAAGCTAGGTTCAAGGAAAAAAAAAAAAGAAGAATAGCAAGGATCCAGTACACAGAAACCTAAAAGGATTTTACTGCTTCTAAACCCAAACAGTAAGAAATGGGATAGAGTCTATGAGTGTCACTAAGAGTGGAGTCCAGTCCTTCATCAGACATCAGATTAGGTGTGGCCTTTTCCCTCAATCTCAGTTTTTCAAGGTGGCAGTCTTTAACGTAGGAGAGAAAACACAAGGGCCATGGAGCAGAGAAATTTGGAGAACTTGAAGATGAAGTCTGTGAGATCATGGGTGCCATTACCAATCCGAGGAGCTGACTACAGCACATAGATCTGAAATCCAACTAAGCGTAATTCAACCTTAGTGTAAAAGATGTAGAACAGCAGAAGGTTTGGCAACATAAAGAAGCACAGCTTTTGTGACTTTGTGAGAGCAGAAGGCAAGATGAGAAGGTTATTCAGCATCCTACAGGGTCACATCCCATTACACCAGCTTCGGATGCAGCTAAGATCAATGAAAGAAGGGAAAGGAATGTCTGGAGGATAGAGAAAGGCCGTGGAGAACAACAATCATAGGTTTCTCTGGAAGAAAGCAAGTCATAGGTAAATCAGAGAAGGTTCCTGTCCTCAGAACTGGTGACCTTCCTGGTCCCAGCCCTAGGCGGTGCCTCAATATCCCAAGCTTGACCAGTGACTAGTGGCCAGTGTGTGTCTCGTCTTTCACCCTCCCACCAATAACCATTAAGAATGCCTGAAGAGGGTGGTATTTAACTCAAAATAAAGAATTATGAAATTTCAGATCCTTTGTGATCTGTGTAAAAAGCATCAACTTACACATGCTTACATTTATGGATGACCAGAAGTTCAACTTGAGGCTTCTCTGCACAACAGCAGTGTTGTGTGTTCATCCCTAAAAAAGGGCAATGGGTTTGGCAAATAGCCACCAGTGTGCCGAGAAAATGTCTGTGGAAAGACATTGCGGGGTCAAGAGCCTAGAATTCTAATGCACAAGTTGTTTGAACTAAGGGATAGTCAATATGAGGGATGTCAAACAGAGGTAAAAAGATAAAGCGTGAGCATTGGCATTCCCAGAAATAATTTCCAATTCAATACGAGACTCCTCCCTTGGTTGGCCACATCCCCATCTGGCAATAGAGGAAGTCTGCTCTCTGACCTAACTCATTTTTCTCTTGCTTAGTAGTATGTATGATATTATTCCCAGAAGGTCTAGATGTGGTTTTCTATTTTTACATGGTCATTTATTTAAAATAGTTCAATATGAAAGTCAACATATATATGTGAAACTTAATTCGAATTTGTACCCAGAAGTTGTTGCTTGGCACATGAAATGTCCTAATGGGGAATCTCCTCTCCAGGGGTGTGTTTGCTCAGTGGCTGATGCTTGCTTAGACCGTGACTTTCCTCTGTGCTGTAGCTTTAGCTGATAGAAACCTCAGTGATTACATTGCCAGGCAGGGGCCCTTGACATGGCAAACATGAAGCTTTGTAGTTTTGAATTATCTTCTCATCCTCTCTCCATAAAATCTGGCTTTCAATGCTCTTTTTCTCACGATGAATAATACAAGTCAGCTTTGAGACTCTAAAATCCCATCCTGGACGTCAAAAGCTGAACACTGTATTTTTCTTTGTCTTTGTATTTTGGGTATAACAATCCTAAATCTATTTCAGGCAAATGAATTCCTCTGGCCAAAGAGAAGAGGGTGTAAACAAGAAAATGCAAAAAAGAAAGCACACAGAAGGATTTGAGGAAATATCATCCTTATTACCCTCATGGTATTATAAAGTACTGGTCATTTCTCTAGTGGGAAAACTTTAAATATGGCAGAGCTATTAAACTGGTGCACAAGTAATTGCAGTTTTGCTATTAAAAGTAAGGTGAAAACCGCAGTTACCTTTGCACCAACCTAATATACGAGAGATTTTCACAAATGCAGTGGAGTGTTACTAGTTTAGTTAAGCACAGTAGTTTACTATTTGAAAATGTACATGAGGAAGTCACGGTAGCTTAGGAGATAAGATTCTGACCTGGATTTCTCTGGAGTCAGGACGGATCTCTCGGATCTCTCCCCCACTTTTGATCCTGAGGGCGGCACTGGGCAAAAGATGTGGGATAAATATTTACTTTTTCCCTCTCCCACCATAACTTTGTCCTTTCATTTGCATTCCTGGCATCGGCTCCCAGAGCTGAGTCAGGCCAGGGGAAATCTAAGGTGCTGTCCGTCTGTCCGTCTGACCACTTGCTCAGCATCCCCGTTCCCAGGGTGTGGTGTGGGAAGTTACAGCTTCACCTTCAAGTGTGGTTTGTGCATCTCCGACCCGCATGCTTGTTCTCCTTCCTCGTTCCCTTCCCTCTGCTTCCCTCCCAGCACAGGGCCCGACACTGGCCCCACAGGCACAGTGAGCACAGCACACATGCACACTGATCACTGTTGAACGCATCATAGATCGAGCGTGTGGTACTTTTAAGAATCACGATGGAATCTAGTATGCAGGAAAACCAACAGTCATATGGGATGGGATTGCACATAAAGGAACAGTTTTTTAAGATGGAATATATATATATCTCCAAAGAAGGGTTGTCTTGTTAAAGTCATTCTTCTGAGCATGTGGACACTGACGCCGGCATCCCTGTCTGCAGCCCACTTGGAGATTAATGCAGAAATAAATGTAAAACCACACAGGGAAATCTTGTCAAAGGGGAGGGTACTGTCAAAGCACTTACGTCTGTCAAAGAAATCAGCACAACTAATTTTTAGTCACACGTCCTCTGGTTTCCCTTTTTATCTTGCAATGGAACCATAAAACAGAGGCAGAGGGTAGGACCCAGGGTGAGTCATTCTGCATCTCATCTTCTCTTATGTTCTAAATGGTACTTCTCAGCTCTTTGTGTGCGTGACTGAATGATGAGCGAAAGATAAAGAGGGGAAGGGAAGGGGAAGAGAGGGGAGTGGAGGGGAGGGATGGAGGGAGGGCTGGAGGGAGGAGGGAAAAAAGGAAAGAAGGGAAAAGAGGAGGAAATGGAAGGAGTAGGGGAGAGTGAAAAAGAGAAAGACCAGAACAAAAATAGTGTTCCAAGGAAGCACCCTTTGTGTTTCAATGCACTTGGAGTTAATAAATGATAAAAATATTCCTACTTTCTGTAAAAAATTGGTGGGATTATAAATAAAAAATCAAAACTGAGATCAAAGTACCAAAAATATACAGCAGTCAAATCAAATGTTATTTAAAATGTAGCATTTTCATCACTGAACTAGAAATGTCTTCTCAGAAGAGCGGAATCTGGCAAGTAAGGGTTTGGTGGGGGCAGAAGCGTGTCCTTCGGATGAAGATGAACCTCCTGAGAGTCATTTGCTGTGATTACTGCGCCCTCAGCCTGGTGCTGGGGCACAAAGCCCCGAGGGGACCAGAGGAACTGAAGAGGAACTGACCAGGAAACCATCCATTTCTTAACGAAAAACACCATTTGACGCCCTGCTTCCCTGCTAATCAGTCCTAGAATGTTCCCTTTCCACTTTCCAGAAAGACAATTTCACACCTTTCTTCCTTCTCTGTTCCCTCCCTCCTCCCACCCCATCACCTCCCTGGGGAGAGCTCAGCCCCACAGTCAGTCGAGGACCCAGTCTGCCCTCCGGTCTCATGAAGCTGCCGTCTCCACTGCCTGCCTGCCACGCTCAGCACAGACTGGCAAGGCCAGGATACAGCCCAGCACGTGGGAGGACGGTGTCGGGTGAGGCATTAAGCAGAAGGCCTCATCTGAGTCCAGGGCACGTGGCCAGAGGGTCCCAGGGCTCCAGCCTGAAGAAGGACAGAAATGAGGATCTGTGAGCACCCGCCCTACGCAGCCACCATCGTTCCAGGGCCTGTGCTCCTTGCCCTCCTCACAGCCTTTGCCTCTGTTGACAGTTCTCTCCTCCTTGAGACACTCCCTGGTTTCTGCCTCCTCTCCCTCTCTGAGGCCACCCTCTTAGGTGCTTCCTCGTGGCTCAGTCTGGAAATGCTGCCAGTCCTCGGTTCTCCTTTGGTCTCTCTCCCTCAGCAGCCACACCAGCGCACATGACATCAGTCGCTACCCAGGAAAGGTGTCTCAATAAGGACACCCCTCCCAGGCCTCTTGCTGAAGCTCCAGTCCTATCTATTCAATTGCCCGGTGAGCATCTCATCGTACTGTCAAAAATCTTCCTCCAGTCATAATGGCAAATGAAGAAAGCAAGGTGAAGGAAATACCTGGAAAAGATGGGAGGAATAGACCCCTACATGCATATTATTTATATTATCCTAATATTATTTAAACTATGCATGGACAAATCGTGAGCGTAAAGATGGTTAGGAAGAGGAGAAAGGAAGGGATTCTGCGTTCAGGAAGCAGGTATGCAGGGAAGAAGCATGACTTCTTTGAATACATCTGGGTTTTGTGGAAGGAAAATATCTTGGGCCCCCAAAATCACTAAAGGGAAAAGTCCAGCTAGGAACTGCTTAGACAAACCTGCCTCCCATTCTGGTCAAAGTCACCCCTCTGCTCACGGAGATGAGACGAATACACATCTGAATGCCTCCTTTGGAGAGGCTAATCAGAAACTCGAAAGAATGCAGCCATTTGTCTCTCTACCTAGGACCTGGAAGCCCCCTCCCCAGCTCCGAGTTGTCCCGCCTTTTCAGACCAAACCGATGTTCATCTTACATATGTTGATCGATGTCTCATGTCTCCGTAAAATGTATAAAACCAAGCTGGGTTCTGACCATCTTGGGCACAGGTCTTCAGGACCTCCTGAGGCTGGGTCACAGACATGTGTCCCCCACCTTGGCAAAATGAACTTTCTAAATTAACTGAGACCTGTCAGATTTTTGGGATTCACAGTCTGCAGAGATGACTTTGGAATCATGTTAATATTTTATATAATTATACAAACAAAAAGTAAATTAATTTTTAGATTTAAAAAGTAATACAAATCAAAAGCAAGAAGGAACAAATGAATTTAAGTGTGTGTCTGACGGATAGCATAACCTCACAGGCGAGAACTGTGGCAGGCAGCTTTAAAACACTGGAATACCTGAGGGCAAAACCCACTGAGAATACCCAAGGACAAAACGAACTGAGGGAAAAATATGAAACTGCTTTCAGTAATCATTCTCTTGGCAGTAGGTGGTAGTAATGGTGTTATTATTCTGCAATGGGCTGCGTGTGTTGTGGGATAAAGCAAAGAATTATTTTGTTGATGTCGCTTAGAACTGGAATTTCCACCACAGGAAATGAGACAAAGATATAAAATTAGGCTGGTTATGTAAATAAAACAAACCGAAAACGAAACCACCTGCAGTCCTGAATTTGAACTGGAAGTAGCAATGTCAACTCATGTTGCATTTTATCTTGAAAAATTTCTCCGAGTTTTGTCCCCATAAAATGCCAGACAGGATAGCACACAGGGGAGCAGTGACCCCCCAGCTCCCAGAATGTGGTCTCCAAGTAACAATTTCCCACAAAAGGAAACCAGGGCTTTTTAGAGAAAATCAGATTCCAGATGTGGGTAGAAAATATACAAGAAAAGGCTGGGTGCGGTGGGTCATGCCTGCAATCCCAGTACTTTGAAAGGCCAAGCCAAAGATCATGAGGTCAGGAGCTCGAGACCAGCCTGACCAACATGGTGAAACCCTGTCTCTACTAAAAATACAAAAATTAGCCAGGCATGGTGGCAGGTGTCTGTAATCCCAGCTACTCAGGAGGCTGAGGCAGGAGAATCACTTGAACCTAGCAGGAGAGGCTGCAGTGAGCTGAGATTGCGCCACTGCACTCCAGCCTGGGTGCAAGTGAGACTCTGTTTCAAAAAAAAAAAAAAAAAGAGAAAGAAAACATACAAGAAAAGCCTGCAATATCATGGAATACCAGAAAGCAAGGGAGATGGCCAAGGCTGAGGTCACCTCAAAGGACTCAGAGCCATCTGAAGGGGCTCCCACCAGCGAAGATGGCTTCATTTGAGCACCCGTGGGATAATGACTGTAATGGACTGAAACCCATAAAACATGTTTAAATTTACAAATTCGCACTGGTACTATTTAGAACATTAAATTAATTTTTAAATGACTACTTATCTTAAATCATGTTTGAAGGATGTAAAGGACCTAATTCAATAATTTGAAAACTGGTAAATGCAGGGCAAGGATCAACCAGGGGCCCTGCCTTTCCTCAGCGATCCGAAGCCTAGGAGCGATCCATGTGGTCCATGGAGGGAATTTAAGCATTCCAGTTAACCAGCAAGGACGGACTGACAGGCTGGAACGTTCCACTTATCAACCCCCGATAAATGAATGAACCTAACCATGCGAATGCCACACGCGTGGAGACAGTCACATGTTTTGTGTCACAAAGGAAGTCATCTTGCCAGGAAAGAAACCCAGTCCTGAATCTCACCAAACCTGCCAACATGACCGCCCATCCACGGGAAATCCAGGGGACAGAGTACTCACCGTGACACGGTGGCAGGCAGGCCTCCAGCAAGCTCCAGACTGTGGGGACTCTGCAGGAAAAGTGGCCTAGTTTCTTCATAAATAAAGCAAGGAGGAAAAGGAAGGAGTGAGGCAAAGAGGGAACCCAGACATCACAAAAGACTTGGGAGCCTTATGGACCAATTACAAGGCCTGGTGCTTATTTAGATGGTTTAAATGAACAACTTGTAGAGAAAATTGGGAGAAGACTGAATTTTGTCTATACAGCTGAATTTGTCATACTATACAGCTGATAGTATGAAAGAATCATTGCTATTTTGCTTGAATGTGATAACGTGATTTTTTAATAGTGTAATTTTTTAATAAAGGGAATCCGTATCTTTTAGAGATATGTCCTCATTTACTTATGGATGAAATAATACGTGTCTAAGAGCTGCTTTAAAATAGTCCTGGAGCAGGGATGGTAACATTGAAATAGAATAGACTGCTGGTCAATAAAAAACAAAAGATCCTAAAGGCATCCAAATTTGTCTCCCCCAACCTAAGCTCTTGCCTTTTGCCTCTTTCTTATTCAGTGAGCAGCCCCGGGAACTATGCCATACCCAAGTCATTTCTGAACCTCTTTTCTTCTTCACTCTGCTTCTAATTCCTAAATCTTGATGATTCATTTTGCCATTTAAAATTTTCTCTAATTAATTTGTGTCAGCATACTGCCCTCCCTCAGGATCCTGGCTCAGAAATCCGTCGTCATTCACCTGAATTCAACTCACACTCCGGCAGCGCTTCACCTCCAGCCCTCTCCTCCTCCCGCGGCCCTCACACTGGTGAAAAGCCTCTCGTGCCTCTTCTGTATTCAAAACACACAGGCAGCCCCCAGCGCAGTCCACTGCTCTCAGGATAAAATCCGACATACTAACCAGGTTCTGCGTCTCTTCAACTTCATGTCGCTGCAGAATTTTCCCTGGGATCTCCAGGTCGATTGAGTAGCATTATTCTCCAGCGGCCACATCCCCCTCCTCAGCAGACCTGGGCTGGCGTGCCCAGGGACCATCCTCTTCCTACTCTCATTTTCTCTGATTGATCCTTATTCCTACTTTCAGGAAACTGTCCCTGACCTCCCAGGACCTGGTCATATGCCCCTCCTAGGTGCCCACGTAGCTTTTTTTTCTTACTACAGTTTGTAAGAACATGATCCTATATGCCCCAAAGATATGGCAGGTGTGAAGCAGTGCTCAAAATAATTTAATTGACTAAGTGAACAAATCTCAGGATTTGTTCCAGAGGGAGGAAGGGAGGAGAGAAGAAAGGAGAAGGAAGGGAAGGGAAGGCAGAAGGGGAAAGGGCAAAGGAGGAAGGAAGGAAGGAAGGAAGGAAGAAAAGAGGGAGGAAAAGGAGAGGGAAAGAGGGAAGGAGGGAGGGAGGAAGGAAGGAAGAAAAGGAGGGAGGGAGGGAGGCAGCTGGGAAGGAGGGAAGAGAGGAAGGAAGGAGGGAGGGAGGGAAGAAGGTGGGAAGGAAGGAGGCAAGGAGGGTAGGGAGGGGTGTGGGGGAAGACGGAAGGAAGAAGGGAAGGAGGAAGGGAGACAGGAAAGAAGGGAGAAGGGAGGGGAGGAAAGAGGAAGAATTCAGGCATTCAATCATCTGGGACAAATACTGGTACGGTACATTCTGTTTCTGCTAAAAATCAACATAATGCTGAACTACAAATCCTTCAGTAAGTAAATTTACGAATAAATTATGTGTAATTAGCATTAAAGCGCTTTGCTGTATAATCATGGGAATATTCTTAAAGTGTATCTAAGCCCTAAATTCGTTATTTCTGGATTGTCTTTAAATGACAAGGTCCTCAAAAACTTAGGAATAAGACCCTGTAATAATAGCTGCGCCAAATTGGTATCTAAGTCTTCCACTGGAACCATTTCTCTAACCTGTGATTATCTATTTCATTTGTATGTGGATAGTACATATTCTTTATCCTAACGGTGACTATTACAAACAAATGTTATATATTTTTTAATCTTACAAGAATAGTCAAGACTAAAAACAAAAACTAATTTTCCTTTTTTCTTTAAATGGGCTCCGTGGTAACAATCTGGCTTTTATGTCTGAACTTACTGTTTGGAAGGCCTGGCTGAAGAAAGACCAGCAGTGCTGGCTTCATTTCAATCATTAGATGCATCAATATTGGCAATGGACAGCTTTTAGACTGCTAAATTATTCTTCCTTGCATGGACAACAGGAAGCGAGGGTTCTTCGTGGTGACTCAAATGAAGAGTTTCGCCATTATCATCCTCACTGATCCTCCCCCACGGTGTGGGCCGTGATGGAGCTGAGCTCAAGGAGCAGCTAGTATTCAGTACTGGAAGAGCAGAGGTCCCACGGCCAGAACCATTTCAGCATCTGAGATAATCGAATCATGGGCACAGTTTCCCCATGCTGTTCTCGTGGTTGTAAGTCTCACGAGATCCAATGGTTTTGTAAATGGGAATTCCTCTGCACAAGCTCTCTTGCCTGCCACCATGTGAGATGTGGCTTTGCCCCTCATTTGCCTTCCGCCATGATTGTGAGGTTTCCCCAAGCATGTAGAACTGTGAGTCAAACCTCTTTCCTTTGTAAATTACACAGTCTCAGGTATATCTTTATTAGGAGTGTGAGAACAGATTAATACAGATAGGTAGATAGATAGAAGAAAGATAACTAGCTAGCTAGCTAGCTAGCTAGAAGATAGATAGATAGATGATAGATAGATAGATAGATAGATACAGATAGATAAACAGACACACAGACAGATGTTGATGAGGATTCAGCTGGTTTTGAGGTGAGGGGTTCCGGACCAGCTGTTTGTTGCTAACCAAAAGGTCATGAGTAGAGCCATGTCTAAACTAATAAGTGCCTGGGCACGAGGGCACGAGGGCCACGTAAGGACACAGGCACCTGGGAACAGCTATGAGAAGGCAGTGGATATTGAAACGACTTTATTGTATTTATGAAGAGCTCCCCCTTTGCTGAATTATGCTCTCAAGTCGGTTCCTCCAGGAGTCTTCATTTTAAACAAGATTTCAAGGTAGTTGGGATGTTATTATTGTTCCACATGTCAACAGCTCTTGATGGGTTCGTTTATATTTTACGGCAGAGATATCTGTGAAGCCCTATTAGGCTGCAGCTAACAGACATTTTTCTTATTGTTTCTTCCCTCTGTTCATTGAACTGACATATTGTGTTTTGTTCTGTATTATCTTTTGGTGCTTTATGGCAAAATGTCCACATTTCTCATGCTGCTACCCCAAGGTATTTCTCGTGAGCAAAAGACTAATGTGGCTCTTTTTATAAGAAGAGAAACAGTTTTCCTACTCTTTCCAATTCTATATTCATTTCAGTAACCCGGGATCACTTGAAGAAAGGGACTTCAAAGTTGATTGTGATAATGCATTACAAAACTAAATAAGAAGTTTGGAAGAATGGGGGCAAATCTGTTCTTAGCCAGGTGTGGTGGCCCACGCCTATAATCCAGCACTTTGGGATGCCGAGGTGGGCAGGATCACTTGAGCCTAAGATCATCAAAACCAGCCTGGGCAAAATGTTAAATCCCCATCTGTATCAAAAATACAAAAACTAGCTGGATGTGGTAGCGTGCAACTATAGTCCCAGCTACCCAGGGAGGCTGACATAGGAGGATCCTCTGACCCCAGGGAGGTAGAGGCTGCTGAACCCTGATGGTGCCTCTGCACTCCAGCCTGGACATCAGAGTGAGAAAATCCATTCTCATAAAGTTTGTAATGGCTGTGACATAATAGAAATGCATAAATAGACTATTCGCAAAGACCCTATCACATATAACTCAGCAGGTATATTACAGTTTAAGAAATAGCTAGAGTTATTTCAAAATCAGTTTCAAAATTCACCTTTTTGAAATTTAGAACCTTTGTCATAAAATCATCGCATTTCTAAGCTAAAAGAATACAAGACACGTGATGCAATTCGTGTCGATGTCTCCATCAATCCAACTGTGGGTCAGTCAAGCAGCATCTTCTCTGGGTTGTTTTTGATACAAGCAAAGTAATAAGCGTGATCCCTGCCCTGCACCTTGTACCCAAGGCTAAAGCTTAGAAAACCAAAAGGGGAAACCATAGCAAGGTACATGCATGCAAATGACATGCAGATGCAGAAAAGGGAGAAATCTGAACGGGAGGCTTCATGGAAGGCGTGGAATTTAACGTTGCCTTGAAAATCACATAACATTTGAAAAGGTAGAACAAAATGTGAGGATTTGAGGCATTGGGGCCTCTGCGAGCAAGCCACTGAGGCAGGAATAAGCACCATTCACAGCCAGCGATTAGTGTAGGGCAGTCACACAGGAGATGGAGCTGACTCTTGACTTCTGTCTTCTGATCCAGGTGTGTAATATACCTCAGTGATCAAAGATTGGTAAAATGCCTGCCCTCCTTTAAGACAGAATCCAATGGGGAAAACAAATCTATAAACAGCTTATCGCATGTGTGGAACACCCCCATGGCTGTGCGTGGCTCCCCGATGTTGACCCTGGTGCCTGTGTGCGTTTCTCTGGCTGACTGCTGAAAGCTTCACGCCCTCCGTGTACTGCCCTCAGCAAGCACACTCATTCATTCCAGTCTGTGGATATCTGATAATTTCTTGACACACAACCATCCCTAGGGGTAACTGAAATTAACTGGGAATGCTGCTTTTACATGTCAGAGAAGGAGTACAACAGTATATATAGGATACAAAGTTTGGAGACTTGGAGGCTACCTTCCAAAGGCCTGGTGTGCGTAGACACGGGATGACCATTCTCAGACAAGAAACCCTAAAATGATGAGAATGAGGCTTTTGTGTTTGTACCTCAAGTTCTCTATTCTGCGTTTCTTAGACTGGAAGTCTCAGCTGCTGCTTTTTTCTTCACGGCTGTCATCTTTCCCATGTTGCATCTCTCCTGAGATTTTTTAGGCAGCGGGGTCAGCATGCCCGGCTGCCATACCAGCACGTTCGGCTCATCCCTTCATCTGTCCTTTACCTGCCATTCAGGTCTCCGTCTAAAGGTGGATTTGCCATTGATCCCTGGTGAAACATTGTACATACCTATGTGTTCTGTATTTTGAGTTGCAGAACTAGATGGATACATTTTAAATTATTATTTCTTCTTAGGGAAGCAATCTACTAACCTTTACTATTTTATCATTATTTTTATTTTATTTTTTTGAGACAGAGTCTTACTCTGTTGCCCAGGTTGGAATGCAGTTGCATGATCTGGGTTCACTGCAACCTCTGCCTCCCGGGTTCAAGCAATTCTCCTGCCTCAGCCTCCCGAGTAGCTGGGACTACAGGCACGTGCTACCACACCCAGCTAATTTTTGTATTTTTAGTAGAGACAGGGTTTTACCGTATTGGCCAGGCTGGTCTCGAACTCCTGACCTCATGATCTGCCCACTTTGGCCTCCCAGAGTTCTGGGATTACAGGTGTGAGATACCACGTCCAGCCTATTTTTTTTTTTTATTTTTAAAATGCTTTCCCTGTTGTATTTGCTCTGATGTTAGTGTAGCTTGTAGCTTCTCCAGTCATATATATTACTATTTTAGTAGCATTGTCTAAATAAAAACAAATTCGTATTTGTATGATATCTTTTTTAAATGGTTCATTCATTTCTCCAACTTTGAGGTACAGTTGCCAAAAAACTTTGTTTATATGTGCAGTGTACAACATATACCGTAATATTTTCCTATCCTTTGACTTTCATATTTTCTGTGTCCTTATGATTTATATCTTCTGACTGAAGGATTCTGGCCAGCATTCTGATCACTGATGTGACCTATTGCATTTCTTCCATACTAATTTCTCTTTGTATTTGTGCCCTTTTCTGCATTTCTTCATTTTACTCCTGTTTATTTTTTGCTAATTTGGAATGATTAAGTTCTGTTTTTGCTGTTTGGATCATTTTAATTCTATTTCCCCCTCTACTAGTTTGGATACTCTTTGTGTATCTTTTCCTATCTCTAAGAATTTTAACATGTAGACTTTTAAAAGTATAGAGGATGACCAATATGTTTACAACTTAGACACACGATAATGCTTTCACCCAGATCATTCATTCCTAACTATCCTAACTACTGTACTATTGTTTCAATGTCCATGGTTACTTTTTTTTTTTTTAAACACACTTACCACATTTTTTTTTCTTTCGAGGCAGAGTCTCACTCTGTCACCCAGCTGGAGTGTGCAGTGGTGCAATCTCAGCTCACGGCAGCCTCCGCCTCCCGGGTTCAATTGGCTCACTGCAACCTCCGCCTCTTGAGTTCAAGCAGTTCTCCTCCCTCAGCCTCCTGAGTAGCTGGGACTGCAGGCACATGCTTCCACATCCAGCTAATTTTTTGTATTTTAGTAAAGAAGGGGTTTCACCTTGTTGCTCAGGCTAGCCTTGAATTCCTGAGCTCAGGCAATCTGCCCACCTCTGCCTCCCAAAGTGTTCGGATTACAGGCATGAGCCACCATGTCCCGCCTCACTTACTGCTTTTTGTAGACTTCTCTGTGTATCATTGTCTTTCCTCACCATTATTTTCACATCACAACTTTGTCTTTGCAACAGTTCTCTTTATTTCTGAAGCACATCTTTTGGAACACTGGTACTCAGTGTGTGGTCTGCATATTAGCGCTGGTCTCTGAATTGTTACTTACTGTTCCTAATCTGATAAGGAGATTGCTCCAAATACAAAATAGCTACCTCATTAAGAACACTTTACTGCAGGGGACATATTTTTCACAGCTAGACTTTCTCCATGAAAGAGGCAGTCTGTTGATCTGCATTCCCTCAGGGTTTTGTTGTTGTTTTTAAAGGTTTTTATTTTGTCTTCATTCTGGGAAAATGGTTTTGTTGGATAACAATCAGTTGAGAAATCTTCCTTTCAATTTTCTGGTTACGTTGTTGAGAAGGTAGCTCTTACACTCAGTATCATTTCTTTGCAGATAATCTGTCTTTTTCCCTCTGAAAGGCAGACTGTTACTCTGCATTGTTCTTCATTTTCACTACCCTATATCGAGGTGGACATTTCTTTTTATTTCTCCTGCATAGGATTTATTGGGATTTCTGAATCTGAGGATTGGCTTTTGAATAATCATAGAGAATTCTCGTTCATAATCTCTTCAAATAGTGTGTCTTTGCCATGTCCTATGTCGCCTCTTTCTGATATTTCAGAGGGATGAATTGGAACCGTCTCACCCAGTCCTCTTTCTTTACCTGTCTTAAACTTGCTAGTTGTCTACATGGCCACTCCTTTTTCCAGGTCTGTCTTCCAGGCCGTCAGTTCTCTTTTAACATCACAGATAGAAAGAAGTACAGATAAGACAGAAGGACAGACAGAATGATGAGTAGCTAGACAGACAGATGGATTCTTACAGGAAATATGAGATCTCTGGATAAGAGAACAATATTTATTACTCACAGAACATCTTGGCCCCAGATTGCCACTGGGTTATACATATATTTTTGCTTTAAATTGTGAACATCTGTACAGGTGAACATATGAGGGACATATGTTCGCATGTACAATTTGTTCAGGTGAACATAAATTTATTTATGTAAAATTTTTACATGAATTTTAAATTGTACCAGTGAACGTATGTCCCTCATTCTCTTTCTACTTGCTCGTCCTGTTTTTGAGAAGGTAGTTCATATGAGGGACATATGTTCACCTGTACAATTTGTGGACTCCTGTGGCCATATTAAATTATCATCATTTCTTTAATGTGCTCATCTTTCTCGACTTCCTACTGTTTTCTCTAAATAGGAAGCCTCCATACCTCTCCTCATTTAGACAGCATCTTTTAGTTCATTGTATCTCACCTCACTTCAAGTACCACAACCCCTAGGAAGCCTTCTTTAAACTTCTTTGCTGCTTTAGCAACTTATTTAGCTCAAAGCATTCATCACACAGCTTTTTAATAAATAAATTATTGTTTGTCTGTTTCACTGCACTTTCAAGCCCTTGGGGGCAGGAGATTTTTTTTTATTCCTATTTAGCAATGACTATCTGAAATCCTGGTACATTTAGTAATTTTCAATGTGTATCCACTACACTAATCAAACAATCCTTGCTCTCCAGTTTTCCATTTCTTCTTATTATTTTGTAAGATTACATTAGAATCATAAAAGGAGACATCTATTTTGCATGGTATAAAATTGCTGTGAGTATTTTTTCTTTGTTTTGACTTTAACGACTGACATCAGTTGGGAAACTGTTAAGCCCCACCTTATCTCACCTCTCCTGGGCTAGCACAAATCTCCTAGGTTTAGGGGCCTAAAAATCTCATTTCCCAGGAGAAAGGAAAAGTGAGTCTCTTGCAGCAAGAATGTAAGGGAGGACAATGTCGCCGGGTAAAAAAAACAGAGTTCGTGAATTTATCAGTACTTCTTCCCTCCCAGAAAAGGCTCAGTTTAGAGAGAAAAAAAAAGATACAAGTCAGGAGACAACAGATGCTGGAGAGGATGTGGAGAAAGAGGAACGCTTTTACACTGTTGGTGGGAGTGTAAATTAGTGCAACCACTGTGGAAGACAGTGTGGTGATTCCTCAAGGACCTAGAAATAGAAATTCCATTTGACCCAGCAATCCCATTACTGGGTATATACCCAAAGGATTAAAAATTATTCTGTCATAAGGCACATGCACATGTATGTTTATTGCAGCATTGTTCACAATAACAAAGACTTGAAACCAACCCAAATGCCCAACAATGATAGACTGGATAAAGAAAATGTGGCACATATACACCGTGGAATACTATGCAGCCATAAAAAAGGATGAGCTCATGTCCTTTACAGGGACGTGAATGAAGCTGGAAACCATCATTCTCGGCAAACTAACACAGGAACAGAAAACCAAACACCACATGTTCTCACTCATAAGTGGGAGTTGAACAATGAGAATACATGGACACAGGGAGGGGAACATCACACACTGGGGCCTGTTGTGGGGCAGGGGAGTTAGGGGAGGGGTAGCATTAGAAGAAATGCCTAATGTAGACGACAAGGGGATGGATGCAGCAAACCATCGTGGCATGTGTCTACCTATGTAACAAACCTGCATGTTCTGCACATGTACCCAGGAACTTAAAGTACAATATCAAAAATAATTACAGACATTTCTTTTTGTTTTCAAAATTTTCCCTAGCCTCCATTACTGAGTTCCGCCAGCAAGGCAGCAACTTCAGTTCATTTCTTCCAGTGTACTGTGATTTGCATAGTTTCATAACCTGTTAGTGTCTGCTCATGGATAATTCTGAGTGTGTGCTTTCTTGCCGATTTTTCACTGCAGAGGTGGAAAAGTACTAAATGGCAATTTGTTTCTTTAATTTGCCTGTGCAGACAAAGTCAGGGAACAAAGAAAGATGTATGGTGACTGCAATATCATTATTATTTTATCAACAATAATAATACGATACTCCACGAGTACAACTTCTTAGTACTAAATGCACATAGAAGCAGGATAGCCAGGCAGTGCAAAAGACGAATTCCCACAATGCTGCATGAATTATTTTACGTAGGGCCAACTGTAGCCTACTGCTGCCTAATAGATACATTGAAAATTTTGCAACTGTGTATCTGTCTCACCAGCTTTCAGACTGTGCAGGAGCTGTACCAAATTGACTAACGTACACCTGGACTAATTACAAACATATGTAGAAGTTCTAGTACACCTGTGCAAAGATTTCAAGAGCTGGTACTTCAGTGTATGATATTGGGGCTACTGTCAGCAATTTCTTGAGAAGGAAAATAAGACCTCACTGGGGATCTGAAAGTACAGTTAAAAGGTACCTCTTTGGGAGTAACTAAAATGTATGGACTCATATTTGTCGTAACGTTAAATTGGCGAAAGGTGAATTATACTTTCTGAAGAAGGAACAGGCTAGAGCATGCACAAGTAAATGTAATGCTTAAAGTAGAAAAAGGGTTAGAAAGAATGCAGGGAAAACATCACATCTGTCTTTCCTTTCCTGCTAACTAAAATGTAGCATCTACTTCAATCCTGCATCTAGGCAACAACCACATTTGCATTAGCAATACCTGTGACTGTATTATCAGCAGAAATTCTTACTTTCAGTATTTTAATTTCACATTCACAGTAGCTGCAAATATCTTGAAATGATTACTCTCAGCATGACTTTGAAATTGTAATCATTATTATAGTCACCACATTAATCACATAAATTATTATATCAGGCCGGGCGCGGTGGCTCAAGCCTGTAATCCCAGCACTTTGGGAGGCCGAGGCGGGTGGATCACGAGGTCGAGAGATCGAGACCATCCTGGTCAACATGGTGAAACCCCGTCTCTACTAAAAATACAAAAAATTAGCTGGGCATGGTGGCACGTGCCTGTAATCCCAGCTACTCAGGAGGCTGAGGCAGGAGAATTACCTGAACCCAGGAGGCGGAGGTTGCAGTGAGCCGAGATCGCGCCATTGCACTCCAGCCTGGGTAACAACAGAGAAACTCCGTCTCAAAAAAAAAAAAAAAAAAAAAAAAAAAAAAAAAAAAATTATTATATCAAATATGTGTTGCTTTTAAAGTTTTACTTAAAAACTTCTATTTCTAGTACTACAATTTCAATGTAATTTATTTCCTTTGTCATCTCATGGCTTTTTCTTTTAGAGTTTAAAAACTTTATTTTGAGAGGTGTCTGTAAAGTATCGGACTACTTCAAAGAAGTCCATATCTCGTCGAAGACTAAGCTTTAAAGGTGGAAGAAGAAAGGCAAGGTCAGGATCCTGTTAATAAAGTTCTCCAACTTCTCAGTTTTGCTTCTAGCAAAAAAAACAAAAGCATATGCTCCCTTATGAATACACTAATGGACAATTTAAAAATCAATGTCAGGGTACTGATGGTAAGCACAGCTTCCAAACAGCGTCCCTTCTAGGTTGCCGGAAGATGATCACGCAGACCCCAGAGTTTAGCGGGCAGCCAGAGGCCTGAACCCCTGTCTCAGATAAATTCGCCTTTTAAGTGGTAACAAAAGAACTCCATTAACAAAGTAGGGAGAATTATTTTGGTTGATATTGTTAAAACTTGCAAGCAAGCGCAAAAATTAAGTGAGCAGCAAAGGGATTAGAAAGTGAAACCTCCCTTTTACTAATCATTTCCATTTACCTCTACCAAAGGAAAAAAAAAAGTATGAGGGTAAAGACCATCCCCTTCAGTTACTTTAACTCATTTAGATAAACATTTTACTCTATGAATTTGGAGGGATTTGATTCTCTGATCTGGCCATGCTCACTTGTAATCAACCAAACATAAAATTGACCATTTTTGTGTGCTAGTTTTGTGCTAGACACCCTGTTGAATAAACGAAAGAATATTATTAAGTACATACTACATGCCAGATACTTTCCTATACCAAGGATTGGCAAACTTTTTCTGTCCAGGGCTAGAAAATAAATAGTTTTGATTTTGCAGGCCACATAGCAGTCTCTGCTGTAACTGAGGGCAGTACAAAAATAGTTATAGACAATACATACCCTGTGGGGCGACTGCATACGAATTCAACTTTATTTGGAAAAATGGGTGTGGACTGTATTTAGCCCATGGGCTGTAGTTTGCCAGCTTCTGACCTAGATATTGCAGCAGTGAACAAAATGTCAAAAAGTCCCTATTGTATCCTTATTATACATGCCAGGAGAGGAAGATGTACCATGAACAGTGAAGATACTAGTTCTATGGGGTACCGTAAGGTGGTAAGTGCCCTGGTGAAGAATCCAGCGGGGACAAGGCAGGAGGGTCATGGGAGAGCTCGAAACCTTGGCTATGGTGACAGCAAGGGCACCTCTGTAAAGCCAATATGTTATAAAATTTTGGGCAGAAATGAGGGAGCAAGCCCTGGGCAAGAGTATTCTAGCTGCTTAGTTCATGATAATGACGATGCAGGATAAAAAAAAAAAAAAAAAAAAAAAAAAAAAAAAAAAAAAAAAAAAAAAAAAAAAAAATTCTCTCTGACAGGAGAAAATGGAGACTCATTTACTTGTCAAAACTCTAATGGCTAAGCTCATCCAGACCATGAAATCAGTAATTCTGGGAGCAGGCTAAAGGTCTTGATATTTTTTTTTTTTCCTGAAACTCTCGAGGTGATTTTAACATGAAGCTATGGTTGACAGTCTTCACTAGGCTATGCTGAATTTAAACTTAATCTATTTGTTTTAAAAACAAACAAGTTAACACAAAATACTTTGATATGCAAAAATTAGGTTCACAGGGTCAGATATTCTTTTTAAATTTTTATTATTTTAGATCTAGTCCTGAATCCAGATATCCTTTTCCTTCCTACCTTCCTTCCTTCTTCCTCTCTCTCTCTCTCTCTCTCTCTCTCTCTCTCTCTCTCTTTCTGTCAGATATTCTATACCTTCTGAGATTCTCCTTGTGCTGATGAGTTATTCTGAAAAGAAGACATGAAAGGACTTATTAGGGGAAATTAAGGTACGATCTGAGGACGGCTAGAGAGACCGCAATACAGGAGGGTGAGAGAATCAGTGTGACCCTGAAGCAAAATGCGAATAAATATTTTTGCCCCTTCCAAGTGAATATGAATTATTTCATCTTTGCTATCCAGAATGAGAAAACCACTGTTATCAAATCAATGGTTGTCTGCAATAAATATGAGGCCATATTTATCTGCTCCAGCAGCTATACCATATCTGTCTGCAAACATAGCTAGCTTTTGTCTGTGTTCATCCGTAGGCTTCTTCCAGGACCTGCCCAGTTTTTGCAGGAGCCGAACGGATGCGTTATATGGAGACATAATGGGGATCACCCTCCCTGTATCTTATGTTGGATCGTTAATGGTGGCACAAATCTTTGCTGTCTCTGTCTCTCCTGGGATACAATACTGTTTTTTATTTACTATTCTGGCAGAAGGGTGAGAGGGAATTTCAGAGGTTTCCACTTGGCCTTTCCCCAGGATGACAGCTTTCATCCCTCATTGCAGAAACCCAACACGGGGGTTACTACAATTACTAAAGATGTCAGTTCCAGTTATGTACTTGGAGGTTGTGGAAATGACCTTTGAGTGGATTCAAGTACCTGGCAGACCACCAAAAGGTGGACTTTAGCCAAAACTTCCAATCCGGCCTAACTCTCATAGCCCTCTGCGCCTCAAAGCTGGGCTGTGACGGATCTTTGGATCTTTATTTGGGTCAATCAGTGTCAATTCAGGCCCTTTGTTCAGTAGCCTTTGAAATCGCTTGTTATTCTTTTTTCCTCAGTATAAAGAAGCCTCAGCACATGGCTGTAGATCCCTTTGGGGAAGATTGAGGGGATTTTCACAGCATATGCCGTGGTGTGGTGGGGTCTTTCTTCCTAGGAATTATGCCAGTGGATTCTGAATTTGAAAATTTGGCTGAGGTCTGGAACTGTTAACAGAGTGACTGTGCTTGACTTTCTAATACTCCATTCTAACTTTTTTCCCTAGTTATAGATGTTAAGCAGCATTCTTCATGGCTGTCTATTCATTTTCCTGCTACAGACTCTCTATTAACCATCTCCACAAGTCCCTGTGGGTCATGTCCTCCTGATCACACCTCTGACCTTTCTGGTCATTGAAGCCTCCTGGCATCTAGTGGTGAAGCCCCAGAACCTGGCGTCTCCTAGCATGGAGCTCTATCATCCTCATGGATGTTGTTGAGTGGACTCCTTTGACTGCCTCTCCAACTACCAGGAGGGCTAACACTGAACTTATTATTGATGGTGGTACTCCTCTTCCAGCACATTCTTGATGGTCTTGGTGAAGAGTGAGCTTTCTGGTCCTTCTCATGGAATATGATCTTGTCTTGGGTCTTTTTATCTGACATAACATACACATCTACAATCTCTACTTCCTTTAGTTTATCCTCTGGCTTCCGAAAGGGCAATCTGGGCATTTCCACTGTGCTGAGTATTGAGTATTGCTTTCTTCAAGTTTCTAAGAGCTGCTCCAGGAGCATGTTTGCACCATTTCCTACAGTCATTGCTAAGAGTATTAATCCTTTGTACCCAGAAAGTGCTCTTAAGTCGTTATATTTTTGTTTATTCTTACATTCTGGCCTTGATCTAAAGTCCTCAAAATCTAATCCCAGGAGTTCTTCTCTGGTTCCTGCTCATACCTATGAGCTAATTCATTCAACTCTTTGGGTGTATAGAGTCCTTCCTCCCTTATCAGGGCTAGCATGTTTCCAGCTGGGTTATATTAGCATTTCCTTCTTGGTATTGGCCTGGTAGGAAAGGAGAGATGCCTGTCCAGACATATGTCCTTGTACCATGGTCCCTGGTCTCAGTCTTTTTCTCACTCAGGCAGTGACCTCAGCCATGCATTCATATGTCCCTGGAGCTCTGCAGTTCTAAAAATTAGGTCTTCCTAATTGTCTGAGCTATGCCATTCCCTTCCACTGGAGGAGATAAGAGCCTCCTTGTAAACTAGAGCAGAGGCCCTCTGGCTTCCAGCCTTACCCATTAACTACTCAACAGCCTCAGTCTCTCTTTATCCTTCCACAAGATCTTTTTTTAATGCTATATTTTTTCCTCAAAGTCCTGCTTTAGCTACCTCATAATTTTGATATGTTACATATTCATTTTGTTTTAGTAAAAAATATTTTAATTTTTCTGAGTCTTCCCAGTTTTCCCCATAAGTATGTAGAATTATTTTAATTTCCAAATATTTGAGGACAATCATATTATTTTTAGTTATTTATTAGCAGTTAATTTCATTGCAACTCAAGAAAATACTCAGCATGATTTGAGTTTATTAAGTTTTCTAATACATTAGATATAATTATTCTTATTAAATGAACCATATTCACTTGAGAAACATGTGTATTCTACTGTTTTGGGGTGGAATGTTCTCTACATGTCAGTTAAGCCAACTTCTTTTGTTTTTGTTTTACTCCCACATCACGTGTGTGTGTGTGTGTGTGTGTGTGTGTGTGTGTGTCTGTGTGTGTGTGTGTGTTTTACAACTTTTACTTTAGGTTCAGGGGTACATGCACAGGTTTGTTATATTTGCAAATTATGTGTCACTAGGGTTTGGTGTACAAATGATTTTGTCACTCAGGCAGTCAGCATAGTAGCCAATAGGTAGTTTTGGGACCTTCACCCTACTCCCACCCTACCGCCTCAAGTAGGCTTCTGTGTCTCTTGCTCCTGTCTTTGTGTTCACATGTACTCATTGTTTCACTCCCACTAGTAAATGACAAAATGTGGTATTTGGTTTTCCGTTCCTGTGTTAATATCTCACATCAGTTAGAATGGCTATTATTAAAAAGTCAGAAAACAACAGATGCTGGCAAGTTTGCAGAGAAAGGGAATAATTTTATACTGTTGATGGGAATGTAAATTAGTTCAGCCACTGTGGAAAGCAGTTTGGAGATTTCTGAAACAACTTAAAACAGAAGTACCATTTATCCCAGCAATCTCATTACTAGGTATATACCCAAAGGAATATAAACTGTTCTACCAGAAAGACACATGTGCCTATATGTTAATAGCAGCACTATTCACAATAGTAAAGACATGGACTCAACCTAGAGGTCCATCAGTGGAAGACTGAATAAAGAAAATGTGGTACATAGAATACTACACAGCCATAAAAAATGAAATCATGTCCTTTGCAGCCATATGCATGCAGCTTCTGCATGGTCTTAATACAACTTGGCCATAACCAGTTGACTCTGATGTCTCCCTACATTGCTTCCCTGTTATGTATTTCTCTAGAGGTAGAAAAGAAGAAACACGTACTAGTTGTTACTTGGAGAAACCATTTGAATTTCTCTTTCAAAGCATGTGTTCGTTTTTGAGTGAGTTCCTAAAAATATTCTTTTCCAAGTCAAATAAAATTTGGAATAGCACAAGATGTACAAGCTTTAGAGAACCTGCAGTATTTCTTAATCAATAAGTAAACTGCAGATATACACACTCACGCACACATACACAGCCTTGGTAAGAAAGGATGGAGCTGTGTCTTGGGATAAATTATACTATAAGATGAAAATACTTATCTCTTGCAGTTGACAAATGATCATTCCAAAGACATGCCACTGAAAATGGTTTCTCTTGCTAGTTACTGAACCGCATATGTAGAGCCATCTCTTCATTATCATTTTTCAAGGGGCACTGGGCTCCCTGGGCAACCTGCTCCCTTGCAGTGAGCTTGAGTCTCTACCCTGCAAGGGAGTGGGTAGGTGACCCAAGCCTGAGAGTCTGTATGCAGCTGACTAGGTAAGTGTATTGAGTCCGGTTATATACACAACAGTCTACACAGAAGGCCCCTACAGTCTAGATTTCAGGAAGACATATGGGAGCATATTAGGGTTCAAGTCAAACCCCTATCTACACAGTCTAAAGAAATGGTATCGTTCAGATATGACTGGGCATCTGCCTGGTCTGTTAATAGGCTGATGCATTTATGCTCTTCATAAGCCTAGAGAAAAACTCAAAAGCAAAAACAAGAAAAAAAAACCCCTGTAAAACTTTTGGCTGATTTCCAGTTGCCCTAGGAAGCATCTTTACCCCAGCAAGAAGCATTTTCTTCCATTAAACACATAATCTACAGAGAATTAGGACATGTTCTTAAGTTATGACTTTTGGAGCATTTTAATGTCTTTCTTCTACTTCAAAATTTTCCTGTAAAATAATGAAGGGAAACCTTGGAATTCAGACACCACAGGCTCTATAATTATGAGATTTTTTTTTTTTTTGTGGAAAATCCTAGGGGCAATTTGGTTTAATGAGTATTTATTTAAATGTCACAAAAGTCAACTCATCAGAGTTGTAGGGCCACTTTCAAACTTGATGCTATATTCAAGGAAGGCAGGAAATGTAGAAGAGTATGCCTATGTCCTCTGGAAATTGGTTTTGTTACCAAAAGGCCTAGACCAATAGGTCTAGGTCCTATTGCTTGCTGTATAAAGAACTAACCATTGAGATAATGTGTACTTCCACAGTGGAAGGCTTTAACTGAGTGCTGTAGGTGAGGAGATGGCAGATCACTCTTAAATCCATCTGCCTGAGCAACTGAAATTAGGGGTTTGTGTAGCAAAAAAGAAATGTAACCAAGTGTGGGAAAACAGGAATTAGAGAAAGGTAAGAAAGAGGAGTTGTACAACAGGAAGCAGGTGGTCATTCAGGCAATCACTACACATTATGAGTCTGGTGTCTCATTGTCCAAATGGCATGATCTGGTAAGTTTCGGCTCCTTGATACTATCTGAAAGGTCTGATCATTGATTTTCTGAGAAAGAAACTCAGATAATACAAATGTAACACTTTCAAGTTTTAAGACTGGGAAGGTCAATTTTTATGTTTAAAATTCACAATAAACATCAGTTCTGTGAGACAATCTGGAGGCTTTCACTTTAGCTCAGAAAAACCACAAACATTATGATAAGCATATTATACTTGATTATGAAATTTATTGCCATGTGTCTATCTTATTATAACATAGGGTCAGGGTTCCAGTGTTGAAATGGACTAAAGCCACCATTCCAAACACCCCACTGGTTCTCCAAACCATGCCCAGGCACATCACTTTCATCAGTATGGGGTATCGCCAAAGAAGGGTAAATAATTTTTGTCTCTCTAGCACTCAACACTCAACATGTATTCTCAGATTTGCAGGTGGATACGGGAAGGGACAGCTTTTCATCAGAAAACACTAGTTACCCTTGGCTTAACTGTAACATGTTGGAGTGCAGTATATGAGGGAATAGTCAAAGATGTGTTGAAATTAATTCTCAAGTTTTCAAGCTCAGACTGCTATGTACCCCACTGAGTCTGTAAACAAAGATACCAGCGAAAATGCTGGGAAAGAAAAACTGTACTTAGCAACCCTGCAACAGGGTACATCATACTGTAACTTCCATCTGGCAGATGTATGCTTCATTACATTTGCAGAGTTAGAGGGGATCTCATGGCATATTGTTTCAATTATTATTCATCACCAATACTTATGGGCAGCTTGCCACTAAAAAGGATCACCATGTAATTTAGAAAAATGGCATAAAATATAAGTAAAAATTGTACTATTTATTACTACCCCGAGTTATTAGTTTGTACTTCTGGTTATTATGAAAGGTATTTGGTAATTTCCAGCTACTTGGAAATAAGAACATCCTCTGAGAGCTAAACAATAAAATCAATCCACAAAAAACCATAGATGCATGTTGCAATGTTACCAGGGAGAAACAAGGGATTTCAGGTTACAGCAAGACTTTCTACAACCAGATTAAAGGTATTAATTTAGTTAAGGAAGTCACAATGCTAGAGCTATGCAGTGGATCACAGAAAGAAATTGAAATTAAGTGAAAACATAAAACCGAAACAGCTTCAGTGGATATCAGGGGACTTGAGGGCCAGTTGTACTTGAGAGTGGAAATCTGTGCAGACTTAAGCAACTTGAAATTAAATTTTAGAGGGTAAAGGGGTGTAGGATAATTTGCTCTATCTCTGCAAAATGGCAGCCTTTGTATATTTCAGAATGAGTCAGAGGACATTATCCATGCATGACTTTATCTTCCTGTGTAGACTCCAAGGGTCCTGCTGGGCCCGCTCTGCCACTGTCTACACAGCGTGGCCAGTGGCACACCCACCATCCTCTGCTGGTCTTCAAGGACATGTGATTCAGCAGTGTGACATCCTGTAAACAGGCAGCAGACATAAAAGCCAAGCCGTGGGGCAGCTCTTTCATCCACGACCTGCGGAAAAGAGTCAAGAAGGGCTCACTGCTGCAGACTCTGCAGAGTTGTCCTCTTTCTCAAGTTTGCTCTTAAATAAATATCACCCATAACTGAGACAGCTGCTGGGCCCAGATATCACACAATGTGTCATATTAATAAAAACAGTAAACATACAGGCATTATTTTACCTTAACGCCATTGAAAAGCGATTTTATTTGAGGACACATCGTAATCCTCGTATGTTATTTTTAAGACCATTAGATGGTCAGAGAAGTTTTAATAGAAAGGTAATTCGAATCAAATATTAGTTCTAAAGATACCAAATATTGTTTTATGCAAAGCTTATAAATCACAATAAAATAGTTATGAAACAGCAATACCTTAGCAGTCTTTTCCCATTAGCGTCAAATTGTATCACATTACTCTAAAATATTTCATACAATATAAATCTTTTTTCTTTATTTACTTTCCATGTTTATGGTGTGCCTAGTATCATGTATTCTTCCTGAAATAAACTGCCCTTTCTCTGGCCTGCCCTAATGCTGACCATTTCCAAGCGGCCCCTTCATTGGACCACTTTAGTCTTTAGAGTAGGGGCAGACCAGTAAGCTTCTGTAGCCTTAGTAGTTACAATATAATATTCCTTATATTTTTGTTTGTAATGTATGCTGCATTAAGTTGTACATTTGGGAGCCAGGGTAATGAATGCTTTAGATGTCCACATTCTCCAAAGAATTTAAGGAAATGCTGATGAAAGCAGGAACTTCAGAAATATATGTTGATTAAATCACCCAGAAGAATTTTGGAGAATTAGTGTATGTATTTTCTTTCATTGCAAACACACACACACACACACACACACACACACACACACACACATACACACAGATTAAAATTTTAAACCAAATCAAAATGTTGAATTTAAAGGTACTTAAAAAGAGGTGGTGTTGATTCTCATTATTCATGGTAGTTGTGTTCTATCAAGTTACTAAGAACATGGCAAACACTGGACTGTGGTTTCTGTGGAAAACACAGGGTTAGGTTTCTTAAAGCCTATGGTTGTAAAAATTACAACCTTGTTTTATATTTATTTCTGTTTTAAAAAAATTAATATATATTGTTGATTCAAGTGAGAATCGCTTCTCACTTATATGGAGAAAAGTCAGAAAAAGGATAATAAACAAAAACCTAATGGCTTTTATATTTTAGTAACATTGAGTATACACAGTAATTTCTGTGTATGGAAGAAATTATTCCTCTAAACTAGGGCTAATAAAATGATTCATTTGGAATTAGTACAATCCTAAATCTAATTTAGCTTATATTTAAGAAAATGTACATTCTATTATCAATACATTCCCTATACCTATTTTTCTTACGATTATAAAACTTGTCTGCAAACTATCATCAATCTTTAGGTTTTCAGGCTTTTAATGTATAATATAGTATTGAATTCCTTGTGATGTAGAGAAAATCTATAGCAACCAGGTTTTCAAATGGTTGAATATTGTTATAATTCTATAACATGGGTAAAAAGCATTTTTATTAAATTTAAAAAAATTTTACTTTCTTTTAAATTTATCACAAAATTATCTTGCCTTCATTCTTTCCTAAAGTAGGAGAAAAACACAGTTAATTTTAGTTTTAAAGGCATCATAAGCTTAAGAATAACTTATGAAAAATAACAACCAATAAAGAAATTAGAAATGAAATGGAAAGTGCTTTAGTGTTGATCACGAGTGAGATAATGAGTATTAAATTCGGCAGGAGAGTTAAGGACAATAAATGACCACTGAATTAGAAATGAGAAGATTTCCACTGCTGCCCTAGATCTGACAGCGATCTGGTCATGGTGGACAGGTCACCCATGTCACTGTCCATTCAGTAAATATTATCGAGTGCCTACTATATGCCAGGTGCTATAGGGAGAATTGGGGTACACCAGCCAAAAATAGAGCAGCCCCTTCCTCTTGTTTGCTGATGTTACAATATTCCATTCAGATTCACACTTTTTTGGTCCCATGAGTAAAGTTGACACTTGCTCCCTGGGTAACTGCATCCAATCTCATCCTTTTAAGTGCTCTCCACGTAGTAACTTTATCTAATTCTTCATCCCCAAGTCTGTAGCTCTCGCTTGAAATCTAGATTTATATAGCCAACTGCTTGAATGCTTAATTGGAGTCTCAATAACCAGACTTCTGATCTTCCACCCCAGTCTGCTCTCCGGCAGTCTTCTTCATCTCACTTAGTGGTCACTGTGGCCACGCTCCTGGGAGCCACTCTAAAGTCCCCTCTTGTCCACCACTAAGATTTCCTTTGGTTCTGTGTTAAAGCTACCATTACCAGAACCCACTGGTTTCTCCCCTCCACCCAACCATGGCCTTGCCTAGATTCCTGAAATAGCCTCCTAACTCATCATAATGCACCTGCCCTTAACCCTTACACTTAAATCTCAAGACAGTAGCTAGGATGATATTTTAAAAATTCAAGTGAGAATGTGTCACTCCTTGCTTGTTAATTTTAATAACTAAATACCTACTTTTAGAAAAACGTCCAATAACTTTACAATGGCCTCAATGTAACTAACACCCGGACCTAATCTACCCTGCTTCCTCTGGGAGGGAATCTCAGGCCACAGTTCATCTGCTCTGGGCAGCCCCCAGCTCCCTGGCCCCACTGCTGCAGCACGCAGCCACTGTGAGTTCAATGTTGATGGATCCACAGTGTGTACCTAACCCATCCCAATCCCCTGGAAGTGATGGCTTAAACCCATCCCAGTCCAAGGAAGTGACGCCTTATCACATCGAGTAAAGCAGAGGCTCACCCTTCCTTTAGGTATCTTTACCCTTCCCATCCTTTAAGTATCTCAGGTATTTCTTCTACACACATTGAGCATCCCATCAGATGGCATAGTAACTTTTGCTTCAAACATGAAATAATCGCTTTTAAAAACTCCTGAGGTGTGGCTGGGTACGATGGCTCATGCCTGTAATCCCAACACTTTGGGAGGACAAGGTGGGCTGATCACTGGAGGTCAGGAGTTCAAGACCAGCCTGGCCAACCTGGCAAAACCCTGTCTCTACTATAAAATACAGAGAATTATCTGGATGTGGTGTTGGGCACCTGTAATCCCAGCTACTCGGGAAACTGAGGCAGAATAATAGCTTGAACCCAGGAGGAGGAGGTTGCAGTGAGCTGAGATTGCACCACTGCACTCCAGCCTGGGAGACAGAGCGAGACTCCACCTCAAAAAAAAAAAAAAACCCAATAAAATAAATAAAATACGTCCTTTAGTCATTCTGTAAGGGTAGCTTTTTATACAACAAATTTCTCTTGTTTTCTTTGGTCTAGCAAACATCTTTATTTCCCTTTCATTCTTGAAGGATAATTTCTGTGGAAACAGAATTCGCAGGTGACTCTTCAGCACTTGAAAAAGCACTTCATTCATTTCTGGTCTTCATGGTTTGAGATGAGAAATCTGCTACCATTTGAATTGGTGTTCTCCTGTAAGCAATGTTTCATTTCTCTCTGGCTGCTTTCAACATTTTTCTGTTTTATCTTGGACTCCAAGGATACAAATGTGAGCTCTTTTGTTATTGACCCATGAGACCCTGCTGCCCTGTGTGTGTTGCCTCGGTTTTTCAGACGGAATAAATTCGACTAAGCTATCCTAGAGGTCATGGATTCCATCCTCTGCACCTCCATTTCACTGAGATGACATACTGAGCCCATGCAGAGTGTTTTATTTCAGGTATTCTTATAATTTTCATTTTTAATTCTAGGTTTTACTTTTTGCTGTTTCTTTCATTTGTTTCAAGAGAATACATAGTTGCTTATTGAAGTATTTTGTGACAAATGTTCTAAAATTATTTTCAGAGTAACACTTGAGTCATCTTCATTTTGGAGTCTCAGTTGACTCTTCATTCATTTGTGATTTTTCTGGTTCTTGCCATGATGAGTGATTTTTGTTGTTGTTGTATTCTGGACATTTTGATGTTATAAGATTGTGAATCCTATTCACTCTTTTTTTAATAGGCAGCTTTTCTGTTGAGCTGTAGCACCAGGGCTGTGTATATGTTCAGCCTCCTCTGGACCCAGGGGCAGCACTGGAGGGAAGGGGAAGCAGAATGTGGACCACTCTACCTTGTGTTGCCTTATTCTGTCTCATCCATCCCCAGTGGAAGTGCAGGCTCAGCTCACACTGCATCCTGCTGACATCACAGAGCAACTGGAGCCCACAGCCTGCTTCCCTGGGACAGGAGCTAGGGTGGAAAATCAGCTTCCAGCTTGGCCCTGCTGAAAGCCTGGCAGGGGCAGGTTCTATTGTTGTTTGGCTGGAATAGAGCAGGTATTGCCAACAGCACCTTCTACTGTTGGGATATCTTTGCCCCAGGTCCTGAGATGGGGTATTTTATAAAGCAACGAGGTTTCATTGGCTCACAGTTCTGCAGGCTATACAAGCATGGCACTCAGCTTCTGGGGAGACCTCAGGTGAAGTGGGAGCAGGCACTTCACATGGCAAAAGCAAGAGCAAGAGTGGGAGGCAGTCGCCACACGCCTCTACATGACCAGATCTTTTGTGAACTCAGAGCTCACTCATCACCAACGGGATGGCCCACTCCATCCATGAGGGATCTACTCCCATGTTCCAAACACCTGCACCAGGCCCCACCTCCAAGAGTGGGGATTACAATCAACATGAGATTTGAGTCGGGGCATATCCAAACTACCTTAACCTTAAATTATGAAGATGGTAAACTGTTTTCTTTCCTTTCCTGTTTTATGTCTGTTTTTCAGACTCCCAAGGCCAGCAGTGTTCTCTTCCCCTCTCTTTTCTTTGTATAAAAATTCATTCTCAAGAAAAACTCTCATATCAATTGTTTAAAGCCCTCTCCCTGCAAAACTAGTGGCAAAGCTAGTTTCCAGAGAACCACAAACTATTGCATCCTTAGTACATGGAGCAGCAGCAAGCCCCTGTGAAGATGTGCATGTTCTTAGAGAGAGTATTAATAACATACCAGTGCTTACACCTGGGTGAATAATTGCATCAAATCTCCTAACTCTCACTTGCACAAACTTCACCTGGAGAGAGAGAGGGAAAGTTGTATAGGAAAAAAACGGGTGTTGCGGTCACTGTTTGTTTTTCTCAGGAGTGGAAGGAGATTAATCAGGGTGGCAATAAAGCAAAATTGCTTCCTGTTTTCAAACTTAACGATAACCCTATTAGGTTACTAACAATGCGAAAGTGGAAAAGCAAGAATTGTTTGGTGTTTTCATTCTATTAATAGGCTTTAATTTAACCATTCACAATTTCTAGGGAACATTAATTTTATTGCAATCCCAGGTAAACATAGGATAATTTAACAATGATTATTGGTAGTGTATTCATCTGCTTGTCTTTCAAATCCACACGTTTTTTAAAAAGATGACACCCTTTAAAAATATTGTATTCAGTGAATTTTCAATATTACTTTAAATATGATCATGGATGGTTGTTACTGGAAATGACAGTTCACCGTTACAAATCAATGTGATGGCTACAGATTCCCCGTGTCACACAAAAATAGATGGGGTAGCTCTGGCAGCATGCATCCTTATGCCCTGTTCTATTAATAATGCTCTGCATCCCATCAGGGTCTGCAGCAGTATCATCACTCATAGAGACAGCTCTGCCTTTGGCTTTCCTTGGTCCTCCATGGCTGGGAGCATCATTTAAGAGGATATTGCAGTATTCACTGGGTGGTTAGTCTTAGAAAAACCCAAGGCAGAAATACTCAGGCAACTATTTCCCTAGTGCTTGCTCTTCAACTTTCACAACATAAGAAAATGTTGTTAATCCTTACCCTGTACTAATATAATGTGTTTATGTGCATTTAAAATTTTTCATAATAAAAAGTTCAAAAATTAAAAAAAAAAAAGAAAATAGTGTTGAAGCTGAATCTGAAAGTACAAATGGAGAGTGAATGTGCTCGCTTCGGCAGCACATGTACAAATGGAGAGTGAAATTGGTTCTATAGAATCCAAATGACAGTCTTCCCTCCTGCTAAGAATTACTGGCTGTCAAACCAATTCCTGCCTGTTAACCATGAGGTGAAGTCCAAGATCCACAGTCAAGCATTCAAAGATCCAGTGCGATTCTTCTCTGCATAACTGTTTTACTAGAGCAAGACGGACTTGACTGGTTTACCAAGACAGACTGTGAGAATCCTCCCTGCTTACCTTTACTGATTCGATGCGGACATTTGAAATAACTTAAACCATTCTTCTTACATCTTGAAATCCTATTCAATCCTCAAAGCAAAATTCAAGTGACTTTCCTCTGTGGGGTCTTCACTAAGCCCCCCAGCATATATGCCTCTTGCTTGTATAGATAGCTCTGAAGGTCTGTATTGAAAATATGGCAGTAAATACACTGGCTAATGTAGAGCAAAAAGTGGCATTATCAAGCTGAAAAAAGCCTGGGCCAAAATGAAAGACCCTTATTGTGGGAGCTATTGCTCACACTCACCAATAACTGCTTGTTTCCTTCTTGGGAACACAGAAATTAGAGTTCCCAGCTTTCCTGTAGTTGGATAGAGCCATGTGAGTAATTCCAGCCGGGGGACTCTGACTAGAGATGAAAATCCCCTCCATGCTGGAGCAAAATCCCCTGAGTGGCCCTCTGGCCTTCTGTTCTCCAGCTGTACTAATCTGGAAGCCACACATTGAGATGATAGAGCAGTAAAGTGGAGACAGGTCATGTCTCTGAGTCACCATGTGACCCACAAGAGATTTTGAGTCAATGAAAATACAAATCTTTGTATAATAAACCACAGATACTTCAGCCATGATTTGCAATCATGGCATAAGTTGACCTGTCATGGCTGATGCTCCTAGGTTCTTGATCTGCATCCACCACTCACTAGGTAACTTGGGCAAATTATCTCCCATGCAACCTCTGGTTGATAATGAATTCCTTTTTATAAGTAAGAGAATGAGCGGGAACTCAAACCTGTACGGAGGAAATCTGAATGAAGTGGGAAGGGTGAGAGGCAGAGTGAGTGGAGATTTCACTCACTGGTGAAAGAGGGCAGTTGCTACTCAGTTATCACTGAGAACATGATCTCATTCTTTTTATGGTTGCATAGCCTCCCAGGTTCAAGTGATTCTCATGCCTCAGCCTCCTGCATAGTTGGGATCACAAGCATGTTGCCATCATGCCCCATAATTTTGTATTTTTTTGTAGAGACAGGGTTTTGTCATGTTGGCCGGGCTGGTCTCAAACTTTTGGCTTCAAGTTATCGGCCCACCTTGGCCTCCCAAAGTGCCAGGATTAGAGGTGTGAATCACCACACCTGGCCCATAGATAATTATTTTTATGATTTCAAGATGGAACCTTTATTTGGACATATTCTAGGAAATATACATTGGTGCTTTGGTGCATATCTTTTGAATATTGGGAAGTTCTATTCTGTGATATATCTCATGTTCTTTCTTACCTTCCCCTAGGCTAGGAGTCAGCAAATTATGGCCCACTGGCTAATTTCAGCCCACCACCTGTTTTCTTATAGACTGTGAACTGTAAGACTGCTGTTGACTTTTTTGGAACTAGTTTCAAGAGTACACATACAGGTTTGTTATTTGGGTAAATTGCATGTCACAGGGGTTTAGTGTATGGATTCCATGACATAGTTGTGTGTGATCACATCCTGTGTTTCATCACAAACTGCCTATCTGGTAATAAGCATAGTACCAGATAGGTAGTTTTTCCATCCTCCGCCTCCTCCCACCCTCCATCCTCAAGTAAGCCCCGTGTCTGTTGTTCTCTTCTTCATGTTCCGGTGTATGCGATGTTTAGCTCCTGCTTATAAGTGAGAACACGCAGTATTTGGTTTTCTCTTCCTCTGTTAGTTCACTTAGAAAAATGGCCTACAGCTCCATTATGTTTAATTCGTTGAAAAAAAAATAGCATTTCATGACATGTAAAAATTACATACAATGCAAATTTTAATCTTTATAAATGTTTATTGAAACACAAGTATCCTCTTTAGTTTTTAAAGTATGTATGGCTGCTTTCACATGACAACTGCAGCTAAGTAGTTGCAAGAAATTATGTGGCCTGCAAAGCCTAAAATATTGACCAGGTGGACCTTTACAGAAAAGCTTGCAGATCCCTGTTCTATGCAGTCCACCGTCTTACAAAATTCAAACCACATTGCTATGGATGCATTTTATTCTTGATTTACCAAGTGCATGGTACTTTGTGTGTCTCCACCACATTTTCTGTATCTGCTCTCCTGGTAAAGAATATTTGGGTTGTTTCCAACTTCCCATCAGCATTGCAAGCAATGCTGTAATGAGCATTCCTGTAGACTTCAAATGAAGAGCTTTCCAATTAGAAAGATGAGGTTTCCATTTGGTATCATTAAAAAGCTGGGAACAAGACAGAAGTGATGTTTATACAACATTGTGAGTGCACTTAACACTACTGAATTCTATACTTTAAAATGGTTAAAATGGTATATTGTATGTCATGTGTGTTTAACATGACAAGAAAGGCAACTGATATGTTACCTAAATTATGTTACTAAATGGTGTGAAAATAATTTTTTCTCTGAAGTAGTTCAGTTTTGTTTACACTATTGATTTGCTCAGTCCAACTCCTCCTCACAGAGAATACAAAAGCAAACCAGATGAGGCCTGAGCTCATGCCTATAATCCCAGCAGTTTGGGAGGCTGAGGTGGATGGATCATCTGAGCTCAGGAGTTTGAGACCATCTTGGTCAACATGGCAAAACCTGATTTCTAATGAAATTACAAAAAAATTAACCAGGGATGGCAGTGCGTGCCTGTGGTCTCATTTACTTGAGAGGCTGAAGTGGAAGGATAGCTGGATGCTTGAGCCTGGGAAGTGGAGGTTGCAGTGAGCTGGGATCACACCACTGCACTTCAACCTGGGTGATAGAGTGAGACCACATTTCAAAAAAAAAAAAAAGCAAAACAGCCTAGATTTTTACTAAATTCATGAATTTTTACTAATGAAGCTTTAGAATATAATTGAAGAATCATTAACCAGGCTGAGTTTAGGCAGTTCCACCAATGCCAATAAAGCCTCAGTGACTTTTTTCAAACTGTAATAATTCATTTTCTTTATATATGTATATATCAAACTATACTAATGTGTGTGTGTGTTTGTGTGTGTGTGTGTGTGTGTGTAGAGATAGAGAGCAATTTTTGTATTTCTACGTTGAAATATTTTAGTGCATCCAATGTGTGGAGTAGAAAATCGCCTTCAGAGAAGCAGGCTTTAAATTTGAAGAGTCACATTTGACCTATATTGTGTATAGGTATGATGGCACGTATATTGACCCTAAGTATCATATTTTGACATAAATTCCTGAGGAATTAGTGCATTAGAGTTAGTAGAGCTATCTATGCTGAAGTGTGCAGGTCTTATCGAGGAACTGAGAATGCATCTTAGTTTCAAAGAAAAGAGTGTTTAAATGTATTTGAGTTCTCAAGTAAAAGAGTGTTCGCTGCTCCAAATGTGGGAAGCAGCATGCCTGAAACAAGAATCAGGGAAAGAGAAGTGTGTGGGGCAATCAGAAGTAATATATGGTTAGTATATATAAGAGGCATACAAGGAGGGTGGATGAAAATAAACCAGTAAAGAAAAAACTAGTGGAATATTGATGTCAGCTTGCTGAATTCAATCAACATGATTTTAACATTTAATTAATACAGTAAGACTTAGAGAATGAATGGACTTTGTCATATTAATGTTACAGAGTTTTAGAAATAATAGTTTGGAACATTGAATTAACTTACACAATCAGTTCAAAAAGCACATGTATATTTTCAGGAGTGCCATATAATCAAACCAATACAACTAAGATTTGGGATTTTATTAGTCAAGGACAAAGCCATCAGGGAAAGAGTCACCTAATCCCAATCGCATGGTTTATTTAGTGCAGGGAAATGGAACAGATCTTTATTTTCCAGAATTTCCTAATATGAAATCCACTCTGCAAATATCACAACAATCCGTACAACTTTATCAGAGCATAGTTGAAGTAGTGGCACATACTGGCTGAGAAAATTAGATATATATGCTGAATTAAAATAGAAACTTTTATTAATAAAATACCAGTTAACAATATTTTTCATAGTAGCTTTTAATACGTTTTGAAAATAGTTGTGTATCGATGAGTTAACTAGACTCTTGTAACACATTGCAACAAATCTACACATTCATAGCTCTTGTACTCCCGGGATTTACAACTTACTGGTTTAAAAATACCGCTGTAAGAGAGCTGCAAATTCAAACAATTTTGGATTAATTGTGTGGAATGATTGCTTTGATAGGTAGGTCATCAATCTATAATACTTAAGCTCACAATTATCATCCGAAGTTATCTCCTACTGCTGCCTGCATCTCGACTGAGAGGTGAACTAATTTCTCTTCATTCTTCATATGAAACATGAGTGTGCTGGGCTATATCTCACCTGAGGCTCTTTCTAGTTCTAATTATTATGTAATTTTATGAAATGGAAAATTAAACTAAAGTTATGGTTGTCAGTTTATGCCTCGTGATACGTCTTGGTTCAGGGCTTTTCCCAGAAATAGACTCAAAATCAAGGATTATCGCATACAAGCAGTTCAGCGGGAAGGTGATGCCAAGAACCCTACAGGGGGAGTGGGAATGAAAATGTGTTAGTCCTTGTTCTTTAAGAAACAGGCACCACGTTGGGAATAAACGTGAAAGGATTTGATTAGGGAAAATACCTGTGTTGGGGGGAAAAAAATAGAGTGCCTGGGATGTTACCAGATTAACGTTAAGTCTGCTCCTAGTGGAAGGAAATACGCCCGGGAGACTTCTAGGGCATGAAGAAGTTCCTCAGGAAGTCCTTGAACCAGACCTGGCTATCACAAAGTCCCACACCTGCCGGGACGAGGTCTGCACTAGTATTCCTGCCATGCTCCTGTTACTGGCTGGGAGCAGGAAGCTGTGATTGCACGCAAATGCTGTCGTGGATTCCAAAGCACAGCTGCGGAGGCCTCCGTTGTTTCTCTCTAGGCACTTGGAGTTCTGCCAGGGCGTTCCCATCACTACCCTATGAGATATGGAAGGTAAGGGACACCAATACAGGGTGTGCTATCAATCAAGTGACCAGTGTGGGTCCTGGGAAATCAGAAAGCAGGGTGGAACATGTGCCTCAAAATTATCCAGTCTTAGGGTTGAGGGCTGGTGTATTTATTTGCCAAGTCCCACTGGTGAGTTCTCTAGGGCTGTGGGTATGAGGATAAATCCCATGAAACTTCCAGGCTGACATACACCCAGATAGGCTACAGGCAAAGCCCTCAGGCAGCCAATGTAGGTGCTTGCAATTGAAAGTCCGGCCGGTGGGCACGGATATGTCCAGTGCCGAGAGGATATGGGCAGGGCCCCAACAGAGTCTGCTGCAAGGCATGGGAAAGACAGTGGCAATGACAATGAGGTCCCTGTGGTCCCTCCCCACAGTTCTTCCTCCAGCATCAATGCCATTTGCAATAACCTTTCAAAGACAAAGTACAGTCAGGATTCGTTGTATGTAGATGCTTTAACATGGTGAAAATGCTGTGGACTTCACCTACCCCTAGCTGTTGACTTTTTCAGAGTAGTGCAGAAAACTTAGGATGGCCTCCTGCCAAAGAGCTACATGTATTCCTATCACTGCCCATTGCAAGGCTTTCATAGCCCTTTTCTCTTTCTTTATGAGATGCATTGAAAAGACAATCTAAAAGCTAAATAACTGGGCTGTCATTTGGAAATAGCTAATAGACCTGAAGTTAGGAAACAAAGCACAGGAAGATTTATTATTTATTTATTTATTTATTTATTTTTAAAAAGCAGAGATAGCATTGCAATAAGCCCTAGAAAGCAAAGGGAACGTGCACAGGGTACACTCCAGGGGCAGATACTGGGTACGATGGCATGGGTCTCCACAGAAGAAGATATGTAGAACAGTCTTCTGATTGGTGGGAATTGTTTGCCAAAGGCAATCTTGGACTATTTCACAGCTAGCCTGGGGTTATGTAATCAATGGTCTTTAATAACGGCAGAAAGTGCCACAGCAACCAAAATGACAAGTTCAGGGGGATTTACTTGCAGAGTCCATGATGTGCCTACAAATATACAACTATTAGTCATAGGTCCTAGGAGCGTAGAACTTTTGCAGTATGTATCTAGAGTTACTGGCTACTTGCTCATGACATTATTGGGTTCAGGGGCATTCCAGAGTTGCCTTAGATGCCAAGGTGTCAAATATGTACTTGGTATGAGTGTTGGGCAGAGGCCTCATCTCTATTGAAAGCTCAAAAAACATTCAGAAAATATTAAGGAATGCTAATACGAACTCAATTGTGGAAGTGTTAGGTGTTCATCGTAGGAAAACCTTGATTACCATGGATGCTTTTGTCTCAGTCCTGCCTCTAGATTGATGAGAATGATCTACAACAAATTCAATTCATGCTTCTCCCAGATACAGGGCTAAAGGTGAGACAGTAGCATTTCAGTCGCATTAAAAAGGTCCCTGATTATTGCTGTTGCCTCTCTCTACTGGAAAGGCTGGTTATGAGTTTGCATAGCAAGTAGCTAAACTAAAACTTTCCCACTCTTTTGAAAGATGGATAGAAAGTTTCATCAGTAAAAATATAATGCACAAAAGGTAAGTTCATTTTTAATGCCTTGTAGCCTGCTTAGTGTGGTGTAGAGAATGGACTACTGAAAGATAGTCAGAGCAGGGAACTTAAAATCTTGCTCTCAGAAACATAAAATTGCCACTGAAATTTGATTTAAAAACTCACAGGATTGCTGACATAACAATGACTTACGGCTTATTCATCAGAGCAAGTTAGCAGAAACCCAAGTGCTATCCTCAGACATTCGTTCTTTTCTCAGATATAGACTTGCATGTTTTAAAATTTCTAATGAAGTTTTTAAAAAGCAATATGTGTAGTTGTCAAGTAAGCTAAATGGCAGCCAAATGGACCCAATTGTGTGAGGCTGCATTTAATTTTGTCAATCCTAAGTCATATTCAACTTGTTCTGTGTACTGATTTCCTTATTCCTGTTCAGGAAGGACGTTGGAAGTCTAGGCTTGTCCAGATTTCAGCTTTGACGATTCCTCTATCACATGAGACTTGGGGTGGCCTGTGTTCGTTCCAACTTAGGAGCCATTGGAAAGATGCTTGGGGGACATGAAAGCAACAAGGACATTGCAGAGAAGCAAGGACACAAGTCACAGGTGTCCAGAAGGAGAGCGAGCTGTAGCAGAGAGACTGGGGAATGGGCAGTGATGGAGGAAAGAGGAAATGCTGAGGACACTTCAGCTCCCTTGTACTTTGTATTTTCAAGTCTAACATTGTGTCATCTATTGTATGGTTTTGCTTATCCAGGATCAAAAATGGATCTCTAATGAATACATTCGTATCTGTACGCTACAGGTTTTACTGTCAAAAATATGATTTATTAGTAAAACTGGCCCCACTACACTAAATTTTCTGGCCTTCATATTAATCATGTAAAATAGTGGTGGGAGTTATAGCAGGCTGCTCCCTGTGATCCCATTGGAAGAGAGATGTTTATTATGATGTGATAAATGCCTAGTGATAATGTGGTCTGCAGTTGTACTGAAAACAGAAGATACACTTAATAGACTTCACTATGTGGCTAAGGAGATTTCCGGGCAGCGGGGAAGATACTGTTTTTCTTTTGCTGCTTATAGTGAGAGAGAAGAGCCATAAATGGAGGGAAGAATAAAACAGGAGACCATAAGGTCAGAAAAAGGCACATTAAGAGACATCTGGCTGTAACTCCAATGTGTAAAGAACGTAAAAGTCATTGCTTCCACTCTTACCACAAGAAGAACCTGAGTGTACTGAAAATCAGTGACAATCTGTGAATCCAAGAGAGAAGGAAGTTCTACAGCAAACAGCCACCCAGAAATCTGCAAAGACAGTTGAATTAGGGGAGTCACAGCTGAGATCTGTTTACCTGGAGCAGAAACCACTAGAAACAAACTCTTGGTAACATGTCAGTGGTGATCCTGGTGATTTTCCAGAGCTCAAGTGTACAGTTTGGTGAGAGTGATAAACTTCTGGGGTCACACTCTTAGCATCCCACACACTTGTGCATTTTACCTCCAGAAACCCCACCAAGTTCTCACAGTAAAGAGGTGAGAAAAATGCCATCATGGACTTGTGGGGGGCATGGAAGAAATGTTATTGTGAAATATGCCCAGAATATTCTCCATAACAAAGACCTCCCCCCTAGTGAGGGATAAAAACCTTAGCAGAGACTTATCCCACTTGAGGGAAGGCCAGTTTTCACACTCTGGGTGCCAATACCCTTCCTGTTCCTTATAAGGGGAGAAGCAAAGCTAAGAAATGCTTGCAAGGGACATAGGTCCCCTAAAAGACTGAGATGTAATCAGAAGATTATAGAATACTTCCCCTATGCCAACCTTCACCCCACACCAAGAAGGTTCCAGTATAACAGCTGTGAGTGACACCTAAAGAGCCAGAAAACACAGACTATCTGTGGAGGAGTATATAAGGATGCCCAAAGTCAACAGTGGAGACAAAATAAGGATACCAGAGGAGTTTGGAGCCACTGCTACTTACATCTACAGCAAACATTAAGTATAGCTTGATTCTCAGCCAGATTAATCATAACAACAAAAAATGCACACTACAGGCCTATTTGCCTCACTGATTACTATTCAATACATTATGTATGAGTTTTAATGGAAAATTCTAAGGTATGAAAACTTATGTATGAGTTTTAATGGAAAATTCTAAGGTATGAAAAAAGGCAAGAAAAAACGAGTCAGAAAGACAAAACAGGCATAAGAACCAGACTCAGATATGACACAAACTTGGAAATTATCAGATAGAGAATTTAAAATAACTGTTATAAATGTTAAAGACTCTAATAGAGAAAACAGTTAACATGCAAAAATAGATGGGTAATGTAAGAAAAGAGATGGGAATTTAGAAAAAAATCAAAAGGAAATGCTAGAAATGAAAAAGAAACACTGACATAAATGAAGAATATCTTCAATAGGTTCATCAACATAATGAACAAGTTTGAGGAAAGAATGAGTAAGGTCAAATAAATAATTTCAAAAATATAATATAATGTATTTGGAATACTAGAAGGAGAAGAACAAGAAACAAAAGAAACATTTGAAGTAACACTGTCAGAGGATTTTCCAAAATTAACATCAGCAAATCACAAGCCAAGAAGTACAGAGAAGAGTAAACAGGATAAATAGCAAAACAAGAAACTCATTATAAATATAAAGATATAGGTCAAAAGTAAAGGTTTTAAGAAATATGAATCTTGCTAAAACTAATTTTTAAAATTGGGACTTTATTAGTTGTAAACAAAGAAGATAGCAGAACAAGAAAAAAATATAAGGAGAAAAGAGGTGCATTACGTAATGAGAAAGGAGTAATTTCTCCAAAAAGACTGTAATCTTAAGCAAGTATGCACCTAACAACAGAGCAAAAACATCTAAAAATGATGCAAAAGCTGACGGAACTAAAGGGAGAAATATACAAATTCACCATTATAGTTGGAGACTTCAAACTTCTCTTTCAGTAATTCGTAGCTCAGGCAGGTAGAAAATCAGTGAATACAGATGACTTGAGCAACACTGTCAGTCAATATGATGTAATTGATATTTATGTAATACTACCTACAAACAACAAGTTCTTCCCAAGCTTCTATAGAACATACAGCAAGATAGGTCACATTCTGGGCCATAAAACATGTGGAAACACATGTAGAATAATAAAAATTGTAGGAAATGTGTTCTCAGCTCACAGTGGAATTAAACTAGAAATCAGGAACAGAAAAGTAGCTAGATAACCCAAAATATTTGGAGATTATCCTAATTTGTTTAGTGTAGCTATGAAGGAATACATGAGGCAGAATAATTTATCAAGAAAAGAGGTTTATTTGACACATGGTTCTGTAGACTGTACTAGATGCCTAGTGCCACTATCTTTTTGGAACTCTTCAGGGAGCTTCCACTCATGACAGAAGGTGAAGGGCAGCCAGAATATTTAGAGATATGTTGTAACTCCATCGTAAGTCAAGGAGCATCTGTATTCGCTATGCAATAATAGATATGTAAGGAGTTTAAAAATGGTACAAACATCTTGGGAAATGATTTGGTAGTTTCTAAACAAAAACAAAAACAAAAAACCTGCATCTACCTTAGGACCTAACAATTCCATATCAAAATACGATAAATGAAAGCAAGAGTTCACACACCCAAAAAAAAAACACCGTACACAAATGTTCAAAGCAGCTTGATTCATAGTCAGAAACTAGAATGAATACATGTAATCATTTGAAAGAGAATGGCTAAATTAATAATGGTATATTCATATAATAGAATATTATTCAACAACTAAAAAATGAACTACTGAGACATGCAAAAACATGAAGAACCTTGTAAACACTGTGTTCAGTGCAGGAGTTCATAATGCATGACTTCAATTATTTGAAATACTAGAATAAGCAAAACTAGTCTATGGTGATAAAATCCAAACAGTTGTTGCTAATGGGGGTAGTTTATTGGGAAGAAGCATCCTTTGGTGGGTGATGGCAGTGTTACCTGTCTTAATAGGGGTATGGATTATACAAATATACATAAGTGTCAAAACTGATCTGTTCATTTATGATACATTATGCCACATTAAAAAAAAAAAGCAGATGGCATAAAAGAAAGAAAAGGAAAACATAGTGAAACCCCAAATTCACAATGCAGAAATTTTTAGGAAGAAACCCATTCATACCATGGAAGCAAAAGTTGCTGTTGTTTTACTAAATCATAACTGATTACATCAAAGTCAGACATCTTGTCAAATACGTGACATAAATCAGTTAGACATCAATGGCATCTTTTTTTTCTAAGCAAAGTTTTCAAGCTTGATTGCCTTTCCTAACGCAAGGGTGAGTCATCAAGCTCCAGGTCATGATGAGTGCCTCTCAGGGCCTCAGCTCATGCTGCTCCCTTACATCAGTCTCAAGGGCCCTCTCTCCCGCTGTAATGGAGCTCACAGTCAAAGTGGGAGAGAGAAAATACATAAGTATAAAGGCATGAGTAGTTGTTAGCCAGAAAACTGAAATTGGGCAATAGTGTCTGTAAATTAATGTGAATTGCTAGCAATTGTTCCAGGCAGCGCCTGGTGTCTGATGAACACCTATGAAGCACCTTCTACACATTAGTATTTCTGGGCCTCGGTTTCCTCACGTGGAAGGCTGCAGCTCCAACACCTACCTGACAGATGTAAGAATACATGAGACAAATAATTTGCCGGAGGATGTGCACTAGGAGGCGGCACAGCCGAGATGCCAGCATCGGCGTCCACAGCCGAGCTCTGCGTCATGCTCATCGCCAAGTCCAGCGTTCATGTTCACCGTCTCGTGAGTTGCTTTTGAATGTCTTCAGCACGCAAAAGCAACCAATCACAGTCATTTATTTTACGAAATGGGGATTATTCCACCTTGGAATTGGGAACATTGAAGAAATGGCCATGAATATTAGCAAACAACTGAAGAACTAAAATAAATCTCCTTTTTACTTTTAAATGGACAAAGTAAGGGGATGCACTTATGTTACCAAGCCAGTGCACTTGAGGAAGAAAGAGCAGCTCTGCTCCTCATAACGAGCCTAACTTCTTCCTTCAATTTGTACACGTGAAAGCCAAGAATTTGGGATTGTGAAGTAGAAACCAGATTACGTGGCTTGATTCTCATTCAGAATATTCAAACTCAACTGTCTCTGCCTGGAAAAAACTTAACGTTTTGTCAAATAATATGGCTGTATCCTAACGTGCCCTTAGTCCCCCGTTCAGACTTATGATCCTAAAATGTTGCAATGCAGTCTTCATGAAGCAGCTGCTCTTTGTTGACTGGTTTTTCTTAGTTCCCATGGGTCAATTTCCTTCCACCTGTGCCTAAATGCTGACAATTAGATCATGACTACACAGGTGCCTAGAGGAAAAGAAGAAGGAAACAGAGAAAAAGAAAAAAAAAAAAAAAAGTCTTGGGAAGCTGCAGAGACTTCTATTGCGGAAAGGAATGGATGCCTGTTGCCCTCCCCCAAACACGGCCCTGGTCAGGCAGACTGGGGCGCCCAGCAATGGCACTGACCCAGCCTCCGCGAGCAGCGCCCGCCCGACTGACAGAGGGCTCGCATCCCTCAGCTGTAGCTTGTGCTCCCTGTGCCAAGGAGCACGGGTACCGTCCCAGCTCCTCCTCCGCCCACTCACTGTCTCCCTTTCGCCTGTGCAGTGGTTCCTGGCAGAACCTCTTATGCCACCTCCCGACCATCCCGGGAAGATTTGGCGGCTGGAGCCCTGCGCAAGAGCTGTAGGCAAGAGTGGGCGCCAGCCCCTCCGAGGGGCCCCTCCTTCACCCCGGCGGGGTGGGTGGGGGTGCCCGAGTCCGCACTGATGACGGCTCTAGCCTGAGCTTTTGAGGGTGAGGGGGGTGTGGACAGATCCGCGCTGGAGCGGAGCGCGCACCCGTGGGCTCCTTGCAGCTGTGGCTCTGCCCTGGTGGCGCGAGGGCGTGAGTGCGGCGGCTCCCCGGCTGTCGCGGATTTCCCCACCCCTTGCGCAGGAAGAGCCTAGTCCTACGTCCCCCTGTCTCTCCCCACACACACCTCCCTGGGGCTCCTTTTGGATTTGCTGGGGCTTCTGGTCTTGAGAGTCCTGGACTGTTTCCCGGGGAGGCAGCACTGGGCAGAGCGCCCTCGGAGCCGCTGGCGCCGGCCCGGGTTCCCTCCGGGGTCCCAGCAGCTGCTTCTCCGTCTTCAGCTCTGGGCCGCGGATTTCGCCCTCCCCGCACTGAAGCTTGCAGCGTGGAGGCTCCCCTCGCGCTCGCCCGGACTCAGCTGCAGAAGGGGGGACCCACCTCGCGTCTCCCCCGAGGCGCGCACCTCCGCCGCCACCCTCCACGCGCCTAGGAAGTTTTGAAGGTAGAGAATCTGGGCCCCTCAACTTCCTCTGGACATGAATCAAACCGCAGGAGTCTCCAATAGCGTCAGGTGTCCCCCGGGGAAAGGCCACAAGGTAAGGGACCCGCGACGGAGGGGGCTGGCGCGGGGGCAAGGGCGCAGGTGGAGGCTGCAGTTTGCCGGCGAGTGTGAGGAGGGGGCGTGAGCCGCCGCCGGCGCCTCTGCATCGCCTGCGGGGGTCCTGGAGTGAAGATGGTTGGCGGATCTCGGGGGCTGCGAGAACGTGCGGTGTTTCGCAGACCCGCGGCCAGCAGTAGGGCTCTGCCCGTGCCTCCGCCCCCGCCGGCCACCCGGGGGCTGCAGATCGCACACCGCGCCGCGGCCGCTGTGGCAGGTGCAGCCGTTTCCCACGATTGCGGGCCTTTGGAAAGAAGAGGTCAGAGGTGGGAGGCACAGCCCCTCCCCATTTCAGAATCAGACCCCCTGGGCCGGAGCCTGCAGACGAGCTCTTCCCGGGAAGCGCGCGAGGCTCTCCCGCAGGCGCCCGCGCTGGCTGGTGTCACGGACACGTGCTTCATTAACTTTAATGGAGCAACGTGTGCCTGGAATTATTTCCAGGAAATTAGCGACGTTTAGAGAAAGGGGAGTGGACAGCGGCCTAAGGAATTCTGGCAGAACCTCTCTAGTAGCGGAGTATGAGGGACTTGGGAAACGTTTACTCCCACGCGCGAAAAAAAAAAAAAAACCCCGATGGCCAGTGAGGTTCAGGATTCCGCGCGGAGCCTGCAACACCCGCTACCCTTGGCCATGTCCAATATGCCTCTGCTATCTGCCGCTGATTAATTCCGAGGAAATTCTTTACCTGGGTTACATAGGGAAGCCGCACAGCAATGCATGTGACAATGAACTTTACCATATTTTTGAATATTTATATATGTTTTTTTTTAACCCGAATAAAGGGGTGAGCACTGTGGAGCTTGGTCCTTGATATCCAGCCTGAATTTATGCTCTACTCTCTTGTTTTCCACATCTATTTTTGTGTGTACATTTTATATAAGGGCATATATGTTTATTGGCTGTTATTAGAACTGTATTCCCATTCATATCTACTTGTTGGGGTTTCGAGCATGTATTAACCCGCAATGTCAACTCCAGACTATCTACTCGTTTGGAATCGAAGTGAGTAATGATATTGAATTCATTGGATGGATAAAGGAACTCGTGGTCTGTTTGAGTTATGTAAAATGAGGATTTAGGATTGAATACTTTTACTCAACTGAGTAAGTAATATTAAGCATTTTTTTCTATCAGATCATGATGAAATATTTGAATCAGCAAGTCATTTATCTAATCCCTGTTCTCACTACGATTTGAGTAGTTAAATGTTTCACATTTACTTAATATCCACAGGAAAAGTATTTAATACAGAGCAGTCGATATAAAAATTTTGAATTAAAAATAAAGTTTCACACATCAGTGATAATGTAGTAGAGACATCTGTGGAGTTGAGAAGATCATTCAGGAATTTCCTTTAAAAAATGCCTTTGGCTCCAGTACTAACGTAGCTTCTTGGAAGAATTTGACTGTAGGCTATTGACACCAATAAAATTTTCTGGCAAGTGTTGGAACACACACCAACCATTTAAAAGGTACTATGAAACCTGTTAATCATGAGTTAGGATCATCTTATGCACCTATCAGGTGTCCAACAAGTGCTTGCTCCACTGAATCATATCAGTAAATAGTCACCATCAATCACCCATTTAATAAACATGGTTGACCCCTATTAAGTTCCAATAATATGAGAACTGAGAACCCAAATATGAACTTAGACTTTGTCTTCAGTCTCCAACATGCAGTTCTAGTCATACCCTGTCCTTCTTTCTTTAAAATCTTTGATGGCTTAAATCGAGACAATGGTGAAATCCATTAGCTAGAAGGAAAAAAAAATATTCAATTCCTTTTCTCCGAGAAGAACCCACTTAAGTTGTTGTTTGCCTGCAAAGTTCTCAGTTTTGGAGTTTGTCTTGTAGGTTTCTGTGGTGCAATAACAACCTTAGAGGCTGAAATGATGGGAGTTGACGTATTTATGGAAGTTCTGTAGTAGATAAGAAATGAGCAGGTAGCAGGAGTCAACAGTCAGCACTGGGAAGTGCTGGATGAACCATGTGATGTTTAGGTCACAGTATTTTTCTAATAAATTATAAAAATAACATCAGTTTGGTAGATGTTCTGGAATAGTTGTTTTTCCATTGTGTTTGCTATTCTTAGAGTTCATCTTGGGAGACTCTGATGGAAGGAAAGGCATCAGATTCTTAGGAAAATATTTCAGCTGGACTCGCTTTTGTTTGGTCTCATTCATTTACTGATGACTGGCATAGCAATTTACATCTGGCAAGTTCTTATCATTTGTTCTTGTGCAGATATTTCTTGAACAACATTTGTTGTCTCTTTTAGGATGGTGTTGAGTTAGCCTTCTAGATGTGTTATTTATTGCTAGGTTCATTATTGCGTATTGAACCCCTAGAATTGGAAAACAAGAGATCTTGTTGCAGCCTCTTTTCTCCTGAGCATGGGGGCAGCCAACCACCTGCCAACCACTGCTAAGGATCACAGGGTGAGCCACCACACTATTGGCCCTAGCAGAGGCAGGAGCCATGGGTCCTGAGAAGAAACCTCCAGAAGTGATAGTCCTGTGGAATTGGCTCCTGGAAACTTGAAGGCGGTATTTATTCTTGAGCAAAGAATACAAACTTAAGTTTTACAGAAAATGTAAACCACAAACAAGACTGTACAACTTTAGCCCTGGAAGGTGGTACTCACCTTCTGAGAAGAAAATAAGGATCCCCAGATGAATAGTTAACTCCAGCCAAAGTAGGACCTCTCCTTTCAGCCTCAGGTGAAGAGAAAGCAAAGGTTTGGATTGAGTTTCTTTGCTTTGATCTTTTCTGAACGGGAAACTTCTTTGTGTCAGTATGTATTGTATTAGGCATCCAGAAAAGTATTACCAGTGCTTCCGTCTCTGGAAGCAGCGGAGGTAGCTGTCCGAAGCTTGGCCTTTGGGATCCTAAGGTACCAGTGTCATTTTGGATAAATTGCTTAACCTCTGTGCCTAAGTGTTATAAGACCTTCATGGTGGGAGTTTCATGAGAGTTCAACACACGAATCATGTTTGGGGCTGGCAGCAGGACCTGCCACACAAGAAGAAGCATTACATTACCTTTAAGTACCCAAATCAGGGAGGACAAAGCAACTTCACTTTAAAACCCTTTTCATTAACTGGTACATGTGCTTTACATATATTGTTATCACAGCTTCTCTCTCTCTCTCTCTCTCTCTCTCTCTTTTTTTTTTTTTTTTTTTTTTTTTTTTTTTTTTTTTTAGACAAAGTGTCACTCTGTTAGCTAGGCTGGAGTGCAGTGGCACGATCTTGGCTCACCACATCCTCCACCTTCCAGGATCAAGCAATTCTCCTGCCTCAGCCTCCCGAAAAGTAGTTGGGATTGCAGGCACCCACCACCACACCCAGCTTATTTTTAGTAGTGATGGGATTTTACCATGTTGGTCAAGCTGGTCTTAGACTCCTGACTTCAAGCAGTCCACCTGCCTGGGTCTCCCAAAGTGCTGGCATTACAGGCGTGAGCCACTGTGCCCAGCCAATGGCCTCTTTTTACATGGTTGCCTCTCATAGGCAAACAGCTCCTCAGCAGCAGGCCCCAGAGGATATGCGTAGGGTGAGACAATCATTAGAGTGTGGGCTTTGCAGTGAGACAAATGGTAACTTGGTAAACATCACACAAATAGAGCTGCATGTGGCATGGTGGTGTGTGCCTGTGGTCCCAGCTACTCGGGAAGCTGATAAAGGAAGACCATTGGAGTTGAAATCCAGCCTGGGCAACACAGTAAGATGCCATCTTTAACTACCTCCCCCAACCCCAGAAAAAAAAAAATCACACAAGTAGAAAGTAACAAAGGAAGGACTAATTTATTTTTACAAATCTGGAAAAAGGGAATAACATATGCATTATCTCATATAAGCGTTAAGAAAATCCCCGTGAAAGAAAATGCTTGCATTTATTACATGACAAAGCTCCATATCAAGCATGGAGATGGGTCCTAGGGAGAATTCTTTGTGTCACTTACATTATAATTTGAGGCTCCATTTTATCTAAAATTCTTCAATCTATCTGATGTTGTAATTGTTTGTATTTTGTATCTGTTTTCTCTTTTCTCTGTTTTCAAGAGTATCTCCTTATTTTGATTTTCCGTATTTGATGACTTGTATGTGACTAGCCATGGTTTCCTTCATATTTATCCTGCTAGGACTTCACTAAGCATCTTGAATCTTTAAATTCTTTCACCATATTTGGGAATTTTGTATCATTATTTTAAAAAATATTTTTCCATTTTAGTCTTTCTTGGGATGACAATTGCATATATATTACAGAGTTTATATTGGCCTACAGATGCATATAGCACTTAAGCCATTTGATAATTAGGATCAGCATAACAGATTCCATAAGCACTTTTTCCAGTTTGTAAGATTCCTTTCCTAGCCATTTTTGCCAATGAGGAATCTAGCTCCGCCAGGTCCAAAAAAACTGTCAATTCAGAAACACACTTAAGGAATAAGCAATCATCTTGTCTGAGGGTAGAGATAAAAAATCTCTGCTTTCCATTTATAAAGGTGGATGTTTAACATTCTATTTTTTCTTTTCATTCCACTCTTCTCTCCAAAGCCAAAAGGGATGAGTTATCAGCCCACAAATCTCAACTGATTCTTTGCACTGAAGAATAGATGTGAAACTTTGGCTCTGTGGGTTTCAATCTGAACTCAACTATCAAATCCTCTCAGTGTCAAGGACTCACTTGGTGCCTCGCTGATGATGGCAATGATTAATAATCATAATATCTCCTGTTTACCCATTTGCGTACCTAGAATTCGGCAAGAAGTCAATCCTTGTTCATCACTTGGCACTATTTTCTGATGAGGAACATCCTATTCTACCAACGAATTAGTAAAATGTTCGTGTTTCTTCTCAAGATTTTCATCCTGTGAAAAAGCTGATGAAGCTTTTGCCTTTTGAAGTTGCTTATGACCCATGAAAAGGGTCACCCTCACAGGGGTTTGCTGACTTTTGCCACCTCTAGGTATCTGTGGAAATTTAATAGACCTCTTACCTTCTACTTCCAGTGCTTATTTCACCACAAGGACAGGGAAAACAAAGATACAGCCTGTGGTCTCAATCTGGCTTATGTGTCTGTCATTTTCCTTTTAGGACATTTATAAAAAGTATTAATCAACTCAAGCCATTTTGACTCAATAAAAATACATTTTCTTGCGAAATACTACTCATGGATCCCACCAGCATTTTTACTTTGACTTCATTCGTAAAGGATATATGTTTTCTGGATGTAAAATTAGTTGACAGGATTTTTTTTTTCAGCACTTTAAAGATGGCATTCCACTGAGATCTAGAATTAGTTTTTTCTACTGAGAAATGAAGTCATTTGATTCATAATTACCTGCATGTAATGTGTTAGTTTTCTTTGTCTTTATTTAAGATTTTTCTTTGGTTTTCATTATTCAAATATTATGTGTGTAGGCATGATTTTCTTTATGTTTATTCCCCTAGGCATGCAAAGATCAACTTGAATCTTTAAACGTATCATCTTTGGGAATTCGGTGGCCATTATCTTGTCTAGCTTTTTTTCTGTCCTATTCTTAATTTGTTGACATGACAATCATGTGTGTTTTAAACAGCTTATATTGCTTTTCAGGTCTCTGAGGCTCCTCATTTCTCCGAGCTACATTTCTCTCTGTTTTTCAGATTTAATTTCTGTGGCGGCATCTTCATACTTAACGACTCTCTCGTCTGTGTTTGCACATTCAGTGCTTAGCTGCAGATATTGCATTTTCAAATTCTAAAATATCCCGTTTGTTCTTTTTTTTTAATTTCTATTTTCTGCTTGGGTTTTTTTTTTTTTAAATTCATCCTGGGTATCTTTGTTGTTTAATGAATTGGTCTCATTATAATACTCACTTTAAAATCCTTGTAGGATAATTCTAACCTCTGAGCTTTCTTAGGATTGATCTGTGTTGACTGTATTTTCTTCTTGAGAATATGGACCACAGTTTAAAAGGTCCGTGTATGTTGAGTGATTTTGAATTTTATCCTGGGCATCATGAATGTTGTGGAAACTCTGGATTCTGTTATGTTTCTCTGATAATTGGTTTTTCATTTTTATGAACACTTAAGTTGGATGTCAACTCAAATACAAGTTTTGTTCTTTTATCCTCTTGTAGCTCATTCAGCACCTGCATGACTCAGGGGGAACTAGAGATTTGGAGGCTGCTCTCACTAGCTTTCTGAATTTTGGAATCCCCTTTCACTTTCTAAGTGAGTTCTTTGCAAGACTAAATCTCTGTGAAGCTTTTTTTGTTGACCTTTACTCAGTCTCTTTTTAAATTTTTCTATCAGTTCTTTCTCTCTTCCTTTTTCATTTTCCCAATTTTACGTTTTCCAAAACTCACATTTTGATAAACTATCACTTGTTAAATCTGAAGGTTTTCATGCTCTCCCTTTTTTTCTTCTCATAAAAAGCAAAACCCACTTCAATGCTCTCCCTGGGCCAAAATACCTCCTGTCTCCTTTCCTTTCTTTCCTGACCCTTCTGGTGTGATCAATAGAACTTCCCCCTCCTGGGAAATTTCATCCACTTTCCAGACTTTTCCTCAGTCTATGCTTCTCAGGAATTGAGCGTCCACCTCCTCCTTTTCTTAGCTTAAAGAATTTCCCTCCTGGATTTTAGCACTGATTCCCTTTCGGTGGGAGGCCCTCCCTCTAAATGACTAGATCAGCCCCCAACTCACAGGCTGTGGGACATGACAAACTCACGTGAGGCTTATGGAGTTTCACGGATTGCTACCACGGCATAATATGGTTCTTTTCCTGCCCCTTTTCTTTTCTCACACACTCGGCTTCAGAGCCACCATCTACAGACATGAGTATCTCACAGAACCAGAGTCCCGCTAAGAAGGGGATTTTTATGATAACCCGTGCTTGCGGGTTCCATTCTCCAGCTTGATTTTTCACTTAAATCTCAGACCCTCCCCCCAACTCTGATCCCTACACCTCCCTGTCCCTGAGCCTGTAGCTCTTCCTGAATTCCCAGTTTCCCTCATTCTGACCATTGGTATCTGCCATTTTCTGTGTCATGTCTAGTTCCTCCTATGCTGAAGAATCTTTCATCCCTAATACAGAATATTTGAAATTAGGATCTAACTTCAGAGGTTAATTTCATTCAGTCCTCTCATTTCAAAAAACTGAGATCCAACAAAACACAGTGAGGGAGCCAGGGCTCAAACCCCCTGTGCCTGATTCTAGGTTTGGGCACATTCCATTATACCAGGCCGTTTTCTGGTTCATCTTCCATCTGAGCACACGGTGAAGGGCCATATCTGATACACACTTAGGCACCGGGAAGGTTAGTGACTCAGCCTGAAGGACACTTCACTAATGCTCACTGTTAGCAACGGCATGCCTAGTTCACAGTTGTTCGTATCCACCATTGCTCTTCATACTAAAAAGAAAGTTTAGTTGTTTAATTGGTAATTTCTGGAAGAAATAAGAAAGTGTACCCATATAAATAAAAACAAATACATTCTTTTTACCACCCAAAACTTAAATAATCCTCAAGTATGTCAGAAAGTTTACTATAATGGATAGAACATAAATTACTTTTATGACTTCCAGGATATTAGTGAAAATCTATTTATGTTATTTTGGCTTTATGTTTTATTGATTTCTAAAATTTTAATTATTCTCATTTTATCGGTAAAATACATAAAATGAATCTAAGTTCATGCATAAGTTAAGGTTCCAGGAAGAGAGGGCAGTAAATGAGTAGTAATTGTTTTTTCTGGTTTTATTTGTTGGATTTTTTTTTTAAGTAAAAAGCTATACCTCAAATGCAGTATTTTAATTATCTTACATCTTGTACCTCATGAAGGAAATAGTGATTGGAATTTTATAGCACCCTCAACTCTAATATTTTTCATTACAGTCTCAGCAATATGGATTTAGTCAACAGAGATGAAGGAAGTTACATAACTCCTTGCGGGTGCCTTCCCTCATCTTTAGGATTTTAGAAAGTTTGTATTATTTTCCTACTATAGAGACATAATGTGTTTATTCTTTCAGTGTGTGTATCTTCTTTTGTGAAAATTTCAAATGCAATATTAAGAGATCATAAGACATTTAGGCATTATGAAGCAATTTAAAATTACATCTGACAAAATGTGTGCACACAGCAGAACAAGTTCATATTTTTCATAAACTAAAAAAGCTGATGATTCACTGGGCCTTTGTGGAAGCTTCTTAACTGTGTGACTTCATATGGAAAAGCTTATCCAGTAAAGGATGATTTACCAAGGTACAGTGGAAGGAGGGAAGCAGGAAATCAATAGACTCGGCCTTAGCATTGTTTGAGTGGGGCACCTAAGGGCACCTGTTACGTGCCAGGTGGGTGGTCACCACTCTCTGGGCCTTTGTTCACCTGTGCGAAAGCTGAGGACATTCAACCAGGCTTCAGGGTCACATCAAACTCCAACTTTACAATATTCCAACCCTAGAAAGAATCATAGGCCGGGCGCAATGGCTCATGCCTGTAATCCCAGCACTTTGGGAGGCTGAGGTAGATGGATCATTTGAGGTCAGGAGTTTGAGACCAACCTGGCCAACATGGTGAAACCCCACCTCTACTAAACATATGAAAATTAGCTGGTTGTGGTGGCATATGCCTATAGTCCCAGCTACTTGGGAGGCCGAGGCAGGAGAATCGCTTGAACCTGGGAGGTGGAGGTTGCAATCAGCTGAGATCACACCACTGCACTCCAGCCTGGGCAACAGTGTGACACTCTGTCAAAAAGAAAAGGAAAAAGGAAAAAGAAAAGAATGAACCATAGACAAAGTGGTGGCTATTACTAAGACATCCTTTGGCATAGATAATGAAAAATAATCCCACAGGAAAACACACGTAAGGGAAAACCTAGGCCAGTAGATGTACTTTAGACTCAGTGTGACAATAATGACCCCCAGCAAGTCCTTTAGGGAAAGGCTGCCTTATAGGTGCTAGGCTCATCTTCTCAGGGATTCTTAATTGCTGTTTTTCATATTTAGTGACTATTACACTCACTGCATAATTTTATAAGGTATTTAAGTCAGCTAAGTTAAGAAAGGATGTCTTAAAAACAGGGCGAAAAAAGATTATTACCTCTTTTGTTCTTGAAAAAGATATTATAAATACTGGACACCATGTTTAGTATCTTGAAAAAGGTATTATAAATACTGGACACCATGTTTAATAAGTATATTGAGGAGTAACTGCACATATTTAGAATGTATGGCTTAATAAGTATTGACATGTGCACATGCGCGTACCCATGAGAACGAGGCGGAGAACATATGTGCCCGTCCCAGAGGGTACCTCGTGCTTCCCGTAATCTCTCTCTCCCTAACAATTCCACTGCCTTTTTCCATCCCTAAGGAAAACCGATCTTTTCTTTCTGTTAATATGTATACTTTCCATTTTCTAACGTTTTAGATGATGGAATTATTAAAGTATGTGGTCCTTTCTGTCTGATAACTTTCAGTAAGTATAATTATGTTGAGATTTATTCATGTTGCAGCATGTATCACAGTTGTTTATTTTGTTGACAAGTAATACTTGATTGTATGCCTATGCCATGGTTTGTGTATCTATTCACATGTTGAAGGACATTCGTGTTACTTCAAGTTTTTAGCTATTACCAAAAAGGCTTTTATAAACATTTACATACAAGTTTTTGTATAGATGTATGCTTACATTTCACTTAGGTAGGGTAAATACCTAAGGGTGGAAAGCTAGATTCTATGGTATGCATATGTTTAACTTTTTAAGAAACTGTTAAATTATTCTCCAGAGTCATTTTAGAATTTTATATTTCTACCTGCAGCTCCTAATGCTTCCAGGTCTCCCAAATCCTTGCCAACACTGAAAACAACCAATCTTCAATATGAGCCATTTAAATAAGTGTTTAGTGGCATCTTGGTGCAGTTTAAATTTGTATTTTGCAATGGCTAATGATGCTAAGCATCTTTACACATACTTATTTCCATCGACATACCCTCTTTGCTAAAGGGTTTCTGAAAATCTCCAGCATATTTTTAATTGGGTTACTTGGTTTCTATTTAGTTGAGTTTTTCATAAACTTCTTTATCAGCTATGTATTTGAAAAGTTTCTTCCAGTCTATGGGAGTATATAGTCTATAAATAAATTTATTTATTGTTTTAATTCTCTTAACAATTACTTGTTTGTGTGTGTGTGTGACCCAGTCTCACTCTGTTGCCCAGGCTGAAGTGCAGTGGTGTGATCTTGGCTGACTGCAACCTCCACCTCGCAGGCTCAAGTAATTCTCCTGTCTCAGCCTCCCAAGTAGCTGGGACTACAGGTGCCCACTACTATGCCCAGTTATTATTATTATTATTTTTAGTAGAGGTGGGGTTTCACCATGTTGACAAGGCTGGTCTCAAACTCCTGACTTCAGGTGATTTGCCTGCCTTGGCCTCTCGATGTACTGGGGTTACAGGTGTGAGCCACCACGCCCAGCCAACAATGACTTTTGAAGATGTTTGCAATGTGGATAATCATATGTGAAAAAAAGAACTTTGACCTATCCTGACACCATATGAAAACATTAACTCAAAATGGATCATAAATATAAATATTCAATCTAAAACTGTAAAAATTCTAGAAGGAAACATAGAATGCCTTTGGGCTAGGCAAATGCTTTTTAAATATCTGTGAGTTTATCCTTTCCATCAAATTTGGAAATCTGAAGGCATTGTTTCTTAAAATATTTCCCTGCTCCCATCTCTCTCTCTCTCTCTCTCTCTCTCTCTCTCTCTCTCTCTCTCTCTCTCTCTCTCTTTCTCTCTTTCTCTCTTTCTCTCTCCCTCCCTCCCTCCCTCCCTCTCTCCCACCCCCATATGTGTGTATTCTCCTTCAGGGGTTCCAAGTGCTTGTATATTAGGCTGCTTGAAGTTTTAAAATATTTCAATGATGCTTTGTTCATTTTTAAATTTATCTTTTCCCTGAGTTTTATTTTGGGTTATTTTTATTCTTACGTCTTCAAGTTTGTTAATATTTTCTTCTGCATTCACTAATTTTTTGTGAATCCTTTCCAGTTTATCTTTTATTGTGTACAGTATCCATTTTCTCTCTAGGATTTCAATTTGGGTCGGTCTTGTTAATATTGTCCATGTCTTCATTGAACATTTTGCACATGTGGAATGAAGCTGTAATAATTGTTTTAATGTCCATGTTCAATAATGTTAAAAGTTGTATCAGTTCTGGATCAATTTCAATTGATTGAATTTTCCTCTTAAATAAGATTTGTATTGTCTTGCTTATCTGCAACCATGATAATTTTTTAATGGATGCCAGATATTATAAATTTTATCTAGTAAATGCTGGATACTTGAATATTCCTATACATATTTCAGAGCTATTTTTCTGGTACTCAATTAAGGCCCTTGGAAATAATCTGATTCCTTCAGGTCTAGCTTTAAAGATTTACTAGGTGGAAATGTAATATTAATTATAATTAACTATGGTTATAATTAGCCCTATGCTCAGTCTTAGGGCTAATTATCCTCACTACAAAAATAGGAGCCTTTTGTGTATTCTATGAAATGTCCATGAATCATGAGATTGTTTTAGAGTGGCTTGTCTGAGCAGGTACTATTTCCTATCCTGGGTGAGTGTTAAGGCACCACTGCCTCCAGTCCTTCCAGGTGATTCTGTTCCCAACCTTGGAGAGTTTCTCTCATGCATGCCCTGTTCTGTATTCAATTAAAGTTTTCACGGAGCCATCAGCAGATCTCCAAAGCTCTCTTTCTGTGCTGCTTGCTTCTCTCTCGGACCTTTTAGCTGCAAACTATAGCTGCCTTGTTCTCCCCAGACTCTCAGCTCCATCTGTTTAGCTCAGAGAGTCTCCTGGGCCCCACCTAGGTTTTCCATCATCCGCTTTAGTCTGAAAACTCTCTAGGGCAGTAAGCTCGAGGTAACATGGGACTTGCCTCACTGACTCCCCGTCTATCAGAAATCAGTGTCCTCCTTTGCTTTCTTTGGATCCAGTGTCTCAAAATATGTTGTTTCCTATATTCGTACAAGATTTACTTGTTTCAGGCAGGAGGGTTCATCCATCTCCTGTTTCTCTATTTTGACTAGAAGTTGAAGTCTCTTGGAAAATTTGCTAGTATATGCCTTTTGATTTTAGAAACATGACTTTAAAATAAAGTGGGCCTAAAATGTATGAGAAAATTTTAATCATACTAAATTTTATGCTAAATACATCAAATATGTTAAATACAACTAAGAGAAACCCATACTATGCATATCAGACACGAATTATTTGAGGTCTGACGACTAGAAGATACTATGAGATGAAAAGAGTGTCAACAATTTGACAATTCTTTCTCCATCCTTCCACTTTTCCACACTTTTTCAGGAATGTCATCTTATTCATTTTGCAGCAGCCACTGGGGTAAATAGGTAAGTATTTATTTTTTCTCCCCTCCTTTTTTTTTTGACTGAGGAAATTGAGCTACACAATTACATGTGGATCACTTATGTTCAAAAGCTAATAAAATCAAGAAATGTTTTCAAACTAAAAAGGTTTAATTTTGAATACTATTTAATCTTTTATTGAGCAAGTACCAATCCATGCTTCATTCAACCCATATGTCTATCTTTTAATGTACTCAATGCTGAGTATCATCTCGGTATTTCATAAGCATTGGACTCCCTGCTGTTACTCCTTTATTAAAAAAAAAAAAAGCTAAGAAGCTATTATTTTTATCAGTGAGTCAGTGTGTGCACAAACCAGGCAGGAAACAACAGGATAAAATACCCAGGGACGGTGAAAAGGAATAAATTCAAACTGTAGGGTTTCGGTTTGTCACGAGAAAGAGTGGTCAGTATGGTTTAGGTAGGAAAGACTTACCAGAGGTAATGTGACTCGTTGCTTATTCTTGTAGTTATGTGTCCTGTGATCATAGAAGTATGTAGACTAAAGTCAGTGTAACAAACATTTCCTGCTTCCCCACATGATAAGTGTAATCCTTTGTAACCAAGGGACCTACAGAGTTTTAATAGAGAGTTATTACATAACATTTTCTATGTTTGATTTTGTTCATTTGTAGTTGTAACCATGAAGAATAGATTCTAATTCCCTCCAGTGCAGGAACTCTGAAGCTTTACTTCCCCTTTGTAAACGCCAAAAGCCTGAGAAATTATAAAGAGCAACATGATATGAAAAAATAAAAACAGTACAGCAACTTTTCGCATCATCTTCCATCCTATGTAGGCTTTTGCAATGGTTCCACATTCCTTGCTTAATCTATTCATCCACTGCCAATTGGACATCTGTGTAATAGAGAAGTTATTCATTGATTCCCAGGCCACTTATCTTCTAAGGGATTAAGACTCTACCCACAGCTTCTTCTCTCCTATTTGAAACACAGGACTCTGTCTCCTCCTAGATACAGACTAGGGTTGAACAAGCACTCCCAGGGGAACAAAGCCACTAGTCGGGCCGTGCCAATCAAATCCTCTCTTTTGGAAACTTGAACAAAGACATAGAGATTGCGATGAGAATTTGAAGGACACGGTGTAAGATAACAGACTGACAGCTGTGTGTGGTCATGTGCAGCCTGAGGATGACCATTGAGAAGGGAAGGCAGAGAGCCGCAGAGACCGCAGAAATGATGGCGCTCTGAATCCTGAAGAGCTTGCCCTCTCTTTCTGGTTGCCGTTGTGTGAAACTTATCTTTACTTCCTTTTACTTCCTTTTCAACTCTTTTTCAGTGTTCTGAGATGTGCCATTACGTAAAAGTGATAGAAAATGAAGAAAAACCATTAATTCCTAGTGGGATTTCCTATTTTTACTCCCACTCCTTATTACCACCAAATAAAACTGTTTTTGTTGAGAAATCTTTTCTATCAGCCTCTTTGTACTCTTGCTTTGCATCCCAGGAGGTACAAGTAAGAAAACAGAAGATCTTCTGAGTTGTTTTCTAAGTAGAAGTGGGAGTGATCGCTATTTTCCAGATTAGTGTTGGATACAGCTCACCAGAACTGAATTTATCAGAAAAATAGAGGGTATCTGTGAGGCTCTGTGGCAAGAGATAAAAGGGAATAAGGAAAAAACAGATGCTGCTGGCAGCCAGGAGATGTACTTTGGGGAACAGAATAGAAACATTACGGTGCTGTACCTCGCGTTTTAGAGAAGTGTCAATAGAAAGCTCCTGGGTTTACTAATGTGTCATAAAGCTGGATTTGGGCATTTTGTGGCACTTGGAGTTGGGTAGTGTATGTAACATTGAGCAGAGATTCAAGATGGGAGAGGCAAGAGCTCAGACTGCCCAAGTGGGGCTCAGAAAATCTAGGTTACATTCATAATACATTTGCTTGTTGTTTTTATTTGCGCTACTTTGTATAGGCATCTATTTTCTTGCAATCAAATAAGCTCTCATGAAAATGATGTATGATGTGCAAAGTATCTTAGCAGCTTCAGTAAGAATTAGATATGTTCTCCACTCTTTCATGAATTCACCCGTGTTATATGGGTAAGTTAGACTCCAGGGACAATCATAAAACAGCCTTATTCTTTTCTCCAGCTGTCCCTTTAGAACAAACCTCTGTCTAGTTCTAAACAGAACCACACTGATTTTTGAAGATAATACAGCTTTTTTTCCGGTTCCTTTTGCATTACAAATAGTATCATTGGCAAAAATCAAAATGCCTGCCCTAGTCTAATATCACATTATTGGCTTCAGGATTCATTCAGAGAGAAGCTTTTCCTCTCTCTGAGCTTGTGCGGCTTTGGGTCTGGAAGCCTGCACTGGGGGAGGGCGGGAGGCCCTTGTCCTGGTCCCCTTCCTGGCATGTTCCTTACTCCTCCTCTGCACTCACCAGTCTCACTTTCCCACTTCTCCAAGGTTGGGTTCAGGGGGAAGGGGAATGAGAGAAAGGATACCGTATCACGTGGTAGATAACAGTTCTCATCTGGTGATGGGTCTCTCTGGATGTGACAAATACATAAAGCCATACTTTTTCTCATGAGGAGCTTTTGGGGAGCTTCTTTGGAGACCCTCACATAGAATGCCAAAAGATGGCTTTAGCCTCTTCTCTGGCTGTGATGCCTTCACACATCCTCACACTTCCTGTCATCACCCTCTGCTGGTCCTTCGGCTCTGCTGGGTGGAGTTTCTTACAGAATGGTTCTTGGCATTCATTCCCCCATGTGGTCCACGTCTGGCTCATGAGAAACACCCACCTTTTCCCACCATCACCGGAAGCAGCACAGCTTGCTCCCAATACAGTCCCATCTCTTCACATTGGGCTGCCTACAGTTTTCCAGGTGGGCTCTAGGTACCATTGCTTGAAAGACAGCCGGTTCTTCAAAGCACCCATTTCAGGCTCTCCGAAGGGCTCTGTGACACCTTCTCCTTTGGCTTGTGCTAAGAGGAAACCTATACTTTCCTTTTCCTGACTCAGTTGTACATCCTTTAGTCCCTTCTTCCTACACCCAGAAGACGAGGATGCCAGAGAATTCCACCCACTATTTGGAAGTTTCCTGGGGATGATTATAAACGTGCACTCACGGATTTCATACCCTTTATCATTTTTTAAAGAGTGTAACAGGTCACCCTGGGCTGCAGGGATGCTTGGCAACCATTTTCACAGCTTTTAACTTTTGGTGCTCAGTTGAAACTGAGGTAGGAAGGTACAATTAAACTTGGTTATCTTTCTATTTGCAGTTATCTTGTATTTATTAAATTCCAGGTCGTTGATGATATATGTAAATTGTCAGTGCTATCTACATTCAGGGGGTGTATCAGGAGGATGTATTTTGGTTTGTGTGATTTTAAAAGGATTCAGAGCAGAGTTGAGGTTTCAGCAGAGCAGTGGAGGACATAGCATGTTACTTGAGGCTATGTTGTACCTGAAGAACACATGTAGCCTCACCGAAGTGGAAAAATCCCATTTTCTTTATACACTGTACTGCAGTTCTTGGTGTGCTCATGCTTATAGAAAGAGGGAACCCTTGAATGACTTATTTCCTTTCATACTAAAATCCCCCTGTTGCAATGCTTCTAAAACATCATTGTCCACACATGCCATCTGGGTGCCCTTGTTAAAATGTGCATTCTGATTGCGTACGTCTGGGCTTCTAGTAGGTGTGGGGTGGAGCCCAAGATTTTGCATTTCTTACAAAGCTCCCAAATGATGCCGATGCTGCTGGTCCTATGGCCACACTTTCAGTAGTAAGGCTCCACTGCTTTTGCTGACTCACATGTAATGTACTAAAAAATATATTTTGTCATTTATGATTGACAAATCTGTAGAAGCTTTTCATTTTGTGAAAACAATCTTAGTGGTAGCTTGCACTTAACAGCCTCTCGTTTCTTGGAACTGGGGTTAGACATTTTGGTGTCATTCATTTGGAAAGGAAACTTGAAATAGGAACAGAGGGAGTGAGGTTCCCATTGTCAGCTGTGCTATCAACTTTTGCTATGTTGCCATTAACAAGCTTTATCATCTCCAAACTTGAGCCACTTTCATTAAGTTTTTGTGTTAAGCAGTCTCCGGAGGTCTAGCCAATACCAACCTTCTATTGCTAAATATATTATATGTTTATTTTATCTACTCACCTATATCATAAAAAGTTGGAAGCTAAGTTTTTATTTGTACCTATATTTTCCTTTCTGGAATAAAAAATAGAACCTTGCTATTAAAGATGCTCAATAAATGTTTATTGATGATGAAGTCAAGCTTTGACAGTGAAGATATCAGAGTGACTCTAATGAGAAATCCATGAGATTTTTTAATCTAGCAAATTTTTATTGCTGAATGACGTTTACTTGCTAAAATTCAAAATAATAAATTCCATAATGTTCATACATGCTGAGTTTCTCATCCCTGACTTTAGGTCACAGAGGCAACCTCTCCAGAGTCAAATAGTAACAGTTAAAAAAGAGCTACAAACTTTATCATTATAAAAACAATAACAGTTTTTTTTAAAAAGCCCCCAAAACACCCCAAATATATTTCCTGGCTCACATATTTTAGTGACTCTATATCAATAAAACCTCTTGTTCTCTTTAAGGTATACTAACTATGTCACAATCCAAGTAATAATTTGAAAAAAATCAGTGACTGAGCTATGAGTTACCATTCTGTTGGGTTGTGGGTTGTGGACCAATAAATTGAGGAAAGTCAAGAAAAAGATTGATGGAAAAGTCAGAATGACCTGGTTAGTCTTTAAATGATGTGTTATTACAAACAAGGAAATGTCACTATGACATTTACTAGCTAGAAAAGAAGGCGGTGGGGGGTGAGGAGGAGTAAATGGTGTATGAAGCCCAGAAATTCCTCCTTGATTATCCAAGTGACGCTGTGAAGCAAACGCTTCCACCTACCAAGGAGAGCAGAAAAATGTCCACTTTCCTTCTACCTATTACATTATAGCTCTTATTTTAAGGGATAAATTGTCCAAATTGCTGCAATAAATCCAATTTTGATGATAAGGACAGAACATTCAAGTCTAAAACTTATGTCTTAGCCAACTTTCAAAAAAGTGAAACTTTTTTTTTTTTTTTTAATTTGGACCCTTGCTCTTCTTGCTCAGGCTGGAGTTTAATGGTGTGATCTTGGCTCACTGCAACCTCTTCCTCTCAGGTTCCAGTGTTTCCCTGCTCAAACTCCAGTAGCTGAGATAACAGGCACCCACCATAATGCCCAGCTAATTTTTTTTGTTTTTGTATTTTTACTAGAAATGGGGTTTCACCATGTTAGCTGGGCTGATGTTCAACTCCTGACCTCAGGTTATCTACCCACCTTGCCCTCTCAAAGTGCTGGGATTACAATTGTCAGCCACTGTGCCCAGCCTATAAAAATTGAGAATTTTTTAAAAATAAAATGAACACACTGGGAACAGTTGTGTACCTGTGGCAGGTGAGGCAGAGGCAGAACCTGGGTGCTGAAGAATGTGGGTGAATCAAAACTGAGATTTTGACCAACACAAGCTCTTTTAAGAACTTGAAAAGTATGTCAGTATCTGAAATAGAAGGCTCAATGATAGAAAATTGATAGTAAAACTAGGGTTACAGACAAAAAATTATTTGAATCTAGGTGTGAAATTCTTATTCCCAGAAGAAATAAGCTAGAAAGTTAATCTGTGATCAATAAACCAACATCTAGACATTATGAAGATATAGTTAAAAATAAATAATATACCTTTTTTGTGTAGAAAAGAACTTTGTAATTTTGTTTCTTTTCTCAGCAACCTGAGAAAAGAAAAAGAAGTTGATGGTAATTAGGGAAGAAAAGGGAAAAGTTTTATCCATGGATTAAAGGAGAAGGTACTATATGCTGAAAACATATAATATCTTATCTCACTTAACCTTCTCAGTAATTCCAGGAAGTGCATTAATAAGGAGAACTCAGAGATGTTAAGTAACTTGTCGAAGATCATGAGATTCCTTTGTATGTCTGTTTGTTCATATGTAGGCATAAGATCAGCTTTAGTACTATACTTCCAAAGAGTTTTTCAATGCACCTGTGCCGATTTATATAAGGGCTTCAACCCTTGATGTTATCACACTTCCGGATGTGGGGCTTCAAGTGAGGTTATGGAGGTATCCCTGTGTGGTTTTAATCTGCACTTTCTTGATGACTAGTGAATATTAAACACTTTTTCTTATGCTTATTGGCCATGTATATTGTCTTTAAATCTTTGGCTCATTTTATTTTGAGTTCTGTTATCTGTCTTCTTAAAAAATGATTTTAAAACATATTTTGAAAAAAGTTCTTTGTCAGATATATACATTGAAGTATATTTACCTCTTTTGACTACTTTTCGATCTCTTAGTGATCATTTTTGATGGGTAAAAGTTCTTAATTTTAATAAAGACCATTTTAACAACAACAAATTCAGAGCTGGGCTTAACACCCAAATTCTATGAATCTAATAGGTTATTTCTAACACCAAACTAGGTATTAAATAGTGAAAAGGAAGTAAATAAATCAAAATGTCCATTTAGCAATTTGGTCACTAGTTAAATTGGCCTTTGAGTAAATAAGTTTCTTCTTCATTCTCGGAATGGTACCACACAGTAGAAGTGTCTTCCTGGAAATGATGGCTCTGATTTACTTGCTGAAAGATCATTGATTTTCATAGGGTGATCTTGTATCCATTGATCTAAAAACTTTTTCATTAGCTCTAGTTATCATGGTATACGCAAATCATAACAGTGATATCTTGTTTTCCATGACGTGTTGTTCCTGTTTTTTTTTTTCTTATGTTGTTTATATAGTGTATATTTAAGGCATACAAGGTGATATTTTGATATATGTATACATTGTAAAATAATTACAGCAATCAAGCTAATTAACATATCTGTCACCTCACACAATCTTGGTCAGGACCTCCAGTGCTATGTTAAACAGTACTGTTTCTAGCAGAAGTTACTCAATATTCTAGCATAATTGGGACACATAAAGGTATGATTTACTAAGATAGGGAAGAATGAGGACGGAATAGTTTGGAGGAAAATATAATCATCCCTGTGATAAACCAAGGGGAGACACTTAGTAAGGAGCTGGCTATGAAAGTCTCTAGCCCTGGATGTAAGTAAAGCAAAAATAAAAATAGCAGAGCATCCTCCATGAGTTATGGTACAGCATAAAATGGTTTAACATAGGCATTGTTGAAACCCCAAAAGTATGAGAGATAAAATGGAGAGAATAAATGTTTGGAGAAATATTGGCTAAGAGTAGTCCAAAAATAATTAGAAAGACCACACTACAGATCTGAGAAGTTCAAGAATACTCTATAAATAAAGGCCAATATAAGCGCATATGTGTACATAGACACAAACACACACATGACATGTGATGGGAGTGTAAATTAGTTCAACCATTGTGGAAAGAAGTGTGATGATTGCTCAAGGATCTAGAAATAGAAATATCATTTGACCCAGCAATCACATTGCTGGGTATATACCCAGAGGATTATAAATCATTCTGTTATAAAGACACATGCACATGTATGCTTATTGTAGTACTGTTCACAATAGCAAAAACTTGGAACCAACCCAAATGCCCATCAATGATAGAGAGGATAAAGAAAATGTGGCACATATACATCATGGGATACTATGCAGCCATAAAAAAGGATGAGTTCATGTCCTTTGCTGGGACATGGTTGAAGCTAGAAACCATTATTCTCAGCAAATTGACACAAGAACAGAAAACCAAACACCACATGATCTCACTCATAAGTGGGTGTTGAACACTGAGAACACATGGCACAGGGAGGGAAACATCACATACCAGGGCCTGTCAGAGGGGTGGGGGGATTGGGGAGGGGTAGCATTAGGAGAAATATCTAATGTAGATGATGGGGTGATGGATGCAGCCAACCACCATGGCACTTGTATACCTATGTAACAAGCCTGTGTGTTCTGCACATGTACCCCAGAACTTAAAGTACAATTAAAAAAATTAATGTCCAATAGGTATCTGGAAAATTCCTGAATAGTTGAAAATTAAACATGTTTCTAAATAACCTGTGTGTCAAAAAGAAATTGCAATGAAAATTCAAAAATAATTTGAACTACATCAAAGTGTAAATAAAGTGTATTAAAATTTGTGTAATGAACTAAAGTCATGCTTAGAAGAAAATTTATACAACCAACTAAATTCTTATGTTGGAAAAGAAAACAGATCTTAAATCAATTATCTAAGCTTCCCTCTTAAGAAACAAGAAGAAAAGCAAGTTTTACCCAAGGCAGACAGAAGGAAAGAAATAATAAAGATGACAACAAAAACAAAAAATAAGAAGATAAAGAAAAGAAAAAAATCGAGAAAATCAATTAAACCAAAAGCTGGTAATGTTTAAAGATCAATAAAATTGATAAACCTGTAACTGAACTGACCAAGAGAAAATAAAAGACACAAATTTAAAATGTAAAGGAGAAATTAAATGAACAAGTCTATGCCCATAAACTGATAAAAAGCATAACTGCCAAATATACCTCAAGAAATAAATAAGAAGAATATGTTTATACCGATTATGATGACTGAACTTAAGACTGTGTAGGCAGAAACAATTTAATAAAGGTTTACTGGAAGCCAGATATGAGGATTGACTGGGGAAGACACACCAGCAAAGGGGTGTGTTCCAAAGTCTGTTATGAGTTGGAAGGATTATATAAGAAAGTTTAGGAGAAGGAAGGTGGACTCCTCATATCAGAGTTGTCCTTTTCACTGGAAGTTACAATATGGAGGTTACAGTCATTGGCTACAGATTGCAGCATACAGCCTAAAATGTCTGTGTGCAAGACAATTAGTAAAATTTCATGATTCAAAAACAAATCAGCAATGTCTTTGTCAGTGTTGGTTGGTTGTTTACATGTTAATCAGTATGTCAATAGTTTGAAGAACTGACAACAACATTTGAGGCGCTCACAGTAGGATTCTTTATTCAAAGACAAAAGGTAAAACATGAATCATACAACAGTCCGCAGATGGGTAATCTGGAAGGTTGCCAAATGTGACCTAAGGTTTCCAATTAATTGAAATAATAGTTAATATTCTTCCAAAAAGGAAACTTCGGGAACAGAGGGTTTTACTTCTGAATTCTATCAGTATTTAAGGAATAAATAGGGGCAGGGTGTGATGGCTCATGCCTGTAATCCCCACCCTTTGGGAGGTTGAGGTGGGAGGATCACTTGAGGCCAAGAGTTCAAAACCAGACTGGGCAACAAAGCGAAACTTCATTTCTATGAAAAATTTTTAAATTAACCAGATGTGGTGATAACGTGCTTGTACTCATAGCTACTTAGGATCCCTTCAGCCCAGGAGGATCCCTTAAGCCTAGGAGTTCAAGGCTGCAGTGAGCTATGGTTGCACCACCGCACTCCAGCCTGGGTAACAGGCAAGACCCTGTCTCAGAAAAAAGAAACGTAATAAAATTATATTCAACTCATTCTAGAAAGCAGAGAAGACAGAACTCTTCTCAACTCTATTAGTGAGGCCAGCACTAATGTAATCCCAGAAACAGGTAAAAGAGGAAAAGAGAATTAAAAACCAATATCCCTCATGAATAAAGATATACATATTCTCAATAAAATACTAGCAAATGCTATGTTTCAATATATAAAAAGAGTAACACATCACAAGTAAGTCAAGTTTGTTCCAAGCATACAAGGCTTGTTCAATATTTGGAAACCAATCAGTGTGATTCACATTAGTACAGCAAGTAAGAAAACTAGATGATTATAGCAATAGACACAAAAATTAAATTGGAAAATAAATTATAATATCCACTCATGATAAATAATTCTCAGTATGGTAGGAATAGAGTGGAGCTTATTTAACTTGATGGAGGGTTTCTACAAACAAATTTACAGCTAACATAATTCTTCATGATGAAAACTGAATGCTTGATCTCAAAGATCCACTCCTGTTCAGCATCACACTGGAAGTCCTAGTTTAAAAAAATAAAAAGTCAGGAAAAGAAAAAAAGGCCTCAAAATTTGTATGTAAATAATAAAACTGCCTCTGTTTATTTGTGGACAAAATGGCTTTCTACGTGGCAAAACCCTCAAAATCCACAAAACATGTTCTAGAATTAGTGAGTTTAGCAAAGTTACAAGAGTCAAGGTCAATACACAAAAATTAATTGTTTTCCTATTTTCTACGGTATATATTGTAATTGAAAGTTTAAAAACTACCATTCAAAATAGCAAATAACACAAAAATGAAACACTTTGGACTAAGTATAAAAATATTTACAGGGTCTGTATGCTGAAATTTATAGAACTGATTAAAGAAGGTTTTAAAAAGCTAAATCATTGAGGGAATATACTATTTGCATTGTTTGGGAGATCTGATATTTGTAAGATGTCAATTATCCCCAAAATTATATGTATGTTTAATGCAATCTGAATCAAAATCTCAAAGGGATATTTTACAGATATTGACAAGTTCATTATAAAGTGTGGAAAGGCAAAGGAAGTAAAATAACCCCCCACAAAATTTGAAAGGAAACAACATAATGGGAATACTCATACCTGATTTCAAAGTGTATCTTAAAACCACAGCAATCACCATAGTGTGATATTGCCAAAGGATAGTGGTAAGGTTTGGCTGTTACCACACCCAAATCTCATCTTGAATTGTAGTTTCCATGATCCCCAAGTGTCATGGGAGGGACCTGGTGGCAGGAAGTTGAAGCATGGGGGCGGTCACCTCCATGCTGTTCTCCTGATAGTGAGTGACTCCTCATGAGGTCTGATGGTTTTATAAGGGGCTTTTCCCATTTGCTGGGCACTATTTCCTTGCTGCCACCATGTGAAGAAGGACACATTTGCTTCCCCTCCCACCATGATTGTAAGTTTCCTGAGGCTTCTCCAGCCAGGCTGAACTGGGAGTCCATTAAACTTCTATTCTTTATAAATTACCCGGTCTTGAGTATGTCTTTATTAGCAGCATAAGAATGGACTAATACAGATAGATATACAGTTCAATTAAACAGATTGGTGTCCAGATATTGACTCACACAAATATAGCCAACTGATCTGTTGCAAAGATGCAAAGTAATTTTACAGAGGAAATATAGTCTTTCCAACAAATGGTGTTGGGAAGATTGGACATGCATATGAAAAAATAAATGCCCACCCATAGAAATATTAATTTAAAATTATAGACTCAAGTGTAAATTTAATCTATAAAAATTTCTTTAAAATATTGGGGAAATATTTGTGACACTCAGAATCATATACTACGTCAAAAGCAAAATTCATAAAAGAAGCATCAGTAAACAGACTTTGTTATAATTTTAAAACTGCTGCTCTTTGAAAGACACAGTCGAAAGAATGCAAAGACAAGCCACAGGCTAGTAGAGAGTATTTGCAAATTACATTTTTGACAAAGGACTTGTATCTAGACATGTAATGAGGTCTTAAATCTTAACAGTATGAAAACAACCAACCCAGTCAACAATGAGAAAACAGATCCAAACAGAAACTTAACCACAGATGTGTGGATGAAAAACAAACACACAAAAAGATTATCGATATCATTAGTCATTATGGAAATGCAAAAATTCAAACCACAGTGAAATATCACTGTAGGAGTATTATTAGAATAGATAAAGAGCAGCAACAAAACAAGAAGCTGACAACACGAAGTTCAAGCAAGGTCACAGAACAACTGGATTTCTTGTGCTGATGCAAAATGTTTCACCTCTCATGGAAAAGTGAGAAGTTTCTGATAATGTTAAACATATATCTCCCACATGGTCCAGGCATCTCGTCTCTGGGTATTTATTCAAGAGAAATGAAAAGGTGTGCTCACATAAAAGCTTGTACAGGAACATTTATAGCAGGTTCATCTGTAAGCATCAAAAGCTGGAAACTACTTAGGTAACTTTCAACTGGCAAAAATGAATAAATACGTGTAGTATATCCATACAACTGAGCACTATTCACCGATGAAAATAAGTATTGATTCGTGCAACAATGTGAATAAATCTTAAATGCATTTTGATAAGTCAAAGAAGCCAAAACTCAAGGGACTAATATCAACTAATGTCATTTTTAAGACATTCTGTAAAAGGCATACTAAGAGAGGTACAAATGAAATCAGTAGCTGCCAGAGGTAGAATTAGCTGGGAGGGGCTGTCTGCAAAAGGATACCTCAAAGGAATTTCTGGGGTGATAAAATCATTCTGTATTTAAATCTTGATAGTGAATACATGATTGTACCTGTTTGTCAAAATCTGCAAAATTGCACAACACATTGGTGAGTTTTAATTTATGTAACAAAGTGCACACACAAGATATTTGGGGAACTCAAATGGAATAACAATTGTAATAAATGAAACTAATCCTATGATAGATGAGTAACACAACCACACAACATGTGGGGCAGGAACAAACCAGTTACTTTAACTGTGACTTGATACTGTAAGCCCAAAGGCAAAAAGAGTAGCGCAAAATGCTAAATTCTGGTAAATTTATTTCTGATAAGGTTATGTGTTAGCAACTCCGAAGTTACTTTATATGTACATATTTAGGGTTGAATACGTTAGTAAATATATTGTAGATAATGAAAACTGAGTTTTCCATTGTAAGAGAAAGATTCTACATATAAAGAGGGAAGGCTAGAACAAACCCTGGGACGTTGGAGGGAGGTTGGTGGTGTAAGTGTGAATGTCTGCATTACAAATATATATATATATATATATATATATATATATATATATATGCACATACACGGATGTGCACAAAAATATAAATGTGTATATAGTTGTTATGCCTACACATATTTTTGAGTTCTGGCCCTGGATAGGGCTTAGAAACAATTAAACCGCCACCACAATGAATGTACCTGTTACTCAGATCTTGTATTTTGTGGGGAATGAGTTCAGGTTTATTGAGGTATAATTTTTATATAGTAAAATACACCCATTGTAGTGTATATTTTTATGATATTCAACCAGGTACACAATTCTACAACCACCATGATAATCACAATAAAGTTTCATCACCTCAAAATATACCCTTGTGCCCTTTTGTTATTAATCCCTTCCCCTCACTTCCAAACCTTAGTGAGGGCCAGTATGGAGCAACTGAAAGTCTCATACACTGCTGGTGGAAATGTGAAATGATGCAGCCACTTTGGAAAACAGTTTGGCAGTTTCTAGTAAAGGTAAATACTCCTTTACCATAGAGCCAGTCATTCTATTCCTAAGTATTTACTCAAGAGGACTGCAGACTGTGCCCACACAAGACCTGTATGCAATGGTTTATGGCAGCTTTATTCAGTCATTCGGAATGAAACAGCTGAAGTTTTCGCCTGTAGGTGAATGTGTGGCTGGACTTCAAGTCCGAGGTTCTTGGCATCACTGGCTTCAAAGAATGAAGGAGCCGGCCTGAGCGCCTCGGTGAGTGTTACGGCTCCAGTACAATTCCAGGACCGAAAGAGTGAGCAGCGATGCAGCTTATTAAGCAGAGCAATGTACAGCTTCCACCTAGTGAAAGGGGCCCCTTCCGGGGTGCTGCTGAAGTTTGGGTGGCTGGAGATTATCCTCTGAGTTATTCCCTCCCCATTCTTGTTCTTGTCCAATGAGAGAGGTTTTTTTTTTTTTTTTTTTTTTTTTTTTTTTTTTTTTTTTTCAACCTTTTTCTGGATTGATTAATCTTTGGATCCTTTACTGGATTGGCTACTGTTTTCACACCTTGAGTCAGGGAGCCTCGACCTCTAGGGTTCCTGCCCTTAAAGGAAGCCCCTAAGAGCCAGAGGCAGGAAAAGTGGAAACAAAAGCCCCTAGCCAGCCAGAGGAGGGAAAAGTTCCTCTAACAGAGTCCCTCAGATGGATGAACAAATCATTACTTTCGTGCAGTGGAACACTACTCAGCTACACACACACACACACAAAAGAATTTCTGATGCATGAAGCAAAATGGACGAATCTCAGAAAAATTATGCTAAGTGAAAAATGGCAGAATCAAAAAGCTATGAACTATATGATTTCATGCACGTAATGTTCTGAAAAGAATGAAACTGCAGAGACAAAGATCAGATCTTATGTTTTAAATATCATTTTCCAATAGAAGGAACTAGGGTATCTTGGGGAAGTGGTGAAGTTCAAGACTGGGGCAGAGAAAATTTAAGATAAGCATGAAATATCTTGTGGTGTCAGATAATCAGTAAGAAAAAACAAAAACCAAAAAATGAGAACACTCTATTATATTTGTTGCAAGCAAGATCCACCATTGAATGCTAAAACTGGTGAGCAAAAGTTCAAGGAAAATAAGAGATTTGCATATTCTAAAAGATCTTCCCCAGGATATTTATTAATTACTCAGGAAAAGATAATAAATAACTTTCCAGTGGAGAAACCTGGCAGATACCAAGTAATCAAGGTAAAAATCATCAGTACTAAGATACGCCCACATTTTATACCTCCTGATACAATGCACTGAAAAAGACACATGGATTCTATGTTATTCTGGCCGAAAACACATAAACAAATCTAGTCGGAAGAACACATCAGACAACTCCAAACTCAGGGACTTTCTGCAAAATAACTGACCAGGACTCTTCAAAAGTGTCTAGGTCATGGAAGACTGAGGAACTATCAGAGCTCAGAGGAGATGAAGAAGATGTCCTTACTAATTGTAATGCAGGCCCTGGGATTGGATTCCAGAACAGAAAAAGAACATTAGTGACACAGTTGGGAAAGTCCAAATAAATTCTTTAACTGATACCATTGGAGCAACATTAATTTCTTGACTCTGATAACTGTGCTGTGATTATACAAGATGCCAATGGTAGAGAGGGTACATAAAGGATAAAAAATTATCTCCCAATATGTAACATTTTTACAAATATAATTAATTTGTTTACCCCAATGCCAGTTGGGGTAATGTCAAAAGTTACTTCAAAATAAAGTGTTAAAAAAACAGGTGCTACAGAGAAGAGTATATATAAGGTGACTAGCATAAAGTTGGTTATCATTGAAAGAAAGAGCAAGCGAAGGAAGGCTTGTTTGTGGAAACAGAATGAATGTTCAGAGAAGGAAGCAGAGAATCAAAAAAAGAGAATAGTGTCTTGCAAACCAAGAAAACAGCATTAATTGAAATGTGTTCCTGAAGAGTATTCTTATGAAATAACTCCTTCAAATAGAGAAATGATTCCATGATTATTCAATCTTCCTGAAATCAGCAGGACCTAACAGTGTAATACCTGTAAATAGTTTTAAACAGGCTTCACTACTGAACTTTTTAAAAACAAATTGAATGGTTCCCAGAATTATTTAGCTATGAGTACTCAACTGTGTTTAAATAACCTCTTGATGTCAACTTTATGAAAGCAGCATAAAGTTGGTGCCAGGTGCACAAACACAATTCACAGCACATAGTTGCCATTTATTTATTAAACAAGTATTTATCATACACCTATTAACATCCCTGGACTGTGGGATCTGAAGAATGTCCTTGGGCAAAGCTCTAACACACACAGTGACAGGATAAGTATTGTGATTGGCAAGAGGATAATGGCATTTGGGAAAATAGGAGTAAATAACCCTCAGAATATGGGGGTTGAAAAATGAGGAATAGTTTAGCTGTGGGCTGCTAGTAAGAAGAATGCAGAGAGGATCTGGATTGGGAGTTAGTCCAGAAGGAAATGTTACAGTGACTAGAATGTGTTTTTCATGTTGATTAATTCTACCTTCTGGTCCTCCAAGTTTCCATTTGGGTTATGATACAAATATGTGAGCCTTCAATAAAAATGTTTCCCCATGGGGTGGATCACAGCCTGATGTCTCCTTGTAGTTTTCTGTTTGGAGAAAATAAATATCATTTCAAACTACCAAAGAATGAATTTTTAAAAAATGAATGATTGCCATGATAAAATTTTCCTGACATATTTATTATAATTGCTTCTTGAAACATTTGTTCTGGGAGTCACTGATGAGGACTGGACCATTTTAGTCACTTAGGTGTATTCTCTAAATTGTTTTAGAAGAGAGAGTTTTTCATGCAGATTAATGAATTTTCTGTGCACATCATGATAACGAAGCATTAAGATGACTCCTGTGCCCATTTCTCACCTTGCCTCCGCAGACTGAACTCTTCCACCAGCTCTGGACTGACTTTCTGTTGCCTTCATTTCACAAAGTTTCAGTCAGAGATGAGAAATAGCCCTGAAATTTGCCTCGATTCTTCACTAATCCAGGATCAAAATTCCCCAGGACTGCAAGGGAAGTTGTTATGCAGGGCAGTGGCCGAATTGGGCAGTAGTATGTGGTTAGCAATAGAAGATATTCCTGTAGGAGCTGCACTAAGTTGCTTTTTATCTGGCTGAACCTGGGGAAGAACAGCTGTGGTTCTCCTGTAGGAACAGGGAACAGGCACACTACTTACACTCTGTTCTCTTCTTTCCAGATCAGTCCATTTGAGAGATGTCAGGCATGGGAGAGTAGTTTTCCCTGTGAAAGCTTTTCTGCTTATCTCAGGAGAGAGGGAAGGTAGATTGGTTTCCCCTTATTCTGCTATCCTCACAGGAGTCACGGTTTATATTGGTGAGATGCATGGAGACGGGACGTAATTTGAGTCTACCGTGAAAGACTCATAGCTGGGTTAGATTAACCTCTCCTGGGAACTTGCCTCTGAATCACAGTGTATCATTCCTTTATACAGAAAAAGATGACACCTGATGAAAATAAACTAATTCAGTCATTTTAAAGATATTTGAATGTTAGCTTAATTTATGAGATGTTACTGTTTTTAATCAACTCATAAAGCAGTAATTATTAACTATTTTCAATTCATAAACTTCTATAATAATCTGATGAAAGCTCTACGCCTTTTTCCCCGGAGAATAAACACATGTGTCTGACATTCAGTATTGAGGATTCACTCTACAAGGAATGATCAGGATCATTGTGGTAGACACTGTTGTTTTCTCCTCAATATCTGTGTACTCATTTATGGTCACCATGCTCTTTGGGAGGGTTTAGCCCTAACCCCATTTTTTGGGCAGACCATGATTCCGCTCAGACAATAGTACCCTAATCAAAACAAAGTGATCAAGTCTAGCTAAGCCAATCAGTCCTTGACCATCCCCATGTTATGGTTTAGGCATGGCCCAGAGATCTTAGATGACAGGACTTTTGCTGGGAATCTAAGATACAGCTGCTCTCTCTCTCTTTCTGAATACTGTGGTGGGCAGGTGTGAAGCTGGAATAACAGAATTCATTTAGTTTCCATGAAGGAAGTGAACCCTGGCACCGTGATGACAAAGCTGTCAACTAGAGGCAGGCAGAACCAAGAGCACCACACAGAAAGACAGCAGCAGCCTTGAACAAAACATGAAGAAATGCACTGGTGGGTTGACACTTAAGCAGTTATGTGAGCTCAAACCCCCTCCGTGGGTAGGCCCTTTCTGTGTAAGCTGTGTTTTCTATTATTTGCAACAAAATGAGTTCTAAATGATGTAGTTATTCAGTGCTGGCTTTTCAGGTACAGATGTGCTGGAGAGGGAGTGGGGAAAGAAGGGTCAGAAAGAAAGTGTTAATATCTCTCTGGTATGCTTTCCTACCTGTATAAAAATGGAGCTACTGTTGTGTACTGTTAGTGGTGTGAGGGTTTTCTCAAGAATGGAGATAGATTCACCTCTGGCCCTATGCAGCTCTCCACCCTGTCACTAGTCTTAACCTATGGTCACCCAGGTTCTGGTCAAGGGCCGTAGGAAAACCAACCGGATAAGAGAGCTGAGCCCCTGCAGCCTGGTTTACTTAACGTCATGGGTGCTACCTGTATAGACCCCCACTCTGCTGCCTGGCTCTGTGGTAGTTGCTGAAATTCAGAATGTGGCCTGCAGGTGATGTGCTGATGTGATGATTTATTTTTACTTTGTGAAAGTAAACTTCATTGAATAAGCAGAAGCAGGGAAACTGACAAGATCTTTATGAAGCCAGTGGGAAGGGTAGTATGCGGGGCATATTAGAGATGCCCACAGAACACAAAGCAAGAAATAGTGTGTATCAGTCTGTTCTCACACTGCTATGAAGAAATACCTGAGAGTGGGTAACTTACAAATAAAAGAGGTTTAATTGACTCACAGTTCCACATGGTTAGGGAGGTCCCAGGAAACTTAGAATTATGGCGGAAGGTACCTCTTGACGGGGCAGCAGGAGAGAGAATGAGACCAGGTAGAAGAAATGCCAGATGCTTATAAAACCATCAGATCTCATGAGACTCACTCATTATCACAAGAACAGCAATGGGGGCAACCACCCCCATGATTCAATTACCTCCACCTGGTCTCACCTTTGACACATGGGGATTATGGGGAATACAATTCAAAGTGAGATTTGGGTGGGGACCCAGAGCCAAACTGTAATCATATCATAGTATAAATAAATGTACATTCAGGTGTTTCTGTTGGAGGAGTTTTTATTTTTTTATTTTTTTATTTTTATTTTTATTTTTTTTTTTGCCACAGCCCCCTGTAACTTTGGACATGTCATAAAATCTGTATTAGATGTAAAGATATGGAAGTTGAAAATCTTTGTCACCTTTTACTACCCAAAGCCTTTTAAAATGACAATAAATACTTACATGTGCTGATGATCAGTGTAATTAGTACAGTTATTTTGAAAACTGTCATTATTTACTAAAGCTGCATATGACCATACTCCACCTTCCAGTAATTTCACTGCTAGGTGCACACATAGGCACCAAGAGAAGATAGATGGAATATTCCTAGCAACATTGTTATAGGAACCCCAACTTGGAAACAGTGTTAATGTTTATCAAAATAGAGTGGATGAATATCCTTAGTATTATTAATACATTAGAATATTACATAGCTACATGCAGCAACATGGAAAAATCTTGTAATCATATTTGTAAAGGGAAAGAATCCATAATGTGTGTGTAAACCCGTAATGCTCTATCTGGAACACAGTAGTTACCTTATAAATGTTGGTTTGCCATTTCTCTTGAAATTTAATAGAATGTAAGATAGAATTAGTGCTCAGTAAGTAAATTGAATGGAGTTTTCCATTTCTTGTTGTATATCTAATGTGGCATTTAAAATTAAAGTTCATCAACAAACATAATAAATGTATAATCAGCATTTTGCAAAGAACATTGCCCTCATATAATCTAGCCTGTTTTGCAAATCCTAATTCATCAATCTGTAAACAAAAATATATATTTGCTATGCTTAGCATAAAGTTAATTGTAGAAGATGGAGTTCCTGAATTTGGAATCACATGGTAGTAAAAATGATAAAGAGTATTATTTTTAAACTTTTAGTCTATCCTACCTTGTTCCTTAATATTGAGATAGAATTATTTATATCATGGAAAAGAATCATATTGTTTGAAAGGTAGACATTTGATAGTCCCAAAGGTTTTAATTCTTCTTGTTGTTGAAGAATTCGTTTTGGATGGCATATTGTAATAAAATGTCTTAATTTCAGGTGAAGATATGACTTATGACTTCCATTTTAAATCTTAAACACCTGCAGAGTTAAATTGTAGTGAAGCTCATAAAAATCGCCATCTGTAATTAATGGAACATTAGATTTTTAATGATATGCTGTAGGAGTCTGAAAAGATCTAGTGGTCCATTATTAATAGACCACCCAAAAGAAGACTGGTAGGTTTTTTTCTTCATAATGCTGAATTTTATGGGGAACAGACAGGTGAAGAATGGTATAAAGTGGTTACAATGTTTTTCTTATTTACAGTATTTGAATAACATAGGGTAAGCCCTTAACAATATCAGACCGAAATTGAAGACTGAATAAGCATCCTTAATTACTGCAAAATAACCTCTTTTGTAGAATTTAGCTAATTTCCCAATTAATCAGCTTGCTGGGGGGAGAATGCAGTTATGATTATGTTCAGTTTGCAGATAATCCATAAATCCAGATAACAAAAAGACTGGTGGGTTTTTTTCTTCATAATGCTGAATTTTATGGGCAACAGACAGGTAAATAATGGTTTAAAGTGGTTACAAATCCATATAATGGAATCCATAGTTATCAATAGTAGATTATAGGGTTTTCTTGTCATCATTGTTGTTACTGATTTTCTGTTTTTTGTTTGTTTGTTTGTTCTTGACCTGTTGGTGATGCACAGGTGGGAACTGGAATGAGCTTAGATCCTTAGGTGGGCGGGAGGGACGCTTGGTAAGGAGGCAAGAGCTGGTTATCATGGACTGTCACAAACCCCGTCTCTCTCCACTTCTACTTCTGCGCATTCTGCTCTGCTTCCTTTGTGTGCATTCCAGTGTAGTTAACATTTTATTTTGTCTTATCGCTGGACTGTAAGCTCCATCAGGGCAGGGCTCTTTTTGTTGTTCACTGCTGCATCGCAGTAGCCAAGAACAGGGTCTGGCACAAGGGGATCCAATATACATTTGTTGACTGAGTTAATTATACACAATTTTAGCATTTTGTAGGGGTAATCTCATCCCCTATCTGTCACCTTTTCTATTTGTTGATCTTTTTCAAACATTCTCTAGGTCTGCTCCATTTTTCCAAATTCACTATGCTACATTATTAAAAATTTGTAAAATGGTTCCTCTTTAATTTTATAGTGGTAGTGCCCCAGAAATCAATTTTGATTTCTCTCATTGAGAAATGGGTACTCTGTGTGTGTGTGCGTGTGTGTGTGTGTGTGTGTGTGTGTGTGTGTGTGTGTGTATTGGGCAGCAATGCAGTGGTACCACCTTAGGTAACTGTACCTTTCAATCCTGGTCTCAAGCAATTGTCATCCTTCTACTTCAGCCTCCCAAGTACCTGGGGCTACAGGTGTGTGCTACCATGCTTGGCTAAGTTTTCCTTTTTTTTTCCTTTTAGAGATGGGCTCTTGCTATGTTTCCCAGCCTGTCTTTTTATTTTTGAAACTGTCTTTCTATCTTTACTAGAATAGTAGAACTTGATTGTTTTCTTCTAATGGAAATAAATAGCAAATGTGTAGGACTCAAGTGCTTCAATGTTTGTTATTTCTAGTGTAATATTTTATCTAGTGCTTATGTTTGCTAAGATAAACATATTTTATCTACTTGATATATTTGCTAAGACAGCATTGACTTTTGTGCATTTATTTTATAATTGGCCATGTACTGAGCTGACTTACATCATGACTAATAGGTTTTCAGTTGCTTCTTTTGACAGTTCTTGGTAGTCATTCACATCATTTTTGCTTTTGTTTTATAATTATATTTTAATATTTTTATATATTAAGCCTTCTGTTGGTTTTAATGACATCTGACGAGAAATACTAGTTAAAACATTAATGTAAGTAAATGAGGGATTGAACACATGAAAGTATGCAAACAGCATAAATTCACAAAATAATTCTTCAGGTGACAAAAATACTATAAAAATATTCTCATCCCTAGTAATTAAAACAATATGCATTAAAATGGTATACTACTATTTTAGCCCATCAGTTTGGGCAAATCATTCTTTTAAACTCCACCCAAATATTCTTGTCAGCACAGGAAACAAAGTCTCACTACTGGCAAGGGAAAAAAACAAAAAACGTGAAAACATTCTAGAAATGAATTTAGCACTACTTGTCAAGAAGCAGGAAGGGGAAGATTTTCATTTTAATAAATGTGTCTTTAAAAAGCAATTTGACAAACATGAAAAAGTTTATAAACGGATATTTATCATCATAAGAAAAAAGGCAGCAAAATAATGTCTAAATCCTAACAGTCATTCTCCAGTGATACTGTTTTTTGCACGTGCAATGTGGTTAAGAAAAGCATTTTATTTTTCTTTTAGAATTATAGATTGACAAGTAAAAATCCCATCAGAGTTTCAGTACAGTGGCTCATGCCCGTCTGTAATCCCAACACTTTGGTAGGCCAAGGAGGGAGGATTCCTTGAGGCCAGGAATTCAAGACCAGTCTGGGCAACATAGCAAGACCCTTGCCTCTACAAAAATAAAAAATAAAAAAAAACTTAGCCATGTGTGGTGGTGTGCTCCTACAGTCAGGCTACTTGGGAGGCTAAGGTGGGAGGGTTGCTTGAGTTCAGAGACTGAGGCTGTAGTGAATCATGACTTCAGCCTCGATGAGAACCTGTCTCTAAAAAAATTAAAATAAGAAAAAAAAAGTGGTTCATTTAGAAATTGATTTTAATCGTTATTTACAATTTCTGCTTTTTACCTATTGTGTCTATCTTTCTGCAATGATCTAAATTGGACAGGTGTTTCTTATGGGAACCTCTAGTGTGTACCTTAGCAGGTAGAGCAGTTGAAGAAGAAAGATATTATTCCCATATTAATGGTTCAGGACGGGTCCTCATCAGACTGGTGAGATTCAGGTCACTAACTCATCTCTACCATCATCAGATTTTCTTTTATGAAAAAAGAAAAGAAAAATTTTAAGTTCTTCAAGGCATGGAGAATATTTTCATAATATTCTAGGTAATTTTGTAGACATTACATCTGAACACCTCAATATATTAAATGATTATATTAAAGCTTGTAGGCTGGTTTGGGAAAAAAATTTTCTTTCCACATTTTGGGACACATCCAGCCATGTGTCAGAAAAGTCCCTGGAAGAATTTGTTTGAATCTGGAGGCACAGATCCACTGGCCTTCTGTAGCATTTGATAAACTATACCCTGTAGTTGCCAACTGAATAACCTGTTCAAAATTAAATAGTCTGTAGGCTTTCTAGACAGTTACTCACACATGCAAAAGCTTCACTGAAGAAAGAGTTCGATGAAAAGGATTCCATTAGCTCAGTGGCTCTGACACTTATCAGTTCCAATGCCCACTTTATGCAATGCCACAATTCATTGGTTGACATTTTAACATAAAATCAAGTTATTCAATGGATAGCATCTCACAGTCAACATTGGCTGGTGTGACACAGTTGTCGTTGACTGTACGTGTTTGCACCTCATCGAAGGAGTTTATACTCCTATAACTTTAAGTGCTATGGATTGTGATAACTGCTTGTGTACGAGTCTCAACTCCTTACAAATGTGTTTCTGGCTGAGCGTAGTGGCTCACAGCTGTAATGCCAGCACTCTGGGAGGCCAAGGAGGGTGGATAACCTGGGTCAAGAGTTCGGGACCAGCCTGGCCAACATGGTGAATCCCTATCTCTATTAAAAATAGAAAAAATTAGCCAGGCATGGTGGTGAATGCCTGTAATCTGAGCTACTTGGTAGACTGAGGCAGAAGAATCACTTGAACCTGGAAGACAAAGGTTGCAGTGAGCTGAGATTGTGACAATGCACTCCAGCCTGGGCATCAAGAATGAAACCGTATCTCAAAACATAATTTAAAAAAATTTGTTCCTGCTTGTTACCTGAAAATCTTCCATGGACACCTCCAGCGAGACCAAGAAACTGCCAGAATTATTGCTGGCTCTGGAAGAAAATTGAGGTGTCAATAGTGGAGCAGCCTTTCAGAAATGCTGTATCACTAATGCTCTTGCTGGCTTGGAAGATGATGTTGTGTCCAAAATTTCAAGTGGTGATAAGGCATTGTGTCCTAATTTAATTGCAGTGTGTTTTTGTAAATTTTATAACAAAATTTGTTGTGTCTTATAATCAATGCTATCTTAGATTCAATCCAGTAAGAAACATAATTTGTAATGTCCCCTTTATTATCCTTAAATAAAATTTATGGATAACAAAGCTACCTACATATGTAATTTTCAAGGATCAATCTAATCATCTGTCTACAATATGACAGATAAATAAAAATATATCACTATTGATTCATTATGAAAATGATTTTAACAACCATACCGGAATACCTAATGAAGTAGTCAGAAATTTATATCTATCTATGGCAAATAACACTGGATTTATGAGAAATGAGACAATCAGAAGCTATTCTTAAATAAGAAGCACTTGAATATAAAATACACAGGTACAGGTGGATGCTGGAGTAAAAAGTAATGCTATGATGAATAATAAGTGAGAAGTATTTGTATTGATGAGAGAAAGAAGAAAATCACCTTAATTAACAGAGATCTCACACCTTAGAAAATCATAAAATTTTGAAGTAGAGATAATGAGAAAGTGTTTTCATAGTGGGACTAGGACTTATTTCCAAGTGTAATATCAACATAATTGCCTTTGTTATGACATGAAATGAGGTAGTGAAAGCTATCATTGAAAATATGTTTACTCTTAAAAGTCCAGGTGTGCAGTTTTCTACAACTTAGGAAAGATTTTAGAGACAATGTATAATCTTCAAAGGTCAACTGAAACTATGTTAAAATATAGGAGCAGCTAGAGAATTTGTGTGGACCTCTGGGGATATTACCCAAGTAGAATGGAAAAAATAAGTTGACTATGAAATGAATAATTTAAGTAACTAATGTTTCTGAAATAAAGGTAAGTTAACTACAAAATGAATAATTTCAGTAACTAATTTTTATAAATTTTGGTAACAATTTTTATAAAATAAATGAAATCTATGATTGAAAATATGTTTACTCTTTAAAGTCCAGGTATGCATCCGTTCTCTACAACTTAAAAAGATCTTAGAGACAATATACAATCTTCTTCAAAGGTCAGCTGAAACAATGTTAAAATATAGGTGCATCTAGAGAATTTGTGTTGACCTCTGGGGATATTATCCAAATAGGACGGGAAAAATACAAAATGAATAAATAATTTCAGTAACTAATTTTTAGAAAATAAATCTCTGTCATTGTGCTACATAATTATTAAAATGTACAAACTGGCCATTATAGGAAATGTTTCTTTAAAGCATCTTTGTTATTGAATTCAATGAGATCACGAGTTTCATGTGGCTCCATTAATTTAATTGTACTTGGCTTTAAGTCTCCTAAGAGGAGACTTCATAAAGTTTGTTGAAAACTTCAGTCAACATTAGGTTAGCAAATATTGAATGCCTGTAGCTCGCTCTTTCTGTTGTGAAATGTTTCCGCTGAATACTGACAGTCCTTCCTGAAGCCTCATAGTCTTGATTAGATGATAGTACGTGAAACAACTAGAGAGAGATTCAGAAGAATGTAAAGTATGTGAACAAAAGAATATTGAAAACATGATCTGTTGTGTTCATTATAAAAGACAGGAGACTGACTGTTTTCTCCTGATAGTGTTATAAAGCTCAGTTGTTATCAGTTAATTAGAGGAAGCCTCTTGAAAAGTCCCTGGAAGAATTTGTTAGAATCTGGAGGCACAGATCCACTGGCCTTCTGTAGCATTTGAAAGACTATAGTCGAAAGTTGCCAACTGATGACCTGCTCAAAAGGAAGGTGGAGAAGGAAATGGCTAAAGAGTATTTTGGAATCTTAAATTGGCTTGATAACAAAGGGCTCTGGTGAACAAATCCTTGAGTTCATTTCTTCAGAGCAACTAGTCATTTTGGAACACCCAAGGAGCCCAGGAAAGGTCTCAGGAAATTAAAAAAGAGAAATCACGTGGTTTGTCTTTTCATGATGTAGTTGAATGCAGTTCTGTTAATTATGATAGCCAAGCTTTTATTCATCTTTATGCCAAGTTAATTTGTTATAAAAGTCACAGAAATGTTTGGAGAAGTTGTATGTGTTTTGTTGTCATGTATTTGTTGGGGTTTCATTGATGCTCTTAATGTAGTATACTTATGAATAAGTTAGAAAAGACTGACTACGTTTATACTATGTTATTAGGGTTCCACGTGAGAGTGTTCCATGCAGTGTCACTGAAACTTTTTTTTATGGCAAAGGGACTTAATATGATAGATAGATTTTGCAGTGCAGTGCACAAATTCATACCTATCCACATCTCCAGGAAGCTCTGAGTTTGAAAACTGATTTTCTTTCTTTCTTTTACTTTTTTTTTTTTTTTTTTTTTTTTTTTGTGATAGAGTCTCACTCTGTTTCCCAGGTTGGAGTGCAATGGTGTGATCTTGGCTCACTGCTAGCTCCAACTCCTGGGTTCAAGCAATTCTCCACCTCAGCCTCTTGAATAGCTAGAATTACAAGCACCTTCTACCACACCTGGCTAATTTTGTATTTTAGTAGAGATGGGGTTTCATCATATTGGTCAGACTAGTCTCAAACTGCTTACCTCAGGTGATCCACCCACCTTGGCCTCCCAAAGTGATGGGATTATAGGGGTGAGCCACTGTGCCTGGCCAAAAACTGATTTTCAGTATTCTTTGGTTCTTATAAAAGCACACAGAAACCTACTTAATCCTATTATACAATTGAAGTCAAGACAAAGGTCATGAAGAAGCCATGAATATGCTTGAGTGGGAGACAAGGTTATTTGTGTAGGCATTATTTGTACCCAGGGATTTTAGGGTGGGGGCCATGTGTATCTCCAGTGTTAATGGCAGACTGAGGATCTGTTTACCAGGAAAATGCTGGGTTTTCCCATGTGCTCTCCACAGAGTGCTGTTCAAGGAGTCTTTCCCCAGAGAAAAATCTTTATCTTGTCTTTTGTGATGATTTCCCTAATATTTTTATGGTATACCCAGACAGATGCACGCTCTGCTCCTATTTATAATCTGTATATTGCTAGAATCATACTGTATTTACTTTTTCATTATTGTCTTCTTTCACACTGCAGTCACTTTGTGAGTTGTTTCTATGTTGTTTACTGTTCCACATCCTCTTCATTTCCATTTCCATATTTTAGAATCAGCTCATCGATTTCTACAAAAATATCTTCTGGGATTTAGATGGGAATTAGGTTGAATCTACTGATCAATTTGGAGAGAATCAACATCTTAACAATACTAAGTATTCTGACCCAATAACATTTTTTAGTTGTTTGTTTCAGCAATATTTTGACTGGAAGACTTTATGTAGAATTGGTAATATTTATCTCTTAAATGCTTGGTGGAATTTACCATTGAAGCCATTTGGGCCTGTAGTTTTCTTTGTGAAAAGGCTTTTTAAGCAACAAATTCTTCTCTAATAGATGTAAGGCTATTCAACTATACATTTCTTCTTGAGTGAATTTTGTCGGTGTACATCTTTCAACAAATTTGTCCATTTCATTGAAATTGTTGAATTTGTTGTCACAAATTCGTTCTTAAAGTTGTTCTCTTTTTTTTTTTTTTAAAGTAGGATTGTACATTTATTTTAAATGGCTTTAGAATAGGAAGGAAAGAACAGTACTGATATAGTTTGGCTGTGTCCCCACCCAAATTTCAACTTGAATTGTATCACGCATGTGTTGTGGGAGGGACCCAGGGGGAGAGAATTGAGTCATGGGGGCTGGTCTTTTCCGTGCTATTCTTGTGACAGTGAGTAAGTCTCACACGATCTGATGAGTTTATCAGGGGTTTCCACTTTTGCTGCTTCTTCATTTATGTTGCCACCACCATGTAAGAAGCGCCTTTCTCCTCCCTCCGTGATTCCGAGGCCTCTCCAGCCATGTGGAACTGGAAGTCCAGTTAAACTTCTTTTTCATCCTAGTCTTGTGTGTGTTTTTATCAGCAGCATGGAAACAAACTAATGCAGTAAATTGGTACCAGTAGAGTGGAGTGTTTCTGAAAAGATACCTGAAAATGCGGAAGCAGCATTGGAACTGCCTAAGGGGCAGAGGTTGGAACAGTTTGGAGGGCTCAGAGGGACAGGAAAATGTGGGAAGATTTGGAATGTCTTATAGAATCGCTGAATGGCTTTGAACAAAAGCCTGACAGTGATATGGACTATAAGGTCCTAGCTGAGGTGGTCTCAGATGGAGATAAGTAACTTATTGGGAACTGTAGCAAAGGTGACTCTTGTTATGTTTAAGCAAAAAGACTGGTGGCATTCTGCCCCTGCCCTAGAGATTTGTGGAACTTTGAACTTTGAGTGAGATGACTTAGGGTATCTGGCAGAAGAAATTTCTAAGCAGCAAAGCATTCAAGAGGTAACCTGAGTGCTGTTAAAGGCATTCACTTTTATAAGGGAAGCAGAGCATAAAATTTCAGAAAATTTGCAGCCCGACAATATGATAGAAAAGAAAAATGTATTTTCCTAGGAGAAATCTAAGCTGGCTGCAGAAATGTGCAAAAGAGGAGTCAAATGTTAATCCCTAAGACAATGGGGAAAATGTCTCCAGGGCATGCCAGCGGTCTTCATAGCAGCCCCTCCCAGCACAGACCAAAGGCCTGGGAGAAAATGGCTTCCTGGGTCAGGCCCAGGGTCCCAATGCTGTGTGCAGCCTAGGGACTCGGTACCCTGTGTCCCAGACACTCCAGCCATGGTTGAAAGGAGCCAACATGGAGCTCAGGCTGTGGCTTCAGAAGGTACAAGCCTCAGGCCTCGGCAGGTTGTACATGGTGTTGAGCTGGCAAGTGCACAGAAGCCAGGAAATGACCCCTATATCCCTGATAATATTATTTGCCCCAAAATCTACTTTATGTGATATCAGTGTGCTGCCCTGGCTCTTTTATGACCCATGCTAATGGGTTGTTTAGTATATGATTTGATTTGCCCAAATTGAAGCCTGGTGTTTGTCTCCAGTTTCTGGAAATAAACCTTTAAACCCTTGAAATGTCTTGATAGAGGAGTGCCTTTGTTATTTATGGTGGGTCCCTGGGACTCTGCCGAATATTTTATGCTGAAAATATAATTTGTGCTAAAAATATAACACATGGCACAAAGGCCACATGTTATCAACCTGATCTCAAGGGGTAGGTAGCCTAGAGACTGAGTTCAATGGGTTGGCAATGAATCACCCAATCATACCTACATAATGAAGCCCCAGTAAAATCTCTGGTGAGCTTCCTAAGTTGACAGCACTCTGTGTATACTGGCATGTGTGGATTCCAGGAGGGCAAGATACCCAGGGGCCCTGTGTGTTTTTCCTCCACATGAGTGTGGACTGGGTTTAGTGACTTGCTTCCAGCAGAGAGAATGTGGGAGAGTTGAAGGGATGCTACCTTCAAAAATGGGTTACAAAAAGGCTGTGGCTTGTTTTGCCTCTTTCTTTTTCTCACTCACTCATTCTGAGGGAAGCCAGCTGCCATGTTGCAAGCTACTCTGTGGAGGGGCCCACATGGCAAGGAACAATGTGTGTGGCACCAGCTGCCAGGGACCTGGGATCTGCCAGCAGCCACATGAGGGAGCTTGAAAGTGGATCATTCCCCATTTAGATCTGAGATGACTGCATCTCTGGCTGACACTTTTATCCTAGCTTTCAAGAAACTGAGCCAGAGGACAAAACTAAGCCACACCTACATTCTTGCCCAAAACTATGGGATGTGTTAAGCTACTGAATTTGGGGGGTAATTTGTTATACAATAAGAACTATCTAACAGCTAGATGCAAAAAGGAAGATGAGGAGAAGAAGAAAAAGGGGAAGAAGAAAAGGGGGAAAGTCAATAGAGGAGAAGGGAGAGAGGAAGGGAAGGAGAGTGTGGAGAGGGAAGAGGAGCAGGATACTGCATTAATTAAGCTTTAAGCTCAACGATGCAAACGTTCTGACTCAGACTGGCCTGAAACAAGAAAGTTCATTATATACTGTGGGACAAAGTCAAAAATAGGAAGAATAATAAGCTCATATGATTCAATGACTCAATTATGTCTTTCTATTTCAACATTGGCTTCATCCTCAGCTTTCTAACAAGTTGACTTAGCCTGAATTTCCAGTGTGTTAGCTTGAGTTGCTGTCACCAACTACCACAGACTGGTGGCTTCAACAACAGACATTTCTTTCCCACAGTTCTGGAGGCTGGAAAACCCAAGATTGAGGTGCCAGCAGATTTGCTTTTTGGCAAAGCCTCTTCTGGCATGCAGGCGGCCATCCTCTGTGTGTGTCCTCATAGGGTCGACAGAGGGAGCTCTGGTGTCCCTCCATCTTCGTAGAAGGGCACTAATCCCATCGTGGGAGCCCCACCTTCATGACCTCATTCTAAACCTAATTACCTCCCAAAGGACCCACTTCCCAGTGCATTGAAGATTAGGAATTCAATATATAAATTTTAGCAAGGTTTCAGGGACACAAAAATTCAGTCCACAGCATCCAACAGCTAGACAAAGAGGAGATGTTGGTTCTTTGGCTTTCCCTAGAAGTGGGATACGTCTTATACCATCTTCCAGCTGATTTTCTTTCTTGTCTCACCACCGAATCCTCAGGCATACGCATCTTCAATCTTATAAGCAAGGAAATAAATTCTAAAGAATTTGTAAGATGAAGACCTGTTTTTGAGCTGAGTGGCTCCTAATCACCCATTTTTTCCTGAGGGAGCATTTATTGAGTGTCTGTTGTATGCTGGCAGTGGATTCCAGGCTGAACAAAGCAGATGCTGCCCTGCTCCTGGGAGCTTGTGCAGTCTCTACACATACACCATCTGGCTCTAGTGCAGCTGTCCTAATCACCTGCGAAGTGATCATCAGATTCTACATTTTAGAACCCATAACCTTTCCTCGTTAATTCATTGAAGCTTTAACTTCTCATCCATGTGTGTGTAACAAGCTTAGTTCTGCAAAAATGTTTGAAATTTGCTTCTTCATCTAAAAAAGATATTTTCTTCTGTGATCATTAATTATAATCAAATGTGTTTACACTCTTGAGACTGGATTAACTATCTCGTTCTATTATCCCAATATTTATGTATTTGTAATTTGGATAAGAATTATTAATACAATTTGACCACGAGCTGCATGAAATAGATCAAAAGTGACAGTGACAGGCATATTATAAGAACCCTAAACTATTCCTTTTTAGACAAGAAATAGCAGATCTGGCAAAGATGCACTGAAAGGGGAATGTGTGTACTTGTCTGGCAGGAAGATAAACTAGCACAGTACAGCCACCATGGAGAACAGAGTGGAGGGATCTCAAAAACTAAAAATAGATCTGTCATATGATCCAGCAATCCCACTGCTGGGAATATATCCACAACTAAAGAAATCAGTATGTCAGAGAGATATCTGCACACCCACTTTATTGCAGCACTATTCACAAATAGTCAAGAATGGCATCAGCCTAAGTGTCCATCAACAAATGAATGGCTAGAGAAAATACCATATACATACACAGTGGAATACTAGTCAGCCATAAAATCGAATAAAATCCTGTCATTGGCAATAATGCAGATGGAACTAGAGATCGTTATGTCAGTTGAAATAAACCAGGCACAGAAAGACAAATATTGTATGATCTCACTCATACTTGGGAGCTAAAAAAGTTGATCACATGAAGGTAAAGAGTAGAATATTACAGAGGCTGGGAAAGGTGGTGAGGGGCATGAAGAGAGGTTGTTTAATGGGTGCAAAAATACAATGAGATGAAGGAATACATTCTAATGTTCAATAGTACAGTGACTACAGTTAACAAAACTTTTATTTTTTTGAAATGGAATCTCATTCTGTCACCCAGACTGGAGTACAGTGGCACCATCTTGGCTCACTGCAACTACTGCCTCCCAGATCCAAGCCATTCTCCTGCCTCAGCCTCCCAAGTAGCTGGGACTACAGGCATGCACCACCATGCCAGGATAATTTTTTTCTTTAGTAGAGACGGGTTTTCTCCATGTTGGCCAGGCTGGTCTTGAACTCTTGACCTCAAGTGATCTACCCGGCCTCCCAAAGTGCTGTGATTATAGGCATGAGCCACAGCACCTGGCCCGGTTAACAAAACTTTATTATGTATTTCAAAATAGCTAGAAAAAATGATTTGAAGTGTGCCCAATACAAAGAAATGGTGTATGTCTGAGATGAGGGATATTCTAATTACCCTGATTTGATCATTACACATTACATGCATCTATCAAAACATCACATGTACTACATGAATATATACAATACGTATCTTTTTTTTTTTTTGAGATGGAGTTTTGCTCTTGTTACCCAGGCTGGAGTGCAATGGCACGATCTCAGCTCACCACAACCTCTGCCTCCTGGGTTCAGGCAATTCTCCTGCCTCAGCCTCCTGAGTAGCTGGGATTACAGGCACGTGCCACCATGCCCAGCGAATTTTTTGTATTTTTAGTAGAGACAGGGTTTCACCTTGTTGATCAGGATGGTCTCGATCTCTTGACCTTGTGATCCACCCGCCTCGGCCTCCCAAAGTGCTGGGATTACAGGCTTGAGCCACCGTGCCCAGCCTATGTATCAATTTTTAAAATCATTTTCTATTGCTCAGTTTAAGCTGTTTGTGGAGCTTACGTATAAACTGCAGCAAATGCAGAAAGGTAATCAGTGACCAATGGCACAGAGCATGCAGCACATTTCAGAATTTCAAAGCCCTGTGTGCACTTATCTAATCACCTGAATATCTGGGTGCAGCACACATTTATTTTAGACAATGTTCTATTTTCTAATTATAAAAATTTTGTGTTTTCTTTCCTTCTTTCTTTCTTTCTTTTCTTTCTTTTTCTTCTCTCTCTCCTTCCTTCCTTCCTTTCTCTCTTTCTCTCTTTCTTTCTTGATGGACTCTCACTCTGTCGCCCAGGCTGGAGTGCAGTGGCCCAACCTGGGCTCACTGCAACCTCCACCTCCCAGGTTCAAGCAAGTCTCCTGCCTCAGCCTCCCAGGGAGGTGGGACTACAGGTGTACGCCACCACACGAGGCTAATTTTTGTATTTTTAGTAGAGACAGGGTTTCACCATGTTAGCCAGGCCAGTCTCAAATTCCTGACCTCATGATCCGCCCACCTTGACCTCCCAAAGTTCTGGGATTACAGTCATGAACTGCAGCGTCTGGCCAGTTTCAACACCAAAGAAATGTATCTAGCACTCATGAGAAGGAATCAAAGAAGCCAACCCTGGAAAGTCAAAATGACCATCCTCACCATGCAGGGCATGAATTCGAGGTGAGGTCTCCTTGCACATGCTCCAAGTTCCTCATGACCCTGATGGGTTCTTCCAAACCTCACCAATCCCCAACCTATGCCTTAAAGGTGGCAGGTGTACAGTGGTAGAGGGAGAATGGGAATGGACTCTGGGTCCCTGGTCACACTGCCCAGCTGTGCACTGCACAAGAGCGAAGTCCTCAGAGTAGATTGTGTGGATGAAGGCAGGAAAGGGGGCCACTCCAGCCGCTCTGCAAGGACACTGTTGAGAGCTACACAGACCCCTAAGCTATTGAGTGGCCACAGAGGCGCCTCAGACCCTTTTTGGGGTGGGGGAAGGGAGAAAAAAGAAATTGCAAGATGGCTCAAGGCAATTCTTAAACTTTTTTGGAGGACAGGGAAAACCGCGGAACTTCTCCCCAAGAAACCACGTAAACAAAAACTCATGCATTAAAATTCAGAGAGCCCTTGAGGCAGCTCTTTTTCTCAGGCTGGCCGTGGTGCATTAAAAGTTAACTGGATTCCTCTTCTCCAATACTGATTTCTCTCTTTCTAAACTTCTCACATATCAGGCATATCACTTTGTTTACAAAAAAAAAAAAAAAAAAAAAAAAAAAAGTCATTCTGCTAGAAAGTCAGGGCAAGTATTGATCCCTTCATCACTAAAAGAGGGGAAAATTCACAGAAGCAAACTTTGGAAAGTCAAAATGAAAAGTGTTAGCGACTTGCCTGAGATCAAACGGTTATGTGGTGGCAATACTGAGATGTTGAATTGCATTGAGCTAGAACTCAGTTTCAGCCAGGAGCAGGCACACCATGCTGCCAGATTAGCTTGGCTTTCAGAGTAGGGCACACCCAAATCGGAATGCCATTTCTGCACATTGCCTAAACCACCCATCAACTTTGCTTCCTCCCCTCTGACAAGGGAATAACAATCCCCTCACACACGGGGTGGCCCATGAGTGTTTGATGAGGCAAAAAGAAGTAATAGCTCAATCCCAAAACCAGTGCTCACCTGCGCCTCCTGGTGGGGGTCTTCCCTATGATGGGTCACCTCGAGCTTTATTTAAGGGGGTTTCCTTGTTGAAATACTGAAATGTTACTGAGGCTTTCACACAGTAATATTTCCAAATAAGAATTCTTTCTATATTCCAGAATTTTGACAGAAGATAAGAAAGAAAAAAAACAAACAAAAATATTGGCTGATTTCTGGAATGAGCTCATCTCCTGGCCTGAAGTATGACATCTGATTACCCCTTTTCCAGCACAAGTTATTACACTCCTTTGCTCAATTATTGATGCTGTAAAATGCACTCGAGTTTTATCTCTGTGATGCTGCTGCCTCCAATTCCCTTGCCTGCTCAGGAAATGCATAGGGAAAGAAAATTATAATTCTTACTTCTGAAGAAAAACCTACATTTTGAGCTTTGAAACTTGTGTCACCCATGGAAAAAGAAGCCCCTTATTTTTATTCTAAATAACTTGGGAAGAAGTCTGTTTGCTGTGTCAGGGACTCCCCCCAGCTCTACTTTGAGGGCACACCAGGGATCTGACCATTTTTTGTCACTGTGGTGGTCTTGTCTGGGCGAGCCACCATTCACCCTCGCCCCAATCCCTGTACAGCCTTCTGACTGGTCTCCTTCCTTCCTTGCCTTCTGATAGGCTCAGCCTGGCAGGCAGGCAGAGGGTCCTAGAAAACCATTCTTCGGATTCACCGCTGATGCGCTCCACGTCTGTGAGAGCGTGGTCTTTCTTACAGTGTACACCTGCGGCCCAACAACAGCCCCCGCGGCCCTGGTGACCAGTTCTCCTGTGTCTCTCACCTCTCCCTGCCAGCTTGGTCCAGACACATGGGCATCCCAATGTTCTTCTACGATGCCAGCATGCCCCAGCCTGGGATATTTATCCACTTGTCACTGGTATATGCAAATGGCGATGGTTAACTTCACGTGTCAACCTGAGTGGACCACAGAATTCCCAGACTAAACATTATTTCTGGGTGTGTGTGTGTGTGTGTGTGTGAAGGTATCTCTGGATAGGATTCACATTTGAATTAGTAGACTCAGTAAAGCGAAGAGCCCTCTCCAATCCACTGGGGTGTTTTTCAATCCATAGAGGGGGCCCAAATAGAACAAAAGGCAGGGTAAAGAATTCACCCTGTTCTGCCTCCCGCCTACTTGCCTGCATGGGGATGCTTCATCCCATCCGCTCTGGCCCACAGGCTCAGATTCACACCACCATCTTCCCAGTTCTCAAGTCTTGGAATTCATACTGAATTATGCCACTGGCTTTCCTGCCTCTCCAGTCTGCAGATGGTCGATTGTGGGACTTCTCAGGCTCCTAATCGTAATTCTTCCTCATGGTCGATCTCCTTTTAGATATATATAAATATGTATTATATATATAAAGATATAGATATCTCTTACATATATAACCTATAAAATCTGCTTTTATATACATTATATATAAACTTACATATCTGGATATATATACAAACAGATAAGTGCATATATGTATATATATAAACAGATAAGTGTGTGTACATATGTATATATATAAAAACAGATAAGTGTATGTGTATATATATGTATCTATATACACAGATAAGTATGTGTGTATATATATACACACACGCGTATGTGAAAGGATATTTGGACATCTCCTATTGATTTCGTTTCTTTGAAGAACCCTAATACATAAACTCTTTATCCAGATATCTGCACTCCTTTCTCCTTAGCAATTTCAAGTCTTTGCTCAAATGTTAACTTTACAAGAAGGTCCTCCCTGTATACCCTCTATCCGAAATTGCACTACACTCACTAGTACTTTATTTTTTTTGAGACTGAGTCTCCCTCTGTTGCCCAGGCTGGAGTGCAGTGGTGTGATCTCAACTCGCTGCAACGTCTGCCTCCATGGTTCAAACCATACTCCTGCCTCAGCCTCTTGAGTAGCTGTAATTACAGGTGTGCACCACCACACCCAGCTAAGTTTTCTGTATTTTAAATAGAGACAGGATTTCACCATGTCGGTCAGGCTGGTCTAAAACTTCTGGCCTCAGGTGATCTGCCTGCCTCAGCCTCCCAAAGTACTGGAATTACAGGTGTGAGCCACTGTGCCCAGCCCCCTATTACTTTTGATGTCTAGCTTGTTCTATTCATGGTACCATAATTCATCAATTTTGGTGTGGAGATAATTTTTCATATTTTAATATCTCTAGAGTTAGGATGGAGCTTTACAATCCCTGTTGTCAGAGAAAGGTGATGATGTTATTGTCATTGCTTGTAGAAGCTTAAGAGAAAAATATTAGGTTGCTGCAAAAGTAATTGAGGTTTTTGCCACTTAAAAAATTACTTTTAGGCTGGACACGGTGGCTCACACCTGTAATCCCAGAACTTTGGGAGGCTGAGGCAGGTAGATTGGGAGTTCGAGACCAGCCTGACCAACATAGAGAAACCTCATCTCTACTAAAAGTACAAAATTAGCCCAGTGTGGGGGTGCATGCCTGTAATCCCAGCTACTCGGGAGGTTGAGGCAGGAGAATAACTTGAACCTGGGAGGTGGAGTTTGTGGTGAGCCAAGATGGCACCATTGCACTCCAACCTGGGTAACAAGAGTGAAACTACATCTCAAAAAAAAAAATTACTTTTGCACCAACCTATTAATTAAGCACTGTTAATGGCATCAAGTCTGTTGTACAGGGAAAGAAATGATATTGACTTTATTGGTGTTGAAAAGTGATTCAGAAGAGTAAACCCTTAATGTAAAGTGTGAAATGTTATTTCTTCCTCATTGGTATATGAGGCAATGTTCTTTCTTGTAGTCAGTGACATTTAGACTTGATAAAATATGGTATATAATTGATGTATTTTGTTGTTTATAATCTGTCGACTATATTACTGCTAGTCCAAGGGCCTAACACAACATAGAGTAAGCCTCCGGAAATAATAGCAGCTGTTATTGTTTTTGGAACACCGTGAGAATGCACCCAAGTCAGGGGTCCAGAGGAAGGGAAGCCTTGGGTGAAGTGTTGAAAGACTGGCAACGTTTATTTAAAATACTTTCCTCCCTCCTTTCATCCGGCTGAGGGAAGAGTACATATCTGACATTCAGGAAGAATGAGCATTTGGGAGATCAGGATCATTTTTCATGATCAGAACAGTTGAGTGCCTTTTGGGGCAGGGAGAGTTGAGCCCTCCCTACCTCTGGTCAATCCTGTCCTTTCAGCCTGAGTCCTGCCCTGACACTCAGCTCACTGCCCATTTTAAATCTTACATGCTCTGTTCCCAGCTCCTCCACCATGGGACCCTCCTGGAAGTCCCCTATCCAGATGTAATTTCTCTATCTTCTCTGAATTCTTAGCACTTTATCCTCCTGTAACTAAATGTGTAAATCATGTATTCATTCATTGGTTTGCTTCTTCGACAAATATCTATGGAGTGCCTTCCCTGAGTCAATCCCCGCTCAAGGCCCCAGGAACCCTGGCGCAGGAGGTACTGGGGTTCTGAGGCTCGCTTTCCAGCTTCCCTCTGGGCTCCTGGAATTCAGGGATGAAATTTTATATATACATTTTTCATTCCTTATATAACCCCTTCCATATAATTGGTGGCTTATGAAGGACGATGGCTTATTGTCTTTATTCATTACGTGTCTCATGGTTCCTGTACAACTGCAGCAGATGTAAACATCAGAATGCCTCTAGATCCTCTTTTCCTCATAAAACATGCTTTCTCCTTTCTGCCATTTTGAAAGTGCTGTAGACTGATGCTCCTGGGCCTTTGGGAATGCCCGTTTCTCTTTGTTACAGTGCTGTTGTGTGGGCGAGCATTGACCTGGTTTCAGAGACGGGATGAGGAAAGGCAGTGACAAAAAGAAGAAAGGAGAGTTTCTTTGGCATACAGATAAAAGCTACCAGGGAAATCTGATTTACCAAAATGTGCTAGGGATTAGATTTGTGACTGTTGAGTATGATTTAACTGAAGACCCCTGTGGCTTTTTATTTCCTTCTTTTTTACTGAAACTCTTTATCAAATTGCAGAATCGTTTTTCATTTGTTTCAGTAAGTAAACTTCAATAAGTTATAGGTAACATTTAGAAAACTGAAAAGTCTGTTAGAAATTAGAATGCATTAATATTTCTTGCCTTAGGCCAGGTGCGGTGGCTCACACCTGTAATCCCAGCACTTTGGGGGGCTGAGTCAGGCAGATCACCTGAGGTCAGGAGTTTAAGACCAGCCTGGCCAACATGGTGAAATGCCGTCTCTACTAAAAATGCAAAAATTAGCCAGGCATGGTGCCAGGCGCTTGTAATCTCAGCTGCTTGGGAGGCTGAGGCAGGAGAATCGCTTGAACCCGGAAGGCAGAGGTCGCAGTGAGCCGAGGTCACGCCACTGCACTCCAGTCTAGGCCACAGAGCGAGACTCCATCTCAAAACAGAAAAAGACAATAGAAGCGTATCAGTAAGGTTTTGGGGATTTCACAGAACATGCAGTAAATGCAAGGCATAGTAGAAAGATAAAGTGTCCAGGTTAAGTCCCCCAAATCAGCTTGCTTTCTGGAGATGTGCCACTCTTTCATGAAAGTTTAAGACAGAGGAAATGTTAGTTATCTGAGGTTTTCATGGGGCTCCGGTGGCATGTTGTAATGCATTATTCTTTAAATGCCCCGAGACTGGAGCATGTGTTCCAATCTGGATGTTTCCAGCTCAGCTGCAGGAGAAAGGAGAATTCAGATGGAGACGTTGTTGTGCGCCAAAGCTAAATACCTTCCGCCCTTGCCCATTTTTCATTTCCAAACACCCGTATTGATTGCTTCCACGTTGAATCGATCCTGCGGCTTGAAAGAAGCCTCTGCCTGGAAGCTGTGGGGGAGGGATGAAGTGCAAGAGAAAAATCTCTTAGCCTGGACAGCAGCAAAGTGGCCTGAAATGAGAGACGTACCAACCCCATCCTGGGAAGAAGTGTCTCAACAGGTAGCAGCCTGCAGGAAGCAGAGCTTGTTCTGATCAGGCTTCCAGCTGACTCCTTTTCTATCTTTTCCAGCTTTATTAGGGCATAAATGGCAAATAAAAATTGTGTGTATTTAGAGCATACAATATGGTGTTTTGATAAACACATTGTGAAGTGATCACCACAATCAGGCTAAGGGACATGCCCATCCTAATGTTGTTGCCACTGTGGTGTGCATGCGCGCACATGCGTGTGTGTGTGTGCGTGTGTGTATGTGTGCACGTGTGTGTGTGCGCGTGTGTGTTGAGAACATTTAAGATCTGCTCTCAGCAAATTCCAGGCACACAATAGAGTATACAATAGAGTTATTAATTATAGTCACTATTTGACTATACTTTAGATTGCAGAGATTATTCAGCTTCTATCTGCAAGGTTATATTTTTTGACCAAGATCACCTGTCCTCAACTACTTTTCTACTCTGTTTCTATGAGTTCAACCTTTTAGATTTCACATAATTACAGTTAAGATCATGCAGTGTTTCTCTTTCTGTGCCTGGGTTATTTCACTTGGTATAACGTTCATATTCTTGGAAATAGCAGGATTTCATTGTTTTTTAGTAGCTGAGTAACATTTTATTGGATAGATAGATACTACAGTTTCTTCATCCATTCATCTATCAGTGGATACTTACGTTGTATCTGTATTTTGATTATTGTGAATAAGTACAGTGAGCATGGGAGTGCCGTTATCTCTTTGAGATAATAATTTTATTTTATTTTTTAATGTATACCTAGAAGTGGAATTGCTAGATCATATGGTAGTTCCATTTTTATTTTTATTTTTTGTGGACCCTCCATACTACTTTCCATAATAACTATAGCAATTTACAGTCCCACCAACAGCAGGCAATTTTTCCCTTTTCTTCACATCCTCACCAACACTCATCATATTTTGATTTTTTAATAATACACATCCTAACGGGGGGAAGTGATGTCACCTTGTGGTTATGATACGCATTTCCCTGGTGATCCGTGATGCTGAGCACCTTTATATCCACCTGCTGCGTCTCTGCATGTCTTCCTTGGAGGAAATGTCTGTCCAGGCTCTTTGCCTATTGTTTTACTTGGGTTATTTGGTTCTTTACTATTGAGTTGTAGAAGTTCCTTCTTCCCTTTGGATATTAGTTTCCTGCTTGGTGCCTTAAAGTCTCTGAGTCCCCACCCCAACTACGTGTTAGCCTTTGCTCAGTTCTACATCATGTCTGCTCATCCCTGTAACCCAGTGCTGTGCCTAGCCTGGACAGATGCCCTAAGGGGGTTGATGACTAAGTGGATGGACAAATGTGGCTCCATGCTTGCCCTCAAGCAGTGCATGGTCACGTGAATGCTCGGTGGTAACACTTCTGCAGTTCCTCCCCATTCTGCTCTTTGTCTGTACTTCCTACTTAGAACGTTTGAGATGGAGGAACTTGATGCAGTATTGGCAGAACTCAGGAAATTGTAGTTCCTAAAGATAATGTGATCATCTAAATATAATGACATGCTGGCAGAGAGCATGGAGCAGCACCAGAAAGCCTGTGTTCCAGCCTTGGATCTGTTTTCTACTGAGGGTGTGTATGAGCTTCACTAAGTCACCCCACCTCTCTGGACCTCACTTTCTCACATCTCCCAGCTGGGTGATTATTCCTCTCCACTCTCTTCTCCGGGGTGTTACAAGGGCCACATGAGTTAATCGATGTGAAAACTTTCAAGTAAAGTGTAGGAATTATTCATGTGTTAGGAATTATTATTTTTCAACCTGTTCTCTCCTAAGAAGTATCGCTGTATCTCAGTAGACGTTTCCAGTGCCTTAAAGAAACTGTCATTAGAAGGAAGCCAGGCAGAGTCCTGAAGAATACATTTTGAATCCTGATGAGTCCTTAGGTCACTGTTTTGACCACACCATGCAGCAGTTTTAGGCAAAGTTCATCAACTTGATGCCATAGAGCGAGTTTGCATGACCTAAGCTGGACAAGCACCATGCTTCTCGCCTCACAGCTCTGAAGCCTTGTCCATGTGTTTTTTGTATCCCAGTGAGCAACTGAAATATCACCATTATTTCACAGCAGCTCATTTCCGGTGTTGACAGATGACTCATAGGGTTTTAGAGTTGGAAAAAAAGCTGTTGGTGGTGAGACTTTAGGATGTATGCTTAACTAACCCCTCAGTGAACCATGAAATGTTTAATAAATCATGTAAAATACTAGACAGGAATGAACCTTCATCATTTACAGTACTACTGATACACAGTGAGAAAACTCAGATACCTGGGGCAGAAGGAATGGATGACTCTGATGTAAGAGGCGTTGGGAGGAAATAGTAGAATATATATACCACTATAAATGGAAATTAGGGGGAGGGAAGGGCCATTTTCCTAACTAGTGTTTATTCCAGAATCAACAGAAATTTAAATCGAATGATCTTTTTCTCAGTATCCCTTTTCTCCTACTTATTTTCTCTCCGAAATAATCCAAATGTCTTTCTCTCTTTCAATAAGCACCAGGACACCTATTCTATGGCACCTGCTTGATACTTCTAGCTAAGATACTAAAGTCTTAAGTCCTAATCAACTTTCATTTCTATTTCATCAAGAGCTTAAACATTAATTTAGTGATAATGATAGAATGGTAGGAAATTGGCCCCACAGCCTCAGAACAAATCACACCCTGTAAACGTGTTTCTCATATCCAAGATGATATTCTTTTGGTGAACTCTTCTGGCAGTGTGTAGTTTTAACACATGGCTATCCTATGCTTGAGCCAGGACTGCAATTTAACACTCAGCCCCACATGGGAATCTTGCTTAACTTGGCCTGGACTAGTGCTTATGACCTGCTGGGGATCCTCTGGTGAGGGGAACACAATAACCCGGAATGACTGATGAGTCAGGGAGGCTGGACAGCAGATTGTCCAGATCAGTATATAATTCCCATGAGAGGGAAGGCTGTGGAGACCGGCTCAGCCAACTCACTGGCGCCCTACAAGGTTTGAGTTAAAGGATGCTCCACAGATTCCTCTCCATATACGACCTTTCATTCTGATCAGTGACCCCTTACTGGGTTGACTTTAACCCCTTCACACGCCCTGTTTAAAATACAAGTCACTCTGGGGTATGGCACATTAAATGAGTTACTGGGGCAGAGCATTCTTCCCTGCCTTACAGAACCAGGGCAGCCCAGCAGGAATTTGATGCCTAGGAGGATGCTGAGGGAGGAGGAATGAGCGGAGAGAAGAAGGCTGGACATGTCCATGTCCACGTTTGAGTCGTTCACTTCATGATCTCTTGTTTGGAGTTTGCTTGTCACTTCTTCAGGGACCTTCTGGCAGTAGAAGCCATTGTGTTCACCCTGTCTGGAAGGCTGCCTGTGAAAAATGACAGGGAATGGCACCATAGACGCATGGACACTTGAAGTCAGAGACACTTTCAAGACCATGAGTCTCAATTCCTCATTTACAGACCCAAATATTACAGCTCTGCTCTTAGGGTTGCAAAACTTATGTAAATATTGTGTTTTCTGCTGAGACAGACGAAGACCATTTTGAGGCCTTGTATACCTGCTGTGTTTTTGGTGGGATTCCCTCCCCTTCCCAAGCTCAGATTCTTTGCATGAATTCTTGAATTCCTCCAATGATGAGAGTTTATAGCATCTGCCAGTGTCGGGTTTTGTTTTTGTTATTTTAAGTGAGCATGCTGACTGCAGGAAATGATGAACTCCAGTGGTAGTTGAGATCAGAGAGACTGAAAACAAAGTCAAGTGTAATGGGACACTGCTTCAGTGGTGTTTTTACCACCCAAATGCACAGTCCCGTTCCACATGCCGTGACTTCATCTATTTTCCCTTTATTTTCCACTGGATCTCCATGGGTACTTTTTTCTCCTCTTACATCTTTTCCTCTACTCAGAAAGATGCTCATAAAAGAGCAGTGATATTGCTTCTATTTGTCTTCTTGAAGGAAACTGGTTTTCCCTGACCCCCTCTCCGCCATTTCCAGCCAGATCGATTCTTCTTAGGGCTGTGTCTGTCTACGTTTATCTTTTAACATTTGGGCCAGGGAAGAGACAAGATCCTTAAAACCCAATACCTATTTCCACATCTGAGGGAATTTAAATAGGTTGTTGTAGATTTTGTTAATATCATTTCTGTACCAATTCCTTACTCAGCCAACTCGCTACAACTTTGAAACTCAGCATGTTTCTGGGTATCCTGTCTGGTATCTGAAGATTCTCCAAACCCAATCCTGCATGTGGCTAAATTACAAACTCAGAGGAGCAGCTTCATAATAGGAGAACCTTCTGGGTGGTGATTTAGTAAATATGTAAGTGCTAAGTTCTGATTGGAATAGGAAGAGCCCCCTCAAAAATTTGTTTTTCAGAATGAATGAGTCAAAGCTCTGTGACGTGTTGTCTGCTGGACACAAAACCAAGAAGCCTGGTTTAACAGAGAAAGTGGCTGAGGTCAAGGCTGCAAGAACTAATTTAGGATTGGGATTCTTGCCCTTGCCCTCGACTCAGGCATTGAAATAGCCTCATGGAGAAATAGTATATTCCAGAAATGCCTTGGTTTCTATCATCTCCGTCTAGACCAGGCGTCCTCAAACTACGGCCCGCGTAGTTTGAGGTACCCCCGAGGCCATTTATCCGGCCCCCGCCGCACTTCAGGAAGGGGCACCTCTTTCATTGGTGGTCAGTGAGAGGAGCACAGTATGTGGCGGCCCTCCAGTGGTCTGAGGGACAGTGAACTGGCCCCCTGTGTAAAAAGTTTGGGGACGCCTGGAATAGACCAGCAAAACACCCTATATTATCAGCCTACAGTGCATCTCAAGACAGTACAATAGAGATGGAAATATACAACCTGCTGAGACCAAAACAAAGATTTATTTTTTAAAAAAGAGAAGTCTTCACATGTATCACTAAACATTAATGGTAATGAAGACGGGTCGTTTAGGGTATAACATGCTGGAATCCTGCGTCAGAGTGCCTGATGAGGAAATGTTTTAAATCAAAAGGACCACTGCTACCATTACCAGTGTTAGCCTCTCTGACATGAAAATCCCGAAGCAGAAGAGGTGACACAAACTCCCAAGAAGTTAGTCCTTTGTCAGAAAAAGGTAACCTTGTACAGCCTCCCTAAAACAAATCCAGACACAGAGCTGTCAGCATGCCTATTTAAACTTGCAAAGCCATCATCTCTGTATTGCAAATTATCTGTGTTTCATTGTAACTCAAGTTCATCTGTACAAATTGACATTCTAAATTGTTACATGTTATTCTGCACATTTTATTATGAAATAGTTACAGAAATAAATTAATATAAATTAAGGGAATATAACAAATTCATAGAATAAGGAATGGCCAATATTTTTCAAGAAGCTAGCTAAGGTTTCCAATGTTATTTATTATATAAATTAATATTCTCACCACATACCATACCCAAAATGATCCTAGATGTATTTAAGTACCTAAATAGAAAAATAGAAAAAAGAAAGCACTGTATTATAGAAACTAAGAAAATGGAGATAAATAATTACCTATTATCTCAACAAAAATATTATTCAAGTAAAAGCAACAAATGCCAAAAATTAATCAGAAGGAAAAATATTTAGAGTTTTACTGTATAATAAACATGCATTTAAATATAAAGCAGAAATAAAAGGAAAACAAAATCTGGTACAATATTTGCACCAAATTTCATATGTTAATGTATTTCTATTTAGCGATCAAACAAATTATAAAAATCAGGTGAAATGCATAGTCAAGGTGTGCTAAAAACCCAAAATAAGTTTAAAATAATTAATAATTGTTGCTCTCCTATTTGTAATAGTGAAAAATTGGAAATAACTCTGTCCTCATGATTAAATATTGACAGTAGCATGCAAATTGATACATTTATATAATATTTAAGAGGAAGAACAAAGCAGATATAATTACATCCCCTCTCTTCCTTCAAAATGATTGAAATAAGAGTAAAAAAAACACAAAAGGAACTACGTTTAAAAGACACTGAGAAGCAAAGGAGGAAGCCACAGATGAAGATTTTGACAAATTTCTGCAAGACAGAAGACGGGACTACATTAACAAACACACCTCCGTAAAGAAAACCACAGCTCAGAGCACAGGTGAGACCCATTTTCTAAGCATGCACTCACTCCCCTAACACCCCTCTACGTGGAGCAGCCAAACAGAGAAATGAGATTGCACACTAAGAGCCTGATTCCTGCAGCGGATACAAGGCAGTTCTTACGAAGGCTCTCTCCGTGTCTCCCACCTGTAGAGCTGAGAACACAGCCTCAATCTGATAAGGTGGCATCAAGACCAGCAGGAGAGAAAGAGCTAGCCAACAGGTGATGCTAAATAATGCAGGATCATGGCTTGCCCATATGGGAAAACATGAACCGTTACCAAATGCCAGGGGTTCAGTCTAGGTTCCATTGCTCACCTGGGCATAGAAAACCAACCACTGAGATTGAGGGAAGGTGCCCTCTTTCCAGGGTCCACAAAGGGGCGTCATTTTAAGGGCAAGAATTTCCCAGCGCCATGCTACCCTCCCATCTCTCTCCATCCCGGAGATTTAACGGTTTATATTTAAATTTCGAGGGCATGGGAAGACACTAAGAGCCAATCACTCCAGCGGAAGTTCTAAGGAACTCCTTTCATTGGCCAGGTGTCTTAGAAAAGGTGGGGGGTCCTCCCAGGTTAAAAGTCCCCCTCTTCACACCCCTTCGGACTCCATGTTTGGGTCTCCTTCCACAAACACTCCCTTCGTGGAAGCCGTCTTCCTCTCTCCTGGATTTCCCCTCTGGGGTCCCCTTCCACACTCTCATGGAAGCCTGTCTTCCCTCCTAAACTCCGTCTCTCTCTGTTCCCTTCCACTCAGTGTGGAAGCCACTTTCCTCTCCTGGATTCCGTCTTTCTGGATTCTCTCACTCAGCGTGAGAGTCAGCTGTTTTTCTCTCTCTCTCTCTAAATAAATCACTTTCTACAAACACTTTTGAGTCCGGCATTTCTGCATACTGTGCTGTGGTCCCCTCTCTCATTCTTGAGAGGGCAGGAGACCAAGAACCTGGAGAAACATCCTCTCAGGGGAGCTGAGGGCACCCTGAACCCCTGAACCCCAGTATTACAAGATGAGTATTGCCAGGGAGGAAGGTTTCATTTGGACAATGCCAGCCAGAGAGATTGGAGCAAAACCTCAAATCTGTTCCTTCTTCCTGCCCCCAACTAAGTTTAGTTGTGTCTATAGCAGGGAAAGAAAAGTGGGTGGGGGTGAGAGGGGAAGAAAGAAGAGTTGGTCACTAGGCAGCAGGTGCATTTCATTGCACAAAGCATAAGTTTATCAAGCTTGAGTTCCATGGGTATGTGGCTTCTTAGAAAATCGGGCTACTTTTGAAAGCAGACATTCTTCTCAGTATAAACATGTGAATTAAAGATGTAAACATGGAGAACAAACCTAAAGCTTTTTGAAAAATATATAATCAAATATCTTTATAACTTCATTGGGAAGGGAAAAACTTCACACACATGACACAGATATCACAAACTGCACACGCAAAAGATAAAAGTCACTATATTACATTTAAAAACACTAGCGCATCATAACAAATCTTTTCAAGTCAGGCTGGGGAGGATGAGTCACATATGGGGAGAAGATATTCTCAGCCCATATAACAAAAGTTTGTTCATCCAGAATGCCTAGGATATGCTGTAAATCAGTAAGGAAAAGATGAACAACCAGATAGAAAAATAGACAAACGATGTAATCCAGCAATTCAGAGAGAGAAAATCTAAATGGCCAATGCATATAATGATATATATATATATACTCATATATATATATGAGTATATATATCATATATATATGATATATATATGAGTATATATATATGATATATATGAGTATATATATATATGATATATATGATATATATGGACTCAAACTTTATTCATAACCAAGAATATGCAAATTAAAACTGAAGAGCGATGTCATTGTATGCCCATCACAATGGCAGCAGTGGCAGCATCTGACATTGGGCTGGAGACTTGGCAGTGGCAGCTGTCACAGCTGGACTAACCCCTGGAAATTTGATGAGGTCACAATGCCAGACCTAGATAGAAACGCTGGAAGAATTCATTTACATATTAAAACAGAAATATATTTAAAAATGTTTGCTGCAGCATTGTTTGTAAAAGTAAACGTTTGGGTACAATTTTTAAATGCATTAGTGGAGGGATGGAGAGTAAATTATAGGATGATATTACAGAGCACTGTACAGTGGCAGGGAAAAGCTACGGCTATCAGTGAATTAACAACACAAATTAGGTTGTGAGGCATATTGTATGGTGTCATTTATGAATTGTAAAACATAAAACAACACGTGTATCTAGCCAGATGTAGGTTAAGATAGCTGAAGTCATTTTTTTGAATGAGTGGGCAGGATAAACACCGAGTTTAGACTCATGGTGAGCTCTGGACAGGGAGGGAAGAAAAAGCAAATAGATTGAAGTGGACAAGACTTGTGGCTTTTTTTTTTTTTTTTTTTTTTTTTGAGATAAGAGTCTTGCTCTGCCACCCCGGCTGGAGTGCAGTGGCGTGATCCCAGCTCACCCAGCTCACTGCAACCTCTGCCTCCCAGGTTCAAGCAATTCTCCTACCTCAGCCTCTCAAATAGCTGTCATTACAGGTTGACGCCACCATGCCTGGCTGATTTTTTTATTTTTAGTAGAGACGAGGTTTCACCATGTTGGCCAGTCTGGTATCAAACTCCTGACCTCGTGATCCGCCTGCATCAGCCTCCCAAAGTGTTGAGATTACAGATATGAGCCATCACGCCTGACCTTTTTTGTTTTTAACCTTTATGCTCAGGGGTGCATGTGCAGGTTTGTTACATAGGTAAAAGGCAAACTCGTGTCAAGGGAGTTTGTTGTATGATTTCATCACCTGGGAATGAAGCCCGGTACCCGTTAGTTATTTTCCTGATCCTCTCCCTCCCTCTCACTCTCCACCCTCTGGGAGGCTTCAGGGTGTGTTGTTCCCCTCTATGTGCGGTGCGTTCTCATCATTGAGCTCCCAGCATAAGTGAGGACATGCATTTCTTAACGGAGTGCTGCACTGCTCTTGGAATGTTTTTTTCAAGTCTGCATTTTTCAATCATCCAGAAGTTCTCAACCAAAAACTTCCTGGTAATAGCCAGGACTCCTATTCCTGCCTGAAGTGGCTTTTCCCCGACTGCACTGAAATGTCCTGCAGCTGTGGTTGAATGAGGAGGACAGGCGTGTTTGTGGGCCACACACCTCACCACTGCTGCCTGACCACAGACACTGTGTGTTCCAGAGATGCCAAATGGGGGGAAAATGCATCTTACAAGTCACACAAATAAATGTTGTTTCTTAATAAATGTAATAATGAATAAACAGTTATTTAGTTAATAAGGAAAGGGATGAAAGAAAGAATATAAATGCACTTATTACCACTGAACTGCACGTGAAAAAATGGTAAAGAGGGTAAATTCTATATGAATATTTTACCCCAATTAAAAAAAAAACACTGAAATAAATGTAGTTTGATCAGTATTTGTTTCAGGAATATTTCTGCAGCTTTTTTGTTTGTTTTTGCTTATAATATTTGATCTGTTCTTTGTTCTTTGTTTTTCCTTCACCCCCCATTGTTTGTATAAAAAGGAAAAGATAATTCATCAGATTTTAAAGCAAAGAACATTTTTCTTCCAATGGCAAAAATTTAATTAAATATAAAATTACATCTCCTTTGTGGCTGTAATCGTGTTACTTCAGGGAATGATATTTTCATATGCCTAATATATTAAATGTTTTTAATTGATCTTCATTTTGTGATTTTGGAGCAGAAAGTCAGTAGGGCGAGCCTCAACACTGTAAGAGGCACGGTAGCTTTTATGTTGGAAGGTACTGGGGCAAATGTAGGATGCACTGCAGTTTTCATTTCACACATGGGGAGTGAGTGGCACCATGTCAAACTGATGGGTACATGACTTAAGGTGTTTCCAGCTGCTACAGCAAATAAACCCTGAAATCTCCATCTTTTAATAAAATGGTAGTTTCTCAATCGCTCTGAATTATTTTACTATAATAAAATGTATCAGTTGTTTAGCAGATGGCCTTCAAAATGCAGAATCAAGAACCCGCTTCCCTCCACTTTCAACATCCATCATCGCTGAAGATTCAAGAAACTTTTAGTCCCAACTTTCGAATGGGAGAGAACCTGAGAGTCCTCAGAAGGTGTCACCGCATGTTTGGAAGGCCAGGCCTGAACATAGCACATACTTCTGCCATATTCCAGTAGCTATAACGTAGTCACATGGCAAAGGAGGCCAAGAAATGTGAAATCGCTGAATGGCAGCCGAAAAAAGAAAATCAGTTTGGTTTCTTCTAAAACGGATTAAAAAACAGTGTTTTAAAATCCTTATTAAAGTGATAATGTCAATTTGCAAAGATAATGTAGGAAAAATGGTAAGAAACAGAGAAAAGAGCAATTGACTGTGGAAGTTACTGGGACCCTTTGTCTTACAGCTGAGAGGCGATGGATTCCGTCTGAACTGGGGAAATGAAGAGGGGTCTGTGCTCCTGCCTCCTGGGCGTGCAGAGCTGTCCACCACACAGCTAGCACTGACACTCGCAAAAGTGGTTTTCTCTGACAACTTGGAGGGAGGATGGGGTCAGGCTGGATGTGGTGATGATACTGATGGTGGTGATGAGGAGTAACCTACATTTTTATTGTAAATTTTCAGTAATATTTTTAATTTTTATTTTAATGTGCATGGATAACTTTAATAATTATGTAATTAATCATAGTAAATGTGATGAAATACAAGCTAAAAATTAAATCAGGACAGAGAGCCACTTACATAATGAGCAACTATAGATATAAAATAAGAATTTTTTTATAACTTTAATTATTATATTAGCAAACGTTCTTTTTTTTTTTTTTTTTTTTTTGGGACAGAGTCTCACTCTGTCACCAGGCTGGAGTGCAGTGGCGCGATATCTCGGCCCACTGCAGCCTCCACCTCCTGGGTTCAAGCGATTCTCCTGCCTCAGTCTCCCAAGTAGCTGGGATTACAGGCAGGCGCCAATATGCCCAGCTAATTTTTGTATTTTTAGTAGAGATGGGGTTTCATCATGTTGGCCAGGATGGTCTCGATCTCTTGACCTTGTGATCCGCCCACCTCATCCTCCCAAAGTGCTGGAATTACAGGCGTGAGCCACTGCACCCAACTGCAAATGTTCATATTTTTAAGGAGAAATGCAGAATAGAAAACTATACATAAGTATAATCTCTTTTACATAAATACTATGCATAGAAAAGACTAGAAGGGAACCACAGGTGTTGTTTTAGTATATTTATGATGAATTATATCATAGTCTTTATTTTTGCTTGTATTTTCTCTTTGTCATCTATACTTATAATGAGTTGTATTCATGTTCATACTTTTGTGTCTACAAAATTAAAATTGAGTATTTCCTTGTCAGAAAATAAGCCAGCCATGACAAAAAGCACAATAACTTAAAAGTGAAGCGGAGTGCAGGGTGCTTGGAAGCGTAGCTGGCTTTGTCTGAGGATGAGATAATCAGAATTAGAGCTCAAGAGGCTGGGGACAGGGGCTCAGGCCTGTAATCCTAGCACTTTGGGAGGCTGAGGCCGGCGGATGACTTGTGGTCAAGGGTTGGTAAAAGGGTTTAGTAAAGATGGAGAAAGTCCGTCTCTACTAAAAAAAATTCAAAATTAGCCGGGCCTGGTGGCACATGCCTGTGGCCCCAGCCACTCGGGAGGCTGAGGCAGGAGAATCACTTGAACCTGGGAGGCAGAGGTTGGGGTGAGCTGAGATCACGCCTCTGCACTCCAGTCTTGGCAACCAGAGTGAAACTTCATCTCAAAAAAAAAAAAAAAAAGGAATTAGACCTCAAGAGCCATAGATTTCCATCCCCCCAGACATATTGCTAACTAAATGTGTGACCCTGTGTAAGTCACTTTATAAGCACCTCAGTTTTCCACTTGCTGAGTGATGTTCGCATTTTCATGACCTTCAACCAGAGCATTTTAGCACAGCCACGAGCCTGGTGCTGCCTGCTGAAATGGAGCAGATTGAGGACAAGGCCTATGGCAGGAATGACGCTTCTTTTGCCACCTCCCGTGACAAACTCTGCGCGAGGAAGAAAGTCTTCTAATTCAGCCCAATTCTGCTGCCGATGGCTTTTATTCGTTGGCCGTATTTATACAGCTGGGAACCTGCAACACAAGCCACTCCAGGGGAGCCCTTCACGTCTTTTCTGGCTACATACTCCCAGCTCACCCTCTCTATGTGGCTCACGGTTTGCCACTCACTGCAACCTTTGCCTCCTGGGTTAAAGTGATTCTTCTGCCTTAGCCTCCCCAGTAGCTAGGATTACAGTTCACTCCATCACGCCCAGCTAATTTTTGTATTTTTAGTAGAGACAGGGTTTCACCACATTGGTCAGGCTGGTCTCGAACTCCTGACCTCAAGTAATCCATCCTCCTCAGCCTCCCAAAGTGCCGGGCTTATGGGCATGAGCCACCACACCCAGCCCGATGTGTGGTGGCTCATGCCCATAATCCCAGCACTCTGGGGAGGCTAAGGCAGAAGAATCACTTTAACCCAGGAGGCGGAGGTTGCAGCGAGTGGCAAACCGTGAGCCACATAGAGAGGGTGAGCTGGGAGTATTTAGCCAGAAAAGACCTGAAGGGCTCCCCTGGAGTGGCTTGTGTTGCAGGTTCCCAGCTGTATAAATATGGCCAACGGATAAAAGCCATCGGCAGCAGAATTGGGCTGAATTAGAAGACTTTCTTCCTCCCGCAGAGCTTGTCACAGGAGGTGGAAAAAGAAGTGTCCTTCCTGCCATAGGCCTTGCCACTCTTAGAAGCCAGGCCTCGTCAGGCTGGTTTATGCCCTAGTTAGTGCCCTTATGTATTCTACATCATTTGATGCCCAAACCCCCTTTTTATCCACTCAGCTATTTCTCTAGGTGAGCTGACTGCAGTGAAAAATGGGGAGAGGGATCATTTTGTTTTAAATAAGCTTCAGATACACGGACTGCAGTGCTCCTTCCTCAAACAGAGGAACCTTTAATTATCCGTTTTCATGTAAAAGCAGGTGGAATTTCTTGCACACTCTAGAGATGGCATGATTATCAAACAGCTAATAATTAGAGAGCATTCCAGAAATAAAATCAGCATATAAATACCCAGTATGATGAGGATGATTTAACTGCTGGCTGTGGTGGACAAAGTAATATGATTCTCTTGTTTATATGCATTTGCTATCTCAATATACATTTGTAAGATCCCAGCCAGAAATGTTTCCAAGGAGTAAAATATAAATCGTAGTGTTCCTTTGTGGATTGCATACTTTCTTCCCTCTTTACAGTTCAAAGAAATTACCTTTAATGTATCACTTAAATAATATCAGGCTTTCTGAGGTGCTTAAGACAATCTTAACAGTACCAAGTTAAAATATATCTTTAACATGGTATTTTTTTCTAGTCTTTAGGAAAGCTTCACTCAAGTGCATTTTCAAAGGTCTTTGGAAATGAAATATTCTGAGGGCCTTGTGCATTGCTGCTGAGTTTAATAGTCCTTAGCAGGCACACTGAAATCCATTCCCCTCTCAGGCAGCTTCCCTTCCTAATTCTGTCACGTAACTACCCTCTTCCTCAAAAACCTTCTTACCACCTTAGCAAAAATGACAACTTGGATTTCAGTGAATACGTTTGGATTTAATTTGCAAGCTCCCTGGTCTGGGCTTTGCTCTCTGTGAGTCTTGACAGAGGGGAGAAGCCACAATGGGCATCCTAAGAAGCCCTGCCCAGGCTCACCCGATCTCTTTCTCCTCCAGAAGCCCTCCAGGTTCTAGCCCGCTCTCACCTTCCACAGGGATCTTCTTGCCTCCCAGCTTTTGCCCAGTTCAGACAATGGGAGTCAGGGATGCCAGCTCTAAGGGGAGGGATAAGGAGTCGAGGTCACAGGGGGGCCTGGCCACTGCCCTCCGCCTCGTGTTCCCACAGACAGCCCTGTCCTGAAGCTTCGGGATGGCTGACAGACAACACAGTTCCACAGTCCCCGACAGCCGCGTTTGATTGCCACTCTTAGAGTTTTGCCTTTTCCAGAATATCATGAAAATGAAATCATGAAGAATATACTCCTCAGGGGTGAGGAGAGAGGACTCATGTCTACAGAGTGTGAGGGCTCGTCTGGGAGCGCTGGGCATGCTTGTGATCATGGTGGCTCTTACGTGACTCTTTACTGTGGTTGAATCTGTATGCTGAAAAGGGTGAATTTTATTGCATGTAAATTATATTTCAAAAACACCAACTAAAAAGTGAGAAATCACTTAATTATGTCTGTTTTCACTGCAGTTGATTCCCCCATGACAATAGGGGGACTTTCGGAAGATGCTTTGATATCATTACTCTGTTGTGCATTGTGCATTTTCATAAGTCATTAATATTTATAGGCTGGATAACTTCATCCCTCTTAATTTCGATTATGCAAGGAGATGCTAAACAAAACATGTTTCAGGAGAAACTCACATGTCCGTAGCCTTCCATCCCATTGTCCAGTCTCTGGGTGGTCCTTCCTTTTTAAGTTTCTATGCTATCACATCAGAAATAGGTATTCAGGCTAGGTGTGGTGGCTCATGCCCATAAGTCCAGCACTTTGGGAGGCTGAGGAGGGTGGATGACTTGAGGTCAGGAGTTCGAGACCAGCCTGGCCAACATGGTGAAACCCTGTCTCTACTAAGAATACAAAAATTAGCTGGGCATGGTGGCATGAACTGTAATCCTAGCTATTGGGTAGGCTAATGCAAAATAATCACTTTAACCCAGGAAGCAGAGGTTGCAGTGAGCCAAGATCACACCACTGCACTCCAGCCTGGGAGATGGAATGAGACTCAATCTCCAAAAAAGAAATAATAAGAAAAGAAAAGAAATAGGTGTTGGAATTTATGCCGTCCTTGGTCCTTAGTGGCTGGGAGCTTTTGAGACTAGATTTGTATTCATGAAGGTTTTCTATTAAGTCGGCTGAGTATTTCTTTGGCAATATAATTCCTCAAACATCTAACAGATTTGTTTGTTTCCCCTCAATTCTAAGGACTAGTATCTACACCCAGAGTTTGGCTTCACCCTCTCCAGTGTGGCTGAGCTCATCACCCCTTTGCTTCCTCTCAATCCACAGCAAATGGCTGGAGACTACTTAGAAGGGTCAGGGGGAAGGCGGGGCTCTCACCAGAGCACTGGCCTCAGTCACATGACTCAGATGAGTAGCTTCATTAGGCTTTGCTGTGGGAAGTGTTGTGACACTCCATCTGTTTCTGTTTGGGTTCAAGAGCAGTTGGGTTTTGTAAACCTCAAGGTCCCAAATTTCTCGATACTCTTACCCTCTCATTTTCTTTGTGTATATCTCACTCTTTCCTGTGCTCATCTGTGTCTTTCTTCTATTAATTTACACTATCTTGTAGTGGAAAATGGTCCTGTTTTCTCTTCTTGGAGAGACCCCATTTGAGGAGTCCCACTTATGAATCACCTCTAAAAGCCCTACTCACCAGTCTCAGTACTGCTTCTCCTTCCATTCCGATTCCAAATCCCCTTTGAAGTCTCTGACTTCAACAGATAGTCTCAGGCAGCTATGGGGGCACAGCTGATGAAATTATTCACATAGCATTGGTACACAGACACACCATGTTAGATGACAGTCAGTTACCCTCCCTCCAGTTTACCAGACAGTGCCCCTTAGGAACCTGCACATGGTATCTTGCTCCCCTCCCTCCCTCCCTCCCCCTGAGTTGCAGTGATTCTCCTGCCTCAGCCTCCCAAGTAGCTGGGATTACAGGTGCACACCACCACACTCAGCTAATTTTTTTTGTATTTTCAAAAGAGAAGAGGTTTTACCATGTCACCCAGGGTGGTCTCAAACTCCTGAGCTCAGGCGATTTGCCAGCCTCGGCCTCCCAAAGTGCTAGGATTACAAGCATGAGCCACCATGCCTGGTCACTTGTTCATTTTTCTACCTTCTGTGTCTAACTTACTGTCAAGTTCATAACAGGCACTCAGTAAATATTGGCCAGATAAAATTGTCTTCATTTAAAAAAAGACAAATAAACCTTGATAATATGTGTAAATTGTTAAGCATGCTTGTCTGGTACTGTAAAATAATACAAAATAGCCCTGCACAGTCTTTTTATGAAGATGTCTTTATATACAGGCAGCATAGAGAGGACAGCACATTGAGTGCACAATGACCCGTTAGAAGGTGCCACAGTACCACTGGGAAATTGAACTGTCATGGCCATCTTTCAAGAAGAGCAAAGCTTCAGAGTGTGTGGGACTGGGATAGATGGGGAATTGGATGCAGGGTGTTTCAAGCTAAAGGAAAACAGACAAAAGGCAGCTTTGGGAATAAGTGCGGTTTGTTGGGGAATAACAAGGCAACCCACCCAACCAAAGTGAATGCACGTTTGGGATAGAATTTAGGTTGCCTGAATTGCTTTACAGTTTTCTAGATACAGAAAACCAGGTTATCTTTTTGTGATTCTGCACAGCCCCCCAGGCCTAGTTGACACTGTATCCGTTGAATCATGGTCTCTTCGCATTCCTGGGATGCTTTCATTTGCTGCTTTTGGTCTCTGACATTTTTTAAGAGTTGCAATTTCCTGCTGCTTGCATACATATTTTGAGAAACTTGATTTATGTTAATGATTAGGTATAAAAGGTTTCTGTTAACATACCTCACCTGCTAGGAAATTAATTTGGGTTCTACCTTTGTCTAGAAAGGGTCTAAGTATTATAAGCCTGATTAAAAATTCACCTAAAAGCTCTGTGTCTGGATGTTGCATATAGAAACATCATCTGGCTTCCATATGTCACTTGCTATTGTAGGAAAAGATAGGTTAAGAAGCCCAATACAGAGGCTGAGGTGGAGAATTGCTTAAATCTGGGAGGTGGAGGTCGCAGTGAGCTGAGATTGCACCACTGCACTCCAGCCTGAGACAAAACTCCATCTCAAAAATAAATAAATAAATAAGCCCAATATACTAATGGTAGCCATAAATTTAGCTCTCTGCTTATCTTTGCTTAAAAATTATATTCAGCAGTGTGTGTATATATATATATTTGTGTTAGTATATGTATGTATATAGATTATGTGTGTGCATATATATTCAGCATATATATATATATATATATTCAGCATATATATACACACACATATCTATATGCATACACATGCTAACACATAAATGAATTTTGGCATATAGATGTGTGTAAAAGTGAAAATGGAACTCATTTATTCAAATGTATAAGCTAAATATATTTGGAAAAATAAATAGAACACTAAAAATCATTAAAGCTAACAACTCTTATGACATTTTTCTGGGAAATTTATGACTACCAAGTGTTGAAGACCATGTTAGAAAAGAAAACAAAAGTAGAAGGCATAAATTAAAAAGTGAAGTCATTAAATGCTAAAATATTCTAAAGAAACTTTCAAGATAAGGTGACAGAATACAAGTGTGGTAGCTTTCTTAACTTTTAGAAGAAAATATAACACTGAAGTTTAAGTTACACCAAGCTATAATTTTAACAATTTTTGGGAGAATACATAATAGTGTATAAAAATATCCGAGTACCAGAAAGAAACACAGACAACAAAGTGAATTTTAAATTTCTGTCATACGTTGTACTTCTGCTGCTGGGTGGATGGAGTAGACATCCTTGTCTGCATTCCTCCAGCTGAGTGCAGTTAAACCCGCTGGGCAGTAAACATAAAACAGATGTAAGACGACTCTGGAAGAAGGAGAGAAGAGGGCAGACCAGCGGAGGAGCCCATGACTGAAGGAAGAAGTCAGGAGTGAATTCCTAGGGTTTTCTTTTTGCCTTATCTCCAGACTAGGTTGTTGAAAGGCTGACGTACTGGAAACCCCATTGTGTGCCACAAACATACCCCCAAGAAATGCTAATCTGTCACCAAAGACCGAGGAATAGGCAGCCTAGCAAGACAGCAGTCGTTCTAGTCCAACAAAGACCACATAGGAAACCGTGGGCCACTTCTGGTGCCATAAGGCAGAGTCAACAGGAAAGCTTTGCCAGCCTGCAGTGCGGTCCCAAACTCCCACTGGGATGGCGTCAGAGGAGGCCAAGTGAGCGACTTCTCACTTCTACCCACACAGTCTGGGGCTCCCCTCCCCGTGCTGTCAATGCAGATCCCGTGGAAAGCTGGACTCCACCTGTACCCTGGGTAACAAGGTGCTCTCTCACCGGACACTGGGGGTTGTCCAGGGAGCCTAGTGGCGTCAGGGTGGTCAGTGATGCTGGGAGATAACGAGGCCCCTGCCCTAGAGTGTCAGTGGGGACTCCACGAGGAGGGGTGATGAGCATCTTTGCCCCTGGCCATAGTGTTTCAGTGTGGGAAGTGGAGGGTCTGGATCCCACATCACCCCACAGCAGCAAGGAGCACTTCTTCCAGTGTCCACCAAGGCCAAGTGCAAAACCTGAACTGTCCCTTCCCGCCGGCAGTGTCATGAGGGGCCCTCTTCCTCTGCCAGCCAGCACACTGTCCCAAGGGGCCTGCAAAACAGGAAACTTAAGTAAGATCTTAGGTACCCAGGGGTAAAGAAGTGGAGGGAGAGGGTGTGACTGTAGCACAGCAGGAGAGAGAGCTTGTGGTGCTGACCCAGCTTGGCGCCTGGATTGTGATGGCTGTTAATGGAATCTACACGTGGGATTGACAGGAAATGATACACACGTGCATTGGCAGAAGCTGAAGGAAGGGCACATAGAACCTCTTTGTCCTATGACCGCAATTCCCTGTGAATCTACTGTTGTTTTACCAAGAAAATCTTTTTGAAAAGTATTATGCCATGTATAAAAAAGTAGAAAGCAAAATTGGAGATGACATAGTATTATTATTATCCCATCAATAAATGTGATTAGGGTAAAACTTTTAATTAGGAAAGAAATTATATCTGATTCAAGAGTATATTCATGTGCAAAATACGGGATGATATAATGTATGCAAACATGTTTGTATGTGCATGGGGAATTTCGGGATGGATACACAAACTCTGGATGCTGGGCTGATAATTAAGAAGAAGCTAGGAATTTGCATTTTATTTCCGCCTTTCTATACTGTTTGCAAATTACCATGTGAATTAATCACTTTCATAATTGAAATGCACTACCTGAAGCCTGTAAAGACAGAGATGATCTTGAAAACATAGTATTTTAAAAATAAATCTGCTTCTCAATAGCATTCAAACCATATTGAATTAAACCACAGAAATCTAGATGGGGAAATAATTTGAATGCAAAGGTACACAGGACATTTGAATATATTTATTCCAAAATTGACAGTGTTTTGGGTTTCTTTCCAGTCATGCCCAGTGTGTGGTGCAGTGACACAGATATGTGATGCTTGTGCATCTATCTTGCATCTGCATAGCCAGTTAAGCACAAAGTCAGGCCCGAGAGCCAGAGTACAAACAATATTTTGCAATTTGGGAGGCAAGAACCTTCAAGAAACTATTATAAAAAAATTCAAAGTCTTTCCTGGGGCCACCTTCTGACGTTTGAGGTCTGTGTGATTAATTGTTTGTCCTCATCCTTTTGTTTTGTCTCTCTCTCTCTCTCTCTCTCTCTCTCTCTCTCTCTCTCTCTGTCTCTCTCTCTCTTCCTTCCTTTCTTTCTTTTTGAGACAGAGTTTCGCTCTTCTTGCCCAGGCCAGACTGGAGTGCAGTGGTGCCATCTCAGCTCATTGCAACCTACTCTTCCCAGGTTCAAGCAATTCTCCTGCCTCAGCCTCCTGAGTAGCTGAGATTACAGGCGTGTGCCACCATGCCTGGCTAATTTTTGCATTTTTAGTAAAGATGGGGTTTCACCACGTTGGTCAGGCTGGTCTCAAACTCCTAACCTCGTGATCCACCCACCTTGGCCTCCCAAAGTGCTGGGATTACAGGCGTGAGTCATCACAACTGGGCTGTCCTCCTTCTTTTTGTCTCTCTCCTTCCCTCATATTTGGCACTTCAAGATTTCTGTCCTCATCCATTCTACTGTGCCTTCATTCCGCAAATCCTTTGTTGAGCATTTACTGTGTGATGGGCACCCTTCTGGGCATTGAGAATACAGCTGTGAGGAGAGGAATGCCACTGTTGGAAGGCAGCATGCATACCAGCTTTGGGTGGACCTCTGATGGCCACTTCTCATTTTCCCATGCCTCAGTCTCCTGGACTGCAGTTTGGTGTCCAGCGGGGAACTGGAGCTGAATGGATCCGACGGTTGTCAGATTGACTGATTGTTTCGGGTGCTCTTTACCTGCAACCTTAGGTGCAGACAGCGGCCACCACTTCTTAGCACTGCAAGGAACTTGTGCTCCTCACCCAGCACCACCAGGGGCTACTCTGTGAGTCTGTGTACCTTGTCTTCAGGCAGCCGCAAGAAGGGAAGCTGAGATTTCATCGGGGAAGGTAATTGGGGCATGGAATTGTATTTTGGAACTCGTGCTCCATTTTATTACGTTTATAGGAGACTGAAACAGAACAAGGGAAAACAAATTTTGGCTCAACAATAATGTACTTGTCTCCTGGTTACAGCTTTAACCATGTATTAAGTTGCATAAATCTTTTTCAATTATATTAATTTAACTCACTATCAATGGCAGTGGAGTGATGTCATGAACTTTTTCAGTTTTCGCTATTAGCCAAAAGCCCTCAGCAGATAAAGAGTTTAGGTAGAAATACGTAACTCTTCTCTGAGATAAGCTTGGAAGGGTTTCAAAGCCTTGACCATTGGATTTTCACTTTTCACCATGGCAAAACCTGCTGAAAGGGCACCTAATGCTAAATCATTCCTTCTTACAGTCTTTGCGCACATTTAAGAAAATGAAATAATGATTGGCATGGGCTAACACGGGTCTTTGATTAATGGTCTTAAGAATTTTGCAAGTTTTCTCAACTTAGCAAGAGCACTTTGGCTTATTAAGACAGCCTTTGGGCCATGCATGGTGGCTCACTCCTGTAATCCCAGCACTTTGGAAGGCCAAGATGCGTGGATCACCTGAGGTCAGGGGTTCGGGACCAGCCTGGCCAACATAGTGAAGCCCTGTCTCTACTAAAAATTGGCTGGGTGTGGTGACACATGCCTATAATCCCAGCTACTCGGGAGGCTGAGGCAGGAGAATCACTTGAACCTGGGAGGCGGAGGTTGCAGTGAACTGATCACCACATTGCACTCCGGCCTGGGCAACAAGAGCGAGACTTCATTCCCCCCTAAAAAAGACAGCCTTTGGTAGACTATTTGCCTTGGCAACTGAGACTGCAAAGGAGTCAACAGAGATAAAGAATAAGAAGTGTCTGATTGAGCATGGACAGGAGCTCTCTCTTCTCTGCCTGTTGATTCGAATTGGCCACCATTTAATTATTCTTGCACTCATGCTTGGGAACAATGGCTGTGGGGGTGGGGAGTGTGTTGTGTTACACATGTCCGTCATGAGTAGAATTTTATCTCATACTGAATTTAATATTTTTATGACTTAAGAAACAGTATCACACCAGAAGATAGCAATAGCTTAAGATATATTTCACATATTTTGGCCAAAGAGGTTAGGCAAGAGAGAAAATATGTCATTCTATTAAATACTGACTACTCGACTTCCAATGAAATAACAGATTGATTAGCATTTCCTAAGCAAGCTGTTCTGCATTTATTTGATTTGCTTAATGCCCATACATATAACTGATTTAAACTTAACATTCTTCCTACATTTTTGCAGATCACATCGGGGAACAGGAAGATTTTCATGGAATAAATTAACTTACACTAAAAACAGTTAGAGCACAGAAACATTAACAGAATGAATATTTATGAATTTGCAATTAATTTTACTGATTTTATTGTGTATTACCTACCATTACTAAAATAATAATATTTGACTATTTTAATGTACTCATTTATTGAACAGATGTATATAGAGGACCCACTAGGTGCCAGCCACTTGTGTAAGTGCCAAACTATAACAGTGAGAAACAAATTCTCTATTTTTATAGAGTTAATTTTCTAGAGAAGGAGCTACCATTTCCGAAGGCAGCTCCACATTTTGTATGATCTATAAGGGAGAGGTAAGATGATGTTGCCGGCTGGACGTGGTGGCTCACACCTGTAGGAGGCGAGGCAGGCAGATCACCTTAGGTCAGGAGTTTGAGACCAGGCTGGTCAACATGGAGAAACCCTGTCTCTGCTAAAAATACAAAAATTAGCCAGGGGTGGTGGCACATGCCTGTAATCCCAGCTACTCAGGAGGCTACTCGCTTGAACCTGGGAAGAGCAAGTTGTGGTGAGCCAAGATCGCACCATGGCCCTCCAGCCTGTGCAACAAGAGCGAAACTCCCTCAAAAAAAAAAAAAAAGATGCCTGCATGTAGCTGAGTGAAAGGCAGCCAGCAAAGACCTCTCAGAGGAAGTCTGACATAAAGCCCAAGTGCATGAAGAAACTAAGCTACCAGGAGGGCCAGTGAGGCTAGAGCAAACATTTTCTATAAAGGGACACATGGTCAATGATTTTGGATTTGTGGCCCAGACAGTCTGTGTTATAATGGCCCCCTTTTCTTCGACAAGTTAAAGGAAGCCACAGCAATATGTAAACTATTACCCTCGTAAAATTTATAGATGGACACCGACATTTACCTTTCATAGAATTTTTGTGTGTCACAGAATAGTGCTTTTTAAAAAAATTTTGTTATACCCATTGAAAAACACAAATACTGTTTTTAGATCTCAGGCTGTATAATGCAGTCATTGGGCTGGGTTCGGCCCATGTGGCAGTTGTTTACAGACCCCGGGCCAGAGACTAGAGAAGGAACAAGATGGGGGCGGGGGGCGCTGAGGTGGGCTCTGGGTCATGTAGACCTTAGAGAAACTAGTATTTTATTCTAAGAGAATTGCAAGCCCTAGGAATTCAAGCAGAGGAGAAGTGGTCTGATTTATGATTTCCTAACTTTCCTCTGGTTACTGTCATGAATGCATCATGATAGGCAAGTGTGGAAGAAGGAATGCTATTTAGGAGGCTATTTTAGGAGGCTACAGGTACAGGGTACCGGGGGTTTCAACCAAGGTAAGAGAAGTAAATGGGTATGTGAGTGAACGTACGATGTTATGTGTGTTCTTCCTCTGCAGCCTCTAGCCTGACTCTGTAAATAACCAAAACGTATAGATGTACCAATAAAAACTAGCCTACTTTAGATTTCAGCTTAATTCTATTACCAACCACATAAATGTTTAATCTCCTCTTCTTGATGTAAACAAAAGCAAGGAAAAATCCTCTGTTGTCTGCTGGTAAAAGGGATATGTCAAAATCTCCAGCCATGAGGGGGCATCAGTCATCATGCCTCATGTGTTCTTAACTTCATCAATTTATGATGTATCCTTCCGTACACTGATTTCAAATGGATGCTTCTAGAGAATACTCTTTTGCTGTTGAACTGAGTCTGATGCTACAGATGTTTGTATTTTATATTTAGAAGAAAAAAACATTCTAATACAGTTCCTGGATATCCACCATTTTTCAGAAGTTGATTTTGTAGGCTGGTGGAGTGATCTTCCCTAGTCAGTACGCTTGATTCCGGGGACTTAGATGTACCATTTGCTATCAGAAGTCTGAAAAGGATCCAGGGATATATAAATAAGTCAAGAATGCATGACCCAGAGTGACATATACTGGAATGATGGTATATGATGAAAATATGTAGCATAAAGTACTTAAAGTTTTTAATGTCCTGTGTTTAAGCAGTAATTTTTTTCTATAAGCAGATGGTTGTTATTCCAAAGATAATATGCACTTCCAAGTGTAAGTGACTTGATTTCAATCTACAGTCTTTTTGAATAATTTTTTTGAGTTTTTTAAAAAGCATTTTATTTTATTGCATTTTAGGTTTTGGGGTACATGTGAAGAACATGCAAGATTGTTGCATAGGTATACGCATGGCAGTGTGGTTTGCTACCTTCCTCCCCATCACCTATATCTGGCATTTCTCCCCATGCTCTCTCTCCCCAACTCCCCACCCCCCGCTGTCCCTCCCCTATTTCCCCCTGACAGACCCCAGTGTGTAGTGCTTCCCTCCCTGTGTCCATGTGTTCTCATTGGTCAACACCCGCCTATGAGTGATATTTGATTTTCTGCTCTTGTGTCAGTTTGCTGAGAATGATGGTTTCCACGTTCATCCATGTCCCTACAAAGGACACGAACTCATCATTTTTGATGGCTGCATAATATTCCATGGTGTATATGTGCCACATTTTCCCTGTCCAGTCTATCATTGATGGACATTTGGGTTAGTTCCAGGTCTTTGCTATTGTAAACAGTGCTGCAATGAACATTCGTGTCCACATGTCCTTATAGTAGAACTTGAATAACTTTTATCCTTCCATTTCCAAGAGTCACATCATGTGGGGCAATAGAAATAGTCCACTGTAGAATTGTTAGAATCTCAAATGCCCCCCTTTGCATTCATGGAGGCTCAGATGTGGGGTCATATCAGGACGATAAATTTGCTTATTTCTCAATGTGACACAGCTAAGGGGCATTTCATTTTCCTTTGCTTTGTATGGAAAACTTAGCACTTATCTTCAACATTTGGCTAGAGGTTCAGGCTACATGGCATTTCTGGTTGAGACCTGGCAGTTTTCATGGCAATGTGAACATACTGATTGAATGACTTTCTAAAGTATTCATCTCTTACCTGTGCTTCTGTGGAACTACATCTGTGCTGCAAAAGGGGATTTTCCAGATGTGCTTATGGAAATGATGTCCTAAATAGATCCCCATCTCTAGTCCTTCATCACCCAACTCCACTCACATCACATGCAAGCTAAAACATCATCCTCTTTTTATATAGACATAAGCACAATTTACAAACTCTCAAGATTTAAACTGAAATGGAAACAATAAAAGGGGAGAAGCCAGCTGGGCGTGGTGGCTCACGGCTGTAATCGCAGAACTTTGGGAGGCCGAGGTGGGTGAATCACACTTGAGGTCAGGAGTTCGAGAGCAGCCTGGCCAACACGGCAAAAATCCCATCTCTACTAAAAATACGAAAATTAGCTCTTGTGGTGGCGCACCTGTAATTCCAGCTACTTGGGAGCCTGGGGAGGCTAATTGCTTGAATCCAGGAGGTGGAGGTTGCAGTGAGCCGAAATTGTGCCACCGCAGTCCAGCCTGGGAAACTGGGCAAGACTCTGTCTTTAAAAAATGAGGCTGTTGGGGGGACTTGTGGAGAGAAGTTGAACTCATCTATGTGGCTTTGGAATCTCTGTATACTATGTACCTGTGGTGCAATCCGTCTTGCTATGTAACATGGTCCTAAGTAACTCTACTGCGGGACTGAAATACCTTGGTTTATGCATTTCCTCCCAGTTGGGAGGAAAGGAGTTGCATCCTTTAAGACTCAGTTAACCCCCTTTAACATATGGACTTCAACACCTCACCTTGTCTTAAAATATCTATTGTACTTTTGCCTTGTACTTTAAACTTCAACTTGTTGGTTAATAGTGTGAGTACCGGCCAGGTGTATTAGTTCACACTTGTAATGTCAGCACTTTGGGAGGCTGAGGCAGGTGGATCACCTGAGGTCAGGAGTTCAAGACCAGTGTGGACAACATGGTGAATCTACTAAATCTCTACTAAACATGGTGAATCTACCTGTCTTCACTAAAAATACAAAACTTGACTGGGCATGGCAGTGTATGCCTATAGTCCCTGCTATTCTGGAGGCTGAGGCAGGAGAATTGCCTGAATCCAGGAGGCGGAGGTTGCAGTGAGCCGAGATCGCGCCATTGCACTCCAGCCTAGGTAGCAAGAGCGAAACTCTGTCTCAAAAAAAAAAAAAAAAAAAAAAATGTGAGTACATCCCATCTCCTCCTAGGAAAGATGAAAAAAACATTGAGGAATATAATGGCAAATTAATTTCTCTCTATGGTATTCTTCTGGAGCAATGTACTTAACCCTTCTGGGGCTCAGTTTTCTGAGTCAAAATTTCCTGAGTCTCAGTTCATTTATATGTAAAATGAGAATAAGAATCTCTACTTTACTTCCTTCTTCTAAAGGTTAAATTGTGCAATAAAATGAAGAGCCCAGAAGTATGTCTAGCGTAAGGGATTAGCATGGTTATATATCACCTTTTGGTTTACAGAGAATTTCACAAACATTATCTCATTTGACTCTTGAAACAATGAGATGGCCAGAATGTGTATTTTTGCATCACTTTTTAGTTGAGTAAACTGAAGTTAGGAAGGTGTGTTAGCAAGCTGCATTTGCTGGAACTGCCTATTAAGTAATTATTGAATAAATAAACAATTTGGGGCAAGGAGAATGTGTCTTTACATACAGAGAAACCATGTGGCAAACAAATAAGTGTTAATCCAGTTAAGTAGCTCCATTTTAATGCTAAGTGATTATTCAGGTAAATAAAGCTGGAGCATTTGTATTTTCATTCTACAATAACTATTAGCAAGTAAGTACTCTGTACAATATCTCAGCAACCCAATACGATGCAAGTCTCCTCTTGGGGAATGATGGTTTTAAGAGACAAGTAAACAAAATTGACAAGGAAGAAATTCTTTCTCTTGGCTAACGTCACATGTAGGTGCCCTCTCATTCTTGTTACATATGCAGAAAACAGATTGTAAATAGGTGTGATGTTAATGAATGCAGAGGGGAACTAATGGAAGAAAACTGAATTTATTTCTGTCTAACATATTGTTTCTTGTCAGTTTCCTTCCTTTGTAATATAATTTTTAACAAAATGCCTGACAAGTAATTTAGTGACAGGTGTGATTAATGCCGATGTGGCTTTTAAGCAGCAGTGAACGGTTAGAGGAAGCATTGTTTTAAAAATAAAGGCTGTCTTCCTGGTGTCCTTCAAGTACCTAGAAAACTAAAAGACTAAGTTTGCCCTCTACTGGAATTCAGAATTATACCACTGGCGGTTTTATGACTGTATGGAAAAAAGAATCTATGTATCTTTCTTTTACACCTTACAAATTCAAGCCTCCTTTTACCACCTTGGTTAATTCCCTTTAGTATTAGTTCTACACGTAGGTCAGATTATGTGAATCAAATACTCTCAAGATAGAATTTCCATTCCCATGGAAGATGGCTGTAAGCAGGTGATCAGGTGCTCTACACAAGGATGACTGCAGGGGTTTTGGCTCTCCTACTCATTTTGCAAAATATGAATAATCACCTAACACACAGTCTGGGGTTTTAGTAGTTTTTGATTGATGTTAGGAACTTAAGTCCAAAAATAAAATCATGCCGGAATCTAGAACATCATCCAACAACTGGTTCTGAGGACAGACCTAAAGGCAGACAAAAGGGTAAGGGGATGTGAGGGAGGCAGCAAGGTGCTCTCTGGTGCTTTATACAAACTGCACTCCCAGTTCATTGGCTCTGAGCGTGCCTGGTACAACAGCCTCCAGGGTGGAATTATTATGGCAGCTGCCCTGGGACCAGTACCAATAGAGACTTGGAGACTCTAGGGAAGATAAAGGTCAAAAACATGGATCACAAGACCTGTCAGCTGGAAGTAAAGCTGGTTTGAGTCAAAGGAGAGTGCAGCCCTAATTTGTCGTCTCCTGGCTAAACAGCGTTTAGTCTTCCTCTCCTTTATCTGATCTCCAAACCCTATCAGCCGATGCCTATGTTTTGCTGTAACACGAACATTTATATTTGCACACTCAGTGGTGCACAGATTTCAGAAACTGAAAAACAAGACGTTTGCCACGCTGGAGGCCAATGCAGATCAACAAATCAAACTTGTGTGCCTCTTCCTGGATCAAATCTTTTTCACAATTTGTTGCATTTGGCCAAAGGTCTAGAGCAAAAATAGATGCAATATTATCTATCAAAGCTAGAGTAAGCATTTGGGAGTGGGGTGGGGGTAGAGGGGGAGGAAGAATGCATCCCGGGCCCATATATCACTCTGATATTCAGACTTTAGTATCTAATATAGCAGTTTGCTCTGATTACAAAACAGCTGGGGAAAGGTGGGTTCAAGAGTTACCTATGCCTCCATAAAGGACATTATATAATTTATCTCAGCTGGTCCTCTAGAATAGTAGAAACTGGCTCCTGTTCTATAGATCAAGGTGTTTTATTATAAAACTAGAATAATGACATTTTTTTCTCAGTTTGTAAAACAAAACATAGTCAGCGGATTAAATTTTATCCATGTTTGAGCTTTCTCTCAACACTTTTTCATAAAACTGAGGTAGCCTGCCAGTACTCATCCCTACCAGAATGAAGCATCTTACAGTCTTTGATGAGGCATGAGGCATGCTTTGATGTAAATGTTTGAAGTTCAATGTATTATAGCAATTCATGCCATGATATATTAACCGAGGTCATGAATTCCAGGGCTCTGTCACATGAACAATATTAGATTCACTCTGACTTCCAGTTAAAATTACTGCCCAGGTTCAGGTAATTTGTGAAAATAAAAGATACTTGGATTACCCTCTGTCTTGGGGCTCATAAGAGAGTGGCTGCTGGGGAGGCTGGTCCAGCAGCATCCCTGGTCAGCAAGGATGTGGGTGTGTCTGACACCACGCAGAGGGAGGCAACGTGCTCGTTCTAATCATCATGCCACACCGCCGAGAAAACGCTTGACACTGAGATCAGAAGACAGGGATACACAGGGCTTCTTTTTAGATCACAATTACTTCTAAACCATGGGGGCTTAAATAGGATTCTACTTCAAGGAAAATGAAAACTGTTGATGTGTTCTCTTTCTCAAAGTATAGAATCTGCCTATTAGGATGGGATGGTACATAACTTTATATCTACTAAAAGTGCCTTTTTTGTTGTTGTTGTTTCAAATCCAGGATAGTCACAACAGTGGCTGCCAATGTTTGACCCTCAATAATGTGCCACATGTATTATGATAATTAACTAATGTAGCATCACTACAATTCTGCAAGGCAGATGTTCTTGCCTCAAGCTTTAAAGACATAGAGGCCCAGACAACTTAAATAACATAACCAAATTCACGTGGTTAATCAACAGCAGACACTGGATTCAGACTCAGGGTTTTCTAATACTCACACTCACCTATGTGCCATGTTACCTCTCCAGGAAACCTATTAAGTAAAAACCCCTTTTCTACTCAGAATATATGCATTTCAGCACTAATACAGACCCACTTTCCTACCGTCTTACTAAATGTATACAGGGACACTGGTAGCCTCTCCAAATGACAATGCCCTTTTCCAGATCTTTGCGGTTTGTTCGTTCTTTTTCTTTCTTTCTTTCTTTCTTTCTTTCTTTCTTTCTTTCTTTCTTTCTTTCTTTCTTTCTTTCTTTCTTTCTTTTCTTTTCTTTTCTTTCTTTTCTTATGATGGAGTCTCATTCTGTTGCACAGGCTGGAGTGCAGAGGCATGATCAGCGACCTCCCCCTCCCAGGTTCAAGTGATTCTCCTACCTCAGTCTCCTGAGCAGCTGGGACTACAGGCACCCGTCACCATGCTCAGCTAATTTTTTTGTATTTTTTGCATTTTTTTTTTAAAGTAGAGATGGGATTTCACCATGTTGGCCAGGCTGGTCTCGAACTCCTCACCTCAGGTGATCCACCTCAGGTGACTCACCAACCTTGGCCACCCAAAGTGCTGGCATCATAGGTGTGAACCACCATAGGTCTTTGTAGTTCTCATAAAAGTCCACTACCTGTGTCACATAAAAGTCCTATTATTGAAGATAGTTTTGGGAAGGGAGCCACTTCAGAAGAGAAAGGCAAGTGTAGTCATGAATGGGTGTCGTGATAGGGCCAGTGTGAAATTTCTCAAGATGATAGGAAACAAATGTGTCTACATGATAAGCCATTGACCTCATACTGGGCATCCAAGAGGTGGAGCAGAACCAGGAGTCCCGTGCATAACAGTTCTACTGGATTCCACTGTCCCAGAAGCAGTTGACTCTTGATTAGAGGGTGCAAGGGACCACAGTCCACAGCCACACACCCCGTGGAAGTGTAGAGAACTCTGCTTTGGCATGCTAGGCTTTCTTCTGTGTTTCAATGACTGCACTTGATGTTGAAATTAGCAGGTAGTTACACCTGGATAATAACTCTACCGCTGATTGACTCAGGTAGAAAGAAGTGACGATTGTGTTACCATGTAACTATTATTGAAATAACAAGGCAGAGACAAAGAGAAACAGAAAATAAGAGGAAGAGACTGGGATACTGAGTAACAAAGGATGTTTGCCAGAATCCTTGAGAGGATGTACGGATTTAAATAACAGACACCAAGTTATGAGTGAAATAGCTTATAGTAAGTATTTTAGGTCACCTCATTCCACCTCAATGTCTTAGTGTCAGAAATGAGAAATGTTTTTTGAAACTGTAACAAGAAAACAGTGAATGGCTAGGTTACAGTATTGGAAATCACATTTTGACTGTAGCTGATTTTTCTAGCAGATGACATTTGCTTTAGCTTAAACTAAAATAAAGGAACATTATTGCTTTGATTGTTTGAGCTTATAAATGAAATTCTTTCCCACTTAAAATTGAAAAATTAGGAGTGTTCATGGCACGTGAATAACTTCCAGTACTCAACACTAGTGGTTCTCAAACATGCTTTTAGAGTCACTTTCTAAATGCTGAAACTGAGTGCTGGACCCACCTCCAAAGTTCCTGATTCAGTAGATCTGGGGTAGAACCTGGGAGTTTTCACTTCTAAAAGGTTCCCAGATGCTGCTGCTGCTGCTGTCCGAGGACCACACTGGCAACTACTGCTCCACAAGAATGCCTATGAGCCGTAGCACGTGTCTTGCCATCTGATACTAGTCTTCTGTTTTCCCCCATTAGAAATGATAAACTATGAGAAACAAATATCTGAACTCTTACACTGGTATCACTGACTGGAAGAAAGCAAATAGTCCCTAATTTGGCAATTGTCATGTCTTAATTTGGCAGGGTAAATTCTGTCAGGATGTGAGGCCAAGGCACTCCATCGTTAGTGGTTCCTTTGGGGTTGCACACACAATTTCTTTGCTGAGACCTTGGGAGTATAATCACTTGCCAGAGATTTTGCAATGAAATGGTGAAGAGTCTAGAATTTTCTGTGTAGCTGATGTAGGCTAAACACTAACCAGAAGGCACACATGGGTATACTTAGGCTTAGAGTCCTCTTCCAAGCCGACTAGCCCAACCTCAGATAGCCACAGCAGTAGGGAGAAGTCCCACTGGGGCAGGCTGTTTTTTGTAGTCACAGCTGCATGGACAGATTGCTCTCTTACATTTGCCCCTCTAGGGTAGAAAAACACACGTTTTCACAGTGGACATCAATAGAATCTTTCAAGTTAATTTCATAGAGGAACCTAACTCATTGCGTGCTGATGGATCCAGTGGTTCTCAAGCTGTCGTTTGGAGGACTCACTGGAAACGAGCTCGCTGGGACTTGCCCCAGTGTTTCTGACTGAGAAAGTCTGGGTCTGCTTCTAGGGTCCAGAAATGTGTTTTGGATTCCCAAGTGACATTGTTGCTACTAGTCTTGAGTTCCACACTTAGAGAACCATGAATCTTCACCCAAAATACATAGAAGAATTCTACAAAGTGAAGATGATTGCTCCCAAACACTGGAGATGTGTGATTCTGGCTTTGTCTGACAATGAAAGCTCTACCTAGGGACTGTGTCCTGGAGTCCTTATGAGAAGGGGACAGTTTTACTGAATGTAGAAATTTGCAACTTTGAACAAGGTGCAAAGTTTACACAAGATGCCCGTTTTAATGATGATGACTTCTAAAACTTTTATAATATTCCATTTCAGTGTGCTCTACTAAACTTGTTGCAAACATGATTTCAGTAATTTCACTGCTTTCAATTACTAATTGCATTAAAATATCAGAGGAAAAAGACCATACTGTGCAGCAAATCTCAGTCCTGGAAAGAGTGGATGTGTAGAAAAAATTTTTATATAATTTTAGGTTTATAATAGAAACTATAGAACTGAATTAAAATTTACTTAATTATCTAATAAAAATTTCTGCTCTTCTAAAAGCAACTCACACGTTACTCTGTAATTTGATTTTGGTACTTGTATGACTTCTTGTATTAAATAGGAATTTCCTGAAGGCAGAATAAAGAAGTAAAAACAAAACAAAAAAATCTGCTCTGGATGCTTTAACCAGTGCCTCAAACATAATGGTTAATACTTATTCATTAAATCAAAATTTCAACTCCACTTCTTCATGTAGAAAAGTGATTGAGAAATAAATGAGAACTGCAAATGAAACACTTTGAGATACAAACAGACTCTCTGAAGCTGAAAGTGCAGACTTTGGGCATGATCTGTTGGGAAATCATCTGGATAGAGTTCTACACTTAAGGGATTACTGTAAGAATTTGAATATCCGCACCCAAATAATTCAAGGGAAAAGACAGCAGATATTTCTGCCTAGGACTCAGTAAATGTTCATCAAAGGGATCACAGCATGGGTGATATTTGCCTCTAGCAATAATAGACATTTTCTTCCACCCCAGCCTTTACTTAATATAACAAGAAGTTGGGCTGAGCTGAGCCTGAGAAACGAGGTAAAAGGCATGCCTGAGGAGCAGTCAACTCTAACTGTGCTCAGCCCATTGTGAAATGAGTTATAATAAAATAGCAGATTAAAAACTCCTTCCTGGATGGGTGTGGTGGCTCACGCTTATAATCCTAGCACTTTGGGAGGCCGAGGTGGGCAGATCATCTGAGAGGTTGGGAGTTCAAGACCAGCCTGACCAACATGGAGAAACCCCATAAAAATACACAAAATTAGCCAGCATGGTGGCAGATGCCTGTAATCCTAGCTACTTGAGAGGCTGAGGCAGGAGAATCATTTGAACCCCAGAGACGAAGGTGGCGGAGAGCCAAGATCGCACCATTGCATTTCAGCCTGGGCAACATGAGCGAAACTCCCTCTCAAAACAAAAACACAACAAAACCTCCCTTCTGTGAAGGAAAACCAGCAAGGTCTACAAATAGCAAAAGAGCTCCAATGTCAGCACCTGTCAGTGGGCTGTGATTCGAACCTCAGGCAAGAGTCACTGAAGATCCCCTGCAATAATGAAATGAAACCCCAACCAAACGAGTCTTTGGGGAACCAATAAGACTCATTTTACCTTAATGGATATTATGGAATGATGGGGATTACTTAAACATGAGGCAACATGTTTTGTAGAAATGAATTCACAGGCTCCAAACACTTCATGTCTCATTGCTTATACACAAAGGTGCATTATTATTTTGAAAGTCAGAATATCGTCTATCACTGAATTACATACGTAACCTCCAGTAAGTTTCACAAGGAAAGTCTCATCTCACATGTGACAAATGATCTGGATAATTGAGGTACTCTTCTTCAAGACCCAACCCCCTTGTCTTGTTGACTGCTCGCTCTGCTTTTCAATCCCCTTCCAAATGCCACATTCAGGCTGCTCAAACTCATTTTTCTTGTGCTGAATGAGGCATTGAATTAAATGATCTAAACACAAATTAAAGGGTATCTCTGCATTACCAGGAAGATTTGTATCTTGTGAAGTAATATGATGGTTTGGGTCAAACGAATTTGCAAGAACTACTCAAACTAAATTGGTTTTGTCCATATTTTAAAATCTTTTCACATTTCACTTATATATTCCACACAAATGCATAAATCTTAAAGCAGCTAGAGTCAGCTGAAAAAAAGAAGTGTTCTAAGCATTTGCCATGAAGAAAAGATAGTTAAGATAATAGGCTGAGGAAAACTGGGAAGAGAGCTGAAATGAGCAGTGGGAACTGATGAGCTGTGCTGATCTAACACACTCCCAGAAAACAGACTAGAAGTCACTTGACATAGTGTTGTTTCTTTCTATGTGATATATTCATCTTGCTAAAGAAATTTCTTAATACAAAAAAACTGTGTTGCTATATGTTTTTTAACTAAATTCTTCTATACGATTCTCTCATTTAATGTGTGCCCAGGTTTCTCTTGACTTTTCATTGATGATCCAATGGCAGGGAAGAAGAGAGGCTACTAAAGTGGCAGGGGTTACTGTGAAAATGCACAGTGATAAAAACAGGAACTTACTGCATAAACATGTGGTTCCTATAAATGAAAGTCAAACATACCTATTCAAGTCTTCTGATCAATACTGCAAATTTACCCTCCAGAAAAGTTACGCAAGTGTGCAGTGCAAGACGTTTTATTCAGAAATGTTGCTAACCAACTGGGCATTGCTTTGAGAAGCATCTCATTATTGGTTTAAACAGCATTTTTTATTTAGTTTCATTATATATTGTTTGGTTGTATTTCTTCTTCCTAACTGATCATTCTTTATTCTTTTCAAATCAGTTTGACTACAATAATTAGTAATTAATATAATTCAGTATTCTTGTAGTTAATATTCTCATTTGCCTTATACGTTTTCTCCTTTTTTTGAGATACAGGTTTTTTTTAATTTTTCTATTTGCATTCAATCTTTTCCTTTATGACCTCTGCCTGTTTAATCATGTTGAAAACTGCCTGCCTACTGTAAAATTATACAAATGTTTATCTTAATTATCTCATAATCCTTTTATAACTTCAGTTTTTACATTTAAATCTTCAGACCATCTGGGTTTTATTTTACAGTGGTAAGAAGAATGAGATAGACCTTAATTTTTCCCAAACGATGAGTGAGTTGTCACAAAACCTTTTGAAGTAATGATTTCTTCGCTGATTGATTGGACATTCATTTTTATTAAATAGTACCTTATTATTTATATATGAAGTTATGATTTGGAGATAAATTTAAGCTCAGAAATAAATCTAAGTATTGGCAGAAATTTTAGAACACATAACGTGTGCTTTTCATTTATCTGTCATACTAGGCTAAGTGTTTCTTCTTTTGCCTTACTTTATAAACCAAATCATTTTCTTTTCTCCACTAGCATAAGAGTGAAATGCTGGATTTCTGTTCTTTTGTGGTTACAGTAGGCATTTTGATAAGCATGTTTAATGTAATAAGTCAAAATTTAATCAATTTCTTTTTCAAATTAACCATGACTTTAGACTAATCCAACTCTAATCATCTTCACCCCTCTCTTTGCCCTAAATATATGTTTGTTTGAATACTTCCAAAATTTTGATAGTATTTTGTATCAAAATAAAATGGAAGAGAATGGATGCCCCCATTAACCTACCTGTATATATATATTCATGCACACACACACACACACACACACACACACACACACACTTCTGACTTCACTATACCAAAAGCCAACACACTTTTTCTGTAAATGTTTCAGGCTTTGTGGTCCGGGTCTGTTGCACAACTATTGAACTCTGCTGTTGTGCCACAAAACTACAGTGACACCCAAATGAAGCAGTGTGGTTCTGTTCCAATCAACCTTGATTTTTGTACACTACAATTAGAATTGTGGACGAATATAACATGTCAGAAAAAGCCTTTTCTTCTTCTGATATTTTTTCAACAATTTAAAGATGTAAAAAGCATTCTTAGTTCATGGGTTATACGAAACAAATGGTGAGCCAGATTCTCCCCCTGGGATATTGTTTGCACTTACAAATATTGGAAGACTGTCATGACAGACTTTCTACACTCTCTAGTCGGTAATTAATGTTCTTTTTAAATATAATGTTTTGAATTGGCATGGGCATAAATTATTTGTTGTAACTTACTGTTGAGTTATATAATCAACTGAACTCTAAATAAAAATATAAGCTCAGGAGTATGGTAGAAGTTAGCAAAAATGGTTAAGTATTTGTAACACATGTAGATGAATTTATGCATCCTTAAATGTTTGTGAAATATTTGGCGAGGAGCAATACAAGGAGGCATTCAGCTTTCATTTTTGCATTAAAAGTAGGGCATTCATCAGAAGAAAGATAATTTAGAAGGAAAACTTTCAGAAGAATTGCCTTTAACAGATGGATTCTGTTTGGGGAATGTTTATCACTGTAACAGACAATGTATTGTGAATGTTTTTATTTTATAACTTGTTTTATTAATTATGTGCTAATTGGAGATCTTATATTAGGAATGCTTATAGATCAACCTCATTTTTACTTTACCTATAACCTAAAGTTTAATAATTATAGTAGTTTTTTCATTAGTATTTTGATGAACATATTTTAAGCTAGATTATTAGGGTTTTGTTTTGTTTTGTTTTGTTTTGTTTTGTTTTGTTTTTGAGATGGAGTTTCACTCTTGTTACCCAGACTGGAGTGCAATGGCGCGATCTCGGCTCACCGCAACCTCCACCTCCTGGGTTCAGGCAATTCTCCTATCTCAGCCTCCTGAGTAGCTGGGATTACATGCACGTGCCACCATGCCCAGCTAATTTTTTGTATTTTTAGTAGAGATGGGGTTTCACCATGCTGCCCAGGATGGTCTCCATCTCTTGACCTCGTGATCCACCCACCTCTGCCTCCAAAAGTGCTGGGATTACAGGCTTGAGCCACCGCGCCCGGCCTATTAGGTTTAAAGAAGTGAATTCATTTTACCATATATTGAAGCCCTCTGTTTCATTACTAAAGCTTCTTGTCTTAATAAGTGTTTTGTCTGATATTAATATACTGCTACAGATTTCTTTCGATCAGTTTATTCTATAATTTTTATTCCATATCTTCAATGTTTCTTGTATATTTTAGATATGCCTCTCTTAAACAGCATAAATACAGATTTCTTTTTAAATTTAGTCTGACAGTTTCAATCTTTTAAGTTTATATTTAACTATGACTGTAATTACTGATACATTGGAATTCTTCTATTTTTGTGCTTTTCATTTATCTGTCATACTAGGCTTAGTGTTTCTTCTTTGGCCTTACTTTATAAACCAAATCATTTTCTTTTCTTCACCAGTATAAGAGTGAAATATTCTATTTCTGTCCCTTTGTGGTTACAATAGGCATTTTGATATGCATATTTAATGTAATAAGTCAAAATTTAATCAATTTCTTTTTCAAATCAACTATAAATTTAGACGAATTTAACTCTAATTATCTTCAACCCTCTCTTTGCCCTAAATATATTCCTGTAATGCCTAGGTTTGAATGCACCTTGATTTAATTACATGTTCATTATTTTTTATTAATTATTTTGATTAAATTATTTCATTGATTATTTACTATTTTCTTACTCTTTGATAAAGGCATAAGAGTAGAATCCTTGCTCATAAGTTAGGATATGTTCAACTTTATGACATACTACCTAACGTCTTTCCAAATTAATTGTATTCGTACTTTTCCCCACAAGCACAGCGATTTGGAGAGTTTCAGGTGCCCACATCCTCATCAACATTTGGGGCTGTCCATTTTAATTTTAGCTGTTTTAATGGATTTTCATTCTTGTCTCCGATAACTTATAATGTCAAGCAGCTTCTTTTTTTTCTCCCATACTGCTGGTTTCTTAAGTTAATTATTCCCTGAAGTGTCCAAATTCCTTACCATTTCCTTAGTGGTTGATTTATCTTTTGGCGATTGATTTGCAGAAATTATTTATGTATTCTGAAAACAAGTCTTTTGTCAGATACACGCAATGTTTTCTCCCAGTCTGCTCTTTATTCTTCTTTCTCTTAATGGTGTTTTTTTACATTGAGGAATTCAATTTATCAATTTTTCTTTTGTGTTTACTTCCTTATGTGTCCTTTCTGGGAAATGTATTTAAACCTTTTTTATGGCCCAGCATATATTTTACCTTGTTGAAATTTCATGTTTGGCATTTTTTACTGCCTCATTCAATCTCTATTCTTCTTCTAGAACCCCAATTATGTATGTTATTTTACACTTAATATTGTGCTAGAGCTCAAAGTGGCTTGGTTTTTTTCTAAATATTTTTTTCCTCTTTATTTTTCAGCTTTGACAATTTGACTTGTTTATTTATCTTCAAATCTATAGACTATTGATTTAGCCATCTCCAACTGATGTTAAGAATATCTGTGATTTTAAAAAAAATTCGGATAGTTTCTAATGTTAGAATTTCCATTAGTTTATTTATTTATTTATTTATTTATTTATTTCAGTGAAAGCAAGTTTATTAAGGAAAGCAAAGGAATAACAGAATAGCTACTCCATGGGCAGAACAGTCTAGTTTATTTTTATACTGTTCATTTCTCTGCTGGGATTATCCCTCTCTTCACTAATTTATAACTATTTTCCCTTTTACATCTTCGACCATATTTATAATAGTGGTGTTTGATTCTTTGTCTGCTAATTCCAACATGTTGATGATCTTAGCATCTGTTTCTATTGATGCTTGTTCTCCTGACTATTCATACTATTTTACATTTCTTTGCATATATAGTAATGTTGTATTATATGCTAGGCTTTGGGGATGATGCATTCTGAAATGAGAGTGGCTTTTGTTATCTTTTGAAAATTATTTTTGTTCTAGTTGACAGTTACATCCAGGGCTGATCACCTTGAATTTATGGAGGTTCGGTTTTGTACTTTATTGGGGCAGGCTCTAAGCATGAACTTTGTAGAATTTTAGCTGGTACCCCAAAGTGTTTACTAAGCCCCTTTAATCTGAATGGAGTTAAAATCTAAATTCTGTCATCCCCCGATGGGCAGCAATTGAAATCTTTGTCCAGTTTTTTTTTTCATCCATCTAACTGTTGCCTTCAATAGGGCACTTTGGTGTCTCTGGCATGCCTCTGCAGTTCACAGTTCAGCTGAATATTTATGGGGATTTTATATGCAGACTGTTGTCCCCTCCCCACTGTGGCTCCTTCATTTCTGGGATTTCCCATCTCAATTCACAACCACGTTGGCAGTGCCTCTTTCTCTTCTCTGTTACCTAAAGCCAACAGGCCTGTGGTTTTCTACTGTCTCTGTAGCCATCTGCATCACATGTACTGGGAACAACAGTAGGGGAAATTTGTATAAATATGGTTCTAAAGAAGGGCATTTCTCTCTTCAAGGATTCTGCTTAACCATACATTTAGAAATTCTCCACAACTATCAAATCGTTTTCTTTTAAAAATATTTCTCAGAGATTATAAGGTTAGTTTGATATATGCTGCTTTACCATTATGAGACTCAGAACAATCCAAACCATTATAGTTCACAAAATCTCTCTTGAGCTGTGTTTTATATGTTGTTTTATCAATCTTTTGAGGTTTAATTTTTGCTTTTTATCTTTTTATTTCCATGCATTCTACAGGGTTATTACTAATTTGGCTCATCAGTGTTGATGGTCTCTTGTTCTATTGCCATACTGTCCATTCTTTTTTCTTTAAATACATTAAACCGTCATTTTATTCGATAATCACTTTGTTTTCCATATCTTCGGTCTAATACATAAAAGGGTTTTTTACCTTAAATTTATAATGGTTTATGTCTTTATGCTTATTTGAGATATTTTTATTGTAAACTCCCCACCTCTTGGGAAATTAATCTGTAGGAATTCATTGAGCATAGATCTTAAAGTACCTGCCTACAGAGAATGATTTATTTTCTTCTACCGAAATATGAGGGGCATATCCAAAATTGGATTGCCTTGCATTAATGTTTGACTTAATGTTTTATGGACACCCTAAACCATTTGTACATTTTCTCTCTCTCTCTTTTTTTTTAAGTACTCAGTAGCATATGAAGACTGAGGCAGACAATTATACTCACAGCTCCCTCTGCAGAGGGGCTTTCCTGGCTCACCTGCTGAATATGTCAAACTTGCTGGGTTCTGACTTGTGTTCTTGTCATTCATCCAACCCCCCTTATTGCTTGGAACCAGGATTTGTCTCATTTCCTGATGCTCCATAAAACCCTAGCTAATTCTCCCATCTTAACATCCATGAAGCCAACTATTAAAGAAAGAAGAAACGGTTAATATTTATCCATCTTTTTTTTTTTTTTGAAATGCCATAAAAACTAAGTTATTCCAAAAGTCTGTTTCACAGTTTTGCTGGAAATGGAAGTTTTCCTGCCAGCTTTTGTTTCATTTATGTCAAGGCTGGGTTTTTAAATACATAAAAAATTTTGACTTTTTAAAATGTTCTTTGAGAATTTTTTCATCAGCAACATACAATATCCTTTATATGTTGTTTTATCAATCTTTTAAGGTTTAATTTTTGCTTTCTATTTATTTCCATGCATTCTACAGGGTTATTACTAATTTGGCTCATCAGTGTTGATGGTCTCTTGTTCGATTGCCATACTGTCCATTCCTTTATTTTTTTTTAATATATTAAACCATCATTTTATTCGATAATCACATTGTTTTCCATATCTTCAGTCTAATACATAAAAGGGTTTTTTACCTTTAATTTATGATGGTTTATGTCTTTATGCTTATTTGAGATATTTTTATTGTAAACTCCCCACCTCTTGGGAAATTAATCTGTAGGAATTCATTGAGCATAGATCTTAAAGTACATGCCTACAGAGAATAATTTATTTTCTTCTATTCTAAGTTGCTATTTAGTTTGTATTCTACGTTGTCTCATACAAATTTGGTACACCTATCTTCCTTTTCTTAGCATTTTCTTAGTACTTTCTTTATAAACCTTTCTTTTCATCCCTTCTATATCATTTTAAGTGTGTTTTATATTGAGTAAAAAAAAAATCAATGAATTTGTATTCTGTTCACAAGTACCCCTCTGTTATTTAACAGATAAATTTGGACACATTCACAATTATTGAGAATATTAATATTTTGGGTCATATTCTTGCTGCCTTGTTTTGTGCCTTCTTCTTCTCAGGCTTCCCAGTTACTTATTTTTCACTTTTATATTATTACCTCTGGCTGTATAACAATATTGCCATACTTAATGCCTTATGACAGCACATATCAGTGTTCTCAGTATCTGTGGTCAGGAGTCCAGACACAGCTTAGGTGGCTTCCCTGCTTCAGAGCCTCGCAAGGCTTATATCAATATGCCAGCCAGGACTGTGGCCTTCTCTTAGGCCTGGGTGGAGAAGCATCCGATTCCACATTTGTGTGGCTGGTGGCAGCATTCACTTTCCGGTGGTTTGCTGGGCTGAGGGCTTCCGTCTCTTGTTGGCTGGGGGTCACCTTTTTTCCCATATGCGTTCTCTGTATGATGTTACACAACATGGTAGCTTGCTTCTGCAAAGCCGGCAAGGGAGCAAGTTTACTGCCAAGACTAATGCTGCAATTTCAGGTCATGCAAGCATACATACATCCGTCACCTTTTCCATGTTCCGTTGGTTGGAAGGAAACCACAGGTTCTATTCGTACTCAAGGAAAAAGTGTATCAGTCTGTTCTCAAGCTGCTAATAGAGACATACCCTAGACTGGGTAATTTACAAAGGAAAGAGATTTAATTGACTCACAGCTCCACATGGCTGGGGAGTCCTCGCAATCATGGCAGAAGGCGAATGAGAAGCAAAGTCACGTCTTAGATGGTGGCAGGCAAGAGCTTGTGTCAGGGAACCCCTACTTATAATAAAACCATCAGATATAGAGAGACTTATTCACTGTCACAAGAACAGTATGGGAAAACTGCCTCCATGATTCAGTTCCTCCACCTGGGCCGCCCTTGACATGTGGGGACTATTGGAATTCAACATGAGATTTGGGTGCAGACACAGCCAAACCATATCAGAAGGCATCACACAAGTGTGTAAGTACCAGGAGGTAAGAATCCTGCGGCCACCTTCAAGTCCATCTACCACATTTCCCGTATCCTTTTTAGGATTCCTGTCACATTTTTAATGGTTTGAAAGTTATTTACATGTTAACGTTTCTATTTACATCTCTGTTTTCCCAATAAGGTCTAGCGCTGATCAGATTATATATTCTTCTCTTGAATAAACCAATAACCTTAGCAAGCTTGGAGTTTTCTTCTCACCCACTCCCAATTTTGCCATTTGCCTTTTGATTTTTTGCTAGTTGGAATTCTAAGTTGAGAATATTAAAAATGTCAATATATACCATCAGCAATTATTTGCCTTAAAACAACATTTTAAATTACTTGCTGGCTTGTCTTTAAGCCCACTCCTTTTCTGTTGGGTTTACTTTGTACATTTCAGAATATCACCATCTTGCTGTCACTCCTGGATGGGATACTGATTAGGTATACAATTCTTGATTCAAGGTTTTTTTTCTTTCTGAATTTTTTAAATATTGCTCCCTTCTCCTTCTGTCTGCAACGTTATGTCCAGCCTACTTCATATGCCAATCTGATTTTTGTTCCTTTGTACATAATCAGATATTTTTCACTTTTGTAACTTTCAAGTGTTTTCTTTTTATCTTTGGCTTTCAGAAATTTGACAATTTCATATTTTAAGTTTTCATTTTATATTACTTGTATCTTGGTGTCCTACCCATTTGTAGAGAATAATTTCAATGTAAATAGATTTATTCCCCAAGATCTAGGGAAGTTTCTTTGATTATTCTTTGAATATTTCCCTCCATCTTTCTTCCCTTTTTCTAGACATTCTTTGATACAGTACTAATGTCACAAATCCCAGATCCAGCTTCCATGTCTTTCATGCTTTCTGAACGTTTTCATTGTTTGACTAAGTCCTTGAGGAATTCCGAAGGGTAATTTCATTGCTCTGTAATTTACACTTTAGGTATATCAAATGCGATTTGCCTGATACACTAACTTTTTTATTGCAAGAAAATTTTTACTCTCCCTCCCATCTCTCGATGATGCTACTCATCTTTACACTCTGCTTTGCTCTTTGATTGTGTGTTATTCAGCCTTTGGAGTTTGTATTTCATGGTGGCTTCTCCCTGTCAGTGCCAAGTGAATCTCAGTAATGCATTCTGTGTTTTCTGTTAGTCTGCACAGCCTGGCTGGGAGGAGCAATGGGATGTGCTAGAGTGGTTCATTCTCTCTTCTGGCAATAATGCTGTACGAGGCTGTTGTTAAATTGCTGTAAAGAAACACCTGAGACTGGGTAATTTATAAAGAAAAAGACGATTAATTCTATAGGATGTGTGGTGCCGGCATCTGCTTGGCTTCCGGGGAGGCCTCAGGAAAGTGACAATCACAGTGGAAGGCAAAGGGGGAGCAGGCATCTGGCATGGCCGGTGCCAGAGCAAGAGAGAGAGTGGGAGCTGCCACACATTTTTTAAACCACTAGCTCTCATGAGAACTCACTCACTATTGTGATGACAGTACCAGGCAGAATGGTGTCAAACCATTCATGAGAAACCACACCCATGGTCCAATAGCCTCCCACCAGGCCCCACCTCCAACACTGGGGATCACAATTCAATGTGAGATTTTGGCAGGGACGCAGTTCCAAACCATATCAGATGCACATAGACATACAGTACACATTGTGAGCCATGACAAACACATGTATGTGTCTGTGCTTATTTATGAAACAAATAGATTACTTGTGAAATTTAATATTAATCCTCTTGTGAAATGAACTCTGGTATTTTCTATTCTGCTTAATTGCGTTGCACTTTTTTCACACATGAGTTAAGTATTTTTTTTTTTTATTTTCACACACCAAAATGCATCTCAACTGTGGTGGTTGATAAATACTATTGTAGGCCATTTTCAGTAAAATGAAGGAAGAGGATGGGCAACCTATGAAGGGAGGAGTATCAAGAGCTAGTTTTCAGCCTGTGGGCACCCCTCTATCTCCTGATCACCGCCAGCCATTTGTACGCACCCTGCATAACACCCTGCATATCTCTCTGCATAACACCCTGGCTAATTTTACTGAAAAGACATACCACTCTGTTGTTTCTGCCTAGGCATAGAAGGAAGAAAGGAGTTACAGAGGAATCAAATGCATGGCTGCCCTGGCTGTGGCGTCCTCACCAACAGCTTTCGGTTTACCCTGACCCTTCTTCTCCGTCTGTCTCCTATCAGAAAGTGAAGCGTTTCGGGCTTGCTCCCACCTTTATAGCTGTACTGCCTTTGCACGGTTGATGATGTCCTTGCATCTTCAACCTGCTCTCATTCACTTCTGTTTCAGAAGCTACTAGTAATGTCTGTTCTACTAAGAATTCTGCTTTGGATTTTCCGGTGTTAAACTGTATTTATTTATGTCTGTTATGCCATTTCTGGGGCTTGAGGCAGGATGGGTAGCTATGATGTGTTCAGTTTACTCCCTTGAACTAGAAAACTGAGCTATGTTTGCCAGGAAGCATTGCCGTCAACCAGAGTTTTTGCTGATTTAAGGCGTGTGCTAGTCTTTTATGATATGACTAACGGAAGCTTCTATTAAGGAAACACCTCTGTGATTTGTGCTAGGCCTGGATGGAAGACCATTCCATCAGAGGTTGGAAGTCTGCTGTGAGACACAGTGCCATTATACAGAGTGAAAGTGCTACTCAGGACAGGAACTCCTTAATCTATAGGTCTCCGTGGATACAGCAGAATCACGCATTCAAATTCAACTTAACAAGAAAACATTGCTAACTTTTAAAAAAGTAGTTGGGCCAGGTGCAGTGGCTCACACCTGTAATTCTAGCACTTTGGGAGGCCTAGGCAGGTGGATCACCTGAGGCTGGGCGTTCAAGACCAGCTTGACCAACATGGAGAAACCCTGTCTCTACTAAAAATACAAAATTAGCTGGGTGTAGTGACTCATGCCTATAATCCCAGCTACTCAGGAGGCTGAAGCAGGAGAGTTGCTTGAACCCAGGAGGTGTAGGTCGTGGTGAGTCAAGATTATGTCATTGCACTCCAGCCTGGGCAACAAGATCAAAACTCTATCTCAAAAAAAAAAAAAAAAAAAAAAAAAAAAGTTATGCTTTTTCAAGGTTATTTTGTCTATTAAGTTTCTTGCCTTTCCATATCAATTTTAACTTATACAAAGAAGGGAGCTGGGACATTTTTTTTCTGTTTTTATTTCTTTTTTTTTTTTTTTTTTGAGACGGAGTTTCGCTCTTGTTACCCAGGCTGGAGTGCAATGGCGCGATCTTGGCTCACCGCAACCTCCGCCTCCTGGGTTCAGGCAATTCTCCTGCCTCAGCCTCCTGAGTAGCTGGGATTACAGGCACGTGCCACCATGCCCAGCTAATTTTTTGTATTTTTAGTAGAGACGGGGTTTCACCATGTTGACCACGATGGTCTCGATCTCTCGACCTCGTGATCCACCCGCCTCGGCCTCCCAAAGTGCTGGGATTACAAGCTTGAGCCACCGTGCCCGGCCTTCTGTTTTTATTTCTTTGCTTGTCTCTACTTTTTTTCCCCTTAAAAATTGGACATTTAAAATAATCTACAGTGTCAAATTTGGAAGTCAGATTCCCCCTACTTTTTAGTGTTTGCTATTGTTGTTGTTGTTGTTGTTCATTTAGCAAATTTGTACATTAATTCTGAAAAGTCTCTATTCTTTTTCATATGCGGTCATGAAGGCTTTTGTCAGCTTAGTGATCATCTAGTGATTAGATAGAGATTTCTAGTCTTATTGACCTGGAACCAGTAGGGCTTGCAAGTCTGCCAGTGTGCTTATGTGTGTCTTGGGGCACACCTCAACACTCAGCCAGACATTTGACAACTCTGCCTTAGCCCTCTCTTCCTGCTTAGTAAGTGCCTCAAGGTCAGACAGGGGTGAGAGCTTAAAGTCTTGTTCTTTACCATTACCTATGTCTCTGCATATGTACTTGACCTTCTAGATTCAAAAAAAAAAAAAAATGTGTTGGAACTTTTCAACATTCCTATGGAAACTTCATTTCCTAGTCTTGCCTTGTAAGTTTTTGGTTAGTCCAGTGTTTCTCCCAGCTGTTATGTAGTGCCATAGGTGACTCAGAAGTTAAACAATTGCCTCAATACTTTCAGCAATGTCTCCCAAGTCAAAGGCTTTCTGCACTGGGCAAGCACCTAATCATGTCACATAAACACAGCCTTGTGAGCTGGCTCTTTCAAGGAACTGTCAAGCAGGTCAGATCATGACAATTCTCTGGAAATGAGGCACCTCAGCCTGTTCTTTCCACTCCAGTGGCAGCTGGATTTCACTGTGTTTGCAGACAGCTGCTTACAAAGCCTACCACAGAACTAGGGATAAGGTTGAGAATGGAAACAGGAAAAGTTAAAACACTGCAAGGTCACTGGTCTTACCAAAATGTGACTGTTTTTCTAGAGTAAATGTTCTCCAGATTCGTATGAGGCTTTGGTTAAATTCCATATTTCTGAAAAGTCGATTCTCATAATTTTTGTCAGTTTTTCAATGACTTTTAAGAATAGGAAATGTCCAGAGGTTCTTCCGCCACTATTTTTATTGACATCCTGTTAACTTTTACTTAATTCATAATGTTATGTACAAAAAATATTTAGTACATATCTCAGGCATTGGCTATGATCAAGAGAATAGCTTAGTCCTAAGCACAACTGTGAGTTAAGAGGAATTCTTTACTATGGGATTTCATATGTGGTCCTGCCCCATGGGGCAGTTTACTGAGTTTGTTACTTACCTCTGAGCCCCGCTCTAAGCATATCTGCCCCATGTCCCATTCTCAAGGGATCTGTTTGCTAACTTACCAGATAATTAATTTAGGGTCAAGTGCTAATGACTCATAACGGCATAATATATAATCATCCAAATCACATTTTGGGGATAACCAAGGGCTTCCGTATCTTAATCCAAAATCATAAGCAATGTGAAGATTATTGGCTCCTTAGGAAGCTCAATCTCTCATACATAGAATGAGCTCTGAACCAGATACTTAGCCCAAGACAAGTAAGGGTGATTCATGGAGTTAGAATTTCTTACACTGAAAATGCCAAAACATCTAAATAATGTTGGATATCCTATCGCTTCTAATTTATTGTCTCTGATTACTTTGCAAGTATAGAAAATATTGATGAAAATGATCGTTGATATGAAAATCAAATGCTCCAAATTCATTTTTTTCTATCACAAAGAAACCTTTACAAGTGGAAATAATCTGCATCTTCACAAGGCCACATTTTTAGGTCACAATCTGGATTAAGGATTTTATCTAACATTTTTAAGCATTTCTCTTTGCAAAAAGGTTAAGCACAATATTAATAGTTATTTAGAAAATATTGGTTATAACTCTAATCTATACTTACTAACATGTGTCCTTAGAACTCAGAGGTTCTCTCTCTCTCTCTCTCTCTCTCTCTCTCTCTCTCTCTCTCTTTCTCTCTCTTTCTCAGCATGTGTATATAAAATTGCTGGTGCTAGTTGCTATGGTCAACATTTAAAGTGCTAAGCATAACACAAAATCTAAAATTCTCTAAAGAAGCTATTTCTACCACTTGAAAAATGTCCTCTTTGCCCAGACCCTGCTTACAGCTTTCTGGCATGTGACTTAGGAACAAAGCCATGATTCTTTTACCGGAGAAGGTTTGGGGATATACTTTGAATGTTAAGTTATTTGGGATGATGTTTTTCTCATTTGATGCCAGCTGCCACTGTTCATGCAGGATTGAGATATGAGTTAAACTAAAGCAGAGGCAAAATAGATATTATACCTAGACTAAGTATCATGCTTAGAGTATAAACACATATCTACAGTGCTTTTTTATAAAGATAAAGCTATGGATATTTTAGCAATGTTTGGTTTTTCTCATAGAATTCAGATTCGATCTGTGTAGTACTAAAACCTCTTTAAGAACACCACCACATACTTGGGTTTTGTGATAATTTGGATATGATCAGGGTTAAGTTGTCCTTTTCATAAATGAAGAACAGGTTGAAGAAATTAATTGTGTAAAAATGTTATAAGTGGAGTTCTGAGTTGACTCCAGTTTTCCCTAGCTCTAAATTGGTGATGATGTGGTCTTTTTTCAAGCACCATTTACATACTGATGTGCTTGTTACATTTCATTCTAATTAGTCATTAACATATGTCTTCTAAGGACAGTTGAGGAAGCATTCTGTTACCAGAATTTGTTATGAGTTTTTTTTTTTTTGCTTTCTCTCGCTTCCCTTTCCCCTTCTTTGTTAAAAAGCATAAGATACTTTTCTTTGCAGTCATTTGAAAGAGGCTCAGTTGAGTTAGAGTGAGGCAGTCATTTGAAAGAGGCTCAGTTGAGTTAGAGTGAACTGATTAATTGTAGATGCAACCATCACTAGTTTTTGAGGAAGGCATGGCATAAATGAGTGTATCCACCAGAAACAAGATTCTCGTTCCCTGAATCGGTCACCCAGGGGACTGGTTCTGCTGGGGCACTGTGACGGGAACAGTTTTCAGTGTGTCAGGTAAAAACAGAGATGCTAGTAACAGTGTAAACACTTGCTTCTCTGGGGAAGATCTGGACCTGGCTCAAGACGAGACTCTCATTCTTGACTTCCTTCCTTCCCGGGTCTTCCCAGACTCTCAGCCCAGGGAGGATGATGTCCTCCCACTCTGCATTGCCGAGATCACACACAAGGCTGTGGGTGCTTGTGCAACTCATGTGTCGGGCATTTTCAAAACCAGTGGCTTCTTGTGAAAGGTGATTTGCAAGTATGTTTTCAGCTTGCTGTGTGAACAATCAAATCCACCATTCTCATCCACAGTAAAAACTCTCCACATGCAGCTTCACAGATCTTTTTTTTCTTTCAGCTTTAAATAGAGATGTTTAATGAAGATGAGATTTTTATTTCCTTTTCCATATATCGGAGCTATTTCATATGAGGGAGAGAGAACGTGGCTCAATATGGTGGAGTTAATGGAGGCAGTATATAATTATCATTATCTGCTACAATTAAGGCAGCATCATGCTGTGTTGTAACAGTTTATTGTGGTGTGTGGTGATGCAGTAAAGTGATATTTATCCCCCCTTGACTGCTTTGCCATTCAGAAATCCATAACTGTATAAATGCATTTGTGGCTATAGAGCATATGTCTTCAGCACTTCCCTATTAGGCTGGGTCTTTAAATTGAGAATGTGGCCCATGAAATGGGAATAAGCTCACAGAACAGATCAGAAAGTAAAAAATTGTTCAGCAGCAATGATGATCAAAACCTTCCCCTGTGCAATAAGGGTGTGGAGATCTACTGGTAAAAGACCAGGACCCTGAGGCAGGGCTGGATACAATGGAGAGGGCTGCATTGCACCACACATGAGAAGAGGGACACTCATTTCAAGAAAGGATAGGGGTTTGGCAACACATGCAGCCAATACTCAAGACACGCATCCTAAGTTTCTCTCAAGCTGGAGTCAGGAGGCTGGCATGCAAAGAGGACAATAGAAGGCCAGTTATCACATGGCAATGATGGTGGTAGAGAACCAAGTGTTCCATGAGAGGTGGCTGTCTGTACCACATTGTGCAGAAAAACGAGTGAGACATGAGAGCTGAAATCAGTGTTCTGAGCTGGACAGGACAGAAAAGAAGCTAAGACAGCCAAGTGGCACTTGAGTTCTGGCTTTGCCAAAGCAACTCCTGTGGCCATCATCCTGTTTACTGTCTGTGGCATAAAGACGTGATGGTACCCACTGCATAGGGCTGTGGGCAAGTGTATTAGTCCGTTCCCATGCTGCTATGAAGAAATTCCCAGACTGGGTAATTTATAAAGAAAAGATATTTAATTGACTCACAGTTCTGCATGGGTGGGGAGGCCTCAGGGAACTTACGATCATGGCAGAAGGCACCTCTTCACAGAGTGGCAGGAGACAGAATGAGTGCCAACAGGGTGAAATGCCAGACACTTACAAAACCATCAGATCTCATGAGAACTCACTCGCTATTGTGAGAACAGCAGAGGGGAACCGCCCCCATTATCCAATGACCACCACTTGGTCCTGCCCTTGATACACGGGGGTGATTACAACTCAAGGTGAGATCTGGGTGGGAACGCAGAGGCAAACCTTATCACTAAGGTTCACTTTAGCTAATGTGTAAAAAGGCCTCAGGGCAATGTTTATAACATAGATATCACTTAAGAAATGTTGCTGTTATTATGATCGTTTTCATTATACAGTTAATATTATTACTCCAGGACAGCCAAAGCCTGCACCATCTATTCTGGCATATTTCATGTTTTAAACGTAGACCACTGTTTCATTCTAAAGGAATGACTTGCCAAGATTTAAATTTCAAATACTTTGAAGCCTAGGGGAATTTCCACCATGTTGGCTGTTGGGGGTACAAGGCCCCTCCTTTTAACCTTCTGGTGCCTCTCCACCCTGCTCAGTGCCCCAGGAGGCAGACTGGTAGAAACTCCCTTGCCCTTTTGGTGTCTGACTGTGTTTGGCCAGTGGGAGGCACTCGCAGGAGTTGGAGGACAGAAGAGAAGTGAAGCCAGAGCATTTGCAACCCCACCTCCCTGCCCACCCATTCCCTGAGCTGAAGCTAGAGCTTCCACCAGGCTGCCTTGCCATTCAGCCACCCTTCCCAAGTGGCAAGGCCTGCTTTCCTTTTGCATCTTCCTCAAGCCTAGAAGGGGGAATGCCTTCCCAATTACTCTAGTTACTAGCCCTGGGTACTACACTATCCTTGGGTGGTTTCCCTAAACGTTGCCCATGACTTCAAAAAAAAAAAAAAAAAAAAGTCCCGATATTGAACTTCCCTTCACTTCACAGTATGAATGTGCTTTCTGCCTCCTGCCATGGGTACTTCCTGTTACCCTTTAAATCACACCCATATAATTGTTTCCATGACTTCAAAACTATTTATAGCATACGTTCCCTCATCCTTTTCTGTGCTCACCAACTAAAATAGCTTATATTTTAACCTTTGTCGTAGAGACACACAAATACACACCTAGTACATAAACAAAGCAGGGAGAGATAAATTAATTCTCTGTGCCGATTAATATGTTAATTTTTAAAAGCATTACTGAGGCCGGGCGCGGTGGCTCAAGCCTGTAATCCCAGCACTTTGGGAGGCCGAGGTGGGTGGATCACGAGGTCAAGAGATCGAGACCATCCTGGTCAATATGGTGAAACCCCGTCTCTACTAAAAATACAAAAAATTAGCTGGGCATGGTGGCACATGCCTGTAATCCGAGCTACTCAGGAGGCTGAGGCAGGAGAATTGCCTGAACCCAGGAGGCGGAGGTTGCGGTGAGCCGAGATCGCGCCATTGCACTCCAGCCTGGGTAACAAGAGCGAAACTCCGTCTCAGAAAAAAAAAAAAAAAAAAAAAAAAAAAAAAAAAAAAAAAAAAAAAAAAAGCATTACTGAGATGCTTAGTAAAGCAGCAGGTGTTGTGAAATTGCATTTTTATTACCTTCCCCATATCAGGCAAGGAAATTATGGTCTCTTCAGCGATTTCACCATTTGCTAAATGTTCCTAGTCAGTTATCACAGATAATGCTTGTTTTTAAATCCTATTTATGCAATTAGAAACTTTTAGGTTAATTAATTTTGTACATTAGAAGACAGGACTTTAATATAAATTTAAGGCAATGGGTTTAATATTGTTCATAGTAATAGTTATCACAAACCATAAACATACTTACAATTTATATGCATGAAAATAGAGCCTCTGCTGTAAAAATATTGAAAATTAAGGTAGCACAACTTTCAGCCTCAAAATGAAAACTTTCTGCATAGCTACACTCTCTAAGTAAGACATATTTGGCCAATGACTTAATATAAATACATGGCAATTCTTGATTCAGTCATCCCATTCTTCTCTAATGCACGTACAATATCCAAAATAGGCATACGTTTCCAAAAATTTTACCGTCATGTATGATGAGAAAGGAGGTTGTGATCGAGGGTAAATAGGAGTGGGAGAACAAAGAAGACAGGAGTTGGATTTGAAATTAATGTACATGCCATGAAGGCCTCTACAATGGGCTATGCACCCTTCCTTTCTTGACAAATTTGATGGTACAATTTTTTGAAAGACATAAGGGAAATGCAATTGGCTACCCTATATTTATTATCTATAAGATGAAAATAACCAGCTCGTCAGGTAATGCAAATTTCTTTCCAGCACCACGACAAAGAGATATTTACTCATTCATGAGACACTGTGGCAACGGAAGGAAAACCAAGCTTCGTGAGAACATTCATCTGCTTTCCTAAGATGATTTTATTTATTGAGCTCCTCAATGTAGACAGATGGCATAACCCAAAAGGCAGTTTGCTGGTCGCAGTTCTTTGGGAGAAAAAAAGCTGAGAATGTTGCAATCCAGGTAAACAGCTCTGATGGTGTCTCTAATGATAACAGCTGTCAGTTAACTGACATTCGCAAATTTTTGTTGCAATGGCAGAGAATATGGATTTCTCAAGAAAGTCCTAAGGACAGAAACAGCAAACAGTGCTTAGGTATTACACGTGGAAGGTGAGAGATTGAGCCTGCAGGGCCTGTCTCCAAGTTCCCATAGGCAGCATGTGGCTCCATATGGACTTGAGAAAAACAGGGGAGGAGAAAGACGAAGCAGCACACAAGTTTGTAAAAACCAGGATGTAGTTGTAACAAATATAGCTGGAGAAGAGGAATTGGGATTTTAAAAATATGAGAAAAGAAAGGGAAAAAGAACCTCTGTGCCCATTAATAATAACTACTGTGCTACCAGAGGTCAGAGATGGCAAATGGCTGTGATCATCTGTCTGCTGCCATTGACGGGCCTGTTAGCAGCAAATTCAGGTCTGATGCCAGGTTCCACTCCCACATTTCAGCTCCACATTTTTGGGTTGTTTGACTCTCAGCCTGGACAATACCTACGGTGGTTCATTATTGACGGTGCCTTCACGTCACCCAGAGTGAGCTGATGTTTCGGAACAGCCTCTGCCAATTCTCATCTAAACTCTGGGTTTTGTCTTCTAGTTTTTGTTTCATTTTATTTTGTTTCAATCATTGTACCTAAATCATGGCCAAACATTGTTCTCCTAGTAGGCAGATTATTTTTTCTTCTAGATGAAATTAAAGATACAGACTTGGCGCTTGCCAATAAAAAACAAGCTAGATTTGTGGCCTTCATAGCATTTTTTAAAATATATTTTAGGTTTCTCCAATTATTTCAACAAAAGTACGTTTTAATACATTGAAATATTTGAAATATAGTCATAAAAATTATACATTAAGTAATTGAGAACTACACAATAAATTGGTAACATATAATATTATTTAAAGCACATATCATCAAGGGTCAGCTTCCTTAATGCAAAAAAAAATCATGCAAATCAATATGTGAGAAAAGAAATAGACCAACAGGGAAAAATAGACAAATATTATGAGCAGTTTACAGGAAAAAATATATATGAGATATATGTATCTTAAAATATATTAGTTGAGTAATATTCTATCTTAAATGTTTTATTTCTACTTGAAACATATAAATATGTACTTGGTAACCTATCTTTTGACATAATCAGTTTTTTATGTCTTCTTTATTATATAACTCTACTCATCATATATTACCTTTTATTTCCAATTTTGATTTCATCAAAGCATAGCAAAACTTAAAGACCTTCTAAGTGCAAAATCTCTCTAGATTTTTCCTGTTTTCCCTTAGTCTTTGATTCACAACCTTGCTCAGATATAATTTTCACATCATAAAGTCCACTCATTCAAAATGTATAATCATCCAGCCTGAGCAATCGTAAGACCCCTATCTCTAAAGAAATTTAAATGAAAAAATAAAATAAATAAAACATGGAATTCAATGACTTTTTTAGTATGCTTACAGAGTTGTACACCCATCAACTGAATTTAATTTTAGAACATTTTTGTCACTCCAGAAAGAATCCTTGTACCTATTAGCGGTCACTCCCCACACCCCTTCCTCCTGCTCCCCCAGTCCAAACAGCTGCTGCTTCCTGTCTGCATAGATTTTTATTTCCCTGTTCTACATGTTTCATATAAAAGGAATCATGAACTATTTGGTCTTTTGTGATGGCTTTCACTTAGGATGAAATGTTTACTAAGTTCATCCATGTTGTGGCATGTATCAGTGCTTCATTCCCTTTGGTGGCTGAATAATCTTCCACTGTATGGATTTACCACATTTTGTTTATCCGTTCTTCAGTCAGTGGACATTTGAGCGACTCCCCCTTTTTGCCTGTTATAAGTAATGCTGCTGTGAACATTTGCGTGCAAGTGTTTATCTGGACATGTCTTCACTCCTCTTGAGTATGTACTCGGGAATGAAATTGCTGAGTCAAATGGTAACGCCATGTCTAACATTTTGAGGAACTGCCAGACCGATTTTCCCAGCAACTGCACCATGTTACAGTCCCACCAGCAATGTATAGTTTCTCATTTCTCCACATCCTCTGCATCACCTGTTATTATCTGACATTTTATTATAGCAATCTTAGTGCTTATGAAATGGTCACTCGTTTGAGTTGATACTCCCTTGTAGAAAAACAAGAGTCAAACTTAACGTTTTAAAAAAATATGTGCTTGGAGCATTTTTAACAGGAAAAAATAATGTATGTGGTGTACCTGCTTCAGCCACAGATACGTGATGAAGCTGTCAACTCTGAATATGAAGGCTTTACTCGTCTTGGTTACCGAGATGGATGGCAGTTTATCGACGATTATTCAGGTTTTTGCTACTTTCTGTCGATGTAAATCACAGGTTCAGTGAAAAGGACCCTGACAGAAGACAAGAGAGCTTTGTGTCCCCAACCCTGTCCCCAAACTGTCTGTAAGACCTTTCGGCCTCTGAAACTCATCAACAGTAGAAGATAACTTGTCTCTGAAATTTCACAGTGGTGATGTGAAGGTAAAGCAAGCTGATGACTATGAACAAACGATGACAAACTTCACATTATTTGCCTGTGTCTTACGTGCAGTCATTGTGTTTTACACACACACACACACACACACACATATATTATATATACAGGGCTGAAAGAATAAAGAAAAGCCTTATTTTGCGTAGGAAAATGGCAGAGACAACAGAGACAGCAGTATTTTCTGGCAAAAAGTTACAGAATAAGATGGAGCCTACAGAAAAATAAGGTTACTCAATCAAAACAACAGCCATGGCTATTTTTTGTTGACATATTAGGTTTGGAATTTATTCTTTAGATTTTAATGAAGATGGTTCATTAACTGATATCCTTCTTGGTCAGAAACCATATTCTTGGCTTTCACAATGTGAATAAAAGGGGCTCTAATTCTTTTTCCCTTTTTGTAATATAGTTGGCATCTAATAACTGCAGCTTGGGGTTTTAGCTATAGTGCAAGTGACATTTTAACAAATACAATTTGGCAATAATTAAATTATGTATAAAAATATATCACAAGTACCTCTGCTTTAACTTTTACTTCTTTGCCAATATGTAAAGTGGTCAATAAGACTTCTAGTCAAGAATAGTGTATGAGAGAGACTCTCAAATGTTTTGAGAGTCATTATTCTGTGGTTCAGTATGAACTTTCTTTCTGCTATGGTTTGTACCTTTTCATCACTGTGACTTCATCAGGAGCAAGAATTTCATCCCTGCAACAAAGATCACTGTGAAAATAGACTGAAGGGTGACAAAACCATCCTCACGATTTTTATGCTTTCTGAATTTCTCTCACAAATATCCACATTAACTGTACTAATATTCTTCCAGGTTTCAAAACTCATGCTGTTTTATTTCTCTCACTTGCCCTTTATTATCTTTTTAATGGATCCACAATTGTTCCATCTGTAATGTTTTGCCTTAATGAGCAGTTTTTTTTCCCAAGTGTCTTCAAGAACCATTTGTATTAGCATCAACTGGGTGCGTGTATAGAATACACATTCATAGGCCTGGAGCTAGACCTGCTTGATCAGGGTGTGGCCTGGAAATCTGCATTTTCATAAGCATCCAGGTACTTCACAAGTGTACTTACGTCTTATACATACTTCTATGGAAGGTGCTTTGCTCTAATTAATCAAACAAGTATGCAACAGAGTAAGCTTCATAGCATAATAAATGATACTGTGGGCCACAGCAGTAAGAACTGGCCCATTTAAATACTGTTAAATTATCAGGACAAGTATTAAATATGTAATCTTTATTAAATATGCCACTGGTTGCCAGATTCTCATTGATGTAGCAATTTTCACACACACACACACACACACACATATATTTATACTTTGAAAATGATAATATATATTGAATGCTTACTATTAACCATTGTTCTTCATAAATTAATTCATCTATATTAGTATTTTACATTTACTCATTTATACAGCATGATGAGCCACAAAGTGCTATCATTATTGCCATTATCATCTTGGGTGGGGAAACTGAGGTGTGGGGACCTCACGGCACTAACGATTGTCAGAGCTATGATTCAGCAGTAAATATTCCAGTACCAAAGCTCTAGTCCTTAGTAATTATACCTATACTGTCTCTCTATTTGTTAAGAAAGTGTAGGTCTTTAAATGCTTTTTTCTTTCTGAAACAGTCTTGCTCTGTCGCCAGGCTGGAGTACAGTGGTGGGATCTCGGCTTACTGAAACCTCTGCTTCCTGGGTTCAAGTGATTCTTCTGTCTCAGCCTCCTGAGTAGGAGTAGCTGGGACTACAGGCGTGTGCCACCACGCCCAGCTAATTTTTGTATTTTTAGTAGAGATGGGGTTTCACCATGTTGATCAGGATGGTCTCGATATCCTGACCTCGTGATCCTGAACAGACCTCCAAATACCTGTGTATTGAGTGACCAACTGCAATTGAACTTTGGTTGTACTTTATCAGACTCTACAGCCAGATGGCTGTCTTTAGTCCATTTTCCACTGCTGCAAAGGAATACGTGAAGCTGGGTAATTTATAGGATAAAAAGGTTTATTTGGCTCACAGTACCCAGGCTGTATAAGAAGTGTGGAGCCAGCATCTGCTTCTGGTGAGGCCTCAGGCTGTTTCCACTCATGGTGAAAGGTGGAAGGAAGCTGGTGTGTGGCAGTCACGTGGTTAGTGAGAACACAAAACAGAAAGTGGGGGGTGCCAGGCTCTTTATAACAATCGGCTCTCATGGGAATCCTGTGTCAGAACTCACTGCCGTGCACCCCCACCAAGGAGGACATTAATCTTTTCACAAGGGATCTGTCCTCATGACACAAACACGTCCCATTAAGCCCCACCTCCAACACTGAGGATCAGATTGCAACATGAGATTTGAAGGGGTCAAAGAAACCAAATGATAGCAATATCTGTGGCATTTAAACAATATACTCATCCATTGAAAACTATATTGGAGGCCTATCTAATTTAAAATGAATGAAAATAGACAATAATCCTACCCTTACAAAGCCTAATATCTAGTTACAGAGATTTTAAAAAATTCTAACAGTGTCAAAAATAAACATAATTTTGCAACTTTGGCAAATAATACAAGGTAGAATTACACAGAATTGTGGGCGCTTTTAAAAGATGGGTTTATTCTAGAGAGGAAAGTCTGGAAGGTCTTCCTTCAGAACAGATGAATGGACGGACAGGCATTAACTTGGTAACGCAGGGGCCAGTGACGGGGAGCACTGCCCTCAGAAATGGAAGACTGATGTTGCAGAACAAATCCACTATCCAGAACATCCAGAAAAGGTCAAAGGCACTGCAGAGCTGCCAAGGAAGTGAGGACATGTGTTCTTATGTCCAAAAGATGGAAGAACAGAGAGGTAGAGAAATATATTCACTCGTTTGCCCAGGGCAGCTGACGGGTTGTGGATCTGTATAGACACACAGGCTCTAAGAATGAGTACAAGTCCTGAGAAACACACTAGAGTTTGAATTGGAATCCCCATTGACTACATACTAGAAAAAAAAATAATGAGAGTTGGATTATTCCTCAGGACAAAAGCTCAGACTCTAAAGATATTAACCCTTGCCTAAATTAAGACTATCTGCCTTCTGCCTAATAGCCAGCTAGAAGCAAAAGTGAATCCACTCTGGAGGAAGACTAAGCATCTAGAGCTTCAAATTATCTTCACAGATATTATTGAAAATATGTAGTATTGAACAAAAATTACCAAGAAAGATCAAAATAGTGGACCAAAGAGCAACAGCCACACACACACACACACAAAGCACACACACACACACACACAAAGCACACACACACACACACTCACACACATACACACACACGAATAACAGAAGAACCAGAAAGAAGTTATTAGATATGTACATTAACATGTTTGTAAAACTAAACCATAAAATGTAGAATTATTATTATTGATTGATTTATTTTTGAGGCTGTCACTCAGGCTGGGGTGCAGTGCCATGATCTCAGTTCACCACAACCTCCACCCCCCAGGTTCAAGAGATTCTCCTCCCTCAGCCTCCCAAGTAGCTAGGATTGCAGGCATGGGCCACTATGCCCAGTTAATTTTTGTATTTTTGGTAGAGACAGGATTTCACTGTGTTGGCCAGGCTAGTCTCGAACTCCTGACCTCAAGTGATCCACCCACCTTGGCCTCCCAGAGTGCAGGGATTACAGTGTGAGCCACCATGCCAAGCCCAAAATATAGAATTATACCATGAACTGGAAACAAAAATTAAATGGGCATATGAGAATGAAAACAAAATAACATATGAAATTAAGAACTCAATGGATGGATTTAACAACCAATTAACACCATTGAAGAGAAGATAAGGAAGCAAACAAAAAAATTCAGTGTGTGGGTACAAGTAGAAAAATGTAGGAAACAGTGTAACATGCATCACAGATGCTGGAGACCTCCGGTACATGTGTAAATAAAGTTGCAGAAGGAGAAGAGGGAGGGAATAGAAAGGAAACTCTATTACAAATGAGAACATTTCAAAAGTAACAGAAAAATCAAACAGATTTAAGCTGTGCTATGAACTTCAGACAGATTACAACAGACAAAATATAGCTAAGGATATCATAATAAAACTTCAGGAAACTGAAGACAAGAGGAAGTCTAAAAAACAGGCAGAGACAAAGTATGTGTTATCTTTAAGGGGAAATAACAATACTAATAATGACTGCATAAACGTGGAAGTCAGAAGATAGAGACATGACATTGTCATGTGCAGAATGAAAATACGTGCCAACCTAGAACTCCATATGCTGTAACGTTCTCCTTCAAAACAAAAAATATAAGGATTTAAAAAAAAACCCAAAAACCTAGGAAGTTTGTCAAACTTCCAGTAAAGGAATGACTGACAGAATTCTTTATTTAAAAAAAAAAAAATCACCAATGAAAATAGAGAACTTAAAAAGACAAGAATGGGCCTGGGTACGGTGACTCACGCCTGTAGTCCCAGCACTTTGGGAGGCCAAGGCAGGCAGATCATGAGGTCAAGAGATCGAGACCATCCTGGCCAACATGGTGAAACCCCGTGTCTACCAAAAATACAAAAATTTTCTGGGCATGGTGGTGCATGCCTGTAATCCCAGCTATTTAGGAGGCTGAGGCAAGAGAATTGCTTGAACCTGGGAGGCAGAGGTTGCAGTGAGCCAAGATCATGCCACTGCACTTCAGCCTGGTAACAGAGCAAGAGTCCATCTCAAAAAAAAAAAAAAAAAAAAGAGAGAGAGAGAGAAGAATGGAAAGGATAAACGTGTGACTATGCTCAAGGGAATTTTGATGGTACAAAACAATGATTAGAAAAAAAAAACCTATATAAATCATAATAAATAATAGCACAAAAGACAGGATTTTGTTAAATAATATTCAATTACTCAAAGTTTCTTATTACCTGAAGAATTGTAGATATATTAATTAATGTAATTGTTAAACTGAATAATTTAAATTAATATGATTATCAGTATAAGATTCTAATTAAGAATATATTTTGAATTTCTGGAATAAACATTGAAAATAATAATTGTTTGATAACAGGCTAATCTGAAGAAGATTCATCAATAAAAATAATTAATCCAAAAGAGGAAAAACAGGACAAACATAAAATTAGTAAGTCTGATTGGTGTGCTAATGTGTCAGTCATTACATTAATGAAAATGGATTGAACACTCAGATTGAAAGGCAAAATTGTCAGAGCAAATCAGCCAATAAAGAGAGGCAGCTCACAAAAAAAGCTTCCTAAAATATGAGAATTAAAAAAAAAAAACACTCTGAATAAAACAATAGTAAGTTAAATACCTGCAAGCAGTAGGCAATATAAAATTGGTATATATGATTTTGCAAATGACACTGAAAGGCAAGAAATGACACATTTCTAAACATAAATACTGTCATTGCATTAGGACTAAAGGGTCTATCTGACAAGAATTTATAATCTTAGACTGGTATGCACCTGATAATATAGCTTCAAAACATATAGAGCAAAAATTGACAAAATTAAGAGGGAAAATAGACAAATCTACAACCCTAGATTTTACCATACCTTTCTGAGTAACGGAAAGAACATCCCAGAAAAAAAAAATCAAGAAGAGTGTAGAAGATTTGGCAATCACATGAGCTAACTTAATCTAGTTGAAAAATATAGAAATACTACATCTTCTATTTTAGAATATACATAAGATTCTATCCCATATGTGATTCTTTGCTCGAATTGACCATATGTTTGGAAAAAAAAGTCACACACACACAGTATCACTAAGTATAGTGATTGAAATTCTGATTATTTTTTTCTCTAACTATAGTGAGATTAAGCTAAAAATTAATATTAATACTAAAAATATATCTCAAACATACTTAAATGTTTGTAAATTACTTCCAAACAACTCACTGGCCAAAAATAAGAATTACAAAGGAAATTAAAAGCATCAATTTTATAACCTAATATCTCAATAATTTACCCAGTAGGACAGCAAATAACACACAATCATACATTGCTTAATGACAGAGATACTTTCTGAACCCAACGTTCAGTGATGTTAGTCATTGTGCGAACATCATAGTGTGTATTTACATGAACCTAGAGGGTATAGCCTCCTGCACACTTAACCTATATGGTATAGCTCCTGTACTACAAATATGAACAGCATGTTACTGGACTGAATACATAATTTTACTGTACCTTTTCTATATTTAGATATACCATGGTAAGTATGTGTATATCTAAAATAGTAAAGGTACAGTAAAATTATGGCATAAGAAAAAATGTTATATCTGTAGAGGGAATTTACCATGAATGGAGCTTCTAGGACTGGGAGTTGCTCTGAGTGAGTCTGGGAATGAGTGGTGAGTAAATGTGAAGGTCTAGGATGTTTCTGTACACTACGGTAAATTTGACAAGCATTTCACACTTGGGCTATACCAAATTTGTAAAAAAAAAAAAAAAATAGTTTTCTTTCTTCAATAAGTTAACTTTAGCCTACTGTAACTTTTTTACTTTGTAACATTTTTAATTTTTCAAAAATTGTTTGATTCTTTTTTAATTACACAGGTGAAGACACAAATATTACAATTGTACAGATATTTTCTTCATATTCTTTTTTTGAGATGCAGTCTCGCTCTGTCACCCAGGCTGGAGTGCAGTGGTGCGATCTCGGCTCACTGCAAACTCTATCTCCCAGGTTCAAGCAAATCCCTGCCTCAGCCTCCTGAGTAGCTGGGATTACAGGTGTGCCCCATCATACCTGGCTAATTTTTGTATTTTTAGTAGATACGGGGTTTCACCATGTTGGTAAGGATGGTCTCGAACTCCTGACCCCGTGATCTGCCCGCCTCAACCTCCCAAAGTTCTGGGATTACAGGCATAAGCCAACGTGCCCAGCCCATATTCTTATTCTATAAGCTTTTATCTATTTTCAAATTTTCTTATTTCATTTTTTACTTTTTAAGCTTTTTTTGCTAAAACTAAGACATGAACACAATTTTGTGTTTATTATTATCATCAAGCATTGTGTACTGAGTATAATTGTATCTGCTATCCTTTTAAACCAGTGGCAATGCAGTAGTTTTGTTTATACCGGTATCACCAGAAACTCATGAGAACTGCATTGTGCTATGGTGTTAGGACAGTTATGATGTCACTGGGCAACCAGAATTTTTCAGCTTCATTATAATTTTCTGGCTTCACTGTTGTATACATGGTCTGTCATAGGTTGACTGAAATGTTGTTATGTCGTGTATGATTGCATGAAGAAAGTAGGAAAAATAGTGCATATGAGCGATCTTATTAATTAAATGGATAAAAAGTGCATGATACAACTCAAAAAGATAAAAGTTGTTTTTCAAGCAAATACTTTTTTTTTAAAATTGCATTTTAGGTTTTGGGGTACATGAGATGAACATGCAAGATTGTTGCATAGATACACACTTGGCAGTGTGGTTTGCTGCCTTCCATCCCCTCACCTGTATCTGTCATTTCTCCCCATGCTATCTCTTCCCACCTCCCCACCCCCCGCCCCTCCCCCATTTCCCACCAACGGACCCCAGTGTGTAGTGCTCCCCTCCCTGTGTCCATGTGTTCTCATTGTTCAACACACCTATGAGTGAGAATATACGGTGTTTGATTTTCTGCTCTTGTGTCAGTTTGCTGAGAATGATGGTTTCCAGGTTCATCCATGTCCCTACAAAGGACGTGAACTCATCGTTTTTGATGGCTGCGTAATATTCCATGGTGTATATGTACCACATTTTCCCTATCCAGTCTATCATCGTTGGGCATTTGGGTTGGTTCCAGGTCTTTGCTATTGTAAACAGTGCTGCAATGAACATTCGTGTGCACGTGTCCTTGTAGTAGAATGATTTATAATCCTTTGGATATATACCCAGTAATGGGATTGCTGGGTCAAATGGGATTTCTATTTTTAGGTCCTTGAGGAATCGCCACACTGTCTTCCACAATGGTTGAATTAATTTACATTCCCACCAACAGTGTAAAAGTGTTCCTATTTCTCTACATCCTCTCCAGCATCTGTTGTTTCCCGATTTTTTAATGATCACCATTCTAACTGGTGTGAGATGGTATCTCAATGTGGTTTTGATTTGCATTTCTCTGATGACCAGTGATGATGAGCATTTTTTCATATGTTTGTTGGCCTCCTGTATGTCTTCTTTTGTAAAGTATCTGTTCATATCCTTCGCCCATTTTTGAATGGGCTTGTTTGTTTTTTTCTTGTAGATCTGCTTTAGTTCTTTGTAAATTCTGGATATCAGCCCCTTGTCAGATGGGTAGGCTGCAAAAATTTTTTCCCATTCTGTTGGTTGCCGATTCACTCTACTGACTGTTTCTTTTGCCGTGCAGAAGCTGTGGAGTTTGATTAGGTCCCATTTGTCTATTTTGGCTTTTGTTGCCATTGCTTTTGGCGTTTTGGTCATGAAGTCCTTGCCTACACCTATGTCCTGAATGGTTTTCCCTAGATTTTCTTCTAAGGTTTTTATGGTAATAGGTCTGATGTTTAAGTCTTTAATCCATCTGGAGTTAATTTTGGTGTAAGGTGTCAGGAAGGGGTCCTGTTTCTGCTTTCTGCACATGGCTAGCCAGTTTTCCCAACACCATTTATTAAACAGGGAGTCCTTTCCCCATTGCTTGTTTTTGTCAGGTTTGTCAAAGATCAGATGGTTGTGGGTATGTTGTATTTCCTCTGAGAGCTCTGTTCTGTTCCATTGGTCTATATCTCTGTTTTGGTACCAGTACCATGCTGTTTTGATTACTGTAGCCTTGTAGTATAGTTTGAAGTCCGGTAGTGTCATGCCTCCTGCTTTGTTCTTTTTGCTTAGAATTGACTTGGCTGTGTGGGCTCTCTTTTGGTTCTATATGAAGTTTAAAGTGTTTTTTTCCAGTTCTGTGAAGAAGGTCATTGGTAGCTTGATGGGAATAGCATTGAATCTGTAAATTACTTTGGGCAGTATGGCCATTTTCACGATGTTGATTCTTCCTAACCATGAACATGGAACGTTTCTCCATCTGTTTGTATCCTCTCTTATTTCTTTGAGCAATGGCTTGTAGTTCTCCTTGAAGAGGTCCTTTACGTTCCTTGTTAGTTGTATTCCTAGGTACTTTATTCTCTTTGTAGCAATTGTGAATGGCAGTTCGTTCTTGATTTGGCTCTCTTGAAGTCTATTACTGGTGTACAGGAATGCTTGTGATTTTTGCACGTTGATTTTGTATCCTGAGACTTTGCTGAAGTTGTTTATCAGTTTCAGGAGATTTTGGGCTGAGATGATGGGGTCTTCCAGATATACAATCATGTCATCTGCAAATAGAGACAATTTGATTTCCTCCTTTCCAATTTGGATACCCTTTATTTCTTTTTCTTGCCTGATTGCTCTGGCTAGAACTTCCAGTACTATATTGAATAGGAGTGGTGAGAGAGGGCACCCTTGTCTAGTGCCAGATTTCAAAGGGAATGCTTCCAGTTTTTGCCCATTCAGTATGATATTGGCTGTTGGTTTGTCGTAAATAGCTTTTATTGTTTTGAGATACGTTCTGTCAATACCTAGTTTATTGAGGGTTTTTAGCATAAAGGGTTGTTGAATTTTGTCAAAAGCCTTCTCTGCATCAATTGAGATAATCATGTGGTTTTTGTCTTTGGTTCTGTTTATGTGGTGAATTACGTTTATGGACTTGCATATGTTGAACCAGCCTTGCATCCCCGGGATGAATCCTACTTGATCATGGTGGATGAGCTTTTTGATATGCTGTTGCAATCGGTTTGCCAGTATTTTATTGAAGATTTTTGCATCTATGTTCATCATGCATATTGGCCTGACATTTTCTTTTCTTGTTGAGTCTCTGCCGGGTTTTGGTATCAGGATGATGTTTGTCTCGTAAAATGATTTGGGAAGAATTCCCTCTTTTTGGATTGTCTGGAATAGTTTCAGAAGGAATGGTATCAGCTCCTCTTTGTATGTCTGGTAGAATTCAGCTGTGAACCCATCTGGACCTGGGCTTTTTTTGGGTGGTAGGCTCTTTATTGCTGCCTCGACTTCAGACCATGTTATTGGTCTATTCAGGGTTTCGGCTTCTTCCAGGTTTAGGCTTGGGAGGATGCAGGTGTCCAGGAATTTATCCATTTCTTCCAGGTTTACTAGTTTATGTGCATAGAGTTGTTTATAATAATCTCTGATGATGGTTTGGATTTCTGTGGAATCTGTGGTGATATCCCCTTTATCGTTTTTTATTGCATCAATTTGGTTATTCTCTCTTTTCTTTTTTATTAATCTGGCTAGTGGTCTGTCTATTTTGTTGATCTTTTCAAAGAATCAGCTCCTGGATTTATTGATTTTTTGAAGAGTTTTTTGTGTCTCTATTTCCTTCAGTTCTGCTCTGATCTTAGTTATTTCCTGTCTTCTGCTAGGTTTTGAGTTTTTTTGATCTTGCTCCTCTAGCTCTTTCAATTTTGATGATAGGGTGTCAATTTTAGATCTCTCCTTTCTTCTCATGTGGGCACTCATTGCTATATATTTTCCTCTAGAGACTGCTTTAAATGTGTCCCAGAGATTCTGGTATGTTGTGTCTTCGTTCTCATTGGTTTCGAAGAACATCTTTATTTCTGCCTTCATTTCATTGTTTATCCAGTCAACATTCAACAGCAAGTTGTTCGGTTTCCATAAAGCTTTGTGGTTCTGGGTTAGTTTCTGCATTCTGAGTTCTAACTCGATTGCACTGTGGTCTGAGAGACTGTTTGTTATGATTTCTGTTCTTTTGCATTTGCTGAGGAGTGATTTATTGCCAATTATGTGGTCAATTTTAGAGTAGGTGTGATGTGGTGCTGAGAAGAATGTATATTCTGTGGATTTGGCGTGGAGAGTTCTGTAAATGTCTATTAGGTTTGCTTGTTCCAGGTCTGTATTCAGGTCCTGGATATCCTTGTTGATTTTCTGTCTGGATGATCTGTCTAATATTGACAATGGGGTGTTAAAGTCTCCCACTATTATTGTGTGGGAGTCTAAGTCTCTTTGTAAGTCGTTAAGAACTTGCCTTATGTATCTGGGTGCTCCTGTATTGGGTGCGTATATATTTAGGATCGTTAGCTCTTCTTGTTGCAGTGATCCTTTTACCATTATGTAATGTCCTTCTTTGTCTCTTTTGATCTTTGTTGCTTTAAAGTCTATTTTATCAGAGATGAGAATTGCAACTCCTGCCTTTTTTTGCTCTCCATTTGCTTGGTAGATCTTCCTCCATCCCTTTATTTTGAGCCTTTGTGTATCCTTGCATGTAAGATGGGTTTCCTGGATACAGCACACTGATGGGTTTTGGCTTTTTATCCAATTTGCCAGTCTGTGTCTTTTGATTGGGGCATTTAGTCCATTGACATTTAGGGATAGTATTGTTATGTGTGAATTTGATACTGTCATTTTGATGCTACCTGGCTGTTTTGTTGGTTAGTTGATGCAGATTCTCAAGCAAATACTTAAATACATAAACACCGGGCAAGATTGATTTTTTAAAAATCAAGTATTACCCTATTCTGAATGAAAAAGAACATCATTTTAATGAAAGCCAAAAAGCAGTAGTATTTGCAATACATATTAACTGACAAAGAATTCATATCCTGGTTATATTATATCCTGGATATATTAAAAGGTTTCATACTAAATTAGGATATTAAAAATCTGGATACTACAAATTAACAAATGGGCAAAAACATTTACAGGCACTTCACAAAATAAAATATCCAAATTACTAACAAACATATGAAAGCTTTCCTTTTTACTGTCATTAGCTTTTAAGGCAATGCAAGATATCCATGTACTCTCATCAGAAATGTTACTCAGAAGTAAAATACAACAAAATATAACCTCACAATATGAAATGTTAAGAAGAATGTGAAGAAACAGGTCACTCACATCCTATTGCTTCAGGAGTCATTTTGGGTAGCCTCTGTTTATCAGTAAGGCTACACAAGACTAAACATACACCTTCTAATGAATCCATTAAATTTCGAGATATATAGCCTTCAAAAATTCTTACATATGTAAATCAAGTCTATTATGAGAATGGTCATAACATCATTATTTATGTTAGCGCCTAACCGAGCAAAAAACCAACCAAATAAACAACAACAAAAAAAAAACAAATTGACTCAACAATAGCATGGATTGATTATATGTTCACACCACTGAGTGCCGTGATGAAAGCTGACTACAGCTACATACATCATCTTTCAGTCTCCCAAGTGAGCCTGAATGAAAAAGGCATTCACACTGTCTGATTCCATTTATATAGAGTTCAAAACTCTCCCAGACTAACTAGTGTTAGAGTCAGGTTAGTGATTTTCTCAGGGAAGAAATGGGATTGTAACCAGAAGAATGCACCAAGAAAACTTGTGACACCCCTTATGTTCTATGTCTTCATCTGGTTGTGATTACATGAACGTGTGCACTTTGAGATAAGTTATTAAGTTGTAGACTTATGACTGAGGCACTCCTCTCTAAGTGTCATACTTCAACAAGATGTTTTGGTTTGTTTTTATATTTAAAGACAGAAGAAAGGGGAGAGTATTTAAGGTAAAGAAAATAGCATGAAAAAAAATCCCTATGCAGGAATTAAGTGTGTACAAAGATTGAATAAGGTCATGCGAATGTAGTACAGAGGTGAAGAAATAAAGAGAAAGAGAGGAGGAAGGGAGAAGCGAAAAAAGGAAGGAGGAAGGGAGAAAGAAAAGACAATAGAAAAAGAAAAACCTGAAGCTGGAATAGTTAAGTAATAGCAGCACCTCTCCAAGGTCCTGAAACTTGTATACTTCCCTAACAGCAATGAACGCCAGGGAAGGCGTTTAGCTGTGGAGAGGGTGGTGACGTGATGAGGTTTGTACTTCTAATATTTCCCGGTAAATACACTGGAGAAGGGAAAGAAGGAGATGTGAGCAGAAAAGGAAAGAAATAATAGCAACGGTCCAGCAGAGAGAAGAGTTGGTTACCTGGGTCTGAGTGCTGGTGGTAAGGAAGCAGCAGGAGTGTATAATTGTTAGGATACAGGGGAAGAGGGAGAGGAAACTATGCTTAAAATTCCAGCCCAAGTTTTCTGGCTCCAAAATACCTTTTATTTATTTACTTATCTTTATTTGTTTATTTATTTTGAGACAGAGTCTCCCTATGCCGCCCAGGCTGGAGTCCAGCAGTGTGATCTTGGCTCACTGCAACCTCCGCCTCCCAGGTTCAAGCAATTCTCCTGTCTCAACCTCTCCGAGTAGGTGGGACTACAGGAATATGCCACCACACCCAGCTAATTTTTGTACTTGTTACATATAATTTTTATCATAAGCAAACTAAAATCCCTCCCTTTGTTTGAATGTGTTTTGCACATCTATTGCTTTAAGTTTTTAAGTGTTTGACCATTACTCTCCCATAAAAAAACTCCACAAGAATGCTGAAACATATAATGTGACTCACTGATTCTATAAAATAGATATGTAAAGGAATTTCACATTGCCCAGAGATACTAGGAATCACATAGCCTTAACTGCTTATATTTTCCGATACTTTGCTTAGTTACAAGGCTTCTGTATATATTCTCATGTATAAAGGAGCCCAACAATTGTTTCATACTCTTACACTTCTGTAAGGTAGTTTAATACCAACAAAATACTGTGTGAGTCAAGAGGCCTTAATCAATCTGTTAGAGTAGGAAACTGAAGAGTTAAAATAGTTCTGTTTTTGGCCTATGCCAACATGTGACATGGGACAAGGCTGGGGATATGACATCCAGGATCCATCCTCTGTTCGTCCTCCTGTAAATTAGGTCTGCAGCCTAACACGCTTGTTAATACTCAGAGACAAGTCTGAAGGGGAGATAAGAGACACTGAGCTGGATCCCTGTGTATTTTGGTCCATACCTGAGATGAACCTGAAATTCAGTCTATTACCTGAAGATCAATCTGCTGTAATGAATTCAGTCTGACTTATCTCATTCCCAGGACGTTCCTGTTAAATGGAGCAAGCATGAGATAGAGATGAACCTAAGTCGTTTCTTTGACTCTTCATCTACTCTGGCAAAGTGAAACATTGCCAAAGATAATGGTCTTTTAATTAATTTTGGAGAGTTATTTGTGTATACACTTAGAATTTCTTTGATACATGCTTCATTAATAGGGCAGTGTGCTAGGTTTAAAGAAGATATTTATTTTAAAATTTTGTAATGTCAATTCTTGATTGAAAGTATAGTGGAAGAGGTAGCAGCATAAATATCCTTTCATTCATTGCTTCATTTGTTCAAGAAATAAGAATTAAACAGCCTACTACTCATAAGTCACAGTGTGAAAGTAGGAGGACCCTAAGAAGAACGTGAAGGCATATGCCTTCAAGTTGGGATGCAGAGGCAGCAATGCCAATAAGTAAGTATGTGTGATAAGTTGTTAGATGTGCAATTCTAGCTATAAGACAATTGATTTAATGGCCAACATAGCCCTTGTAATGTAGCATTAGCACTGAGGTGAGATTAAAATCAGTTTCCATCTCTTGGTTACAAAGGGTCAGTGGGGAAATGGGTCATCTGTGGGCAGGGTTGACATTGGACTTAATAGTTTTGCCTGGATGATCTATAAATGGCTGTTTTCTAATCCTACTACTACCCAAATGATATCTTTATCATTCCAACCCCAAATTAGTGCAGGAGCAGCTGGGTGTGGTGGCTTATCCCTGCAATCCTAGCACTTTGAGAGACCAAGGTAGGTGGATCATGAGGTCAGGAGATCGAGACCAGCCTGGTCAATATGGTGAAACCTGGTCTCTACTAAAAACACAAAAATTAGCTAGGTGAGGTGGCACGCACCGGTAGTCTCAACTGCTTGGGAGGCTGAGGCTGGAGAATATCTTGAACCTGGGAGGCAGAGGTTGCAGTGAGCTGAGATCATGCCACTACCCTCCAACCTGATGACAGAGCAAGACCCCATCTCAAAAAAAAAAAAAAATCGTGCTAAAAAAAATTAGTGCAGGCGCTTCCTAGATGCCTTGCCTGTCCCTCTGTTTCCTTGCTTTGGTGGGCGGATTTGATTTTAAAATATGGATCATGCTCTATCAATGTCTACCTGGGCGCCCTGGCTGTGACATTTCCATTTTTGCAGGACGTGGCTCACATGGCTCTCACTGCTGGTCTCCACATGTCCTTTCACCCTCGCTTCCCACACCCAGCTCTGCTTCCAGGTGATAGTGTACTGAATTATGCAGGCAATCCCTCTGCAGACATTCATTTTCCCTGGCTCCAGGTCCTAACAGCTAAATTTGTATTGCTCCTATGAGATGTATTTCAGCTGTCATCACTTGCTTTATCTTTCTTTCATATTTGCCTAAAGACCCCAGGAGCCCTGTCATCTGTATTACTGTATCATATTTGTACAATTATTTTTGTTGTTGTCCATGTTGCTAATTTGGGTGTCAGCCACCAGACACTGTGAAATCCTCAAGGACAGGGACTGTTTTCTATAATAAAATCCATCACCTGTCATCAAGCTTGGCATATCATTAGTCTCTCAAAATACTTTAATTTGTCTAAATTTCTGAGTGGGTGATTGAGAGAAGGTAAAAATGTTTGTTATGTGCTTTCTCCAAACCATTATTATCATACCTGTGTATTTTGTAAAATAAATGCTGACCCATCTCATACTTTCTCTAGTACATATCTTCCTGAAAATTTATGGGTAAACTAAATTATAGGAATGAATAATGTCTTCAATGAAATAGGACAGCTCACATTTTAAAGAAAATCAGTAATGAGTCAAGCTGTGTAAAATAATAGTTTTACTCTCTTTTGCTATGTCACCTTCACTGTCACTTTTACAAGTTGGGAATTTTACACATTGAGTTTCCTTATGTTGGAGTTTCTCTATATAAAGGTAGTAATGCAGATAAAGTTTAGTAATAAGTAATAAGAAAAGAACACTGGTAAAGTGACATGGGGAATCTGTTCCTGTGTTGTAAATATTTCCTGACATCAAATGTGGAACTGAACATCTTGCCAAAAGTCTCAAAGCCACTTTAATCAAAGCAGTTGCTAATGCCAGCAGTACATAAATTGAGGGTGGAGCAAAAGGATGAACATCACTAATGTCTGCATTAAATGTGGACAGAGCCTGGCTGAGTTAAACAGATGCCAGGAGTCAACACTAGGCAAAGGGAAATGGGATAGGTGCTGTGAGACAGGGCAGGTTCTACAGGACTTAGGTGCTCCAGAACAGAGCAGATTCTATGTGGTCAAACCTAACAGAAACAGTGCAGTGAGAATCATAAGATAAACATGCTATTCCTGTGGTCTGGGTAAAAAATAAATAACAGGAAATACAGCTGCAAAACCTAGAAAGAGAAGAGCCAATACTGCTGATAAACATAGGACCACCTTTGCGTCCCTGTTTGTGAATGAAATAGCACAAGAAAAAGTCATTTTGAGGATGGGATGGGAAGAGAGCCTCCGATGGTGATGCTCTCTTCAAATGGTTCCTCATCAAATTTTCTCAGAAATTTTAATACCCCAAATTCATATAGAAATTGAGAACCATCCTATTTTAAGCACTTTTTCCTTACACCCTTGCTTTTCTTCTTTTTTTTTTTTTTTCCAAGATAGAGTTTCACTCTTGTTGCCCAGGCTAGAGTGCAATGGCATGATCTGGGCACACCGCAACCTTCCTTCAAGCCCGTTCAAGCCAGTCTCCTGCCTCAGCCTCCAGAGTAGCTTGGATTACAGGCATCCACCATGCCCAGCTAATTGTTATATTGGCTGGTCTTGAACTCCTGACCTCAGAACTGCCTGCCTGCTCCTCCCGAAGTGCTGGGATTACAGGTGTGAGCCACCACGCTTGGCCCCTTCTTTCTTACAGAGACCTCTAATCCTCATTCTTTTCCTTCCCAGTATTCTGTATGGCAGTGTCTCAAGGCAAACAAGTTGCAAAGAATGAATAGGCATGACCTGAATATTCAGGATTGCTTTAGCTGTTTTATTCTGTGCAGCGTTCCCTCCCATGCCTGCTTTTCAGCCCTGCTCTTTCTGCAGGGCTCTGGGTCAGAAGCTGGGCAGGAGGAGCAGAACACAGCACCCCTGACAAGTAGCAGGGCTGGAAGGATGATGGTGAAGTGTTAGGAGAAAATGTGTCTGCTAACAGAGTTGTTTCTTAACCTAAAGGTTTAATCCATTTTATAACACTTTCCATTTCCAGGAATAATTTGAAGGAAACTATAAAAATGGAAGACTAAAAATATATTTGTCGGCAAGGTACAGTGGCTCATGCCTGTAATCTCAGCACTTTGGGGGGCCAGGGCAGGTGGATCACCTGAGGTCAGAAGGTTGAGAGCAGCATGATCAATGTGGTAAAACACCATTTCTACTAAAAACACAAAAGTTAACTGGGCGTGGTGGCAGGCCCCTGTAGTCCCAGCTACTCGAGAGGCTGAGGTAGAGGAATTGCTTGAACCCAGGAGACAGAGGTTGCAGTGAGCCAAGATCACGCCACTGTACTCCATCCTAGGTGACAGAGCGAGATGCCCTCTGGGGGAAAAAATTTGTCTTCTTTATTTTTCCTCTCTCCTCCATCACATGGTGATGGGATGGGAAAAGGCAGGTTGTGGGGAGAAGTTTGGAGGTCCTTGCTTGGTGGCAAAGAGAGGGAGGAAAATTCTAGATGAACGAGTGCCGCTTCAAAGGAAGAAGAAAAAGAACCATTTTAACACTGCTTAAAATACAATTTAGACTGGTGACATTTTCTGTCCACACTCACCTGGGCTTGTCCTGACATTCAACAGTGTAAGTGACCTGTACTCTAAGTGTTCCCTTCTAGAGAAAAGCTGTGATTGAGCAGCCTGCTGCTGTCTGAATTTCTGTCTCTCCCTTTTCCAAAATTCATATGTGAAACCTAGCCCCAGGGTGATGGTGTTAGGGGGTGAGGATTTGGGGAGGTGATGAGGGAGGAGCCCTTATGAATGGGATCAGTGCTCTGATAAAAGGAACCCCAGACAGCAGCCTTCCCTCAAACGATGGGACGCACAGCGAGAAGGTGTCGTCCATGAGCATATTCTCGTCAGTCAGAGGGTCTGCTGGCACCTTGGTCTTGGAATTCCAGCCTCCAGAACTGTGAGAAATAAATTTCTGTTGTTAATAAGCCACACATTTTCCAGTATTTTCTTATCACAGCCAGAGACGTACAAATCCCAACAGAGATGAAGAGTCCTTCTAGAAACTAAAGTGCACCTACCACTTTCTAGCAAAGCCTGGTCCACATTACTTTAAAAGTGACTTTTCAAGCATTTTGCTTTGGTTTGCCTATTTATTCCACTTCCTATCTCAAGCCCAAATCACTAGTTTACACTTGTAAACAACTGCTCATGCATATGTGCTAATGTTTTTGTGTAGAATATACATATTACATATTATATCAATACATAATGTATCATTCATGCTTGCATGTGGGCATTGTGGGTATCTTACATGTAATCACTGTTGCAGTTACTTAGAATCATCTGCTTCTTTGTGAGTTCGAAAGTGACCTCTTACTCTTTTTTACAAACGGAGATTTTTTGTGAATGTAAATAACGGAAAAGCTTCCCAAAACCCTCCCCTCAGGCGCTGGCACACGCTTACACACACACACACACACACGCACACACACACACACACACACACAAGCCTGATGTGTCCATCACCTCTGAATCCGGCTTTTGAAGTGGTCTGTCTGGGTGGGTCTGCAAATGAATTTAACCAACCTCTGCGCGCTCGCGCTCTTGGGAGCGCGCATCCTTGTGTGGTCCAGGGAGCAAACCGCGGCTGTGAATGAATGATTGATGGGAGGAGCGCGCAGGGGTAGCAGGTGGTCACTGGTCAACCCGCCGCTCTGGGTGGAGCTTAGGGAAATCCACGCAGGAATTTGGCCCCTGGGTTCCAGGGCTGTGGAGGGTCCTGGGCGCCAGGCTGGGCTGTGGGAGGTCTCTTGAATCAGATCCCTGCAGGCAGACAAGAGGGAGCCAAAGAAACAAAGCCTCCTAGGGATGTGGCTGGGGCGGGAGCCCGGAGGGAAGTGGAGCTCGGGAAGCCAGGTGTGCGGCGGCGGGGAGAGCGGCTGGGCCATCCGCGCTGGGAGCCCGGCGCTGCGGTTCCCGGCAAGGTCCTCTGCGCCCTGGAACTGCCGCGGCGGCGGACGCAAAGGCCGACCCAGAGTGCAACCATGGAGACGTGTGTCCCATAGTAACCTGCCACAACATTATTTATAAGCTGCCATCCCCTCCCAGTCTACCCCCACGTCCCCTCCGCTCCCTCGCCAGACTTGCGGGCGACGTGCACGGCCGCGTCTGGCTCTTCCCGGCCTCTTCCTCCTCTTGCGGGCGCAGCCGATCAATAGTTAACACCCGGCTGCGGGCGGCGGCTCCACCCGCGGCAGGCACCGTAGCGCTTGTTTGTAGAAGCCGAGCCTGAGTGCGCCGCGCGCGCGCCCAGTCCAGTCCTGCGCGGAGTGGGCGTTGACCCGGGAAGGGGCGTTTGCGGAGGGGCTGCGCTCGCTGCTCAAACAGTTTGGGCTCGCTTAACCTTGATGCAGCCCGAGGCTTCCCAGTCCAGCCCAGTTCAGACAGTATACCCGGCGCGCGCGCGCGCGCGCACAAACACACACACACACACACACACACACACACACACACACGCCGTCCCTGGCGCCGCCGCCCGACCAGGTCCCCGCCCTTAGGGACCACAGAGGCGACCGCTGCACCCAGCTCCGCCTGCTGGAGGAGCCCCCCCGAGCTGGGGCCGAGCCGCCGGCGTCCCCGAGTGCGCCCCCCGCGCGTGCCGCCCCGCTGTAGCTCGCAGTGTGCTGGCTGAGAGCTCTGTGGACACGCGCGCAGTCGGAGCTGCCTCTCGCCCTAGCTGGCTGGGCTCGCAGCCTCTTTCTCCCTCCCTGGCTCCTGGCTTTTTGTTTAAAGCAACACCCACCCTCCAGCCGGCTTTTTTTTTTTTTTTCTTTATTGGCTGCGGCCAAAAAGAGTTGATTACTATTGGGATCCGCTGGGTAAAGACACGAGCAAGGAGTGAGGGGAGGTGGGAAAACCCAAGACCTGGAAGATTTTTTTTTTTTTTTTTTCTTCAAAAAGCCGTTTCCAGCCAGTCTTGCGCCAGTCCAGTCTACTTTAATCCTCACCAGGACAATGGATTAAGTGACTCTTCCCTCGGCCAGAAGTAACGTTCAGACTTGGGGCAAAATGAAGGAAAAGGCCATGATCAAGACCGCGAAGATGCAGGGGAACGTAATGGTGAGTGGTGCGGCCGGGGCGCGCGCGGGGTCGTGGGACCCACGGCGAGGAGCGATACCGGGGAGGTCTGTCCTCGTGAGAGTCCCCAACCTCCCCGGAAGGGCAGCGACCCCCGTGTCCGCGCGCAGCGGCGCTTCCCCCACTCCCCACCAGAGCCCACCCAGAGGCGCCCGGGGGCGGAGGAGCAGGCATTTCTTTGCAAATTGCAACTTTGTGGCTCCATGGGCGCTCTCCTTCGGGCAGGTGGCTTTGTGTTTTGGGCGCGAGATGAGGGGTGGGAGGGGAGGAAGGGGCTGCGGGGAGCCCTCGCTGGCCACGGGTCGGTCCAAGCCCCAGGCAGACCCCCAGGGCTCCATGGGAACACGCAGGGAGAGGGGGTCACTTTGGCCAGGGAAGGGCCACTGGGCCCTGGGGCCCGCGCCGGCCTCAGAGCTGCGAGTCCCCGGAGCTCGAGACCTGTTGGGTTTGCGGAGCCTTCGGAGCTCTGAGGGCAGGTGCCAGTCGCTCCGCTGCGTTCCAGCCTCCAGCCGCCGCCAGGCGGGACACTGCTCCAGTGGACTGTGCTGGAGGAGGAGGAGGTCGGGGGCACTTCCACCCTCGGGAGGGCCGCGCATCTGGAAACGCGGCTGGTCCGCGGGAGGCTCAGGGCTGCTGGCCAGGAGGCATCTCTGCACGGATAACTTTCTCACTGGAGGACCCGGGGTTCCGCCTCCCTGGCGAGCCCACCCGCCTCGCCGCTCCCCGCTGACCCGCGCGGCCTGGGCGCGCCTGATCTGGGGCTCACGTTAGCCTGGGGCACGGGGCCCAGGGGTCAGGGTACTGGAGTCTCCGGCGAGGACGAGAGGGTTGCCATCTTGTTCTGTTGAAATTGTTTGTGTGCCTGCGTGTGTTTATTTTAACCCGTTAGGTCTTGGTGTGGGAGGAATCCTCCCAGGGTCCTTGATTTTATGTTGCTGGCTGGCACTTTTTATTTATTTATTTATCTTTTTTGGCGGGCGGCAAACAAGGATATGGGAATTGCCCTGCTACTTTTGAAGTTCAGCAGATTTGCAGATGCTACTTTGGAGGGTTCCCCAAGAATGGCAGAAATTCTTTCAGGGCCAAGGTCCGGTGTGGTTTACAAAAGTGGGTTGGGTCCAAGTGATGGGGGTGGGGAGGTACCTTTGGGAGAACTCAGGCAGTGGTGAATTTTTGACCTCGCTTTAAGCAAAACACACAGTTAATGGAAATTTTGTATTAATTGAACAAATACCCAGCCGGCTTAACCACACCCACGGCAGACACCTGTTGCCTGGCAGAGAGAAGCGCCGTGGGTTCAGAACTTGACTCTGGACGGAGGTGTGAGTCTCTGGGTTCAAGACAGCCCGCAGGAAAGTAATCGCTGCATTGACCGGCTTACTCTTTAGGACCCCTCCCCACCCCCGAGGCGACAAGCCCCCATCTAGGGGTCGTTCTCAGCCCTCAGTCCGTGGTTCTCTGACAGACTGACCTAATTGCTTGTTTATGAACGTACGTCTGTTGCCTTCATTTTTCCTACTCTTTTTTTAGCCATTGTGGTGTTCAGCATGTTTTTTGCATAAACAGGATAGAAACGTATATGGAGTAATGTTTTTCAATTAAATGCCCATCCACAGCCATCATTCCTCATTTATGTGATGCCTTCATGTGCTAGGGAAACCTGTGTGTTTAGGGCTGGGGCTGAATTTGAGGATTGAGGTTAATTATACTGATAAGGCAACACTACTGACTCATTACCTCGCTCTACTGCCAAATAAGTGTTTGTACTCATAACTTACATGGCATGCTATGAATGAGCCAAATCTTCATATTGCATCTTTACCAGAAACCTTATGGTCTTTGCCGTCCCCCAGCCCCGCTCTGCATTTTACTTCAGCAAATAAAGAATAAAAGGATTGCTAATTGCATTTCTCACTTCTGCTCTGAATAAGGATATTCCATGTGGTACTCACTGCATCCGTTCCCCGTGTCTAACGTTAACAAGTGTAATTGGAGCCAGGTGAACTGAACCTGGAAAATTCTACAGCAACCCATCTTTTCAGAGTTATCCGTTGGCCCAAGAAAACAATGAGATGCACGCTAACTCAACTTTTAAATGTTCTTATCAATTCTGAAATTGATAATTATGGCTCCACAGCCTGCTGTGTAACTTATGTGAGATTTCATGCGCCGAGAAAATCCATGTGGCTTCAGTTGAGTGATCATTTAGGACTTACCCATCGCTAATCTCTCAAGTTGCTTTGGAAGACTCTTGCTAATCACAGCCTCTCTTGGATTAGATGACTGGCAAATTCTTTGCACTCACAACTTGATTGAAATTCAGGTGATGTTTTACATTCAAGATGAGGACTGAATGATTTACTCCTATTACTGACAGCTGAGTTGCCGTACATCTGACAGCTACAAAAGGTGGCAGAATGTTTTATACTGTAGTAACACTGAATCCACATACACACAGAGACACACAAACCAGATCTCAGTTCAGGGTACTCAAAGATCTCTGAACTGTCTAGACTCACATTTGAGGTCCGATATTTAAAAAAGGAAGACAGACACTTGGCACAGCCCAAATGGTCATGGAAATGTCATATCCAGTTCCAGCCATGCCTGTGAATTGCCTTCTAATCCACCCCCTGCTTGCTGACATCCACACTGGATGATTGTTCTGAACCTGCAGCCTATTGTTTCACCAGGAGCCCTACAAGAATCGTGGCGGTAGCCTCCTGGCTTGTCCTTGCCATGCCACATTGCTTAGTTCAAAGTCTGCTCCTATAAAATCTTTAAAAAATATTTTATGCCTCACACATTGATTTACAAATTTATTTCTCAATACACCCAGAGGATTAAGAGAAGGCAGATGCACCGGCATACTCTCTGATCTTTTGTTTTAGCAAATGGGTAAAAGAAATACCACAGGTGGAATCAGTTTAGAACTTTTTTTTTCCCCCCCTTTGGTTGAGACAGAGTCTCACTGTGTCACCCAGGTTGGAGTGCAGTGGTGCAATCTCGGCTCACTGCAACATCCCTCTTCTGGGTTCAAGCAATTAGGCTTAGCCTAAGCCTCCTGAGTACCTGGGACTACAGGTGTGTGCCACTACACCTGGCTAATTTTTTTTTTTGAGATAAAGTCTCGCTCTGTCACCCAGGCTGGAATGGCTCCACATCGGCTCACTGCAGCCTCTCCTTCCTAGGTTCAAGTGATTCTCCTGTCTCAGCCTCCTGGGTAGTTGGGATTACAGGCGTGTGCCACCATACCCAGCTAAATTTTGTATTTTTAGTAGAGACGGGGTTTCACTATGTTGGTCAGGCTAGTCTTGAACTCCTGACCTCAGGCGATCTGCCCACCTCTGCCTCCCAAAGTGCTGGGATTACAGGTGTGAGCCGCCATGCCTGGTTAGGACTTCGATTTTTATTCTTGAGAAGAGGCTGTATTATAAAACTTCTAATACTGTGAGAACTCACAGGCTAACCATGTCATATTTAATCTGTAATTTAATATGGTGAGATAAAATTCTAAGGTCACAGGTTTCTGAGAGTGGTCACCATGTGTCACAGTGTTGTGATACTTGAGTGGGTATTTCTCTACTTGCTAGTTGTTCAACATCCTTTCATAAAACCATCACCCTTATAACTAGACTCATCCTTGAAATATTGATGAATCCCACCTGTTCAGGAAAAAGTGGCTAGGCATGGGTCCATTTCATAATCCTTCTTGCAGGATTTATGGGACTGGGAATAGTTGAAACACGTTCATGGCCCATTAAAAAATGCCGATTTCCAGAAAGTAGATTCCAAAGCCAAAGGTGATCAGCACAGGATGGTTTATAAAATTTCTACAATAAAACTGTAGTGAAGAGGGCTGTCCTATTTTTTCCACAGAGCTGTGTTTAGTTCTTTAGTTCATACATCCACTGGGTCTGAGTGTTTGGACATAAAAATGTACTAAATTGGTGTTTCCTGTTGCACAGCCATCATCTCCTTTTCTGTAACATGTCCTGGTCAGTAATCACAGTACTGCTAACTTGATCAGCATTTGGATTTTGAACCCTCTGTGCTATTACCAAGAGGGGTGGTGCATGTTGAAATATGTACATCTAATCTTTATTCACCCCATGGACAACGTGCTTTGCACAGGAAGCATTCCAGTGGATAAATTTGTTAAATTAATGGATAGTTGTTCCTTGCTTGAAGACTGCTTACCATAGACTCTGCATTTGTGAGAAAGGCTCATGGTTTCAGTTGGATATTGCTTTTAAGAATTCTTTCAAGTTCTAATGTGTCAGATAACGGGAGAGATAATGCCATGCATAGGGTATTTTCTACTTCCAGCTACCAATGGAAACTTATGCTCAGTTTAGGGTGTAAACAGCTAATGCATCGATCTTCTTTATTTGGGAAGGCATAGAAGTCAAATAAAATATGGAGAGGAATCTCTCAACTTAAAATGTTTTACTTGGGAAGCAAGAATTGCAATCTGAGGCATACACAGACCAGTGGTCTTCAGTATGTCTGAAGAACAAAGAAGACTGTGAGTTTTATTAGTAAAGCAAATGTGACCTATTGTTTTGAAAGAAAACTCATTGGCCCTAGAGCTGGCAAGCTCTGATGGGTGAGCCGACTGTGGTAGGTAAAACTAGTCTTAGAGTCACTGCAGGTTGTTTCAGCAGCTACTAGGTAAAACTGATCTTAGAGGTATGGTAGGCCGTTTCAGCAGCTGAGCTTGTGGGAAATTTAATTCTTAGAGCAGATGCTATGTGCCCCCAGTGCTTTCTCCCTGGCCCCTCAACTCAGACATCGAGTTTCTTAATGAAGATGGAGGAAAGATTAAAGACTAAATGTCTTGGGGACTGCCCCATCACCCTTGGATTCCAAGAACCACAAGGATTCCATTGGGTATGACAAGAATGACCCAATTTGTATAATCACCTTTTCCAGAGGTAAATACATTTACTCCAGATCATTTTTTAACTTTCTGTTTATTAAACTAAAATAAATTCAGCAACATAGAGGAATTCTGTGACCTCTTTCAGTTATGGGAGCCAATTTTATTTGATAGGAAGACCACGTTTTAGAACTCAAGAGTGTACCCCAGACCGTCTAGGGCTCTTGATCATACTAAGCTAAGAACAGACAGGCAGGCAGAACCAACCAGAATCCCCCCTTTATCAATGTGGCTTCCTGTGATGATGGGAGAAAGGGCTCCATTCAGAAAGTAGACGTTTCAAAAACCCATCTTGAACAGTGGCTATTAGCAATGGCTGAACAGTAGAATCAGCTGGGATGTTTTGAAAAATCTAGAGTCATCTATGGGCATTGGGGAATTGGGAATGTTTGGATGAGAGTAGACATTCTCAATGTTGCCTGGAGCCACTAGTTCCCCCTGCCACCTCAGTACCCACCCCTGACTAGAGACACCCAGGGGATTCTGATTCCATTGCTTCAAGCTGCAGTCTGTGCACTAATATGTTTAGTAATGCTTCTGTTGTGCAGCCAAGATTCAGAACCAGTGGGTCAGAGGTGATTTTTAAAAATAAATATTACCATCAAAGCCTAAGGAAATATTATAACATTTATAAGGAAGCTTCCTGGAAAATGTACAATCAAGTCTGTTTCCAAGCGTTGTGGAGGTGGCCAATTATATGGAAAGATGGCAGAGAACGCAGAATAAGGAGAAAGATGAAGTGAAACATGCATGAGAGAGAAAAGTAAATAGTCGCCAGGGAAAAGCTGAGGAAACATGCTGTGTGTTTAAGTTTTCTAAGCTCAGTTACAGACTCGATTTGGAGGAAAAACAAAAATCTCTAAAGAAATTCAATTGTCCTTCTTTCCTTTTGCTTCATGTCCAGAAAAGAGCAATCTTTTTTACTTCAAGATACACTATTATTTCTAGGTCCTTGGGGAGCTGGTGGGGAGTTGGGGAGAGAGAGCATGGGGAGAAATGCCAGATACAGGTGAAGGGGAGGAAGGCAGCAAATCACACTGCCACGTGTGCACCTATGCAACAGTGTTGCATGTTCCCCAAAACCTAAAATGCAATAATAAAAAAAAAGAAATCAAAGTCAAAAAAAAAAAGATATGCTATTATGTGTCTGAGGTTCCCCTGAAAATGTATTACAAACCCAGCAGAGCAAGTAGAAGCAAGGAGGGTGATAGCAGAAAGCTGAAGGCCGCCCTGGACCAGCAGGAGAAGTTCTGGGATTCCCAGTGGCCACCAAGGGGCCTCTGCAGGCAGCTCCCTGGACTGCTGTTTCCTCATGTGTAGAATGAGGGAATTTGAATAGATTGATTATTCTTGCAGTCTGTTTCAACTCCCTCTCCCAGTGAAGGGTAGCTTTATTACCGTCTCTTCAGCATTGATCGTAGGACATGCTTTAGAAGTCACCTTCCATGCCAGAACAAATACCTTGTTGGCATCATAATTTCTTCTGCCTTGACTTATGTGACAGCCCCCAGCTCACCAGTCTGTCTCAGCAAGCATGCCACTGTATTCAGGGAAAGCAGGTAGATGGCATCAGTGTGGATAAGCAGTGCCAATAAGCACAAAATCTAGAGAATTCATACACCAGCCTTGATGACTCGGGAAGACCGTGTATGTGTGTGTAGCACACTGCATGTACCCATGTGCACCTGCGTATGCGCACACACACACACACACACACACACACACACACACACACACACACACAGTTCATACAGCTTGGTTGTAAAATACTGGCACCATTATCCAGCATAGCTGAAGATCTGTTGGATAAGGGCTCCTGTGGGTGTAATCACTTTGACTGCTTGGGTTTCTTGGATATTAAAAAAATAACCACACTGTAATAAAACAGAAGTGCCAAGGATGTTCTGGTTTCCAGTGTGGTGTTACTCATCTGTAAAAATAAAAGGGAATGCTGGCTAGCCAGGCCGGACACAAGGCCTGTTTGGCAAGGCACCAGCTGGATGGGATGGATCTGTGCTGGGTCTCACTATGAGGAGAAGTCTAAGGCTGATCACATTTTTTTCACCGATAATGGTATTTGAAAAGTGGGATTTTCTTCTCTTTCTTTTTTCCCCTCTTACTAGATTAATGCCCCTATAAACTACACATAATTTTGTTTTAAATAATTCTCATTTTATGGTTTTTGTCCTATATAAACAACTCATAGTAAAACTCCACTAACAGGAACTTAACTGTGAACTTGAGCAAACTAGACTAACAGTCTCATACATTTCATTACATTAATCTAAAAAGTGGTACTCTATGGTATATTCTGACTTCATGATACATTCAGCTCAGTGTTCTATGTCTTCTTGTTTTATATTCTTAGGAAGTAAGAATAATTTTCAAGCCTAAAGGCCAAAATTTGTTCATTCTTACAAAATTATTTTGATTGTGGATTACATTCTCCATGATAAGTAAGGCAAAAATGAATTAACACATTTAAAAAATTATCTTTAACAGGCTGGGTGCTGTGGTTCATACCTGTAATCTCAGCACTTTGGGAGGCTGAGGTGGGAGGATCACTTGAGGCCAGGAGTTTGATACCAGGTTGTGCAACATAACGAGACCCTCATCTCTACAAAAAGATTTAAAAAATAATTATCCAGGAGTCGATATTATGTGCCTGTCATCCTAGCTACTCAGGAGACTGAGATGGGAAGATCATTTGAGCCCATGAGATTGAGGCTGCAGTGGGCCAAGATTGTGCCACTGCACTCCAGCCTGGGTGGCAAAGCATGACCCCCATCTCTTTAAAAAGTAATAAATAAACATACTTATTTATAATAGAAAATCAAAGAGTATCTGGTTAAATGGTAGCTTTCCAGAAAATTCCATTTATCAGACCAAACCATATCCTGAGCATTTTATAAAAGGGCCCTGTTTTGCTATTTTTCTTCCCATGTCTCTGTAAATTGTACATCTATTTTTTAAGATCTCCACCCTTTCATTTCAAACCTAATTAATAACTTACAGTTGTAGACAACCTATACAGCTTCCAAAATAATTTTATATGTGCTCTGTTATTATATTAGAACAACCCATTGTGTTGGAAAGAAAGATATTCATTCTTTTTTTATGGTTGAAGGAGCTAAGATTTTGAGAGATTGTATGGTGGGACTGGTTATTTGAGGAGGAGCACAGGTGCTGACCTGTTTCCAGCCCTGGTTCTTTGCACACCACAGTGTATGCTTTTGGAAATTCTCTTCTTTTTCAATTGCAACTGGAAAGAAACAGAGAGCCTGGGAGATGGGAGAGAAAAATAAGAGATCATGTGGGACAGGATCTCTTCTGCTGTATCCTTATGGGATTTCCAGCCTCTGCTGGAACACATCCAAGGACCGGAAACTTCTGTCATTGTTGACAAGTTCTATTTGTTAACATGGTGCCTCTTATGTTGGGAAGATACATACCTCCACTGCACGTTCACCTACAGTTTTAGCTTGAAGTCTTTTAACCACAAAGATTGTCTTATCCCTACTTCACATGACAACTGTTCGAGTAAGTTCCAACAGTTTCCATGTGGCCCCATCATAGTCTCTTTTCTCGGGAAAATGTCTCTATTTCTTTCAACTTATATATAAAAGTTTGATCAGAGTAATTATGGATTTAACAACAAGAAACCTTATTTTTATCCAATCATTGCTATCTTTTTCTGTTTCTTAGCTTCCACAAATTTCTTCCTATTTATTGTTGTTGATTTGAGAATCTTCACACTGTTTCCCAGGGTGGCTGTACTGATTTCATTCCCACCACCAGTGTTCAGTGTTCCCCTTTCTCCACATCCTCACCAATCAATGCTATTTTTTTTTTTTGAGCCATTAGGGAACTGATGAAAAAGAGCAGTCTGGAGTGAAACAGTAGATTGTCTTCAAAAGCTATGTGGGTAAGGAGCAATCAAAGAAAGATAATACCAAGGCAAATACCTGGAGGATGTGAAGCCAAGCGCATCACAGGAGGGAATGAATCATCAAGAGGCTGGTTAGTGGGTACGAACGTGCAGTTGGATAGGAGTAAGTTCTCATGTACAACAGCACAGTAAGGAGACTGCAATTACTAGTCATTGTATATTTTGAAGTAGCTAAAAGAGTCGGGTGCAGTGGCTCACACCTGTAGTCTCAGCACTTTGGGAGGCCAAGGTGGGAGAATTACTTGAGTCTAGGAGTTTAAGACCAGCCTGGACAACACAACAAGACCCCTAAGAAAAAATTTTTAAAAATTTAAAACACAAGACCCCTAAAATTTTTTTTTTTTTAATTTTAAAAAATTTAGAACACAACAAGACCCCTAAAAAAAAATTTAAAAAGAAAATAATCCAGCCTTGGTGGCATACACCTGCAGTCTCAGCTACTTGGGAGGCTTAGGTGGGAGGATTGCATGAGGCCAGGAGTTCAAGGCTAAAGTGAGCTGTGACAGTGCCACTGCACTCCAGCCCGGGTGACAGAGTGAGACTTTGTCTGTAAATAAATAATAGTACCAACTAGAAGAGAGGATTTGAAATGTTCCCAACATGAAGAAATGATCAATGTAGGAGGTGATGAATATCCTAAGTAAACATACATCAAAATATCACATGTACCTCATAAATATGTAAATTATGTATCAACAAGAAAATGAAATCGGGAACGTTGAAACAGACAGACTCATGTAGAGACTTTGGCAAATGCTAATCACTGGACGCAGGAGGAAGGAAAATGGCCGTCTTTAGTATCAGAGGCCTTGCGTCTTGCGGTATGAGAGGTCTTCCACAGTAAGCAGTGTTGACCTGGCAAACAAGGGCTCTGAGAAACACGCGACGGATGACAACCAGCCTTATTTCCACTGGAATCTCGGGTCTCACCTCACTTACCACCGTCTGAGTTTGCATAGTCGCCTCTAGATGTGTGAGCATAATTTCTGTGCTTGGCTGGTTTGTGTATGTACAACTTTTATTCCGATAGCTTTCACTCTAATCAAGTAGTTCCTTGAATTCTGCATAGTTGCCTTTATGAAATAACTCACCGTTATTCACGAAGGGAAATGCGAGAGACAAAGGCATTCAGCTTCCACTGGTGTTAGGAATTAGAGCCACACACAGATCAAGGGTGGATGAAAACAAAAGCCCTCTGCAGCTGCTGCTGGTATCTCTCCCTCCCTCCCCTTCTCCCTCTCTCCTCCTCTTCTTTCTCCTTCTCTTTTTTCTCCTCTCTTCCTCCTCCTCTTCCTTCTCTTCTTCCTTTCCCTCCTTCTCCTCTTCCTATGTTTTCTTCTTATCCTTCTTTGATTATCTTAAGCCAAATGTATATTCTTACCCGGGTTTGTGAAATGCCTACCCTTCTCTTTACGTTGGGAAACTTGAGGAAGCTGAGCCCAGCTCCCCAGGACAGTTTGGTGACCTCTAATCATACATCCAGCCATAATCTCAGGCTGAAGAAGGCCAATCATTGACCCTAAAGAGAGTTTGGGACAGGCGTCCCCAAACTTTTTACACAGAGAGCCAGTTCACTGTCCCTCAGACCATTGGAGGGCCGCCACATACTGTGCTCCTCTCACTGACCACCAATGAAAGAGGTGCCCCTTCCTGAAGTGCGGCGGGGGGCTGGATAAATGGCCTCAGGGGGCCGCATGTGGCCCGTGGGCCGTAGTTTGGGGACGCCTGGTTTGGGAGATAGCTGACAGAGGAATACAGTGGATCTCTCTCATCCACATTTTGTCATTTGTTTGATTTTCTCCTACATTATGTTTTCTTCTGGTCAACTTGGCCAGCATGGTGGCAAATGCTGTTTTTATATGTGGACTTACTTGAAAAACTAATCTATCTTAGTCTTGGACTTTGAATATCATTAAAGTTCTCGAAGGACACGGCAAATAGCTGCTTGCAAAACACAAGGTTTAATAAGATTTAATCTTTCACTTCTGCTTAGCTTCTGAGAAATGTGTTGTGCTCAGAGTGCTCAAGCAGTAATTAGAATTGGGGGCTCTGAAATTATCAGCACCCACTGACTCCATGTGAGTGTGTATGTGACTGAGTGTGAATGCGTGTGCACAGACATGGCCAGGTGTGTACTCACGTGAGCACTGATGCTTAGGAAGCTGAGCTTCGCATCTTTCTCATTAAGAGTTGAAGGCTATTATCTAACCATGAAAATAAAATCTGATGGAATTAAGTTGATGTTGACTCTCGGTTTGATTTCTGAAGATAAACCAGAGTCATCTCTATTCTGAAATATTAATATATTCTAGACAGTGATTCCCACTGTGACCCTGGACCTGACTTATCAGCATCAGCTGGGAGCTTTAGAAGGACAAATTATTGGGCCCACCCAGACCGACTGAATCAGAAATTCAGCGGGTGGGTGATTCTGATTGGCATTAAAGTTTAGTTCTAAATGTACCAGTTCGCAAACTGTCTGTGGTGAAGTGCCAGTGGTTTCATTTTTGTTTTTAAAATTTCCATTCCATTGTGGCTCAGTACTTTCCCCCATCTTTCTGTCTTTCTGAGCCCTGCAAACTTTTTCAACCTCTGCCCTAGAACTGCTCTCACATTTTCAGGCCCCTTTGTAGCAGCACCCCACTCCTAGCTACTAACTTTCTTAGTCTACGTGTGTGGCTGTAAAGGCATACCTGAGGCTAGGTAGTTTACAAAAAAAAAGGTTTATTTGGCTCATGGTTCTGCAAGCTGTACAAGAAGCTCAGGCTCCACTATCTGCTTCTGGTGAAGTCCTAAGGCTGTTTGCACTCATGGCAGAAGGTGGAGGGGAGCCAGTGTGTAGAAATCACATGGCCAGAGACAGAGCAGGAGAGAGAGGAAGGAGAGGCCAGGTTCTTTTTAACAACCAGTTACCAGGGAACAAGTAAAAGGATAACTAACTCATCACCTCGAGGATGACACCAGGCCATTCGTGAGGGATCTGCCTCCTTGACCCAAATACCTCTCATTAGACTCCACCTCCACCTCCAACCTTAAGGATCAAATTTCAGCATGAGGTTGGGGACAGGGAATAAACATCTAAACTACAGCAGCCCCCAAAAGCGGAAGATGCCCTGTCTTATTTTTTTGTTTTCAGCTTTAGCTGCAGCATGCTTTATGTTAGCAAAAAGGTCTGCAAGCTACAACCCCAATATAATTTTAATTTTACTTTATTTTTTTGGAGACACAGTCTTGCTCTGTCGCCAGGCGCCAGGCTGGAGTGCAGTGGCAGGATCTTGGCTCACTGCAACCTCCGCCTCCCAGGTTCAAGCGATTCTCCTGCCTCAGCCTCCCTAGTAGCCCAGCTAATTTTTGTATTTTTAGTAGAGACAGGGTTTCACCATGTTTGCCAGGATGGGCTCGATCTCTTGACTTTGTGATCCACCCACCTCAGCCTCCCAAAGTGCTGGGGTTACAGGCATAAGCCATTGCACCCGGCATAATTTTACTTTCTTACTGTGACCTTTCCATTTTAAATTTGATTCAGTATACTGTGTTTGCATGGGTAGAATTAGGGTCAAAGAGATGTCTTTCATTTTAGAGTTTTGTTACTAAGGAAGGATTGGGTATTTTCATTTCTCTTTAAAGTTTATTTTTGTCTATGATTACTTACAATAGTTCATTTTTTATAGACATCTAGGAAATGTTAATTACTGCAGATAAGACTCCCAATTCAAAAGTCAACCACAAAAGCTTTTCTTCTTCTTCTTCAATATATGTATAAAGGAGATAATGCTAAAATGCTCTTATGCAAATTAAAAAAAATTTAAATTCCCTGGTACATTAACAATGCTAATGACAGTTAATGCATTCCTGAAGCTTCTGTGTGATCCAAAATATTCAAAATGCTTAGAAATATTTTAGGACCACCCTGCAAATACACGGGAAGTGGAATTTTTTCATGGAAATTAGTTCCTTGAAAATGGATTTGGTGCCAAATCGAAAAGCTGAAGAATAGCTGAAAAGTCAATGTAGCACACCAGAGAGTCTTCTGTGGATAAAGGTTGACATGCTCTTTTCCCAGACCACCATCATGGGTAGGTACAGACTCTCAGATAGTCACTGCAGTTTGGTTAGAAGAGGAAATTGCCCTTCATAAAGCCAAGCAGAGGAAGATTAGGAGAAAGTGGTATTATATTGGTAGGTGAACTGATGATAATGAAGAAACTTTCTCTTGCTGACAGTGATGTCAGCTTCTAGCAACTTGAGTGAACACAGGAATGGCTTTGCTGTTCGGTGGGGTTATGTCCTCAGGTGGAGTGGCAGAAGATGCACCCTTGTTCTTTCTGTGCTGACCTAGAGAATTCTGCAAAGCAGAAGTATGAAGAGTGAAGACGCTGAGTCTTCACAGACAGCTTTATTTAGGTGACTTCAGCTTGTTACAGGGTCTTGTCACAAGTGCATCTTATTCTAGAACTTTTTTGACTACTTCAACATGCATTCCTTCTTTCTTCCTTGAGCTCCTTAATGTTAAATGCAAATGAGGAGAGGGATGTTGAACTTACACTAAGGTTTGGTTGAAGCAAGAATGCCCTTTGTGGACCTACTGGTAATTCCCTTGTGGAATCTTCACAGTAAATCCTGTTGGGGAAATATAATTGAAAACAAAATCTTCTCCCAACCTAGAAATCCTCTCCACAAAGGTAGTAGAGAAAGAGAACGCTTTTATTATTTGAGTAAGCATTAAACCAGAATGTGATGCACATCACAGACAATATGCTAAAAGATTACAAGGATGGAAAGAAATCTTTTATATAGCCAGGCAGATGCAACCCATTAAGTACATGTTTTCAAGATAAACAGTAACTCACCCTTAAGTAAGAGGATTTGACAGCATCATTTGTCAAACGCAGTTCACCCTAACTTTGCTAGTTCCTTACTGGCTTTATTCGGAAGGGGGAAAAGCCTCTCATATCTTCATGATACAAGGTAGTTTTATATATTAGAGCAAAGTGTCTGCCACCATTAGGCTCCAGAAACTGGGAGACAGGGGTTCTATCTCCCTTGATGCCTGTACTTTAAAAAGATGGTTCCAGATCTTTGAGAGCAAGATCCCTGGGTTATAAAGCTGGCAAAAGCCCTCCCTATCTAGTCTTCACAAGGATGCTCTTCCAGGAGATGAAAAAGTACTTATAGGCTGGGCGTGGTAGCTTACACCTGTAATCCTAGCACTTTGGAAGGCTGAGGCAGATGGATCGCCTGATGTCAGGAGTTTGAGACCAGCCTAGCCAACATGGTGAAGCCCCATCTCTACTAAAAATACAAAAAATTAGCCAGGTGTGTTGGCAGGTGCCTGTAATCCCCGCTACTTGGGAGGCTGAGTCAGGAGAATCGCTTGAACCCAGCAGGCAGAGGTTGCAGTGAGCCGAGATTGTGCCACTGCACTCCAGCCTGGGCAACAAAAGCGAAACACCATCAAAAAAAAAATATTGCTTATAATTACAAGTCTTCTAAGATAAAGCTCTAAGAAAAAGGAGAAGAGGGAACTTTGCTCCTGATTTTCAACAGGAAGAAGTAGGAGTCTTATTTCTAGTTTGTATCAGTCCTTACAAGCCAGAGCATTCAAATGAGTAACCTTTACGACAGCCAGCAAAGCTACAGACACTCAGAAAGAGGGACTGGAGCCTGTCCCAGGCTTGCAGATTCCGAGTGTTCGAGATGACACAATTTAGCCCAAATTGAGAATCAGGAGACTGCCAAGGACATCAGTGCTTGATGGAACCATTCCCTCTTCCAAGCATTTAAGAGCAAGAAACAAAACAAAACAAAACTCAGCCACGTACTGGGAGCAGTGGCTTTCATACGCAAGGCTAGGAGCATTTGGATTCTGCAGGATGTGGGTTGGAGGCGTGGCTAAGAAACCGTGGCTGAGGGACTCTGGGCAAAACATGTGATCAGGCCGGAAAAGCCTGCTACTCAGAAGCCTTTCTTCCGAGAGTTGTTGTTTATTCACTGCTTAGCAATGAGATGCCTGCTGCATCTCACAAAGCCCCTCAACAACCCTGGATGAAGGTACTAATATATTTAGTTTTCAAATGAGGCTCAAAGAAGTTCAATAAGAAAACGGCCCAGAGGCACCTAGGTAATAGGTAGAAAATTAGTATCCAACTTAGATGTGTGGCACTGTGTCATCTTAAGAGAAGGGATTAAGCATTGGGCTTGCTAGACAGCAAGGATATTCTTCAACATGTAAGCAATCTTATCGCCCAGGTGCGGTGGCTCACACCTGTAATCCCAGCACTTTGGGAGGCCAAGGTGGGCAGATTATGAGGTCAAGAGATCGAGACCATCCTAGCCAATGTGGTGAATCCCCATCTCTACTAAAAATACAAACATTGTCTGGACATGGTAGCATGTAGTCCCAGCTACTTGGGAGGCTGAGGCAGGAGAATCACTTGAACCCAGGAGGTGGAGGTTGCAGTGAGCCAAGATGGTGCCACTGCACTCCAGCCTGCCGACAGAGTGAGTCTCTGTCTCAAAAAAACAAAAAATCTTATCATTCAATAAAGTCTTATTGATGCCCTATTGCCTGAGGTCACATGGAGGGCATTTGGAAGCCTGTCCAATGTTTGCATTCTGCAGTCTCAACTTACAACCTGCTCTTCATTTTCTCTTCTGTGCTGGACGTGCTGGAAAACACTTCATCTTTTGTCTTTTCATTTGTTGAATTTAGGTTCTACAATTAAGGGTTGTGTTGCTATTGTGTTATGTTTAGTGTTTATTCTCTTTCCGTATCCAAGAAAGTCAGCAGCTGTACCCCACCTCCTACAGAAGCAGGGAGAGGACTATGGGTTGAGGGGCTTTTGGGGATTTTCTAAAACTGTCAATTATCCTATGAGTGACAAATAGAGAGTTTCCTGTGCCTCTGTTACCTATGCAAGGAGCAGATGGGAAAATATTTTGCTAACTAGCAAACTCAGATGAGGTTTTTTGTTTGTTTGTTTGTTTGTTTTCGGAGATGAAGCCTCGCTTTGTTGCCCACACTGAAGGGCAGTGGCACAATCTTTGTTCTCTGCAGCCTCCACCTCCCAAGCTCAAGCGATTCTCCTGCATCAGCCTGCCAAGTAGCTGGGATGACAGACAGGCACCACTGTGCCTGGCTAATTTATATATTCTTAGCAAAGATGGGGTTTCACTGTGTTGACCAGGCTGGTCTCAAACCCCTGAGCTCAAGTGATATACCCGCCTCAGCCTCCCAAAATGTTGGGATTACAGGTGTGAGCCACCATGCCCAGCCAGTTATTCTTTCATTCTCCTCCATCATCTTTCCATTTCTTACACTAGGGGCATTTTCCCTCTTCTCAGCACCCTCATCAGTGGGTGCTGGACAGGACAGTGTGGCCAGGACAGTGGAAGAGCGTAAACCTATATTCCTCCAGCTCTAATAACTTTATTAGAAGGCTTGAGGGGGAGGCCAGAGAGGGTAGAGTGGTAACAGTGAGTACTTTGAATCTCAGTTACCCTAATCATTTATTGAATGATTGAAGGAGTAATGGGACACTCCTTCCTCCTTCAGTGCTCACAATTTATTGAGCAGCTCATATGCAGGCACTGAGATACCTCAGTGAATAAACTGTGGTCCTCCCCTTCCTTCTTAGGGCTTACATTCTAGTGGCAGAAATGGACAGTGATTATACAACTAATTATTTAATTACAAGTCTGATACATTCTGCAAAAAAATTGCAGGGGCCAAGCGAAAACTTCTCCTTTGCCTTCTGAAGATTCACTGAAAATCAACTGGTGAAAAACATGAACAGAAGAAAAGGCTTACAAATTTGTTTGATCACAGTTTTACACAGGAGCTTTCAGAATGAAGACCCAAAGGTAGAGAGGAATCTGTCCACTTTTATATTTAGGTTCAACAAACTATGGAGAGCTTTGAGGAAATATGATTGGACAAAAAGGGTCTGATCTAATGCTAATTCACTGAGCAGGAAAGCCCAGGGAGGTCTGGCCATCTAGATTCTTCTTGGCTTCTCTGCAGAATTCCTTCTTTATGGGCATGGGGAAGGACGCTCTCTAGACTAGGGGTCTCATGACCCACAGTCGAACTAGATAGGTCAGGTGATTTCATTACAGCCAGTTTTTACACAGAAAGGGGGAAAATTGGGTTAGTACTTTTAGGTTTTATGGTTGGCTTTGGGGAATAGAGCATCTGGGTCCTATGACCATGTCGGGAAAGAGGATCCTAGTTTCTCTGGCCAGACTCGGGAGAAAATGAGGGGCCAGAAACAGAAGGGCAGGAGCGGGAGTGGGGAGAAATACTTGCTTCTGAGGCCTTCATTTTGGGTTACCATTTTCTGGGCCCCAACACAAGCAGATTGAGATTGCTATTATCATATGAACGTAAGCATTGTGGTCTAGGTTTGGATGTTTCTACAAGGGGTTTTGAAGTGTATGACTATGTGAAAAATGTAATGGATGAGAAAGATGCTTCTCCCAAACTGTCAATCCAAGGCAGAAGAAGAAACATCGTAATTAAGAATATTTCTTAAAGGGGATAACATGAGTATGTATCGGCAATTTGCTCCTATAGTGAGGTGTTTAAAAAGAGAAAAAAATTGAACAAAATTTAAAATGAAACCTGGGTATCTCTAACTTGTAAGGGGTTGAGGAGTAGAAGATGCTTCACTGAGAAAAGGCAGAGGACTCACTTGACCAGGCATAAGGATGTGCTCTTGAGACACTGGGAACAGGGGAGTCCGTGGGAGCGATCGGGAGGACCAACCCATGAGCAGCACCGGCTTTGAAAGGTAGAGACTGAATTGCGATTTGATCCTGGGAGCAAACACCAAAGGACTTAGAGCTAATAATAGCGAAGTCAGAGGAGGAACAGCAAGAGAGGCTTGTGGGGAAGGACTTCTGATACATAAAAGTTGGAACAAAATAAACCAAGGAGACAAACAAAAGTGTTACACAGGTATTTTTTTACAAGTGAAATATATTTTAAGAGCACTAAAGGGCCTTTGAACTCAGCTTTTATGAAGAAATCTATTTCAAGGTAGAAGGGATATATTGTAGGTTTCTGTTAAATTAATGGCAAATACCACTGGCTAAGACAAAGCTAGTACTTAAGAGCTAAGCATTCATTTTAATTTTCATTTTTTTTATTCTTATGGATCTAGGGGCATAAGTGCAGTTGTGTTATGTGGATGCAGTGTGTATGGTAAAGCCTGGGCTTTTAGTGTGCTCATCACTCACAGAGTATGCATTATACCCACTGGGGAGTATTTTATACCCTACCCCGTTTTCACCCTCCAAACTTTTGGAGTCTACAGTGTCTATTATTGCACTCTATATGTTGCTGTGTTTCCATTGTTTAACTCTCAATTATAAGTGAGGATGTGTGGCTTTTAACTTTTGAATTTCTGAGTTAGGGTCTCACTCTGTCTCCCAGGCTGGAGTGTGGTGGCGTGATCTTGGCTCACTGCAGCCACAACCACCCAGGCTTAGGTGATCCTCCCACCTTAGCCTCCTGAGTAGCTGGGACCATAGGCATCTCTTACCATGCCTGGTTAATTTTTGTATTTTTCATAGAGACACAGTTTCTCCATGTTGCCCTGGTTGGTTGAAAACTCCCAGACTCAAGCCATCCACCTGCCTCAGCCTCCTGAGGTGCTAGGATTACAGGCGTGAGCCATTGCTCTCAATCCCGGTTTTTAACTTTTTGTTTTCAAGTAATTTCACTAAGGATAATGGCCTCCATTTCTACCCATTTTGCTGCAAAAGACATGTTTCCATTCTTTCATGTGGCCGAGTAGTCGTCTGTCATGTATATGTACCACATGTCAAAAATCCAGTCATCCATAAATGGATACTTAGATTGCTTCTGTGACTTTACTGTTGTGGATAGTGCTGCAATAAACATACGAGTCAGGTGTCTTTTTGGTAAAATAATTTATTTTCTTTTGGATAGATACCCAGTTGCATTATTGGTGGATCAAAGTGTAGTTCCATTTTTAGTTCTTCGAGAAATTTCCATACTGTTTTCTATAGAGGTTGTATTAATTTACATTTCTACCAATCGTATATAACCATTCTCTTTTCTCTGCATCCTTGCCAACATCTGCTGTTTTTTGACTTTCAAATAATAGCTTTCTGAGTGCTGTGAGATGGTATCTCATTGTGGCTTTAATTTGCACTTCTCTGATGATGAGTGATGATGAGCATTTTTCCCTATGTTTGTTGGCCAAGAGCTAAGCATTCTGATGGCTTTGTGTTGATCAAATCACAGCTGGATTGTTCCGTTTTGGGTACCAAATATAAAGAGGGACAGACAAATTGGCACTTACGCAGAAGAGGGGCATCAGGATCACAAAAGATTAGTCATTGTATTGGTAAAGAAAATTGGAAGTAAATGATGTTGTCCAACCTAGGTGTGATAGCTACTTTTATGTGTCTGCTTGAGCTGAGCTGCAGCGCCCAGAAATGTGGTCAGACTTCATTCTGGATATTTCCATGAGATGAACATTTAAGTCGGTGGACTCTGAGTAAAGCAGATTGCCTTCCCTGGTGCAGTGGGCTTTCTCCCATCAGTTGGAGGTCTGAATGGAACAAGAGACTGACCTCCCAGGAGTAACGGGGAATTCTGCAGCAAATGGCCTCTGGACTTGAACTGCAGCATCGGCATTTCTCTGGGTTTGCAGCCTGCTGGTCTGTCCAGATTTTGGACTCGCCAGCTCCTAGAATCATTCCTTACTATAAAATCTTTCTATATGTATGTGTACATCCTGTTCATTCTGTTTCTCCTGAGAACACTGACTGATACACTAGGAAAGCAGAGAGATGGGATGGAAGCATGGTAAATGTGTTTAGATATCTGGAGGGCTTTCATGGAAATAGACACAGATTTGTTTTCTATGATTTTGAGAGACTCAGATCCCTAGATTGAAATTAGAGGCTGGAGGTTTTTCGCTTAATAGAAAGAAGACAATAAGAATCAATACATTGATGCAATTCTTTTTTAGCTGATTGTGAGACAGCAAAATTCAAGACATGGAGTCCTTTATAGCTTCAGTAGATCACTACTCGTGCAAGGGATTGTGGAATGGATTTAATGTGCCTGTTGGAAATTAGAATTATATAGAATTTTGGAAGTGTCTAGTCTCATTTCTGGTGATGAATGCTATGAAGGGCTAAGAAACATTTGTTCATCCCACAGAGGATGAAGCAACAGACGTAGTCAAAAAGTATAGTTATGGTCCTTTTAAATGGAAAAATTCAGACCACAGCTAGATAGGAACAAAATCCTGGAAACAGTGACAGATTCAGTGTCTCATTATTTTAATACTACTCACTTGTAGATATGGATAGAGAAATGCAGATAGTAGAGTACCAACAAATACCTATTGGAAGAATAAAAACAATGGTAATTAAACAATTTCTATAGGCACACCATCCAAGAACAGAGCTTATTGCAGAGAGCTCTTTTACTGAGAACATGGCATGTTTTTTTTTTCTTTATCAATTCAATATATTTCACATGAACTAAAAACCTGCCATCTTCAAGAATTTCATTATAAGATTTCTTAAGAACACTGTCATAAAATGAGTAGTTAACTCATTCAATTTTTTATGAATGAAAACGTGAATGGTCACCTATTGAATTTACTTTACAAAGATTATACATGTATTGGTAAACAGCATCAAGAAATACATTCATTCTATTTTATTGTTGTTTTAATTCTTTATTTTTGTCCTTGAAACATTTACTCAAAGATCTTAGATGATCTTGGGTGTTGAATGGACATGCTGAGGTTCTACCTCTGGGAAGGAAGACAGGTGTGAAGCAGCCCCCAACAGCTCATGCAGAAAATTGCCCCCAGGTTAGTGCCAGTGCAGCACAGCCATGCAGCAGAGCAGAGGCCGGGCATTGCTGCAGAGCAGAGCCACTGCTCCTCCAGTCCAGAGCACTTGGAGCACCTGGTGTTCCTGCCACCGGGTTGTTTTTACTGGGGGACAAACATGCTTTTACATGTTTCTATCTTTAAAAAAAAAGGAACTCACAAAACAACTTCCCCGATGTGCCCTGTACCCCTCCAGCTATCAGTCCTTCCCTGAATAACCTAGTAGTAAAATGCCACTATTTTCAACTCCTCCCTATTTCCTCTTAAAATCTCCCATCCGACTTTGGTTCTTACCACTGCATGGAAGAATTGCCTATCCACATCACAAATGACCTCCTTCCCCCCATATCCAGAGGTCAGTTCCCACACAAGTTCGCTGAAGGAGTGCAGAAAATGACACCCCAAAATATACCACTTTGGACTTCAAACTTCCCCAGTCACCTGAGGAACAGCAAATTCAGGGAGGACGTTTCTCAGTTTTTCTTATGTACTAGAAAGCTCCTCCAGAGGAGACACAATTGTCATGAATCCCCTCCCCAGAACCACATCAACCAGGGACTGCTGTCTCATATCACAGGGGAGGGTACTGGAGGCTGATACTGCACCCAGACAAGGTTTGTCTCAGGCTGTCTCCTGCCCTGCTAAGGACCCGTTCACCTGCCCCAGAAATCATTTCCTCTCCCCTAATTTTCCTATGTCCACCCTCTCTCTCTCCTATGTAGAGGGTATTTAAGCTTCTAGATGCCTCTGGGTTTGGAGTTATTTGTTTTTCTTTCATGTGATACTCCCGTTAATGTAATACATGTGTATACTTTTTCTCTTGTTAACCTGTCTTAAGTCAATTTAATTTGTAGCCCAGCCAAGGAACTTCCAAGAGTGGAAGGAGGCCATTTTCACCCCTCCAGGTCCAGGGCTTGCTGGCAGCACCTTTTGGACCACTTTATTTTATTTTATTTTACTGGTTTTCTTTCTTTTTTTTTTTTTGAGATGGAGTCCTGCTCTGTCATGCAGGCTGGAAGGCTAGAGTGCAGTGGCGCAATCTCAGCTCACTGCAGTCTCCACCTCCTGGGTTGAAGCACTTCTGCCTCAGCCTCCTGGGTGGCTGGGACTACAGGCATGCACCACCACACCCAGCTAATTTTGACCACATTCTTCATTGAACTTCCAGGTCACTCTTCTGGCCATCTCAGGGACCACTCATTTCCTTTATCCTATCCTGGCTGCCTCTCCAACCCAGGGCTCAAGCATCAATTTCTGTCTTTTCCTAGAAGGCCTCATTCATCTTCATAGCTTTAAGGAGAGTCTATGCTCTGAAGACTTCCAAATTTGTGCCTCAGCCTCTGAGCTTCAGGGTTTTACGTCAAACTCCCCCTGGACTTCACCTCTCACATGCCTAATGGGTCATCAAAACCAGCAACTTGATTCACCTCTTCTACCCCTTTCTCCCTGGGCTTCCTGATCTTGGTGCATGGAACAATTGTTCACCCTGACGTTCAGGCTCTGAAGCTTGCAGCAATCCTTGTTCCTTTCTTCCTCCATAGCTCACAGCCAATCCCTGCATCAACAAACAGCTCTGGTTTCAGGTGCATCACGTCTGACCACTTCCCCCTTCCCTCAGGGGTCCCGGCTCAGTCAGTGCTATCATCCTCTCCTACCTGGACTGCAAGTGGACCCTTACTTGGCCTCCCTGCTTCCACTCTGGGTCAGAGACAGATCATGTGTCCTCAGAGACAAATCATGAGTCCAGAGCAATCTTTTTAGACACAGGTCGGATTACTTCACTCACTAGCTCTGCATTGTGCTAGGATAAAACCCATATTTCTTACTATGACAATGGCTGGCTGCCGTAGAGGTCTCCAACCTGACCCCTGGCCTTGCTGGGGTTCCGAGGTCACACTGAACCTTGTTGAGCCCCAGGTCCTTTGCACCTGCTTCTCCTTCCCTGGAATTGTCTTCCCCCAGATGTTGGCTTGCTCCTTGCAGAGTGCCCTTCCTGTAGACCTTCATGTGCAAATCATTCTCCACACTCTATTCCTCCTTCCCCGTGTCATGATCCCTGCTGAGTCACTCGCTGTAGAGCACCCTTTCCTTTCTTTGAGATCACAGCGTGTGTTTATTGGTTGGCGTGACTATCCTCTATTGCCACTGCTAGGATGCAGGTTTCACTCTCAGGGATCTTGTCTTGTCTTGTTCATTTTTTGTAGCCCTAGCAGGTGCTCTCCCAAATTTAGATGGAATGAATTAATGTGGGGCAGGAGTTGTTCAGAATATTATTTAAAATATAAGAAACTCTTGGCTCTCCACCTCCTTCCTCTCTGTTTGCAATGGAAGGTGGTTGCAAGGCAAAGATAGTACAGATTTGTAATTTGTTAATCACTGTGTCAGTGTGGCTCACGGTGGCATCATTATCATATGCAGATTAACAAATTGAGGTCAAAAGAAACTTCTTCACATGCAGAGAATACAAGAAAACAGAAATACATATAATGTTATATTACTGTCACCGATTCGGTTACAATGCTGTTAGGTTTTGACACCTATTTTTAAGTGATTTTCCTGCTACATCTTTTTCTTTTTGAATAAGCCACCATGGTAGTATAGTTGGTACAGTGGACATCCCTTAAATACTTAGTAAGGTGATAATCCAAACCAGATGCTCTATAGCCTACACTGTTATAAGTCCCAAAGTACTTACCTGAAAACTTTGGGTTCAATTAGGAATTCAGAACTTTTCAGAATTTAAGAAGCGAACACAGATTGTCTTTATTACGTATTAGATAACACCACCAGTGGTGCCTGAGGCACCGTCCCATAAACCCATTGTAATTTATGCGAAAAAATATGTTCACTAAGTAGAAATCAATACAATTACCAATGGCTTCATATCAGTTCCTGCGATTTTTGTCACGGAAGAAGTTCAGGGCAGAAAAGATGGTGTTTCCAGATGAGTTTTAAGGAGCTTTATTGGATGAAATCACTGAAACATCGAGAAATCTACACACTCAAATAAAATGAACAGGAACCATCAGGAAAGATGCAGAGAAGGTGGACTGACATCAGCTGAAAGGGGAGGTCAGAGAGAACCCAGGGAGCTAGAGCTTCATGAAAGAGATACAGCTGGAGTTGCACTTTAGTTGAAGGACTCCTCTGCAAAAGGCTGAATCCTCCCAGCCTGGATCCAAATTCTCTTTCCTATTGCATTTCAGCTGCCAAAATAGCTCTTTGAATTTGGTGCTTAGAAGGATTTAGAGATACTAAAAATTGCAGCATTTCCTACAGAGCTATTTGTAAGAGGAAAGCAAGGGAGGTAGAGAAGTGGGTTGTTGAGAATAATAGGGTGAACTTGAAAGAGGTAAAGATGAGAATTAAAATAGGGGCAATCTTCCTCATATTGAAATTTCTCAAATTTAGTATTCTCTAAGGAGTCACACTCTAATTTTTCTCAAGGGGGAGAAAATGAAGCTTTTCGAATCACACACACGCACAGACACGCGCACCTATGTTTTGCAGGAAGGAGTGGCTGAGCTGTCAGAGACCCACTCAGCAGGTAGTCTCTTTGGCCTCCTCATTAACTTTAATCAGCCCCTTTGCAGCCATTCTAACTTAAGAAAAATAGTAAACCTCTTAAATAGCCTTTAAAAAGATGAGCGTAAACCTCTTCAGTATAGCTTTTGAACACCATGGTGTCCATTGAAAACCCTGTTATTATGTTAGCTGGTAACCAAGGATGGAGGCCTCTTCTCTAGTAGTAACTGTGTATAAAGGTTTTTATACTTAGGATTGTGTTTGGAAGCTGTGATCCATTTTCTTTCTATTTATTTAGTTAGTTTTGAGATGGATTCTCACTGTCGCCCAGGCTGGAGTGCTGTGGCACGATCTTGACTCATTGCAACCTCTGCCTCCCAGGTTCAAGCAATTCTCGTGCTTCAGCCTCCTGAGTACCTGGGACCACAGGCATGCGCCACCATGCCCGGCTAATTTTTGTGCTTTTGGTTGAGACGGGGTATCACCATGTTGGCCAGGTAGCTCTCAAAGTTCTGATCTCAAGTGATCCACCCAGCTTGACCTTCTGAAGTGCTGGTATTACAGGAGTGAGCCACCGGGCCTGACCAACATATTAATTATTTGGTTCGAGCTAGCTTATAATAAAATAACTCTTACAACAGAGATTCATTGTTTCTTCACATTTCTGCAAGCTGCATTTAAGTATTGTAAAGTCTAAAAATTGGATAAAAGTATGTTGACAGGCTTTAATTTCTACCTCCCTGGGACTTGGTTCTAGAGCTGTAGTTTTGACCAGCACTAAGTATGTCTCATCTTTTTTCCCCCTGATAAATACTCAATATTTGAGGAAATAATCAGATCTCCCTTTAGCATTCTTTCTGCAAGGTAAAAGACTACTGAATCCAGTTTTGGGGGCCATTGTTAAACTTTGCTTTTTCAGACCTTAGAAACATTTTAAAGTCTCGCAAAGTAGACTTTGGCATAACTGTGTGACTAGATGTGCTCCCTAACTCTAGAACACGATGATGTTACGTATATGTCTCCATCTGAGTAAGGATGCGAAGGGGGCTTGCCTGGTGCTAGATGGTTCTCATTTGCAGTGCAATACCAAGATATCAACATTTGAAAATTATATGGTAGAAGCATGGACTTTCTTATGAATGCCAGGAACCTAGTTGCTTCTCCCGTTGTCTGAATAGCCAGAGAGAATACTTGCACTTGCTGTCTGCTGAAAACTGACTTAGGTGGTGATATGGTTTGACTGTGTCCCCACCCAAATCTCATATTGATTTGTAGCTCCCATATTCCCACATGTCATGGGAGGGACTGGGCAGGAGGTTGGTGAATCATGGAGGTGGGTCTTTCCCATGCTGTTCTCATGGTAGTGAATAAGTCTCACAAGGTCTGATGATTTTAAAAGGGGCAGTTTTTCTGCATAAGTTCTCTCTTTCCTGCCACCATGGAAGACGTGCCTTTTGCCTTCTGCCTTGATGGTGAGGCCTCCCCAGCCACGTGGAACTGTGAGTTCATGAAACATCTTTTCCTTTATAATTAGCCAGTCTCGATTATGTCTTTGTCAGCAGCATGAGAACAGACTAATACGTTTAGCTAAGTCAGATCCTAAGTCCAGGAATTCCCTGGAGCTATCTGTTTATAGGAATTTTCTCTTTAGGAGGGAGCCCTTTTAAGTCACAGAAGTGCGTGCTTCTGACCACAGCCATGGTTTTGAGGGAATGGCTTTATTGAGTTATTGTTTGCATAGCACATTTAAGAGTACAATTCAGTGAATTTTAGCATATTTACAGAGTTGTGCTACCATCACCACAGTCTAATTTTATCACATTCACTGCATTTTGAAAGGAAACATCATCCCATTTCGTAAGTTTATTTTGAAAGTGGATCTTCTTGGAAAAGTAACTTATCCCTCTTCTTTACAGAGAAAGACATCAAAATTTGGAGGGACTGAGACGGCCTTTGTTCTGTATTCCACAGGGCATAGTGTACATCAGCTGAGGAAGCTCACTGACCCTGCATGGTCTAGTATAAAGCAGTATACAAATGTTAAACTAGTGTTAGATTTTTTTTTCTATGCTGTGGGTCTCTCCTCTCCCACCTCTCCCAGCCTCATCAATAATTGGGTCTGAACTCTTGCTTGTATTTGTTATTTAAAATTTCAAACTATTTTGATATTGTCTAGCTAAAATTGCTAATGCCCCCTTTAAGCGTTACTCACAGAGATTTAGCAGCAATAGAATCTTTTCTGCTGTACCTGTGGTTTCTCTTGGAGGAAATGAATTTTTTCTTATAAGTGAGTGTCAAGGGGAAAACACAAAACATCAGGCTTAAAGCTTGTGTTGGGGTCCTGTGATTTTAGTTCCATATGCAGAAACCCATCCCTGCAACAAAGAACTTTCTAAGCATTCTATAAACCTGTCCAAAATGACTCTACTGTGTGATAGATTCAGAGAAAACCAAGTTCTGACCCATTTTCTGTCATCCTAAGGGTATCTAAGAACAACGTGCCCAGTAATGACACCCCAGCCCCCAGCTTCCACCCCAGTGCCAAGCCATCTCCCACTTGTCACCTGTGGATCATGGTGCAACTCGCCACTCCAAGAAGATCCATATGTTAAATATGCTTATGAAATGGAATGAGGTTTCCTAGGGCAGCATCCTACTCTCCTTTGAATGACCATAGTTTGGGCAAGGTCTTCTTTTTAAGAACAGTTTGCTTCTTTCTAACACCAAAGTGAATCTGGATCAGAATTAAGGAGACGAGGTAGCTCTGGAGGCCTTTGAGGACGGTCGCTCACATGTGAAGTGGAAACAAAGCACGTGGCTGTAGTCCCTACCACGGGGGGCAGAGACGCCAGTGCTGGCATGGCCCCGGGGGATATGGAAAGTCACCCCCTGCTCCTGTGACTTGCTGATCCCATGCTGCATGGCATGAAAGGTTCTGATGCTGCTCTTCATAGTTTTGGTGGAGAGACAGTAAATCATAGCACTTCAAACTACCGGAAAAAGAAATAATATGTTTAGACAGGTCTTTAAAGTATTCATACTTCAAAATTTGAGAAAGCAAAATTAGTAAACCCAACTTGGGCCAGTGGTGGATGCTCTAACATAAATAGCTCCTCTAATTTTAAAATAACATCTTTTTTTTTTTTTTTTTTTTTTTTGTCACGGAGTTTCACTCTTTGTTGCCCACGCTAGAGTACAGCGGCATGATCTTGCCTCACTGCAACGTCTGCCTCCGGGGTTCAAGTGATTCTCCTGTCTCAGCCTCCTCCAGAGTAGCTAGGATTACAGGCGCCTACCACCACAACCAACTAAATTTGTTTTGTTTTGTTTTGTTTTGCTGTATTTTTTGTAGAGACAGGGTTTCACCGTGTTGGCCAGGCTGGTGTTGAACTCCTGACCTCAGGTGATCCACCTGCGTCAGCCTCCCAAAGTGCTGGGATTACAGGCATGTGCCACTGCACCCAGCCTTAAATAATAACACTTCTTAGAGAAAGTGGGGCATGAACAGTCAGCCACATTTTCTTCCCCATGTCTCTTCTTATTTATTTATTTTAGAGGCAACATCTAGCTTTGTCACCCAGGCTGGAGTGCAGTGGCACGATCTCAGCTCGTGACAACCTCCACCTCCTGGGTTCAAGCAATTCTCCTGCCTCAGCCTCCCTAGTAGCTGGGATTACAGGTGCCTGCCACCATACCCAGCTAATTTTTATATTAAGATGGGGTTTCACAGTGTTGGCCAAGCTGGTCTTAAACTCCTGACCTCGTGATCCACCCACCTTGGATTACAAGTGCTGGGATTATGGGCACTTGCTTGGGATTACAAGCGTGAGCCACCATGCCTGGCCTTCTTTTTTATTTTTACATATTCTTAAGGACTAGGAAAAAATTGGGTCACACTGGCTTTTACATTCAAACCTATAAACAGGAATTAATATATTTCCTTGCCATTTATTTTATAAATTTTATTTCTCTCTCTGTGTGTGAGTTTTAAAGAATTTCTGGTGCATTTTCTATTCTTATTTGTATCTACTTCTTACCTCAGTGGCTTGTTCCAACATGATCGTTAGGTCTAAAAGTAATTCGTAAGTAGAGCATTGCTGACTAGTGCTGTCACGATGGAGCCAGTGTGTCCCAGAGCTTTGCTTTTCACACTCCAGTGTGCATATGGATCATCTAAAAATCTTGGGAAAATGCAGATTCCATTTAGTGGGTCTGGGGTAGGGTCTGGGATTCTGCATTTCTAACAAACCCCAGAGAGATGCGGATGCTGCATCTGTGAGTTGTGCTTTAAGTAGCAAGTTCTTACAGGGCCTACGGGGTGATGAACCAGACAGCAATGCAAGTTTCCCCAAAGAAGAGCACTTCCTGTGCCTCAGTTTATGGGGATCAGGGCACACTGCCCATCATAGTTGGCTTGCAGGAACGTATTCTGGGAGCAAAGGCCTGCTTGGAGAAAAATGTCATCGTTGCTACATTTGGCCAGCATTTAAATTGATCCAGCATGGGATTGTACAGAGAGCAGGAAATGCATATGACCTTGAGCAGTGTTGAAACCTGGATATCTTCCATGAAGCTGACTGGGTCAGGCCCATGCTGGTGGCAGCTTACCCCCTCCTGCTGTTCCCACCTCCCTGGCCACTGAGGGTTTACAAACTTGGGAAGGTGTGGAGGATCTCAGGAAGTTGCTGCCACATTTCTCTCTCTTACAGACACTAAGATTCCCTTCTGGTAATAGAAAGTGGGCTGAAGGTTCTGGAAAGACAGAAATGAAGGACCTTCTTTAAAAACAAACATTTACAGCACCCTATTGAAGATTCAAATTTCATGGATTATAAATATGTGGTTATTCTGGTGTAATGTGCTAAGGGTGGATGCATACCAGTGTTTTAAAGGTATTTTTGTTTTGACATTTCCTATTTCCATTATTTCAAATTGCATCAGACCTAAGTCCTGGCAAAAGTATACATGACTTTTATCTTTCCATTGATGGGAAAATAAAGGAAAATGTTTCAAAGACCTTTCCAAAAAGATTTGATCTCCTCAGGGTTAATATCTTTAGCTATACAATTCAGAAAATTGCAGATTTCCTTACGATCAGTCTACGTGATTACTTAGGATGTTTTCTGCCATCCTGGAGGATGTAGAATGTATGTCTGATACAGTGATTGTTGGTTTTAAACAAATAAGAACATGCTCTTTGACACATGCAGACCTCGTGAGCTGAACTGATACTTTAATTACCACATGGCAAGTTTATTCCCAAAGCTGTTGAGTCAGATACCATTTTCTCGAAATAACCAAGTCATAAATAATGGCATCTTATTGGTCTCTACAATATGACCCTAGGATACTTTGACTGCTATGGAAACTGGCACTTAAAATAGAGTGAAATATAATTTTGAATTGCATGTTTAAGATTTCTTCATCATTTCTTATTATTAGCTGTAGAAATCATGTGTCCATAGACCTTTTTTCAGTTGAATATCTTTTGTTATTTTAAAATGATTGACTGTGTTAGTCAGTTTGACTATTTCTGCCAAGGCAAAAGGAAGAGGTAATTAAAACACACACAAACACACACACACACACACACACACTCTCTCTCTCTCTCTCTCTCTCTCTCTCTCTGTGTGTCTCTCTCTTTCTCTCTCTCTCTCTGTCTCTCTCTCTCTCTTCCTCTCTCTCTCCCTCTCTCCCTCTCTCCCTCTCTCCCTCTCCCCTACCTCCCCCTCTCCCTCTCCCCCACCCCCACTGGTGATGCCATTTCTGTGTAACAAAGCACACTACTAGAGATCGTTGTCTTTCCTTAGACTTTACAGCTGATATGGTAGCTAGTGCCTATAATCCCAGCACTTTGGAAGGCCCAGGCAGGCAGATCCCTTTAGGCCCAGAGTTCAAGATCAACCTCATCAACATGGTGAAACCCCGTCTCTACCACAAATACAAAAATTAGCTGGGTATGGTGGTGCATGCCTGTAATCCCAGTTACTTGGGAGGCTGAGGCACAAGAATTGCTTGAACCTGGGAAGCAGAGGTTGAAGCGAGCTGAAATTGTACGACTCCACTTTAGCCTGGGTGACAAAGCAAAACTCTTGTCTCAAAAAAAAAATAATAAAGGAAATTGTGAGTAATAAAATCAGAACTATCCTGTGTGCCTCCATACATTGGGAGAAGAAGGTCTCCTCCTGTTCCTCATTTCAGGACAGCTGCCGGAATGCATGGATTGAGAATGGGTTCTAAACCACAGGTGGGTTTCCTTGGCCCTATTCTTGAACTGTTTGTAATTGGTGAGAAATCAGTGAACACAGCAGATGCAGCATTTGCTACCTGAGTACACTTAGTGTCATCCAAGTGCTAGGTGACCTGACTCTATGCCATTCTTGCACCAGCGGAGGGTTGGGTAATACTTTTCCCCTAGCAAACTCTCATGCAGCCTCCTGGAGCACTGGTGCATTCATTGTTAGTGTGCTTGGCTGGAATAACAAGACCAGAGGGCTTGTAGGAAAGCTGGCTCCACGAGGAACCCGGGCTCACTCCTGGTGTCATGCATGTGAATTCTTAAACACCATTTTGCACATACTCACTGCACACTAAACTCTACCTTTGCCTAAGTTGTATGGGTTGTCCACTTTGATGAAAAAAAAAGTGCTTAATAGAGGACTTCCTCATGGAGCAAAGCAGGAATGGAAATTTGCAGACTATAAGAAAAATGAAACATGTTAATCCAAGAAATACAAACTCAGGTGGATGAACTGTAGAGGCCGTCAGTCAGGGGGAAATAAGAATTACCCCCAGTTGATCTGTTTTATAAACACAGAGAACAACATGCAGGTAATGCATTGTGTCAAATACTTAAAAATAATGAAAGCTTAGGCCTCCATCTCTTGAATTTCTCAATGAAATTATTCAGTGAGATTTATGAGCTGTTGTTTAATGCATTTTAGATCAGGGAAATCAAATAGGAGTGGTGTGGTTGTGATTGTATTTATTGCAACTGTGAGTTGCTTGTTCATTGAGATTGCTATAAAGTCAGCCAGAGAATGGATTGATTTTTCAGGCCCTAGACACACCTGTCCAGGAAATAACATCACTAATAATAGTACCTGGAGTTGGCATGAGCTTATTGATTTATTTTTACTTCTCCCTGAGGCCAAACCAAAATATCCTGCAGTAGTCATCACTCACATGTACTTCACTGGAAATCAAGTGAGGTCATGTAAAGAACATGAAATCCGCACACTTGCTGCTGTTGACAGAATCCTGTTTCATGCCAGGCAGGACCTAGCCAGCAGGCCTACCTAGGTTGCTGATAATTAGCTTCCCTGAAAGTCAAGAGCGGGTGAGTACCTGTAGACATGCCACTGGATTCACAGTGTTTGTTTTTATAACCTCCTCTGATGTCTGGGTCTTCCCAGAGTTGGCTGAGAAAACTGGGAAGCCACTGGATTGCTGTCCAAAGTGCTAAAGAATCTATTGCGGTACCATGATGGAACAATCCTGTCATGTTGCAATCGTTAACAGAACTGATCTAAAAGGAAGAAAGAGGGAAAGTCTAGAGGGTAGAAAGCTGTGAGAAAGGGAGAGAAAAAGAGGAAAGAGAAGACAGGAGAGGAGGGAAGGTTGTGCGTTCTCTGGATAGCACCACCTGTTCCAGAGGTAGCGTTCCAGAACGGGTTTAAGAACTCCCAGCTGGTGGACCCTTCTCTCACCTCCTGTGGAGGTAGTCAGTCTTTCTTACACATGATCAATATTAACAAATTGTGCTGCCAGTTTGACTATCAGCATGCACCAAATAAGTCACTTCATAGATTAAAATACTAAGTCTCGGGAGGCTTCAATAATGGCATCTACCCACATGATCCTGAAGGCCTGTGGGAGGTTATATTTATCTTTCACTGTTGTTGACCTCCTTGCTCCATGCAGAGGATTTGGCCACATGACTTGCCCTGGCCAGTGAAATGTAGGAGAAAGCAAGGAGCCTTCGGAGCCACTTGTGGCTGTGTTGCCCTTGTTCTGCTGTTAGATCGGCGTATGTTTTAGGTAGAGGCTGTGTGTCAGCCTGAGTCCCAGAGGGAAGAAGAAAGACACTGAGCAGGGCACCCATGGTGGGCGCTTGGCAAGAGCCAGGAGCCAAACTCTCTGCTCCTCGATCTCTGGGGTTCTGGAACCAATTGTTATCACATTGTAATTCAGCCCAGCCTGACTAATAACAGACAGCTTCAGTGCTGGGATCCTCCATGTGTGTTTATTTTAAAATGATGTTATCTTGTCACGTTGTTCCAAAAATGTTTAAATGCTGCTTTTGAAACACATCCAACTCAGTGGAGTTAAAATGCATAAACGACATAACTCAACATTTTTGAGTAAAAGAAAAAGAAGGAAGAGAAATCAATCGAGGCCAAGGCTGATACCGTTTGATCCAGTAAGTGTGTGAAGTGTCTGCCCAAGGCCAGCCACAGTGCCATTGCAAAGAGGGAACACGTTGTTCACAGCCTAAATATACCTGACTGTGTTCATCTTCAGCAAGCTCCGCACACGGTGAGTAATAGCAGAGTGAGAATTAAAGTTTGCTGCTTTATCAGTAGCTGAAACAGGTACATAGCAGCCCTTTCAATAAAATACGGGACTAGGGCACATCACTTAGGTCTGCAGACTTAGGAGGGTGTCCTACCTTCCTCTGTTCCTTCTAAGCCCCCAAGTCTAAATTTTGACTCAAGCAAACTTCAAATAACCTGCAAGACGAGAAAGATAACTGGTCTGAGGAGCAGGCTCCGGCTAAGCTGACACACCCAGCTGTTGTGGACAGTGCTGCTGCAAAGCAGAGTCTCACCAGGGCCTGCCTCTCTGCTTCCTGCATGGGAACAGGAAGCCTGCCAGAGCTGACGGCTTTGCACGTGAGCCTCAGCAACCCAAGGCACTACTGATCTGGTTCAGCTGATATGGTCCTGAGTGGGAGTCTAGAGGTGAGGACATGGTATGGAGAGTCAGTGATGATGACTTGATGGCAAGGTGGAAGTACTTCTCACACTCATACAAACTGTAAATCCAAGTGGATGTGCTTTTCTTCATTGAAAATTAAAAGAATAATCGGCTGGGTGAGGTGACTCATGCCTGTCATCCTAGCACTCTGGGAGGCTGAGAGGCAGTCAGATTGCTTGAGTCCAGGAGTTTGAGACCAGCCTGAGCAACATAGTGGAACCCTGTCTCTACAAAAAATTCAGATGAGCTGGGCATGGTGGCATGCTTCTGTAGTCCCAGCTACTTGGTAGGCTGAGATAGGAGGATCACTTGAACCCACGAGGTCAAGGCTGCGGTGAGTCCTGATGGCACCACTGGACTCCAGCCTGGGTGGCAGAGTGAGACCTTGTCTCTAACAACAAAATGAAACAAAATAATACGATAATCTCAGCCACCTGTCACCAGCTTAACTGCATTTCTCCAGGTCTAAGAGGCAAATTGTTTACATATTTTTATGTCTCTAATACTCTTATAAGTAATGGTATGCCATATTTTAATCGGGAGTAATTTTTCTCTCTAAAGGGGTCCATAAAACAGTGCTGCCTATTACAATCAATAATCTCTTAGATTTGATGAAGTGTGATGGAAGAACATTTACCATGGCAAAAATATCACCTTGCATCAGGAGAGAAAGGTTCTATCTGGAGAGCCCATGGCAGATCTAAGGAGAGGGCTTAGCAAGCCCCCAACACTCTGGTGTGTCTGGCATCCAGTCTTTGGAGTATATTCAAAAAAAGGAAATCCAAAGCTGGTCCACTTCAGAAGAGGCAACGCAGACACCTGCAGTCCCCGACATCAGTGATTCCAGATGGGTTGGAACTCTTTTATCGTTTTTACTAAACCCAAAGGCTGTAGCTCAAAATGGCCAGAGCCACTTAGTGAGCGATTTGTAGAAGCAGGTGCTACGCTTGGCCCTTCAATCCCCAGAAAGCAAGATGGAATGGTGAAACCAGATGCCACCAAATAGCCAGGCAGTGGGGTGTCCTAGTGGGAAAGGGAAATAGAAGGATTTGAGATTAAGCAGGCACTGAACACCTAGGAGACTGTCCTTAGAATCCCAGTCTCTTTATGTTGAAAATCATGGTCTGTTAAAAAGACCTGCTTCCTAAAGCAAAGCGCAAGGTGAACCTAACATCCCGTGGCATTAAAATGTCTAATGCCAGGTTGATTATGTGTATGTGCATTTTCTATCCTGCATGCTAAGCATTTGAAGTAGAACTTGCAGACAGCCATGCTGAGGGGCGGGTTCAGTTGGCCCTTTCTTAGGAGGACCAAAAGTGCAAGGAGGCTGTGTTCATGAACAGAGGGCTCCTTCATCTTAGCAGGGAGGATCTTAAGGAGTAACCCTGGTTGCGTCTTTGTATCTCGCCCTCATGATGCTCATTTAGTCATCAGTGGATCCCTCTAAATAGCAAGTACGGGAGAAAAAGGATAGTACTCGAAAATGAATACTAACTCAGTCATGCTATGGTTTAAATATTACCAAACACACAGGACTCAATAAGTGCTTCTCAGATCTGTGAACGTGGTTGTTTACGGTCATTTTCTAGCTGGGTGAGCAGCTGGGTGACCTTGAGCTAGTTAAGCAATCTCTCTGTTAGTTTCTTCATATGTGTAACATAGAATAACAATAGTGTATATCACTGAGGATTTTGAGGAAGTTTAAATGAATGGGTATTTGTGTTTGATGATGATGATAATGATGAAAGGTGTTATTAAACCATTGCTCCCTCTCTGTGGCCAGCCTTCCTTCTTTCTTGGAGCTCTTACTCAGTCTTTTAACTCTGTGCTCTTTTCAGGGCTTTCCTTCTGCTTTCTGGATCACAGCACTGGGCATGTGGATCTCATTTTAGATCAGTGCTTTGAGAAGTAAGAGAACAACTGTAGCCATGGTGGTTGGTCTTTGATGCCAATGAGCAGCCGGCCATCTGCCTAGTTGTTGATCTGAGTCATTGAGGGCCAGATTGAAAGAGCAGAGGGTTCCTGAGTCCCAGATGTGGCAGGACGTTGTGTGTGGCCACAAGCCAGGCTGCATGGCTGAGAGCAGCAGCCAAGTGCTTCGTCGGTTTATGGAGCAGCAAGAGTTCATGGAGATGTCAGGGTCCCGATTGTCAGTGTTGGGAGGTGTGGTTTCTGTAAGCTTGTGTAGCAGCCATGAAAGATCTGGACTTGAGGACACTGGTGTCATTTTCACCCGCATAGCTATACTTGGTCTGATTACTGACATTGTACTTCAGGGCTGTGGGTCTTCCAGGGCTAGGTCAGAAGCCTACTGATCCACCCAAAGTGTAGATGATGGAAGCTGGGTAGCAGGGCTGAGGGTGAGGAGAGAAGGAGCCCATTAACCACAAGCTCAGAGTACACTGTGATTCCCTAAGAAGGCTGGTTCAGCACCTGCTGAGTCAAGTCTGAGGTCCTGATGAAGGCAAACCATCCCTCATGGTGGAGGGTCCATGAGCTTCTGATGAAGGGAGATCATCCTGTTTCTATAAACCCTAAAATGCCCACTCATTAGGGGTAACTATTGATTTTTACGCTGGCTCCATAATGTGAGTGCCTGGTATATTTCCAGTTACATCATAGGAACTCCTGAGATGGGATGAAGAGGGTGAGAGTGATGGCATCCCTTGATGGTCCTCTGCCAACCACTGCAGGTACCTGCAGTCCCTGTGATTCCTCAGGGACCCTCCTCACACCCATTAGAGAACAGTTGACCACAGCATCTGCTCCACGTCCTCCCTCCAGATGAATTCAGAGCTGCTCATTCAACAAACATGTGCAGAGCACCTGAGCCATTCTTCGAAGGTTGTTGACATTCACAGTCCTTATTCATGGTGGCTCCATCCTTCCCGCAACTGTTACCATCCCTGATCACATACACATTTCTGTCTTTGAGTCTCTCATGCACACGTGTGCAAGTAAATCACATCAGAGTACGAATTGCCTTATTAATTTGTGAAATGTGATTATAAATTTCGTGAAATCATATTTCTATCCTATTAGGAAAGAAAAAGGGAAGGGAAAAAAATAAACCCTGAAGCCTTACTCTTGAGTAAGAGAATTGCTCTGTTACCCCGGGACAGGGGTGCTGCAAATTCATTAGAGGAAAGAGAATGTCAGCCCTCATGCCTTTGTCTCCCAAGGGGCTGGACTTTCCTCTACTTGGTGTGTAGAGAGTGTTTTTGGAAGATGGGTGTTTTTGTGTTTTGATTTTTTTTTTTTTTTTGAAACGGAGTCTTACTCTATTCCCCAGGCTGTAGTGCAGGGGCATGATCTTGGTTCACTGCCACCTCTGCCTCCTGGGTTCAAGCAATTCTCCTGCCTCAGATTCCTGAGTAGCTAGAATTACAGGTGCCCGCCATTGCACCAAGCTAATTTTTGTATTTGTGGTAGAGACGGTGTTTCACCACGTTGACCAGGCTGGTCTTGAACTCCCAACCTCGTGATCCACCCGCCTTGGCCTCCCAAAGTACTGGGATTACAGGCGTGAACCACCGCACCCAGCCTGGGTGTGTTTTATTTAGATGGTGCAGGTGTCAGAAGGGAAGAGGTATGATGGAAGTTGATAGGTGACTGTTACTTGGTGGAAGCACGAATGAAGTGTAAAAGGTTAGCTAAACATTTTCTCTCCCTGATCTCCCTGATGTGAAGTACCCAGGAAAGTTTCTCTGTAACAGAGACAGGTTGTTACGTGGACCGTGATCAGAGAAATCACTTGCTGTTTAGAATTTCTCCGTATGCAGCATTCCACCAAATAAACAGATACCTGGTTCCTCCAGAAAAATACAGATTAAAAAAAAATACTATTTGTTACCCAAATGTTTCCTGAGTATATTCTTTTGTTTTATAGAAAACATTTATGTATTTTAAATTTTTGCTGTGGAAAATGTATACACACACCTACACATTCATTGTAAGAAATTCCAATGTAAAAGTTTACCTGAAATTCTGTCATGCTGATGTTTATTTTTTAAGTTAAATTTTATTCAATTTTTTACTAAAAATAAAAATTGGCTGGGCATGGTGGCTTATACCTGCAATCATGTTGGAAGACCAAGGCAGGAGGATTGCTTGAGGCCAGGAGATTGAGATCAATCTGGGAAACAGAGTGAGACCCTGTCTCCAGAAAAAAAAAATAATAATAACAAATTGGCTGGGTGTGGGGGTGTACTCTTGTAGTGAAGAAGGATGAGGTGGGAGGATCATGTCACACAAGACCCATTCTCTAAAATAAAGGAGTAAATAAATAAAAATTAAAACAATTGTCTATTTTTATGGGATACAGTGTGACGTTTTGATGCATGTATACTTTGTAATGTGATATATCAGCTTTGATATTTTGATGGACATCCTTTAATTCATCTCCATTGCACATATACTTTAGTGTATGCAATTTTGCATATCCTAAATGAAACCATGACTTCTACTTGAATTATATCTATTGTAACATCTAGTGGGAGTGTTGGATGCCCAGAAGATGTGACCAGCTAAATTACTAAGTGTATGAACAAGAAACACATCATGTCATCGTAAAAGTGATTGTGTTCTTAGACATTTGTATTGTAGATGAGTTAGAAAATATGGAGAAGATAGAGAAGGTGCTAACATGAGGTCAGAAGTTCGAGACCAGCCTGGCCAACATGGTGAATCCCCATCTCTACTAAAAATACAAAAAAAAAAAATAGCTGGGAGTGGTGGAGGGTGCTTGTAAGCTGAGCTTCTCGAGAGGCTGAGGCAGGAGAATTGCTTGAGCCAAGGCGGAGCTTGTAGTGGCCGAAATGGCACCATTGCACTCCAGCCTGGGCAACAGAGCAAGACTGTGTATCAGAAAAAAAAAAAGAAGAAGAAAGAAGAAAAAGAAGAAGGAAAAAGAAGAAGGAGAAAAAGAAGAAAGAAGAAGAAGAAAAGGTACTAAGAGTATAATCCAGCCACCCTAGGGAGACTGCCTTAGTCCATCAGGGCTGCTATAAAAATGCCATAGATCTTCTGCGTAGCCAAACAGTGAGGGCTCCTGGAGGGTGGCGTCCCCAGGCAAGGGGGAAAGCTCTGCACCTTTCCCCCATACCTTGTCCTACCCATCTCTTCATCTGGTGTCCATCAGTATCCTCTGTGATATCCTTTATAATAAACAGTAAACATCAGTGCACGCTTAAAAGCATGATAATCCCCAAAGGATAGCTTCTGAAGACCATGGCTTCGGAGGTCTGAAACTTGGAAGTCACTCAAGGGACCCTCCACCTCTCTTTCTCTTGCATTTTCTCCCTGATGCTGCCACAACCAGCTGAGAGGTGTAACACTAACAGTAACAATTAACTGATCTAAAAAATACTATAGACTGGGTACCTTAAAAACGACAAATGTATTTCTCACAGTTCTGGAAGCTGGAAGTCCAAGACCAAGGTGCCAATAGATTTGGTGTCTACTGAGGACCAGTTTTCTTTCTTCTTCTTTTCTTTTTTGAGATGAAGTTGCGTTTTGTGACCCAGGCTGGAGTGCAGTGGCACAATCTTGGCTCACTACAACCTCTGCCTCCCAAGCTTAAGCGATTTCTCCTGCCTCAGCCTCCCAAGTAGCTGGGATTACAGGCATCCACTACCACACCTGGCTAACTTTTTTTTTTTTTTTTTTTGGTAGAGATGGGGTTTCACCATGTTGGCTAGGCTGGTCTCAAACTCCTGACCTCAGGTGATCTGCCCATCTTGGCCTCCCAAAGTGCTGGGATTACAGGTGTGAGCCACCACGCCTGGGAGGGCCACTTTTCTGATTCAAAAAGGGTGCCTTCTTGCCATGTCCTCACATGGTAGAAAGAACAAGAGAGATATTTGGGCTCTTTTATCAGAGCAATAATCCCATGATGACGTCTCCACCTCCACAGCCTGCTCATCCTGGGAAAGGCCCCACCTTTTAATATCATCATGTTGGTGATTACATCTCAAGGTACAAATTTGGGGGTACCCAGACATTCAGACCATAGAAGACTTACATTAATTTTGTGCTGTATTTTTTTTTCCTTAGGCCTTTCTACTTTTATATTTAAAAACTTAGGCCGGGCGCGGTGGCTCACGCCTGTAATCTCAGCACTTTGGGAGGCCGAAGCTGGTGGTTCATGAGGTCAGGAGTTTGAGACCACCCTGGCCCATATGCTGAAACCTGGTCTCTACTAAAAACACAAAAATTAGCGGGGCAAGTTGGTGCATGTAGTCCCCACTACTTGGAAGGCTGAGGCAGGAGAATTGTTTGAACCCAGCAGGCGGAGGTTGCAGTGAGCCAAGATCAGGCCACTGCACTCCAGCCTGGGTGACAGAGTAAGACTCCACCTCACAACACAAAAGCAGAAACAACAACAACAAAAAAAACCCTAATTAGAAGGGTACAGTTGAGAGACAGTATAGCCAAGTGGGCAAGAGTGCATGCAGAGGGAGTAACTCTTGCAGAGACCCTGGACGAGAAGCTGTTGATTTGGAGAAAGGCAGCAGAGCAACCATGGGAGATCTCGGTGGGAGAGGAGGTCACAAAGAGAGTGGAGGGCCAGGCCTGGCACCTACAGCATCTTATACACTTGGACTTTTCCTCCAGAGAGAGGACATGACTGGAAGGTTTGAGTAGAGGAGGGAGGTGACCTGACTGAGGTTTGATTAGACTGCCCTGTCTGCTGTGTGGGGACCAGGCCACAGGTGACCAAGGGCTGAAGCAGGGACACCCTTCAGGAGGCTGCTGCTCTCATTCAGCCAACAAGTGGCTGAAGTTCATGCACACTAGGGAGGCGATGATCAGGTATGCAAAACAGGATTCCAGGTCAGATGAGATGTGGGGGATGAGACATGAAGACGGGTCAAGGATGACATCAGGATCTGGGCTTTGTATTGAGGTTGGGAAAACTGTGGGAGGAGCACGTTTGGGGTTGCGGTTTTCTGTTTTGCACATGTTGGGCTTGCTGCCCTGGGAAGTTGAATAAATGAGTCTGGTGTTTGAGAGCAGGCTAGAGGTTGGGCTCTCTTCTTAGGAGTCATCAGCAACTACATGATGTTTACAGCTTTAAGATGGATGAGCCGAGGAAGGGAGTGAATACAGATAGAGAAGGGAGGAGCCCTGGGGAAAATACAGACCCATGAAGCTATTGATAGCGTATTTGCAAGCGGCTTTGAAGAAAGACCCAGGGCACTATCCCACCAGCAGCGGGTGGGAATGAGTGCCCTACTACACACTTGTCTGTTCTCTGTATTACTAATTTTTTGATCATGACAACCTTGAAAGAAAAGCTTTTCTTGCTAAATTACTGTTTGAATTGTAATTTATTTGATTGTCAGACAGGGTGAATTTTCATAAAGTTATTAGTCATTTGCATGACTTATAGTGAAGTGAATTATGTTCATTTTCCATAATTCTAAGTCAAAGAGATTATGTTTTATTCTGACACTGTGGAACCGTTGAACGTTTTTAAGGAGCGCAGCATGATGCAGGTGGCTATTTGGGAATATTAATAGGAAAGTTCCTGTCCTCGCATCCTCTCTTTTTAATTCATTCATCAGATTCTGACTCTAGAGTTTCAACTTTCTGAAAAGTTTGGAGAGACTTAGTTTTGGATAATTATTAGTCAAGTGCAAATGAGTTAACTGGGTATTAACGGAATGAAGCTACTGTCATTCTTGCTGGCTGGAATATGAAGCAACCATTTAGGGTCATCCATCAGCCTTGAATCAAGACATGGAGAACAAGAAGACAGACTTCCATCCTGTTGTTTGCCTTTCTTCTTAAAGCCAATTATTATTTTTTTTATTTATTTTATTTTATTTATTTATTTTTTTTTTGAGACAGAGTCTTGCTCTGTTGCCAGGCTGGAGTGCAGTGGCACGATCTCATCTCACTGCAACCTCCACCTCCCAGGTTCAAGCGATTCTCCTGCCTCAGTCTCCCAAGTAGCTGGGACTACAGGCGCACACCACCACGCCCAGCTAATTTTTGTATTTTTTAGTAGAGACAGGGTTTCACCATGTTGACCAGGATGGTCTCAATCTCTTGACTTCTTGATCCGCCCGCCTTGGCCTCTCAAAGTGCTGGGATTACAGGCGTGAGCCACCGCGCCTGGCCAATTATCAGTTTTTTATTTCACCCCTTCCTACAACAACATGGGATGCACTAGCAGTCTTCATGTCCAGCCTTCTCAGTATGTAGTCAGGGCAGTCACTGGTGATCATTGTCTTCAGGGAAGATGGCGTGACTTCCATGCTTAGAAGTCACTTGCAGCATCCTCTGATGTTCTCAGCAGGATATGACTCCTTTTGTATTATATTTTTCAATTGACAAAATTGTACACATATTACGTACAACAAGATGTTGTGAAGTATGCATACACTGTGTAATGGCTCCATGTAGCTAATTAACATACTGTATACCATAGCAACTATCATTCATAACAATATTTTGTGTTTTGAAAATCTCAGAGAGAGTAGACTTTGTGTTCTCACCGAAAGACTTTTTAAAAGCATAAAACATTAGGGGTTTACCTGCTGGCTCTCACTAAATCCTCTCATGTGATTGGCTTAAAAATCGTGGAGTCGACAGTTCAGGGAGGCAGATTTTGGCTTTTGGAATTGCTTTCAGGATCTGGGATATATTCTAGAGACATGGTCTCTTGAATAGCTGGAATCTGCAAAAAAATGAGGATCATTCAGTGGTGGCAACTGGGGTGACTGGGTTTGGTGAAACATCTCTCAAGCTTGGCTTTCAACTAAGCTGGCAGTGCCAACTCTGCTTCGTAGGCACAGCTTGTTTAGAACAATGTGACTAATTTTCTTATACAGTTCTGAAAGCACTTCTCAAAAAGGAATTCCAAAAATATTTTGAACAGCAGCATTATTAGGATTAGCTGTATTCCATCCCAAGGTGACTCCTGTGTAGGAAATGACGCTCGCTTGGATGTGTATGTCTTGCTTGGCCTTTCAGAAGCAGTCTCAGAAGATGATGGTCACACGTCTGTACTTGCAGCTTTCCCACGGAATTAAAAGCACTCACTAATTACCGGAAACCCTGCATTTAAAATCGCTTTGGTAAGAGTCAAGCTAGAACTGTAAGATCACGTTACCCACTTTCTGTATGGAAGCATAATTCAGCGTTTCAAATCAGAATGGAGGTACTTCAAAGATTTTCCATTTTGAGAAGGAAAAAAAAAAGGATAACATTCATCAAAGCATTTCCAAGAGACAGCCTCAGCACTAAGGCAGCTCACATCCTTCTGGAAGCCTGACAGTCCTACCGCGGTGGTGAATGAGACAAGTTTTGCCATCACTTCGGGCTCATTGCTGTAACTAACTTTTCTTTCTTCAGGTGAATGTCCTAGAAAGAAAAATATTGTTCCTTAAGGGAAAAAAAAAAAAAAAAAGGAGTTAAAGTATTTCATGGAAAAAAAAAAAAAAAAAACTGTTTAAATTCATGGTTCTGTCAGATTCCGTGGAGGGCCTCGGAGGCTGCCAGAAACAGCCCTTTCTCTGAGCACTTACTTCTCCCATACCCTGAGAACACAAATCCCTTTTACAAATGACTTTTCCTCAGACAACAATTGAATTCTAATGTGTTTATCTTGAACTTGCGTTATGGCTGGTAGCCTAAGTGTTGTATTTCAACAGCCTCTTAAAAGTGTCCATAATAGATGTGGAAAATCCAAGTGCCACATATCCCCTTGTTTTCCAGCTTTGGTGCCTTAATTTGCATCGCCTGATCGGTGGATCATCCACGGAGTGCAGAAACAGTCTTCACGTGCCGCTTAATTTATGGCATGGCAGAACAGCTGCTTTTCTGACAACTTGCAAGGAAACGACTCCTTCTCATTTGTTTTCTGATCGGAGCTGCTGCACGAGAACTCTTGATCCTTTACACATGATGAGAGTGAGACTTATAAAAAGGGAGAGTCAATCTTCTATCTTACTTCAGTGTTTGTTACTTGCCTTTGATTTATCATTTTGTGCTTTTTTTTTTTTTTTTTTTTTTTTTTTTTTTTTTTTTTTTTTGAGATAGAGTCTCGTTCTTTCACCCAGGCTGGAGTGCTGTGCGTGATCTTGGCTCACTGCAACCTCCACCTCCCTGGTTCAAGCAATTCTCCTGCCCCAGACTCTGGAGTAGCTGGGATTACAGGCATGTGCTGCCATGCTCAGCTATTTTTGTGTTTTTAATGGAGATGGGGTTTCACCATGTTAGCTAGGCTGGTCTTGAACTCATGACCTCAGATGATCCACCCACCTTGGCCTCCCAAAGTGCTGGGATTAAAGGCATGAGCCACCGTGCACAGCCTATCATTTTGTTTATATGAACTGTAGGCCACCAACATCCACAAAGGGGAAATGTCTTCTGATGAATAGAGCTGCCTTTTCTTTTTTTGAAAGAATACTAAGAAGTAGCAATAGCTGAAGGGCAAGAGCCCTGACTTCTCTCCTCTTACGTGTGGAAAGAACGAACAAAATTGAGAATCTGGTTGCAGTGAAGGAGCATTGTTCATTAAACTTCCTCCAGCCCTACGGAAGACAATCTGTTCCGTAGAATATACAGAATGCATGAAATTCCGTGAACTTTGGACAGGGAGCCCAGAAGCTGTGCTTGTGATCCAGGACCTACCATGAATTTCTTTGTTCCTGCCTTCTGATGATCTTAACCCATACGATATGGTTTGACTGGGTCCCCACCCAAATCTCATCATGAATTGTGGCTCCCCTCATCCCCATGTGTTGTGGGCGGGACATGGTGGGAGGTAATTGAATCCTGAGGGCAAATTTTTCCCATGCTGTTCTTGTGATAGTGAATAAGTCTCAGGAGAGCTGATGGTTTTGCAAAGGGGAAATTCCCTGCACACGCTCTCTTGCCTGCCGCCATGTAAGATGAATCTTTGCTCCTCATTTGCCTTCCGCCATGATTTTGAGGCCTCCCCAGCCCCGTGAAACTGTGAGTCCATTAAACCTCTTTTTCTTTATGAACTACCCAGCCTCAAGTATGTCTTCACAGCAGTATGAAAATGGACACATATGCTATCTAAGCTCTTAGTTTCCTCAACAGTAAACAAAAAAATTTTTTTGGACCAATGATCTCCAAAATTCCATTTGGCTTTAGTATTCAATGACTTCATGAAAATTTCTATTAAATTTCCCCTGTGTTCCATACAGCTCTAAACTCCCTGGCTAGAATAGAGACACATTATACAGGCACTCCCAGGAAAGGAAGGGCATTCCCCATTGGCTCTGTCCATTTTGGGGAACCTTTGTCTATGTTGAGAATATAATTTGATTTATAATAACTAGAAGGAAAAGCAGGACGAAGATATTCTGTGTCTTTATCAACAGCACAAACACCTCTGCAATCTTAATTTCTCGGGATGCTTCACCGAGTGTCTGGTATTGCACCAGCTGCTGTGTGGCACATTAATAGGCATAGAGGAAGTGAGATTATGAGCCTTTCAGGCCATGTAGACAATTATTTCTCTCTACCACTCCATCCTTTGCCTTTTGTTAAAATATTTGCAATGTCCTTTGCACTGCCACATTCTCTCTCTCTCTCTCTCTCTCTCTCTCTCACACACACACACACACACACACACACACACACCTGCGGAGAAACACACAGCACAGGTCCTCTTCCCTTACCTTTTAGCTCCCCCCAAGACGCACATTTCTCTCCCCACTGTGTCCTGTGCAGCCTGGGTTGTTTAGAGTCCCATAGGGCATGGGTTGGACAGCCACAGCTTGCAGGCTGAGCAGGCTGCCAGCTTGTTTTTATAAATCACGTATTGTGGATCACGTGGGAACACAGGTTCTATTTGTGTTCATGCTTTGTCTGTGGCTGGTAGGACAACAGCAGAGTTCAGCTGTATGGCAGGACCACGTGTTTCCTGCGGAGCTTAGACTGTTTGCTTTCTGGACTGGACAGGTGAAAGGTAACAGCCCTGCTGTAGGGTGACGCCAGCATCATCTCCTAGGGCTGCTCTCAGGGACGCCATTCCTGAAGTGTGGGAGATTCAGGGGCTCCCCTCCTCTAATTTGAGGCACCTTTTGTTTTTCCGTGTGGGGCCTGGAGACTGGGTACTTCTGTGGCTCAGCAGGCAGCAGGCAGGTGAGCAAGCTGAGGCCAGCTGCTGGGGGGCCTCCCTGTGGCCACACTTAGCTTTCAAAGAATGCACTCTACAGGGGTGTGAGAAGCCCCCCCCCCCCCCAACCTCCTTTTTTTCCATCAAGACTGTTCTTGTTTGTTTTGACCAGATAATAAAATAACAGTGTGGAATAAAATAACAGTTGTGCAAAGGAAGATAGTTGAGGTCTACGGCTAGCATTTGAGGTTCTCATCTGCATTTTGGGATGCCTCATCTAAATGCAATATAAGCCTAGCTTCTCCTGGAAGCTCATTACCCTAATTTTAACCTGCTCCGTCCCAACTCGTCACAATTCTAGAATGAGACAGAGTGTTTCCTGTAAGGTACAGGGATATGCCCAGGAAGCTCATCATCTGAAGCGCCACTGCACCTGTATGTGCACACACTCACAGCTTTCATCTGAAAGAGGAGAGTTTCGAGGACCGCACAGACAGCAGAGCAGACCTTGTTTTGCTGCAAAACCCGCCTGCAAGAAACGAGGAAGCAGAACACTGTCCAGATGCTTTGCTGAGCCCAGGCAGCAGGACGCCTTCTGTGAGGCTCACGGTCCCCGCACATGGTGACCAGGAGGGACCCTGGTCAGCAGGTCACGTGAGCAGACACTGCGAGCGCCGCGGAGGGGGCTGGGTGCCGGCGCGTTTGGATGGAAATGAAAACAAGGCTTCGCCAGGGAGGTAGTGGAAGGTCCGTCACAGCCCAGGGTGCCGCGCCAGCTGGGGGTGCAGGGACATGAGGCTCAGGGGAGGGGCTCAGGGACCAGCCCCAGGGATGGTGACTGTCCTGACGCAACGCTGTGCCCATCCAGGTGGGTGTGTGGAACCTGGATGTCAGGGCTGACTGTGTGCACAGTGATAGCCAAGCGCCTCACTTCCCTGGCTCTGCAGGCAGGTGACAGGGCAGACAGTGAAGGGGAGCTGCAGGCCAGCAGGAGAGAGGGACCGGTGTCCTGTGCATGCCAGAGAAGGAGGGCACAGGCCTGGCAGGAGGAGGAGTGAGTCATGAGGCAGAGAAAGGGATGAGGGGCCCTGTCCGACAGGAATGCCGGTCACCGTGGGGGGCTCCTCTCACGCTAGCATTAGTCATGTGCCCTCAGCTAGGCGTAGACCGCTTCTTCTCATGTCAGCGTGGCGCGTCCCAGCGTTGAAATCCTGTGTACCGCAGCCTAACCTTGCACCCTGGCTTCTCTCCCTCACCTGCCGCACAGAGTGGAACTCACCCCTGGCACAGCTGGTCTCCCTGCCCTCCGGGGGTGTGTTGATCCCTCTCAGTTATGACTCAGGCTCAGTGGATGGCAGCACAGGGCCTGGCACATACAGCAGTGGCATCATGCTTGGCACATGTCATCTTGTTTATTCTTGACAGCAGCCCTGGGAGGTATGCGACCTTGGTCCCCTCTGCAAATGAGGAGACTCGGGCTTCATCGGAAATCACAGGTGCCCCTAGGCTCACAGCCTGGCTCGGACTCTGATCTACAGACTTCCCCACCACCATGCACTGCTCTCCGTTCACCTGACTCCAAGCTTCCACTCAAGGACGTCTTTACAAGGCTTTGGTGGGCTTCCTGGTCCACACCTCCATCCCCTGATATTCTAGCAGTGTTCATTATCTGCAGCTATGACCTGGGGCTGGGTTACATGTTACATCAGTCTCCAAAGGCCCGGCACTGAGCTGCGCTCATGATCATCAGCGTGTATGTGAAGGTCTAATCAGCAGTCTGAAATATGATTTCATTTACTTTTATTTCCAAGAAATGTGGTGTCGCATGAAGCCCTTAGTCCAGGACTGGGCTGGGTGCAGTTCTCTTAAGGGGAGTATAAATCTGTTCTGTCCATACCGGCTTCTGGACTCTAATATGTCGTAGAAAATATGTAGGAATCACAGCAAAGTGCAATAGGATGCAAGTTTTGTCTCCCAAGAAGCTAATAACTGGTCAGTAGAGACAAGGCATTAAAATCTGGATGGGACCAGCAGGAAAGGGACCCAGAGAAAACACCTCTCAGTGTATGCCGTGTTCTCCATGAAGTCAGATGATCCACATCAGGAACTGAAGACAGGCCAGCAGGGTGGCTGGAGTGGGCAGGACGGGGCTGCGGTGGGGAGCCCCCTGCACCTGTTTTGGGGAGACCATGAGCTCATCACCTCCTGGCCCCCACCTCTTCTCAGTGCATGGAGAGATGGTGTTCTCATCCTCCCACAGGGAGGCACAGCCTGTGACTGAGTTAGTGCTACTGAAATGCGACAGGAAGGGACATGTGACTCTTACAAAACTGCCTCCAGAGCCAGGGACAGTACGTTTCTGTTGTTTATGCCACCAGTTTTTGTGGGACTTTGCTGTGGCAGCCAGAGTGGACTAATACACAAGCAGTAAGGCCATCTGATTCCTCAGGGAGAGAAAACTCAAGGTCAGGACTCAGAAATCTTGATAAAGGTATTAACTTGTAATTGGCCACTAGGCAGGTGTGGTTGCTGGTGGACTTGGGGCCCCGTGGAGGCCCCTGGGAAGGCTCAGGTCCTGGGAAAGCACCTGGGGAGCCGGGGTGGCTGTGGGGAGAACGCCCTGGTTCAGGAAAGTGGTCTGGTCTTAAGTTCTAGGGCCACCCTTAGGATCGCCAGAGGAAGGCTGGAAAGTCCTGTGGGCCTCCAGCTTCCAGCCTTCCAAAAGTGGCGGGGATGTAAGATGATGTGGCTGATGGCTGTCACAAACAGTACGTTTATTACATAAAAGCAGCCTCAATTCCCTCCTATCACCAAAACAAAGGAGTTGTGGGGTCCGGTTCTTACAGAACACCTCCTTTCTTCAGTGTATTCTTTTGTTTCTTCCCTCTACAGAGCTACGTTTTTTTTTTTTTTTTTTTTTTTTTTTGAGACGGAGTTTCGCTCTTGTTACCCAGCCTGGAGTGCAATGGCGCGATCTCGGCTCACCGCAACCTCCGCCTCCTGGGCTCAGGCGATTCTCCTGCCTCAGCCTCCTGAGTAGCTGGGATTACAGGCACGCGCCACCACGCCCAGCTAACTTTTTGTATTTTTAGTAGAGACGGTGTTTCACCATGTTGACCAGGACGGTCTCGATCTCTCGACCTTGTGATCCACCCACCTCGGCTTCCCAAAGTGCTGGGATTACAGGCTTGAGCCACCGCGCTCGGCCCAGAGCTACGTTTTTTCCCTTCGCCTTTGGAGACAGAGTCTCACTCAGTCACCCAGCCTGGAGTGTAGTGGCGTGATCTCCACTCACTGCAACCTCCACCCCCCGGGTTCAAGTGATTCTCCTGCCTCAGCCTTCTGAGTAGCTAGGATTAGAGGCACCTGCCTCCACGCCCAGCTAATTTTTGTATTTTTGGTAGAGACTGGGTTTCACCATGTTAGCCAGGCTGGTTTTGAGCTCCTGACCTCAAGTGACCTGCCCGCCTTGGCCTTCCAAAGTGCTGGGATTACAGGTGTGAGCCACGGTGCCCAGCTGAGAGCTACCTTTGGTGGCCATTTTCATCGGGTTCAGCTTGGTGTTGGGGAAAGCCCACCAGGAGACTGCTGCCCAGGGATGGCCCTGGGAGCCCCTCGGAGTGGCCCACCACGTCACATGAAGCAAGAATGCACCCTTTGGTTAAGCCTGATGGAATTACACATACCAGATCCCATTCAACTAACAGAAAGGGTGACATAGGCTCAAAAACGTCGATGACAGGTGGACAAGGGGCTACACGCGCTATCCTAGTTCTCTTCTGGTAACGAGAACCCCTGAGATGGGCAAGGAGCTCCTCCTGCGTGTTACGTCCTATCCAGAGTCCCTTTCTCTCTGAGTGATATCATGAGCTCCTTGCAAATTCTGACCTCCTCCCTGGTTGGAAGGAGTGATGGAACCTGAAGAGTGTGGCCTTTTTCTTGTCCCTGGAATTGGATCTATTACCTTTTCTTTCCTCTGTCTTTCATTTTCATTCTACTCATGCATTTGCCCCCAGATGAGCAGGTAAGCTTTTCAGGTCTGGGGATTAATGCCTTCCCATTTTAGATTGAAACCCTGCCATTGTGTCGGCTAAAAAGATGCATAAGGAATCTGTCAGATTTAGCACACGGAAGTCTAGGGCAGGTATTCCCGTCCTTTTAGGAAAAGTGAGTTTACAGGGTAGAGACCAAACCTCTGAGTCTTAGAGAGAGCAAAGCAAAGCAGTTGACATTAGATCTTTCAGCAAACAGTGAAGATTCTCTGCCAGTAGGTGACTAGATGCTAGAAAGAGCCTAATGGATGAGCTGAGAAAGAAAACAGCTTGCGTCACAATTGCTAATATGTTCATTACATGCGTGCGTGTGCTTTGCTGTGTAAAGTTACTGACGTCTGACCCCATGAGACCATCGCTGTCCATTTAGCCTGACTTCTCTCACACCACCTCCTCTTGCCTTCCCTGAAGCTTCATTTTTTTGTTTCCTATTTCTCAAGACCTATCCCTTGAAGAAAGAAAGCAAAGGATGGTGGAAAAATTCACATCCATAAAAGGGTTTCTAAGGACAGGAGCCTGGCCAGGCTGCCTGAGTTGTCACATTGCAGAGTACACAGAATGCATGATTGAGTCCAATGAGCGTGGCGGTGGTTACACACACTCACTTTGCCTGACCAAATCCTTTCATTAAAAATTCTTAAGCTGTAGACACAAAAGTACTTTTTCAAATACATCGATGGCAATACGGAAGTAGACTGTAATTCATTTGTGTGCACTTATAATACCACACACCTCCCCAGATAAGATGCATTTTTTCCTGGGTGTTCACTGTAATTTGCTACAATAGGAATAAAAATACCCAGTAAAGCTTAGAATGATGTCATTTTTATATATTATTTTCATTTTTCAATGCCTCAAAGAAGGTACATTAGGATCATCATCCATTACCTGAGTGATGGTGCTATCAGCCCCGTACTTTATATACAGTACAAATTCATTATCAGTTAATATTGATTTAGCACCCAAAGCATTTTAGATACCACACAGAGTCTATAAAGTACAAGCCTTTAGTCACCGCTGTGTGCAATTTCTCTTCTGACTGCCGAGAATTAGTCTGCTATTTTATTCAACAAATATTTGTTTGGTGCCTGCTCCGTGCCACAGTTGGGAGCAAAACAGACAGGGCCTCGGGGCTGAGAGAGTGCACAGCTTCCCAGTCTAGCAACAAAGTCAGACACGAAACCAATAATCACTGAAATTAGTCCTAAATTATAGTTGTGACAGAGACACAAAGGTGAGTGAGGCATTGTGAGGAGTCTGAGAAAAGGACCTCCCTCAGGCTGGGGTTAGGGGAATCCTTCCCAAAGACGGGTTTCTTTGAATGGTTTCATTCATTTGCATGGCACTTATTTGAATGTGTCAAGTCTTGTGCTGGGTTCAAGAAGATAAGAAGGTGACTAAGACAACATTCGTATTCTCAGGGAACTCCACGCTCTCAGATGAAAGGCAGGGATGAAAGCAAATACTTGCACAGACTTGTATCATATCACTTCGTTATACTTTGCTATGAAAGATAATATGCCGGCATGCCTCCTGGAAAGAGGAACGGAATGGAAGCTACACAGAGGGGTAAACCAGCTGGATCTTAGAAGGTGAGTCGAGAACACGGCAGTACATACTGCAGGAAGTTCTCTCTTACTAAGCTAAAGTCAAGAAGCATGCCCGACCATAAGGAGCATCACCAAAGGAGCAGAAGATGTAAAGGGAGGTTAGGGTTTTGAGTGTATGGTGAGCTACCCAGGACAAGAAACGGAATGGCTCCTTCTCACAAGTCAAGTCATGCCAACAATGCTTTCACAGTTCCATGATGTAGGATGTGGAAGCACCCGGAAGGAAAGACGGAAAAGCCATTTTGTCAGTCCACCGAAAAGCTGGTGCTGACCCAGCCATGACAGCGCTGCCTGCCAAACCAGAGGATCTATTTGAGTATTGGCCAAGGAGCACAGACATGGAGTTCCCGTATGTCAACCCTCTGTTTTGGCTTTGGTGGGGTTGACGCGGACAAAGCAGCCCACAACTTAAGAGTTGAAGTCAGGTCAATCATTGCGCTGCAGAAATATTGTCTCAACAGTAGACTAACAATGACTTGTGAGTGGTTTTGCACTGAACTAGTCTTTAGGAGGTTGCACTTGGTGGGCTGGAATTTTATAGCGAGGGGAACGAAGGTCCCAGAGAGGGGAGCTGGTTTACTCTGTGTTTCCTGGCATGTGGAAACAGGGATGGGACCACAGTCTACCTGCCCCAGCTGCATTGACCGCCACGGGACCTAGTTCCCCTTCCACCTCCCTGTAGGACCCTGATGATTCATGTTGGTACATGTTAAATGCCAGAGGAGAAGACTTTGACTTCTAGAGAGGAGAGCCTACCCGGGGTCTAAGCAGGACTTAGTCACCACTGCCACCTGGAGCAATCTTCATGTTTCCACTCTTTGAGCCCCAGGACATGTAAGAGCTAAATAAAAGGCCTGTGTTCATCAAGCACGCTCAGCTTCAAGACAGAGTGTCTGGGCTTTTCTTTCAACCAGTTTGCGGCTCCTAAATCTCTCCCGCAGAGAGACCTGGATCTCCACAGACATTGTGGCTCCCATCTCTGCACATGGGAGAGGACACAGTCTGTTTTCCAGGAGTGACTGGTGGCCTTAAGAACTTACCTGTTGTAGACCAGGAAATGAGCCACGGACAGAATCAGTTCTACACTGATTTTATACTGGAAAGGTTTAAAGCGAGATGTTGTCCCTAACGGAAGGGTTAGAGGAATGTGCATTGTTTAATGGGTTTCTTACGAAGATTAAATGAGTTGGTGCTTAGTAGGCATGGAACACAGCAATGGCTAGCACAGAAATGACCCCTTGACGTGTTCAAGTGTGTTGTTGTTGTAAACCAGCCACTGTTGGCACCAGGCTGCCTCAGTGGTGTTGGGGGGGCGGGCAGGTGTAAGAGCTGTCTGTGACCCAGGAATGGCGTGTGAAGAAACTGAGACAGCCGTGGCCTTTTTTCTCAAAAGCAAACACATGAACTGAGCAGGTCCCTGACCACGGGTGTCCACGGTGGGAGCTGGGGCTGAGTGACTTCTGTAATGAAGCAGAGGTTTCCAGGCCACTGTGGGGTTTGGTGATTGACAGTTCATCCCAGTAGTCCAGGCCTGGATCCCACAGCCATGGAATGAGCCACTGGCAGGACACTGCTGGAGGGAGAGGGCCCCATAGACTCCATCACTGGAGTGACCTTGGGTATAAAAGGAAGGAGGAAAGCAGAACCGTAAGGTGGCTGTGTTCATCCACAGCAACCTCAGTCATCTCTTGGCTTCTGCAGTCCATGCTGCAGCTCTGGGTCTTTTTTCAGAAAACATGAATTCAGAGGACAAGGTTTTAAAACTCCATTGACCATAGAGCTGAAGACTTATCAGGTACACAGCAAGGTAAGAAATGCAGTCCCAATAAAAAAGGACAAGTTTTACTGGAGTTTCTGCATGGATAATCGGAGGAGTTTTCAGAACATGCTAGATAAGAATCAGTCTCTCTTGCTCTTCTCTCCCTCTCTGTTTCTGTATTTTTCTCTCTCCTTTCCCACCCACTTCTCCAGGAAAGTTCAATTTCCATAAGCCCTTGTAGCTGTGTATTTTACCTGTGGTGGGGTGGGGCTGGGGGAGAAAAGAGTAGCAAGCCAAGCACCTCTGAAGCATATTTGCAGTGGCAACTTAAATCATCTGTGAAAAGACGCTGGGCAGAGAGAATGCTGGGTGAGCTGTTCCACTGTGGAATGGTGCCCAAGGAACTGCTATTCTCCACCTCCATTCAGCTTAGCACCACCATTGTGCGTGTTTCCATTAAAAAGAGGAACAAAACATTTATGTACTCATTCAATCCGCCACCGCCTTTTTATCACGCATCTTCTGTGTGCCAGGCACCACCCATGTCTGGCGTCCTGCCAACGGTCATCTTCCCAGGGCTGGATTTTGCATTTCTCCTCCCTGTGACTTATAAGAATTTGCATTTAAACTGCACGCTTCACCTGTTGGCTGATGCCCGAAGCTACCTTAAGAGGGAATAAAGCCTCTTCATGACACCCCTGATGAAACATAAATGCCGGTTCCCTGTGAGATCTCGAGAGTGTGGAGAGGTAGCCCTCAGAGGCACTGGCTGGAATTTGATCCTTTGCTGAATGCTGCATATTTTAGGAATGGACAGAGGAGCTTCCCGAGGTGGAGAGGTGGTCACTGATGGGGAGAAAAGAAGGCAGGAGGCAGGAGGCCAGCCTCTGAAATCAGTTGTCCCAGCTAAAACATGTAGTGTCGGGAGGTAGCTGTGCTTCGGGTGCTCAGATATACATCTGAGTTCGTCTCTGTGGCTGCTCTTGACAGGGCGGGCTGTGTCTTCTGTGGTGGGCACAGGATCCCTGGGCTGCCTGTGAGTCTGCCCCACGCTCTGCTCAGGAGAGCTCACTGTGAGGTGGCTGGCTGTGGTTGCCTGCTGTTCCACCTCTTCCCTGCCACCTCATCAGCACCTTTACCTGTCACATGCTTATTTAAACATGCAGTCCATCAATCACAGTGAGTGTCATACTGACTGTTGAATGCCCCTGCTCAGGGAGGTCCTGCACGAATTCTCAGCGAGGACTTCTCTCTGATACGGGGCCGCCCTGTTGCTAAATGGTCAGCTGGCCCCTGTGAGACTCTGGTGTTATTTGAACACCTCCACGCTTTCCCTAGATTTGCCTTTCCATTCCCTTTTTGACCATTCTGACTTTGTAAGAGCCTTGTTCCTCTGAAAACACCAACATACCCCTAATAAAGTTTTATTTAAGAAGTGTTTAAAAAGGACTCAGAGACAATGATTTCATCAACCAGAGAACTAAATACAAAAGTCTGAAGATCCAAAGAAATGAATCTCTCTCTTTTTTTTTTTTTTTTTTTTTTTTTTTTGAGACTGAGTCTAACTCTGTCACCCAGGCTGAAGTGCAATCTCGGCTCACTGTAACCTCTGCCTCCCAGCTACAAGTGATTTTCCTACCTCAGCTTCCTGAGTAGCCGGGATTACAGGCACACGCTACCATGACCAGCTAATTTGTTTATAAGTTTTTTAGTAGAGACAGGGTTTCATCATGTTGGCCAAGCTGGTCTCGAATGCCTGACCTTGTGATCTGCTTGTCTTGGCCTCCCAAAGTGCTGGGATTACAGGCATGAGTCACCACACCCGGCCAGGAATAAATCTCTAATGGCCAGTTCACGAAAGTATGTGGCAGCTAGGGAGATATTTTCAGGCAAAGAGATCTTCCCTTGCCTCTCAAATTCTGGGAGTAAACATCTGTTGATTTTGTAATCAACAAAATGTATTATGTGTCCAAAAGAGTGACTTGTCTTGGAAATCGCAGACATTAGATCAATTCAGTACTTGAGTCCTGTAACAGGGCCCCTAAAGGGCTTCCATTCCAAATTCCATCAAATCATGTCGAATCTTCTTTTTCTGGTCCTTCTCCATTTGCTCAGCTGTGTTTCCTCCCAAGTAGGGAGGGCAGGGCTGGTAAGCTTCATCCACATTTCCTTTGACACGCTCTGGCTTCAGGTAGTGATTGACTTTCTTATGACATGCCTCTGTTTTCATCCGCTTTCCAGTGTCAATCTCAGTTGCAAACACCCCCAGGAAGCCACAGGCTCGGCTCCATCCAGCTCCAGCCGTGGTGTGAATGAACAAGGAAGTGAGAAGAGTTTTTCATCTCTTATTGCCAGAAAAATGTGTCTGCCAGCTTCAGTGTTTATAAAAAGCAATTTTGCCTCCCCCTAAGCTAGCAGTGTTTAATAAACATGTAATAGAGAATGTAGCTTTAATATTTAAGCATCTCTATGCCCCGAGTCTGAGTGATGCCCTGCTGCATTTTTTCTGCTAAAGAGAATTTAAAAGAATGATGAGATGCAGCCCCCCGCCTGAAACAAAGGCAGTTCCAGTGGCGTCTGCAGGGTTCCTGCTTTCCTCTCCTTCCCTCTCTCCTCAGATAGCTGCTCCACGGTTTCCCCACTTAGGCAAATGAGCATCTGCTGTGTACATGGAAATCGGTCCAAGTAACACAATAGAGGCTGCTGCTCCTGGTGTGTGAAATCATCCCCCGAATTATCAATTGAAGGAAGATTGTGTGGTAAAGCCCTGGTGGCACCAGCCCTCTTAGCACGCTCCTTCCAGCACAGCCGGGGCTCGGTCTGTCTGGCCACGTATTTGGCAACCAGTGCATGCCCTGGGCCACCCTCAGCTAATGGGTGCGTGCGTGGATGTGCGTTTGTGTGGGTGTGCATGTGTGTTCTCCACCACCACTAGAGTGAGTTCCTTTTTGGCAGTTTGTTTGAACACATACTCAGCCGAGGCGTGTGCTTGGACCTGTAGCTGGATGAAGGAGGAAGGTGACAGAGCCCTGCTGGGTCACGTGAGGTTGCAGCGGTGTTACGGAGGATGGTGCAAGGGGGGAGCCGTGGGGGGGCAGTGGGGGTGGGAAGGCAGTGAGAAGAGTCTGTTGGGGACCTCAGTGGTGACTTCTCAGCCGCCTTCCTTGAAGGGGTGGCCACCTTCTTCCAGGGATGGCCAGTCTTGCTGTGACGTGGACTGGGAGGGTAGTGACAGCATACAAGGGGGAGGCGGGTGTGGTCTCACAGCACACAGGGCCTTGCAGGCCATAACTAGGAGTGACCAGCAATGTCTTGTTTTTCTTTTTTTGAGATAGAGCCTCGCTCTGTGGCCCAGGCTAGAGTGCAGTGGCACAATCTCCGCTCACTGCAACCTTCACCTCCCTAGTTCAAGTGATTCTCCCACCTCACCCTCCCAAGTAGTTGGGATTATAGGCACACAGCACTGTACCTGGCTGATTTTTGTATTTTTGGTAGAGATGGGGTTTCACCATGTTGCCCAGGCTGGTCTTGAACTCCTGACCTCAGTTTCTTGTTTTTGAAAGATACTCAGGTTGAGGCTGCAGACACAGGAACCATCTTTCTGTTCCTTGAACAAACCAAGTTTTTTTTTTTTTTTTTTTTTTTTTTTTTTTTTTGCCTCAAACACTTTTCACTCTCTGTTCCTGCTGCTGAGAGCACCACTGTGCCTTGCCCTGCCCCGGGATGTGTTCTTTCCCATGGGTGTCAGCCTAGGGTAACGGCCTCGGGAGGGTCTTCCCGGCAGACCGCAGGCTCTGAAGGGCCACCCAGCCCCGCGTACACGCACACTGTGAATGAGTTCTGACCCTGCTGGCGCCAACGACTGCCCCTCTGTGCCTTCTTTTAGAATGCTGCCTGGCTTAGAATGATCTCGTTTCTGTTTACTTGTTGATTAAGCATCTGCTTTCTTCTCTTTTTGTAATTTTTTGTGAGAAGACAGGCCTATCTCCCTACATTTTCCCTTGACCCAAGTTCCAAGTCATGTGCTGTACAGAGCATGCTACCAATTAATATATTTCTTTCTTTCTTTCTTTCTTTCTTTTTTTTTTTTTTTTTTTTTTTTTTTTGATCCTGAGTGCCGTGTTGAAACAAGAGTTTTACTCTTGTTACCCAGGCTGGAGTGCAATGGCGCGATCTCGGCTCACCGCAACCTCCGCCTCCTGGGTTCAGGCAATTCTCCTGCCTCAGCCTCCTGAGTAGCTGGGATTACAGGCATGCGCCACCATGCCCAGCTAATTCTTTGTCTTTTTAGTAGAGACGGGTTTCACCATGTTGACCAGGATGGTCTCGATCTCTTGACCTCGTGATCCACCCGCCTCGGCCTCCCAAAGTGCTGGGATTACAGGCTTGAGCCACCGCACCCGGCCCAATTAATGTATTTCTAATGGAAGCCAGAAGCTGGGAGTCCAATCAGAAGGGGAACGGAGGATCACAGAGCAGGAAGCATGGCCGCTTGGACTAAATAGAGGCAGTGGAGATGGAGTGGAGAGGATGGATGTGTTTTGAGAGGAAATGAATGACTCGTGAGATTAGAGTTGGGAAGTAAGAAAGACAGAGGAAAGGGTCTCTCGAGACCACCCCGGATAAGAATGAGAGGCACAGGGTTGGCGGAGGAAGCCCTTGGAGGCACAGGAGGGCGTTCGTCCTGCTTTTCTCTTGTGCGTCGTAGTTCTTCTCTGAACATGTGAGTGAAGATCTTGCGCAGATACAATTGCCACATTTTATGTTTCTCAGAAGCAGTTTTGTGAGTTGGAAAGTGCGAAGGGGACCCAGCAGCTTCAGGGGCTTCTTGTGGCCTCGGGTTGCCCTTGTCCTCGTCCAGCCTGAGTGCCGTGTTGACTGAGTACAGACTTTCCCCCAAATCTTTGCTTCTGTTGACGTGGAACATGATTGATTTTCAATCCATTGATCAAACGCCTAAGTGGAGTGCATTGTAACGTACATGGCCGCCTTCTAAGGGATCATGGAAGAGATGTGGAAGGATTCCCAGAGCAGCCATGCGTTCACCTTCATCGAGGCTGCAGCCTCGTCCATCAGAGGCAGACATGAGGGGAATAGCTCGGAGCAGAAAACACAGAGTACAGCGGTTACCAGACAGGGTCCCATCCAGGCCTGAAGGGAAGGTTCTTGGACCTCATGCAAGAAAGAATTCGGGGCAAGTCCATAAAGTAAAGTGAAACTTGATTAGAGAAGTAAAGAAACAAGGCCAGGCGCAGTGGCTCACGCCTGTAATCCCAGCACTTTGGGAAGCTGAGGTGGGCGGATTACCTGAGGTCGGGAGTTTGAGACCAGCCTGGCCAATATGGAGAAACCCTGTCTCTACTAAAAATACAAAAATTAGCCAGACGTAGTGACACATGCCTCGAGGCAGGAGAATCACTTGAACCTGGGAGGCAGAGGTTTCGGTGAGCCGAGATCGCACCATTGCACGCCAGCCTGGGCAACAAGAGTGAAACTCCATCTCAAAAAAAAAAAAAAAAAAAAAAAAAAAAAGGCAAAAGAAAGAAAAGAACCGCTACTCCATAGGCAGAGCAGTGGCATGAGCTGTTCATTTGAGGATACATGCAGTTTTTTCTGGGTCATATGCTAGACACGGGGTGGATTATTCACAACTTTTCTATGACAGAGGCAGAAATTTCCTGGAACTGAGCATTCCTCCCGTTTGGGGACCATATATAGAGTAACTTCTGGAAGTTGGCATGGCATTTGAACTGTCCTGGCACTGGTGGGAGTGTCTTTCAGCATGCGAATGTATTGTGATTAGTGTATAGCAAGCAGTGAGGATGGTCGGGGTCACTTTCGTTGCCATCTTGGTTTTGGTGGGTTTTAGATGTCTCCGTTACCATATCCCATTTTATCAGCAGGATCTTGGTGAAAACTTGTATCTTTTGCTGACCTCCTGTGACTAAGAGCACCCAACTTCCTGGGAATGCAGCCCAGTAGGCCTCAGCCGTGTTTTACCCAGCCCCTGTTCAAGATGGAGTCACTGTGGTTCAAATGCCTCTGGCATAGCTGAGTGTCAAAAACCATAGCAGTCTGGATAAGCGGGAAGTGATTGGTATGGATGGTCACACCAAGTGGAGAGGACTTTCTGGAAGTGGTGATACGTGGACAGTAAATACGATTTGACCATGACAGAAAGAGACGGAGAATTTTAGGCAGAGAGAGGGAGCCATTTGGGCAAGTGTGAACACAGGCTTGGCCATAGAGCAGTCTCACTTTTTCCTGATGGAAATGCTTATTTCCAAGCTGCAAAGGAGCAGATCCAGAGCCCAAGGCAGCTAATGCCGCTGTAAGCTAGTTTCAGTCCCATCCTTGCCGATGGTGTGATATTCTTGAGGCCATCGGGGATGATTCAGAAGGGCAGGCAGCGATTCCCTTTCACAGAAGCAGTTTAAAGATAAAATGTCTTATACTCCCTTTTAGCCAAAAGAATCCATTGAAAGTCACCAATGTACTTCCCTAGCTGTAGAAGCGTCCCATCTGGTGGATGACGCCTGTCAAAGCAGGATCACTTACTGCATTCCTCTCCTGGAGCCGCCGTCACCAGGCACCTAGACCTGGCAACTTAACAGCAGGAAGCTACTGGTTCACAGCAGGGTGCAGGTCTGAAGTCAGGGTGTCAGCTGGGCTCATTTCCAGGGCTGTGAGGGAGGCTCTGTCTCAGGCCTCTCGTCTCGGCTCGTGGCTGGCTGTCTTTGTGTTCATGCAGCACTCCGCTTTGCAGAGGAGGAAAGAACAAATGTACCTCCCCCTTCTAGCAAGAGAAAACATGCAATTACTTAATAAGGTCCATTGTGACACAGAAATCCTCCTAAGGCAGTGGAGACCTGAAGAGACGGTGAAGCCTGAGTGCTGTCTACACTAGGTTGGCTGAGAGGCGGCTGTTGCGCGGAAGCATGGCAGGACAAGGGAGGTGAACAGAGGGCGGTCGGTGGGACCCGCAGCAAGGCCTGTGTGCTCGACGTCTTCCTGGCTCTCTCTGTCTTTGGAGGTGGAGGTGCTCCTTCCCGTGGGGCGTTCGGAGGGTGCCGCTCACAGGAGGGCCCTAGGACCTTCTTCTGGGGAGGTGGGGAAGGCCAACTGTCCTTCCTCCACCTACCATTTCTCAAATTCTTCCAGATTATAATATTCAGTATGCCAAGGTACCGTCTTCGCGGTAGTGTGTCCTGCGTCCCACCAGCCTCTGTACAAGTCTGTGTCCACACTCCGCCTCTCATAAAGACACTGGCATGTGGGATCAGAGCCATGCCAGTGACCTCATGGTATCCTAGTTACGTTTCTTTAAATTCATATTCATCAGAATATGAGTTTGAGGGGACACAATTCAACTCATAAAATTGCCCCCCCCCGCCCCCCAAATAAGCTGCTATTCCATTTTTAAAAATAGGTTAAGTCCAATACTGTGGCCATATTGCTTTCTGTCACCAGCAGGTGGCGTTTCTATGGTCCAGGGATGGCAAAGGAAGAGCCAGGGCTTTCCCCTTGTTTTATTTGGAAAATGAAGCCTTGTATGTACAGGTAGAGCAAGAGAGAGCACAGATTAAACTTTAGAAATGATAGTTGGTTATAGTTGGGTGTAGTGGCTCACATCTGTTGTCCTAGTGCTTTGGGAGGCCAAGACAGGCAGATCATGAGGTCAGGAGATTGAGACCATTCCTGGCCAATGTGGCAAAACCCCATTTCTACTAAAGATACAAAAATTAGCCTGATGTGGTGGAGCGTGCCTGTAATCCCAGCTACTTGGGAGGCTGGGGCAGGAGAATCATTTGAACCCAGGAGGCAGAGTTTGCAGTGAGCCGAGATTGCACCACTGAACTCCATCTAGCCTGGGCAACAAAGTAAGACTCTAACTCAAAAAAAAAAAAAAAAAAAAAAAAAAAGAAAGAAAAAAGAAAAAAGAAATGATAGTTGATTGTATATGATGATGCTAGGAGACTTTTGTCATAAATTCTAGACATATTACAGGAAAACCAGCAAGCCCACACCAGTGCCCATATAAGTCAGGAATCATGCTGGATTCTGGCCTTCACCCTGTCAATAATCAGTTTCCAGGCTTTGAGAAAACCACTTTGAAATAGGAATGTTAATATTGAGGTAGATATATGTGGCCTGGAGAGATTCTCTTCTCTACCTTCCTCACTGGTTTTTTTTAGGATCAGATGAGAATAAAATATGTGGACTTACTGGGGAGGAAGGCAGCGTATCACACTGCCATGTGTGTCCCTATGCAATAATCTTGCATGTTCTTCACATGTACCCCCAAACCTAAAATGCAATAAAAAAGAAAATGGACAAAATATAATACAAGTTAAACAAAGGTCCCAGTGGGAATAAAATATGTGGACTTATTAAAAATGTGGAACAAAATATGTAGACTTATTTAAAAAATGGACAAAATATAATACAAGTTTAACGAAGGTCTCGCTTTAATGTAGGTCTCTCTATAATGTAGACTACCTTGCCTTCAAAACACCCTCCCCGAGAACAATAACTGCTTTAACCTTAAAAAGGAGGAACTTTTATTTCCTTCAAGCAGTAATCAAGACTGTCCCATATGAGATGTTAAGCAGGCGTGAAATAAACAGGCATGGTTATTTTTGTTTTTGTTTTTGTTTTTTGGGTTTTTTTTTTGAGATGGAGTCTCTGTGTCGCCAGGCTGGAGTGCAGTGGCACAATCTCAGCTCACTGCAGCCTCTGCCTCCTGGGCACAGTTAAAGATGACTGAGGAAGTTATTCTGATTCACATCTAGGGAGTGACATTACTTCAAGAAAAGTTGGGAGAGAATATGAAACACAAGACATGTGTGGTCTCTCTAAAGGCTCATGGTTAATTTAATCTTTCTGTGGTTTTTAAGATAAAAGCAAAATGTGTGTATATATATGTATATATGTGTATATATGTATATATGTGTATATATGTGTATGTGTATATGTGTATATATGTGTACATATATGTGTATATGTGTGTATATATGTATATATGTGTATATGTGTGTACATATATGTGTATGTGTGTGTATGTGTATATGTGTGTTTATATATGTGTGTATATGTGTGTTATATATGTGTGTGCATATATATAAAACAGAACAATATACAGTTGAATGTGTTCCAAAATCATTAGTTTATGACATGGTGCAGTCCTGGGACCCCTCCTGCAGGCAGCTGGGGTGGTCTGTGCCCAGAACATGGGCATGAGTCGCGCCACGGTGGAGTGAGTATTGCCTGCTGTTGCTCACACTGATGGATGTCTGAAAATGCAGCTAAGTGCAGCTGCAGAGATTCGCTCTAAGAGCACAGGATCCTTGACTTTGAGGCGGAGATGTGGCAGTAGCGCCTGATAGCATAGCTCCGTGGTCCATTGTCCCTGACGCCTCTTCTGTAACAGACTGCGCCGAGCCCAGCCCTCAGTTCCTTGCAGCCGAGTCCCTTTCTCTCCAGTCTGGGCAATGCTTCTCTTATGACTCCATCAAGGGCTTGCGTGGTGTGTGGTGCTGGCAGTGCTTTCAGAGCCTGCCTACGAAAGGTGGTTCCGAATCCTTCTGCTAGGTTTTCATGCTTCGTGCCTCTTAGAGCAGGTATTTGCAGGTAAAAGGAAAAGGTGGGTAGGGCAGACTGTCAAAGGGCATCGTGGACTTGGATTGTGTCCCTTCAAAACAACTGAGCAAGCTGATTCTCAGTCACCTAAACATGGAAACATTCTGTAACTTAAGCTCTGGACTGTAACACCCCAAACTGCATATGTCCCTGATAAAGTTTATTTTCCTCTAATCATTTGGAAGAACCGAGTTTACTGTGTGCAGCTGCAAGGGGCAAACAGGCATTGGTGAGTAGAAGGTAGAAAATTCCTCCATGCACGAAAGGCAGGCTTGCTTCTCCGTAACAACTGTTGCTAGCTAAAGCCAGTGGGAACTACCTGGTGTGAATAAACTAAGCACCCCCTGAAAGGTTGAAACAGGGTCTGGACGGTGAGTACCTACTCTAGGGAATTCCAGCACTGGGTAGAGGACAAGCTGGGTTCATCTGGTCAACACATCTCTAATGTTTTCCTATCTTGAGCCAGCGCTGAGTAGATTTGGTATAAGAATGAAAGGAGATGAGTGCGTGTCCTTTGTAGGGACATGAATGAATCTGGAAACCATCATTCTCAGCAAACTGACACAAGAGCAGAAAACCAAACACTACATGTTCTGACTCATAGGTGGGTGTTGAACAATGAGAACACGTGGACACAGAGAGGGGAGCATCACACACTGGGGTCAGTTGGTGAGGGGCTAGGGAAGGTACAGCAAGGGGGAGGGAGGGCAGGGAGGGGCAACGGGGAGAAATACCAGATGTAGGTGACGGAGGGGTGGAGGCAGCAAACCACCTTGTCACGTATGTACCTATGCAACAATCCTGCATGATCTGCACATGTACCCCAGAACCTAAAGTATAATTTAAAAAAAAAAGAAAGAAAAAAATAAAAGAAAACATATTCCAGTGGGGAAACAGGTAGGGTAACAACACTTACTATAAAAATCAGCACACAGAGGGATCCTTAGGCCCAGCCTCAGGTGGAACAGGTGCCTACTGGAAGCAGCCCTCAGTTTACCTGGGGACAGGGTAGGAAAGGTTTCAAGGGACAGGAGGCATTTCAGAATTAAAATCAAACGCTGTGGCTCATGGGTTGAATAGGAGTTTGTCAGGTAGACATGGTGGGAAGGGAGTCCAGGCAGCAATGGCGGTGCGCATGGAAGTAACAAGCCCCACGACAGCTGCGGAAGCTTAATTGGAAGTTACGTGTCAGACGAGAGGAGGTAGCTGGACTAGGAACTGGAAACCTGGTTGCGAAGATCCTTGCATATCACGTGTGGGCATTTTGTAGGTGATGGGCAGCCATGAAATAAATCTCAGCAGGGGACTGCCAGGGTCACATTTGCTTGTTGGAAATACATTTGCAGGTGGAGAACAGACCGGTGAGAAATGGGGGTGGAGAAAGAAGTGGAATTGAGAGGTTAGACCACAGCCCAGGAAGGAATGCCTGAAGTGGAGATAAGGAAAAGACATGACAGCCTCGAGGGTGGCAGACTCAGATGGACCGTAGCATTGCTTACAGAGAGGGGAGTCGGGAGAAAATAAGTTTCCTGTTTCTTACTTTGCCATTTGGGTGGATGCTGACCTCATTCAAGGGAAATCAGAAGGAGCAGAGGGCAGAGAAGGTGGAAATGCAGACTTGGGGACATACAATGGCAAGGAACACATGGGTGGCAGAGGCAGTAAAGAGTTGGCTGTCTAGGTCTGGAGCATAGAGAGAGGTCGAACCTGAAGATCAAGTTGGGGAATGCAGTTCACACGAGTGTGCGTGTGGTGCCCTGGGGAGAGGAACCGGATGGAGCGTGGGGCGCAGTCACCACTTAGGTGAGCGGAGAGGCTCCCCTCAGACAGCTGGCAGCAGAGGGAAAGCATGAGACTTGAGAAGCGATAGAAGGGAATGCACTCAGGGGAACATTGCAGGTAGGAGAGAAGAAATAAAAAAACCGGGGGTCAAAGAAAGGCCGAAGTTGCCCGTTGTCTGTCCACTGCACTTTGGTGGCCCTGGCAAGAGCCGCTCTACGGAGAAATGAGAAGTGAGCATCAGAGTGCCAGGGCTGAGAAGTGGATCGGAGGTTAATAACATCTGGGGGACTGAGCGTGGAATACGTGCAAAACGCACAGTTTCTCACCCTAGCACAGGTGAAGCTGGACGCAAGGCAGCCGGGAGGACGAGGGAGAAGGTCTGACCTGCTCCTGTTTCGGGCGAGATTCCTATTGGGTTAGAAGTGCTTTGAGATCAGTCAGGCGGGAGGGGGTGAGATACACGCATTGGGGGAAGGAAATGCTATGAGGCTAAGGACTGAGCTTCATTCTGTCCCGTTTTGTCACCTGATGTGTCACCCTCCTCCCTGTGAGTGACCCAGGCCTCAGGGACTCTCTGTCTCAGTCTGAATCCCTCTCCCTGGCAGTCTCCATTGACATTGTGCTGCTGCTGCTGAATGTCAAATAACTGATGAGCCTTGCCATCGAGGAGTTTACAGGCATGGTGAGAGTATTTTGTTTTATTTATTTTATTTTTGGATGCTATCCTAAACGTTCCCACACCAAGCATAAGACGTTTTCCTGCTTTCTCCCCGGACTCCCTGCCTTGGAACATGATAATCAAGAAATATTGACCAGGCATGGTGGCTCATGCCTGTAGTCCCAGCACTTTGGGAAGCTGAGGCAGGCAGATCACCTGAGGTCAGGAGTTCGAGACCAGTCTAGCCAACCACCCTGTCTCTACTAAAAATACGAAAATTAGCCGGGCATGGTGGTGCATGCCTGTAGTCCCAGCTACTCAGGAGGCTGAGGCAGGAGAATCATTTAACCTGGGAGTCGGAGGTTGCAGTGAGCTGAGATTGTGCTACTGCACTCCGGCCTGGGCAACAGAGTGAGACTCCATCTCAAAAAAAAAAGAAAGAAAAGAAACTGGATGCATCTCATTAACCAACTGAGCAACGCTGTCACCATGGGAAGCTTGTCCTTGTGGGTTGTGCTGGAATGTATACCTCTTAAATACAAGACCCAGCTCCTCTTAGCCTTTGTGTCAAAAACAGTGTTTTAACACTTAGTATATGCTCAATTAATGCTACATCAAAAGCAATTTTCTACCATTTCTGTTATGTCAACATAGCTACCATTCATGTACACCCTGCAACCACATTGTGAAATAAATATTTTCATTCCCATTTCATAGAGGATTAAACTAAGGTTCAGAAAGATTAAGAAACTGTTTCAAAGTGCTATAGGCTGTCGATATATCACTTACACCGTTAGGTAAATCTCATTGAGATTCACATCCAGATTTTGATTCTATCAAGTAAATGGAAATTTTAAAAAGTGGTTTATTATTTTGTTTCCTTGAGGGAATTCCAGAAAGAAGGGAAATTTTATTTTCCAGATTCACACTGTGATGAGCACAACTTATTACAGAGCGTCAACCCCCACAGGGGGTGAAATATGGAGAACCAAGGATTCATGAGCATCTTTGGATGAGAATCTTGACTCCTTTCAGCAGAGAAAGGACTTTCTGAAAGGCTTATTTATTCCTTTGCTACATTCCATTCTTATCTTATTAATAGTTTATAAGTCTCAGCTAAATCTCTAGGTCATAATAAATCACATCCTTCACTATGAGAACTTGAGACGAAAACAAGCATTCAGTTATAACAATTTATAGCAAATGCTTAAAATTGGTATACCCACAATCTTTCAAAGTCCTGTCAAATACAGGAGTCAGTCAGATACAGTTTTAAAAGGCTTACCATAGAAAGCTCTAAATCTTTGCATAGTCAAGCATATCTTAATCCAGGAGAAAATTATTTCTGTAAACCTTTCCTAGAAGAATTTTACGTCCTGTATTACAATCTTATAATGTGGCAGAGGGAATGTGGGAAGAAGGGAGATAAACACCTATGTTTATCTCCAGCCTGCAGCAGTGAAATGAGATACTTCACAATGTATTCCTTGAAAACCACTGAGAATAAATATCAATACTACCATTATCTTTTTAAAAAATGCAGTAGTCTTTCCCACTTCTCAAATCATTTTTTTTTAAATCTTCCTTTAAATTTCCAGAGTGTCCTCATATCTAGTTTTCATTTTTTCCTTAACACCACAAGAATTAAATAAGGGTTGATATTATCATTGCCATTTATAGATAAAGAAACGGAAGGCAAAGAAGTTGGGTGATGTGCCTAAGATCACACAGCTATTTAGAGACGGAACTAAGGAAATGACACAGATCTCCAAGCATTTCTGTACATTTTTTTCTAAGTAAAAGATGTTTAATTCCTTCCCTACTAACCCTCAAGATATCGAGTGCTCTCTGTGGAATTCATGTGTGAATTGCTGTGGTTCAGAGAAATATGATATGCAGGAGAGACACCAGCCCAGCCCCATCTGTGTGCTCACTGCATGGGCGTGGGCAAGTTGGTGATTTTTCAGTATCCCGGTTTCCTTCTCTCTAAAATGATAGAGCTGGAAAGGAAATGGTAAATACCACCTGATGTCCTTGATTAAGCTCTGACTCTGAGGTTTTTTGGCTATACTATTATGTCAGTCAGCATTCTCTAGAGAAAAGGGACCAACAGGATGTGTGTGTGTGTAGACATGTAGACACACACAGACACACACAAACAGGTTATATGTGAGTGTGTGTGTGGGGGTGTATTGTGTGTGTGTCTACATGCACATATACAAAGACATTTATTGCAAGGAATTTGCTCACATGATTGTTGGGCTGGCAAGTCTGAAATCTGGAGGGCAGCTGGGCATGCGGGCAACCCAGGCAGGTCTTCTGTGTTACAGTCTTGAGACGGAATTCCTTCCTTCCTGGAAGTCCTCAGTTTTTGCTCTTAAGGCCTTCAGCAAGTCAGGGGAAGCCCACGTGTATTCTAGAGAGTAATCTTGTTCACTTAAATGTCAACTAATCACAAATCTCCATCGCTTCTATAAAATACCTTCACTAGAACACCTAGACTAGTGTTTGACCAAACAGCTGGGCATCATGCCATGGCCCAGCCAAGTTGACATATAAAATTAGCCATTACAAGAAAATGTCTCTTTGGACTATAATGTTTGCCTGTAAAGTGTAACTATCACACTTATTATATGTGTTTCTATGGACAAAATACATATTAGTTGAATAGTAAACTATGACCGAAGATATTTAGTATTAAATAACTTTCTTGAAAGTCAAATTGCAGAATTAAAATTTCTAATAATGTTAGTGTGTGTCTACCCATAATTATCTGCTGATTCTCATACTTTACGTTTGAAGGACTCTAAGCTCCTGCATATACAGAGATCCACAAGTTTTGGAGGTTTATCAGGTTAGCATATCATGAAAATGGAATCGAACTGTGATGGTTAATTTTATGTGTTTACTTGGCTAAGCCTTGGTGCCTTGATGTCTGCTTCCGAATATTATCCTGGGTGTTTCGTGACAGTGTTTTTGGAAGAGAGATTAAGTTTACATCAGTGAGCTTTGAGTAAAGCAGGTTACCCTCCATAATGTTGGATCATCCAATCAGTTGAAGGCCCGAAGAGAACAGAAGACTGACCTCCCCAGTTAACAGGGAATTCTCTAGCAGGTGGCCTTTGGATTGGAACTGCAACTCTTTCCCAAGACTCCAACCTGTTAGTCTTTCCCATCCAGTTTTGGACTAGCCCAACCTCCACAATCATGTGAACCAATATCTTAAAATAAATTTCTTCATCTCTCTAAATACATATATCCTATTGGTTCTGTTCTTTGAACAATGCTGATTCGTGCATAAACAAGGCTGAAAACTCAATCCTTACTAGGGTTGGGAAGGTAAGAAAAATGAATACAAGGTGTCCAAAGTGATAGTTGTGGGTTTGCAGCATTGGGCCACATTGATATTTAAAAATCAAACTCTCTTCGGCTAGCCAGCCTTCTTCAGTCTTCAGCCTAACAGAATGTGACATCTCTGAATTTCAACAGAGCATCATCAAGTTCTGTCTTAATATTGTTATACATAAGGTGGAGGAAAATGCTCTGGGAGGTAAGACAACATGGTGTGAATTAATGTCAACCTAGCGGGAAAGTCCTCGTGGGTTTTTAGGGACCTTTGTTCTTTATTGTGTTCTAGTGAACATTTGTATAGGTGGCTTCATGGAGAAATAAAATCTTCTTGGATAAACAAATCATTATCATCCCCATCATCATCAATGAGGATAAGTACTTAACATGGCCTGTTTTGTGCTTTATATGTGGTACCTTATTTAAATTTTATAGTACTGATAATTGTTAGAGTAGGTGTTATTGTTGTCATTGATTTATTTATTTTGAGATGGAACCTCCTTCTGTCATTCAGGCTGGAGTGCAGTGGCGTGATCTCAGCTCACTGCAGCCTCTGCATCTTGGGTTCAAGCAGTTCTCCTGCCTCAGCTGCCTGAGTAGCTGGGATTATAGGCATCTGCCACCATGCCTGGATAATTTTTGTATCTTTAGTAGAGATAGGGTTTTGCCATGTTGGCCAGGCTGGTCTCGAACTCCTGCGCTCAGCTGATCCACCCACCTCGGCCTCCCAAAGTGCTGGGATTACAGGTGTGAGCCACTGCACTGACCAGTGGTTACTTTATAATTAAAAATTTGAAACACAGAAGATGTGAACTTGGGAAAGGTCACACAAGTGGTAAATGGAAGAGCGGGGATTTGAACTCAGGAGTACAATTTCAGAGTCTACATTCTTAATCCATGTGCACTGTCAGATACAGCGACTGAATCAGAGGACCATATAAAGAAGGAGGACGTAGTGATTGTCTGGAATGAGAGATGTGGCCCTTCGTCCCATCCTGCCGGGATTCCTTTGTATTGTGGACCTATAAAGGAGGCCTGAGAAGCAGATGGATGCTCAGTACCGCCCCAGGCCCACTTCACACCTGCAAAAGAACAGGATGGAACAGACACTGACCGAGAGTCATGTGACCAAGCCAGGGGTAGACCCAAGACGACCTGGTGCATCATCAGGGAAGCAAGACTTAGATGTGGGCAGGTGGGGGCCCTGGTCCCGTCTGTGCTGCTCAGTCCCCGCCTGCAGGGATGCCCAGTGCAGAATCACCATTCAGAAGGGAGACAAGGCAGAAGGTGAGGGATGGACATGGGTGCTGTTTGAGGAAGGCCTGAAAGAACTGGTGGTGGTTGCTCCAGAAAAAAAGAAGGAAACTCAGGGGTGGTGATGGCAGAGAGATGAGCGTGATAACGGCATCTCCGCTCACAGAGCATAGAAAGCCCCGGTGACAGGTCTTCCTCTCAGCTGTGCAGCAAGTTCATGGCATGACCAAAGAGGTGGCCGCCATCTCAAATAGCTTCCCCAGGTGGGTGCCGGTCTCCCAGGACGTGTGTCCTCAAGATTCCAAGATGCTCATTCTGGCACATTTTTCAGCAGGACCCAAAAGATTGGGCTGTCTTCAGCTGCTTCAGAGGGTCAGTCTTTTGCAAGTCTTTCTTACTTTCAGCCTGTCATTGGGCAGCTTTCTTAAGCGGAACCCCTCATGGGAGCTTCTTTCTTCTGTCTTAGCCAATCCCAGCCTCAGCACACACTGCCACACTTTCAGAAAGATAAATACAAAAAGAAAAAAAAAAACAGTTTTCTGTATTTATCTTTCACTACTTCTAGAAGCAACTTCATTATGCAACACCACTGCTGTCTGGAAGGGCCATTGTCTGGAATCGGTTCGTTCTCACCAGCTCCTTAAACACTGACTATGGAAGCAAGGCTCTTAGGATTTTTAGAGTGTTAAAAAAAAAAAAATCCCCAAGCCCAGATATGTTCTTAGTTCTAAATTCTGATGAACAACAAGTTTTAAGAAAGAAGACTTTGGAAAACTGTGTTTGTAAATTTTTCTTTCTATTATTTCTACATGGGATCGATTACCTGAGGAGAGATGAGTTCCCACCACTGGTGTTATTCTACCAGAGACACAAGCAAAAAAATGAAAAGTTAAAGTCAAATAACCCAAGCATAAGAGGGAGAAAAGGAAATGGCGTGGATGCGGTGTTCAGGGTACTGAGATGTCAGAAGAATCCAGACAGAATGTGAGGAAGAAGGTGTGTGAAGAGTCTGAGGATGTTACCTGCTCTTGCTTTCTGAACCTCTCCCTCCTCACTACCCAGTCAACAGACTGTCTGCTGAATTTGTCTACAAACAGAAAACAATGCACCATGGTGCGCTTTGTACGGATGAGAGCGTGTCGGACTGGGGTAGGTGAAATGAGCCTTCTCCAGCCTCTCAGCCTCAGACCTTCAGAGTTTTTTAAAAAACCTAAGTTAGCCCACTTCCTAGCCACATAGGACTTGGAGCAGTATAGCCGATGGGACCTTTTATTCATACAAGATGCACATTCCTCAGATTACAGTAAGTGGGGGTGAGAAGGAGGCCAGAACACGAGAAAGGACTTGGTTTATTTCACGTCATGAGTTTAGGAAAGTACCAGCCAACCTTGAAAATTCCTGGCCTGGAATCCAGAAGGGTTATTCATCCTGCTCTCCACTCGCTCTGTTTTCTGATGTTTGGAAATAAAAAAAAAATCAGAACTATCTCATTAACGTTCTCATTCCTGTTTCATCTGAAGCAGTGTGTTCCTTTCCGATCAAGTTTACATGTCCTTTAGCGAATAATTGTGGAGAAGACCTATGACTCACTGTCATTAGGGTAGGCTAGCTGTCCTAGCAAAATCAGCCAGGCGTGGTGGCTCATGCCTGTAATCCCAGCACTTCGGGAGGCCGAGGTGGGTGGATCACCTGAGGTCAGGCATTTGAGACCAGCCTGGCCAACATGGTAAAACCCCCTCTCTACTAAAAATACAAAGATTAGCTAGACATTGTGGTGGGCGCCTGTAATCCCAGATGCTAAGGAGGCTGAGGCAGGAGACTCGAACCCAGGAGATGGAGGTTGCAGTGAGCTGAGATTGTACCACCGCACTCCAGCCTGGGCAACAGAATGAGACTCCATCTTAAAAACAAAAAAACAAAAGCAAGTAAATAGACCACAAAATAGACAATGGTTTGAACACAGTAATTGCTTATGTTTTTCTGTGTAAGAGGTTAGTGAGGCAGGGGCAGGGCCGGAGGGTGGTGCACTTGTAAGTGGGCTCTGTCATCTTCATCTTCACTGTGGTTTTCTTTTTCTTTCCCTTCTTTTTTTTTTTTTTTTTTTTTTTTTTTTTTTTTTTTTTTTTGAGACAGAGTATTACTCGGTTGCCAGGCACCAGGCTGGAGTGTAGTGGCACAATCTCGGCTCACTGCAACCTCCGCCTCCCAAGTTCAGACAATTCTCCTGCCTCAGCCTCCTGAGTAGCTGGGACTACAGATGCACGCCACCGTGCCCAGATAATGTTTGTATTTTTAGTAAAGACGGGGATTCACCATGTTGGTCAGGTTGGTCTTGATCTCTTGACCTCGTGATCCACCTGTCTCGGCCTCCCAAAGTGCTGGGATTACAGGCTTGAGCCACTGCGCCCGGCTCTTCACTGTGTTTTTCTAACGTTGTCCTGAAGGATTGCCTCATTCCCTCCACCCGAGCAGGTAGAGAACAGGAAGGACCCCCTGCAGGAGCTGTTTCGACTCCAGTATGCATCCCATTCTCTTGGGCCGAGTTCAATCCTGTGACCATGCCCAGCTGCAAGGCAGGGTGGGAATGCGGACTGACTAGGTGGGTGAACCAGAGAGGAGGAGGAGACCCCGCCTGAGACCCAGCTGTGCTTGCAGGTTGAGTCAAGAGCTGAGGGTTTTGCATATACTGGGTACATTGATTCCTGTTGAGTCTGCAGCCTGATTTCTTTTGAAACTCTAGAATCATCAGATGGAGACTGCATCGTTGGCACAGCCCTTTTTATCACTGCCCCGCTGCTGGGGATGGAGGACAGCAGGAACAGAGACTACAACAGAATCGGCTCTCTTGGCTCCACTCCCCGAAAGCCCATTGCTATTTTTCCCTGAACATCTGGTCTGTTTCTGGGGTGTGTAGAGAGAGGCCCTCTGTTCCATCAGGGCCTCTGCTCAGCACCTGCGAACATGGACATTAAAAAAAAAAAGAAACCCTCCAGAACTGCTTGGCAAGCACTTGGAACACAATCTGCTCGGTATGCACCTTCCCACACCCCCTGCTTGTAGTAATAATCTTTACCTGCTTGGCAGAGTGCGCCGTTGAGGGGATACATGACTTCACCTGCTGAGATGAGTTCAGAGATTCTCTAATGAGAGGCATTTGGTGGCAAAAATTAATTATGGCAGATTTCAAAGGCAGGCCAAGAACCTGTCCTCCTCTCCATTCCCATCCGATGCTGCTCGTCACTAAGGGAAAGGAATGACAATAACAATAAGCCGTGACTCTTTTTTTCTGTTGTATAAATAGCAAGGAAGGCTGGGGCTTCTGTCTTCAGCGCCACAGGATTTTCCTGCAGTGCCTTTTTACCTGGGCATAGTGTGCTCCTTACTGATGGGTCCTAAACGAGCCCCAGGTGTCCTGGAGCTCAACTGTCGGTTGAATCTTCCTTGCTCAGTAAGTTGTGGAATCCCCACTAGGGTTGTTCTATTTTGGGGGGACTCAAATTAGGAGTCCCCTAATTACATTCTGAGGAGAAGCATATGATTTCTTGAGATGCTGAAAGAGACGTTCCCTGCAGGTGTTTCAGGTGGAAAGCCAAATTGTGAACTTCTTCTTGTTCAGCTGCTCCATCACACTGCTTCCCCTTGCACTTTCATATTATGGAGATGGCTTTGCTCCTTAAACCTCATGAACGCACCTCTGCTGGCTTCCAGCTCTTTTGCAGCTTCCTGATTTGTCTCAGCCTCCATAGAACTGAAGAGAGTTAGGGCCTTGCTCCAGATTAGGCTTTGTCTCAAGGGAATGTGGCGGCTAGCTTCATCTTCTATCCAGACCACTCAAAGTTCTTTCATATCAGCAGTTGGCTGTTTTCCTTTCTTATCATTCATGTGCTCCCTGGAGTAGCACTTTGAATTTCCTTCAAGAACTTTTCCTCTGCACCCACAGCTTGGCTGTTTAGCACAAGAGGTCTAGCTCTCGTTCTACCTCGGCTTTCAACACGCCTTCCTCACTCAGTGTAATCATTCCTAATTTTTTATTTAAAGTAGCAGATGTTTCACTCCTCCTTTCACTTTAACACTTGGAAGCTATTGTTGGTTTACTAGCTGGCCTGAGTTCAATATCAGTGTTGGTTTTTGAAATAAATAAATAAATAAATAAATAAGCCATTTGGAGCCAAATCTAGCAGACAAGATGTATGATCAAACTAATCACTTAGATACCTGACATCATAAAGTAAGAGTTGATGAAGTTCAGGGGACCTGAGACGGCAGTGAGGTTTGTCCCTGGCTGACTCTTGCTTTCATGAAAGGCTCTGTGCAGCAGGTGATGCTGCTCTCTAACATTTTCCCCACAGGAGAACCTCTTTCAAAAGGGGAGGCAGCCCTCTCCAGGTGACTTCCTAGTGCACATAATTTTATAATTCAAAGGCCTCGTTTTAGTTTGGCAAAAACAAATTGGTCACATTCTTCATGGCCTCACCCCAGGTGAGCCAGGAAAAATGCTTGTAGGAAAAATCTGTAGGAATGTGCTCTTCACGTTCCTACAGAAGATTAGGGATGGCTGATGTGTAAGGCAAAGTGAAAGGTGGAAAGAGTGAGTGATACTGAACTTCATTTTTTCACAGAAAATAGAGTATTTCCTTCACTGAGCTCCCTGATCATCTGCTGGGGTCCAGCTCAGCTCAGCAGCCTGTATATGTGTGTGCGTGCACATATGTGTGTGCACATGCATGTGTGATATGCATGCATGTGTGTGCATATGTGTGTGCATGTGTGTGTGTAGTGTACATGTATGTGTGTGCATATGTGTGTATGTGGGCTTGCATGGGTGTGTGCACTCATGGGTGTGTGTGCACATGGGTATGTGTGTGTGTGCATGCACATGCACGAGTGTGCGTGTGCATGTGTGTATGTGATTTCTTCAGGTGCCTTGGTACTGTGCAGGGACACTGAGTTTATGGCTCCCCTGATGTGTCACTGGGTGATCTAGGATTTTATCACTGCCTGAGGACATGAGTACCTTCTCCTTCACAGTCCCCTCAGGGAAAAGCCAGTGTTTTACAGATGACTGTCCAAAGGGAGGACTGTTCTCCAGCCTTCCTAAAGGCCCATTTGTGGGGGAGGGTGGTGGCGCTTCTGACATTGGGCACGGCGGGCCTGTTAATGAGGTAGCTGGAGAGACATGCCCGGCTTTGAGTTTCCATACATGTGATTATTCCTAACACCTTCTTTCATAACTATTAGGCTTTGAAAATTGCTCTCAACCATTTCTAAGAAGTGTCAGAATAAAAAGAGATGATCCGGGAAGGTAAGAGGAGCCGATGCCCTGTCACTGCTAAGAACAATGGTGTTTGACATTTATTTAGGCCTCTCGTTGTGGTTCAGACATGAGCCCCCTAGCCAGGCTGAATCTGTGGCAGGAATCCACAAGCTGTGAGTTCAAACCTCATGCCAGCTGCCTGAGCTCTGTGAGGAGTTGGTACATGGTCCATATCCTTTTTCCCTCACTGTTTTTTGTTTTGTTTTGTTTTGTTTTGTTTTTTTGGTGTTTTTGTTTTTGTTTTTGTTTTTTTTTGTTTTTTTTTTTTTGACCTGGGTTGGTTTTCTGTGTAGGCAGAGTGGGAATAGGCACAAATAGTGTGATTCCAGGTTTATGGAGAACACACTGTCTTCAAACAGATTCCCTCGATGCTATCTGTGAGTCCATCTGTGACCTGCTACAGCAGAGATCCCCAGACTTTTTGGCACCAGGGACTGGTTTCATAAAAGACAATTTTTCCATGGGCTGCAGAGTGGGATGGGGTGGGATGGTTTCAGAATGATTCAAGCACATCGCATTTACTGTGCACTTTGTTCTTATTCTTTTTTCTTTTTTCTTTTTTTTTTGGAGACAGAGTCTCGCTCCGTTGCCAGGCCGGAGTGCAGTGGCATGATCTCAGCTCACTTCAACCTTTACCTCCCGGGTTCAAGTGATTCTTCTGCCTCAGCCTCCCAGTAGCTGGGACCACAGGTGTGCATCACCACGCCCAGCTAATTTTTATATTTTTAGTAGAGACGGGGTTTCACCATGTTGGTCAGAATGGTCTTGATCTCTTGACCTCATCATCTACCCGCCTCGGCCTCCCAAAGTGCCGGAATTACAGGCGTGAGCCACTGCACCCAGCCCTATTTCTTATTCTTATTACCTTGTAATATATAATGAAATAATCATACAACTCACCGTAGTATAGAATCAGTGGGAGCCCTGGGTTTGTTTTCCTGGAACTAGACAGACCCATCTGGGGGCGATGAGAGAGTTACAGGTCATCAGGCATTAGATTCTCACAAGGAGCATGCAACCTAGATCCTTCACATGTGCAGCTCACAGTAGGATTTGCGCCCCTATGAGGATCTAATGCCACAGCTGATCTGAGTGGAGGCAGAGCTCAGGCAGTCATCGAGTGATGGGGAGCAGCTCTAAGTACAGATGAAGCCACCGTCCGTGGCTTGGGGGTTGGGGACCCTTGTGCTAGAGCACACGCACAGCCATTGTGTGTCCCATCTTGTGGCTGATTTATTTACTGTAAGATCACAAAGCACACTGCATAGAAGAGCGGAGCTGGGAGGAAAGAAATGCTGGCGGCACCCCATTGCTGGGAAAGGCTGTCCTGACATGCCGGAGGCAGGATAAAGGCAGCAGGAATGCTTCTCCAGAAAACGTTATCATAAAAGAGCCTGAACGGATGACTAAGTCTCCGAAAGGAAAGTACTGGAAGAGACGTGAGGTGCCGGGAGGTAATAGTTTTGAAGACTAGCCCTGTGAAGCAGTGTTTCTTTTTAATCCAGTGACCTATTCTAAATCCTTATCCTATTTGACGTTGTCTGCAGAATCGGATGCTAATGACTACTTCTTCCTTTTTGAAGTTCGTTTCTTCCTTTGTTCTGTGACAATGGGCTTCCTTGCCTTCTGTGCAATGTTTTCGAATTCTCTTCTTTTGTGCTTCTCATCCTCTGCCTGAACTTTAAATATTGCTGTTTCTGGCTAGCTAACATCACATGGTCGCTGTGGGATATATGTTGTGTACTCCTGGTGTCACATGCCCCCACCGTCGTGCCATACGGTCGGTCCCAACCCTGTATGTAAGCTGGGTTTTTATTTTGGAACTTGCTAACAAATGTTTCTAGATGAAGCCCTACAGAGACCCCATGCTCAGGAAGTAAACCTGTCATCGTTTGCCCCTCCAAACGTGTGCACGTGTCTTTATAATAGAATGAGTTAGAGTCCTTTGGTATTAAAGGTATTAAAGACTCCTGAGCTAAGACAACAACCTCCTCAGCACTGTCATTGTTTAAGGAATATACCCTTTGGAAAAGCAGAGAATGAGAGTAAAAGGGAAGCTAGTGTGAGGTAGAAGAGAAGGTGAGGCAGGAGAAGATGAAAAGAAAGCACACCAAAGGTGCAAGGTTGGGAGGTGAGTGGCCGCACTCATCAGGAGCTTTGCCGCCCCTCGCTTTCCCAAGCACCTGCCACATGCAGGGCACTGTGGGGGCTTTCGTGCAGGAGATTCCTCCCTCATCTTGCTCCTTCGTAGTGAGAGCAAGGAGGTGTCAAAGCAAAAGGCCTGAGAAAACCCAGAGAAGGTGCCTAGGTTGCCTCACTGGTATTTAATGTCCTTTCGGGTGGCTGGAGAAAATGTCCCACTTCATGAGGCCACCATCTGACACAGGGCACCCAGCTACTCCTTCCTTTAAAGCAGGGGTCCCCATCCCCTGGGCTGTGAACCAGGATGGGTCTACAGCCTGTTAGGAACAGGACTGCACAGTAGGTGTGCAGCAGGTGAGTGAGCGTGACCGCCTGAGCCCCGCCTCCTGTCACACCAGGGGAGGCATTCGGTTCTAGCAGGAGCAGGGACCCTATTGTGAATTGTGCATTTGAGGGTTCTAGGTTGCACATTTCTTATGAGAATCTGATGCCTAAAGGTGTGAGATCGAATGGTTTCCATCCGAAGCCATCACCACCCAGCGTCCCATCCGTGGACAAGCTGTCTTCCGCAAAACCGATCTCTGGTGCCAAAAAGTTTGGGGACCACTGCTATAAAGCTGGTATGGTCCTTGAGGCCTGGCTGAGCCCTGAGACATGGCTGAGGCCTTGCAGCAGAGGTGACTGATAAGGACTTAATGCGAGGTCGTCTACTGCTTCCTGAACTTGTACTGACTTTCAGGTCTTCATTTATTTATTTATTTATTTATTTATTTTTGAGATGGAGCCTCACTCTGTCACCCACGCTGGAGTGCAGTGACATGACCTCGGCTCACTGCAACCTCCGCCTCCTGGGTTTAAACAATTCTCCTGCCTCAGCCTCCCAAGTAGCTGAGATTACAGGTGCCCACCACCACACCCGGCTAATTTTTATATTTTTAGTAGAGACGGGGTTTCACCATGTTGGGTAGGCTGGTCTCAAATTCCTGACTTCAGGTGAGCCACCACCTGCCTTGGCCTCCCAGAGCCCTGGTATTACCGGCGTGAGCCACTGCACCTGACCTGACTTTCAGATCTTTAAACTTTATCTGTTTGAGCGTTGTTGAAATGTAGTGAATTTTCCGGTAAACGTATGCCTCACTCATCTCTTGTTGGTGTCTCTGCAAACACCACAGGTTCTGGAGACAAGACCACCTTGTGTCTCCCAGCAGCTCCGGCCATCTACCTGGGCACAGCAGGGCTCCGTAAAGGCGTGTTCCTGGGGTGCCCATGTTTCCACCCTGGGATCCAGGAGGCCTGGCCCCAAACCCCAAGTCTGCACCAACTACCTGTGAGATGTAGGGGCATGACAGCCGCTCAGAGGTCTCAGCATCCTCAGTAGATTCCAGGAACAGTAGGCTGGCTGGGCCACCAGCGCCAACATCACGTGGCAATGTCTTCATCATGACAGGGCGTCGTGTCTGTGAGATGCCTGGCAAGAATCTGTAGCAGGTCATGCGGGAGCGGGTTTGGCTCTGATGCTCCACATTCTTCTCAGTGGTTTCTTTCTTTTTTATGGAAAGAGTTCAGACTTCGGTTAATCGTGACAAGCCTATGAATAATTTCTGCTCTATTAGTTTCCTCATGCAGTACAGTGCTTTATCTGTCAGCCAGAGTTTCCTTGCTGTGTAACGGTGGCTCTTATCCAGTGTATCTCATAATATTTATTTTCTGAAATAATGTAGGGCATATACTTGCTCATGCTTTTGTTAGTTCACATTTGAGAATGGGCTGCCGGTTTGCAGTCTTGATAACACTGTGGCGTCTCTGCATCTGCCTCTCAGCTGTGTCTACTATTTCAGTGTTGCTTGTTTGTCCAGCTTCCCCTTGTTAAGCATCCCGGTCCCTCCCTAGGCCATGCTGTGCACCGCTACTGAGCATGAAGCCGAGGCTCCTGAAGTTAGCTTCTCATAAGGAGCATGCAACCTGGATTCCTCGCACGTGTAATTCACAATAGGGTTCGTGCTTCTGTGAGAATCTAATGCCACCCCTGGTGCAACAGGAGGTGGGGCTCAGGCGGTCACGCACACTCACCTGCTGTGTTTCTACTGTGCTGCCCTGTTCCTATCAGGCTGCAGACCCATTCTGGTCCACTGCCCAGGGTATGGGGACCCCTGCTTTATAGGAAGGAGCACACCTCTGAGATCCTACACGGACAGAGGTGTAAATAGCTTAGTTCCATCAGTCTGTTGAAAATGACACCATTCTCCCATGCACCATTTCTATAATCTTTTTGTTACTCTGAGTGGTAACAGAACCTGTAGCTGCTCTGTTGACCTGGAAACGGGCTTGTTTCGTACAAAAGAATTTCATTTTTCCATGACACAAACTTGACGATAATTAAGTTCCCGATGGAAGAAGTCATACTAGAAAGACTGTGACGTTTTTGGACCCTTGAGGCTGGCTGGAACTCTAAAGGTAGATGTGGAGAGACTTTGCAAAAGGAATCGCCCCGATGTAGTGACAGATGGGATGTGGAAGGGGAAGGAGAGGGTGGAATCGAAGACGAATCATGAAAGAGTTCTCTCTGGTGGTGTTGAAAAGCCTCTCAGTTGGTGGAGAATCGTTCCTGTTGTAAGCTAATTGATTAGATTGAAAAACACACGTATACGGGGCTCTGACCTGAACCATAGCTGACTAAATTGCCAGTTGCTTTGTGTGTTTGTGTGTGTGTTCATGTGTGTGTAAACGGGCCTGGTGTTTGTGATGCAGTCCCTTCTTCTATAAGATTTTTGAGAGAAGACATGCATCCTCACCCTCCCAGGGGCGGCAGCAGCTCTCAGTGGTGAGAGACAGAAGGCAATCTTCCTTCCTCTCCTCTTCTCTCTGCTCTCTCCCTAGCCCTTTACCTCCCACTGTGGCCCCTTCTCCAGTGCATCTTCCTCACCTCCTGCCCAAGAGAAGGAAGTAATTAAACAGGCTGTTCTGTGTTGTCTTTTTAAGGATGTGAGACTTGTTTAAAAAAAAAAAAGTACAAGTGTGGAACAGAGGGAAAAGTCTCATTTACGTTAAAATAAGAACTCCACACTTTGGGAGGCCGAGGCGGGTGGATCACGAGGTCAAGAGATCAAGACCATCCTGGTCAACATGGTGAAACCCCGTCTCTACTAAAAATACAAAAATTAGCTGGGCATGGTGGTGCACGCCTGTAGTCCCAGCTACTCGGGAGGCTGAGGCAGGAGAATTGCTTGAACCCAGGAGACGGAGGTTGCGGTGAGCCGAGATCGCACCATTGCACTCCAGCCTGGATAACAAGAGTGAAACTCTGTCTCAAAAAAAAATAAATAAATAAAAAATAAAAAATAAAAAAATAAGAACTCCATTGGCTAGGCACGGTGGCTGATGCCTGAAATCCAGCACTTTGGGAGACCGAGACAGGCAGAACACTTGAGCCCAGGAATTCAAATCCAGTCCGAGCAACATGGAAAAGCCCCATCGCTACCAAAAATAGGAAACATAACTGAGCTTAGTGTCCTGTGCCTGTAGTCCCAGCTACTTGGGAGGCTGTGGTGGGAAGATCACTGAGCTCATGGAGGTGGAGGCTGCAGTGAGCCCTGAGTGTGCCACAGCACTTCAGCCGGAGTGACAGAGCAAAACTCTGTCTCAAAAACAACAAACTCAGAAGGTGAAAAGAAATCTCTAGGTCAGAAGCAGATGCTAACGAGATCCAGTATTCACAGGTGAGGGGAAATGTTAGCGTGTGATCAGGATCCATTCTGCATGCGTGGTACTGCCCGTCCTGTGCCGGGGCTGCTGGTGGCTTTGGGTTTGTATTTAGATTTGCAGTTGGGTTTGTATTCCAGGTCCAGAGCATTTTCCCATCCCTGATAAGCTCAGCATGTTATGTGACTTAGCACTCAGTTTCTCTGAAGGAGATGGCCTTGCAGTTTGAACCCCAGGAGCTCCTAGGAGCCACTGTGGAAAAGAGGCCGGAGCCTGAATAAGGAGCTTCTAACTTCAGCTTGACTGGCCAGCAGCTTGCAGTGCAGGAGTTACCTCAACTCAGTAGAAGTACCCAGCCTTCCTTGTAGTGACTGGGGAGGGGACAGCTGATTCCTTGTCACATCGTTGCTGTGACTAGTCCATTAGCTGACCTCTGGAGTATTCTCCTGGCTCATTGAACACAGGGCTGTTATTCAGGTGTTACAAAGCTCGTGTTCAGCCTAATGTCAGTGTTTCTCTCTGATTTCCTGTTGCAAGCGTGAGAGCTGCCTGTGACACAATGTTGGTGATGCTTCATGGAATTTGTCCTGTGTGCATGTACAAGAGTTTCAGTTATCTTTCACAAACTATTAATGAGCTCATGTCTAGTGTTGCTAGAGTTTAGGAAAAGGAATCAGGTGAGGAATTATTAATTTGAAGATAGAGGACACTGAGAAAAACAGCTGAGTTAGTGAGACCTTTCTGTAAAGGATATGATTTCATTCTTTTTTGTGGCTGTATGGTATTCCATTGTGTGTATGTACCACATTTTCTTTACCCAGTTCACTGTTTGTGATTCCATGTTTTTGCTGTTGTGAATAGTGCTGCAAGGAATGGAAGGATACACATATCCTTTGGTAGAATTATTTATTTTCCTTTTGATATATACTCAGTAGTGGGGTTGTGGGGTCAAATGTTATTTCAACAGTTAGTTCTTTGAGAAATCTCCAGCCTGCTCTTCACAGTGGCTGGGATGAACATACATTCCCACTGAGAGTGTATGAGCTTTGCTCTGTAGTCTCAACAGCATTTGTTTTTATTTGACTTTTAAACAAAAACCATCCTGCTGGTATGAGATGATATCTCATTGCATGTGAAATGGTATCTCATTGTGGTTTTGATTTGCATTTCTCTGATGATGAGTGATGGTCAGCATTTTTTCATATGTTTGTTGACTGCTTGTATGTCTTCTTTTGAGATGTGTCTGTTTATAGTCTTTGCCCACTTTTTAATGTGGTTATTTGGTTTTTGCTAGTTTATTTGTTTAAGTTCCTTATAGATTCTGGATATTAGACCTTTTGTGAAAAATTTACATTTTTAAAGCTTACAGTTTTTTTGGCTTTTAGTATATTCTCAGAGTTGTGCAACCTATATCATGACCTAAACTTAGGATACTTTTATCACCTCAAAAGAGAAACTTCAAACCTATTAGCTGTTACTCACCATCTACTCTGTCCCCTAGCCCCTGGAAACCACTATTCTTCTTTTAGTTTCTATGAGTTTTCCTATTCTGGACATTTCATATAAATGGAATCATATACTGTGTCATCTTTTGTGGCTGGCTTCTTTCACACAGCATGATGTTTTCAAGGTCCATTCATGGAGTAGCGTGTCAGTACTCCATTGCTTTTTATGACTGAGCCATCCCATTGGGTGTATATATCACATTTTGTTTATTGATCAATGGTGAACACTGGGGTTCTTTCCATTTTTTGGCTATTATGAGTAGTGCTGCGATGAATATTTGCGTACATGCTTCTGTGTAGACATGCCTTTGTTTCTCTTGGGTAGATACCTAGGATTGGAATTCCTGGGTCATGTGGTAACTCCATGTTTAACCTGATGAACTGGAGGGACAGGGATGGTGCCTTGCCATGTTAGAATGACACAAATCTCTCCCCGTAATGAGTATAGATCCCAAAGAGTGTAGCTCCTGTCCTGGCTAAGATTCAGCCATTTTTTCTTGAATAAATATTCTTCAGATTTTTGTAAGCCTTTGGTTATTTTCCAGAGTTCTGAGGAGGTTGGTTTTGACAATTTTGTTCCAGCTGCTTTAACAGAAGAGGAGTTTTTTGGAGATCCTTCCTCAGCTGATCCCACTGACATCAAAGTGCATTTTTACTTAGTTCAATAAGTGATATTGTGATAAAGTTCTCATTCTATTGCTTATTTTAAAAATTACTTGACTTGCTTTTAAGCTTTGATAGTGTTACTTGAACTTTGCTTCTAACAGATGCATCATGTTTCAGAGATCAACTCATTAAATTACATCATATTCCTCAAAACTTTGACAGAAAGACACCTAATTCAGGATACCTTGGTGACTATGCTTTCCCTTGCGATTGTTTTCCTTCATTGCACAGTAGTTCATATTCTACTTCTCTTCCTCTCTTTTTAAAATTTTTCTTTATTTTGGGGTCATCTTTATTGAGGTATAGTATACATTCATCAATATCTTCTAATTTAAAAGTACATTTTAATGAGCTTTGAAAAATGTGCAGTCATGTAAGCACAGTTATGATGCAAAACAATTTCATCATTAAAAACAGTTCCCCTCAATCGTTTCATAGTCAGCCCCATCCTTCACACCCCAGCCCTTGGAAATCAGGGCTCTGCTCTCTAACACTATGGTTAAGTCCTTCCTAGAATTTCATAATAACAGAATCATGGAGTACATTATCAGTTGGGTCTGGCCACCTTCTCAGTATAGGACCTTCAAGATTCACCAATGCTGTTGCATGCTAATCAGTAGTTCAATTCTTTGTTATTATTATGTAGAATTCCATCATGTGGACTCAGTTTATTGATCCATTCAACAGTTGATGGGCATTCGGGTTGTTTCCTGTTCTTGGCTGATTTGAATAAAGCTGTGAACACTCATATTTAAGTAATTCTGTGAAAATTTTTATTATTTTAGTAAAATATTTAGTAGAATTACTGGTCATATGAAAAGTTTATGTTTAATATTAATAGAAACTGGCAGATTGTGACATATTTGTGTATTTATTTGCCACCTGTAACTTCACTGACAACAGGATCATGCAACTCTTGACCAATTTATTATTGGATGTTGCCTTCATATTATTGAATTTTAACACCTCTAAATATATACTGTCAAATAAATATTTTGCAAATAGTTTATTCCGGAATGTGGCTTGCTCTTATTTCTTTAACCACCTTCTTTTGAAGAGCAGAGTCTTTTAGTTTTCACCAAGTCTAATTAATCAAGATTTTTCTTTTATGATTTTGACTGTCACCCTCTATTTAAGAAAGTTTTATCTCAGCCAGGGTCATTACGCTTTATTTAGTTTGTTTCTAGAAATTTTATAGTTTTAATTTGCACATTTACATCTATAATATAGTTTATGGTAAATTTTGTAGATGGTACAAAGTAAAGGTCAGGGATCCTGTGTGCTGGTATGTGGATATTGTTTGTTCAGTATGATATGTTGAAATGATGACTATCTTCACAGAGTTACTTTTGCTTGCACTTTTGCTGAAAATGAATTTGCTATTGATGGATGGGTCTGTTTCTGGACTGTATTCTGTTCCATTGATCTATCTGACTACCTTTGCAACATTATTACGCTGTCTTGATTACTACAATTTTAAAAGACTTAAAATCAGGTAGTTTAATTCCTCCGATTTTCTTCCTCTTTAAAATTGTTTTGACTATTCTAAATTATTCATATTTCAATATAAATTTTAGAATAAGCTTGCCAATTTCTATAGAAAATCCACCTGAAATATTAAGATCACATTAACTCCATACATCAATTATGAGAGAATTGGCATGTTAGTAATGTTAAGTGTATTTATATGTAGATCTCTTTCTTTAGGTATTTTAAAGTTTTACCAATATTACATATTTTTAAAGTTTATCACTTAGACTATATTTTTGATACTATTCAAAATGTGTTGTGAATTTTTAACTTTCTATTTCCAATTGTTAGTATACAGAAATATTATTTATTTTTGTAAGTTAACTTTTTATCCTACGAACTTGCTAAACTATTTCATTGCGTCTGTAGATTTTCCATACATTTCTTAGGATGTTCTATGTAGCTGTTCATTTTACCTGTAAATCAAGTCACTTGCTAATTTCTGATTTCTATCACTTTTATTTCCTTTTCCTACCTTATTACACTGGCTAGGACTGCCAGTACAATGATGACTAGGAGTGCGAGAGATAAAATCTCTGCTTGGTTCTTGATCTGAGGGGAAAAGTTTTCAGTATTCCACCATTAAGTGTAATGTTACTTGTCGGTTTCTCATACATATCTTTTGGCAGATTATGAGAGTTCCTGGGTTATGGAAAATGCCATACATTTCCTCTTAACACTTCTTTGAGTGCATTCTACAGATTTTGATATGTGATGATTCCATTTTTGCTCATTTCACACTCACATTTTTACACAGCTAAGTATTCAGCTGAAGGTCCCATAGGACTCTGCGGCAGACCTGCAGAGCTCAGGTCTTCTGTGAAGCACCCTCTCTCCAACACCCTGCTCCATAACTTCTAACTTTACAGAACTCCCAGAACACTGGGCTTTGTGTCCTCAGTTCAATAGGCCACCAGGTCTTATCTCAGTCTCTTTTCCTAGGCTGTGGTCTGGCAGCTTTCTCTAGGCAGTGAGCTGGGGCCCTGGTAAGCTCAGCTGTTTGTTTCCTCTCCTGCAGATGACTCTCTTGTTACTGCCTATTGTCCAGAGTCTAACATACATCCTTTGTGTATTTTTTCAATGTTCTCATTATAGGAAGGAGGGTAAATCTAGTCCCTGTTATTCCTTTTTGTCCAGAAGCGGCAGTCTATAAGTTTACTATCACACTGATCTTGCATCTATGATTTCATGAAGGAAGTGTACATGAGAGAAACTCCCAGAGGTAGATGTGCTCTAGAAGGTGTGAAGGTCAGAAATGGCAAGCCCTGGGTGGAGCAAGCCCTGGGGAGAGTGTGAGGCTGGGACCACCATTCTGGGGTTCATGGTTCTCCGTCACACATTAGGTTGTCCTGGTGGGGGGGCGGTCTAGAAAAACACTGGTGCTGTTTTGCCTCACACACACTAAGTCAGAATACCAGGCACCAGTGTTCTATAAAAGATACGCCACGGAAACTGATGTGAACCTGCTTGTATGAAGCATGGTGCCAGCTCCTCTCAGCTGATTCTGATGTGTCTCATGTGAGGTCGCTGAGAAGGCTCTGAGATGCCTATCAAGATTGAAGTATTTGCAAACTGAAGCAATTTAGGCAGCATGCTCTAGTACTCCTGTTATCTTCAGACAGGTTGAAATTCTTCTAAGGATCTCATTGGCAGGAGGGTTTGACCTCATTTGGTGGTATAGTGGCAGTTGGGAAGTGCCCTTGGATATATGTTGACTGTGTTCAGAATTGTCAAAATTCAGGACAGTCACACCGGGCTCTAGTACTGGAAACTGCCAATCAAGCACATGGTAGCAACTTTATAAATTGCAACTTTTTTTTTGGTATGAATTTGATCAGGTAATTTGTCATCTCTAAGCCTCAGTATTGTATTAGGGTTGCCATGTGTAAAATAGTCTATTTCTGTTATCTTCCAAGATTTTGTGAAGCTCAAGAAAATGGTCCACGTGAAGGCGTTTAAGAATGTATTAAAAGAGAGGGAAGACTACAAATCTATTTAGTATGTTTTATGTCTTCAAATAAAATAATGTAATATAGTCTAAAAGTGAGTTAGATATAATGGTGTCTTTATAAATTAGGTCTTGTGCAAATATGCACTGTTTTGGTTTGAATTAGCTTATAGAGGAAAGTAGGCTTACTTTAATAAATAATTGAAAACTTATTAGTACAAGTCTCAAAATTTGTTTAGTGAAAAGTGTGGAAAGAACAAAATGTACAATAAAATGGATATGTTTTTCTGCTTTATAGTTATGGGCATTTTACATAAGCATTCATTCTTTATATAAGTCTCACTCTACTTGGCTTTTTTCCTCACTTAAATAAACACTGACATTAGCCACATGCAGAATTAAGCACTGTGGCGGAATTTTGTGGTGTGGCGTGAGACACTCAGAGCTGATGGAAGTCTAGAAAGAGTAAGCAGTTGCTCCGACCTGAATCAAGGAATTCTCTTCCAACATTCAGTAAAATGCAGCCGAGTAGGCATAATCCAAAATGGACTATGTGGAGCTTCCGCGGGCAAGATTGGGACGTCCACGTAGTTCAGGAAAGAGTACCTTTAATATTTTGCACTATACATTTTTAATTTGGAAGCTGTAACTCTTGCCTTAATCTATGCACATTTGGTTTTAGAAGGCAGGAGTTCTTGGAGAAAGGCTGGTGTAGCTTCGTTTTGATAGTCTTATAAGTTTTACCCAATTAAGCCTTCGCTGTCCTGGTTAGTCCTGCACACAACCCTCAGGTGAGCCTGTCACATATAAGGCACCCAGAACGTGGACTCACCTATGTGGGTCCAATAATCTGGAAAGGATTGGGCACATTGGAGCCTGACCTGTCTTAAAAAAAAGCCTTTCTTGGCCAGGCGCAATGGCTCACAACTAATCCCAACACTTTAGGAGACTGAGGCAGGTGGATCACGAGGTCAGGAGTTTGAGGCCAGCCTGGCCAATATGGTGAAACCCCCTGTCTACTAAAAATATAATAAATTACTGGGGTGTGGTGGTGCACGCCTGTAGTCTCAGCTACTCGGGAGGCTAAGGTAGGAGAATTGGGAGGTGGAGATTGCAATGAGCCAAGATCCAGCCACTGTACTCCAGTCTGGGTGACAGAATGAGACTTCGTCTCAAAAAAAAAAAAAAAAAAAGAAAAAAAAAAGCTTTGTTTATGCAAATCCATGGAACTTTTCTGTCCAAGGCAAAGCACTAAGCCCTCTCTGGGCTTCTGAAAGGCAATGCAGGAGTGCCTCCCTGACAGGGTGTCTCGGGGAAGCCGCCTGCACCTTATATAATAACTTTCTCATAGACAGTGGGCGAATTCAGTGGTGTGGCGGATGCCCAGCAAGTGGCCTTCATCTGGCACTGCAGTGATAACTCTCTCGTTTCCCATGTGGAATTGTGACCACGGAGCTTTGCATTTTCAGAGATTAAGTTCCTCGAGAACAAAATACTTTAAATGTACTTATTTATTTGTCTGTGACCCCAAAGGAGAAGGATTTGGGTTAGATGGCCTCTTTCAGCTTTCACAGCCTACAATTCCTTTCCTGATTTGGAATCATACATGTATGGGAATGTGTCAATGTGCAGGAGAAAGGGGGGAACAGAAAAAGTGAAGAACAAACACAGGATATTTCACTTTACTTAGACAAGAAAATCATCCACAGTCCGTCTTTCCTGTGGACTCTCTCCTGATGTCTCCAAGGCTCACTGACTCCAGTGCCCTGCCCTGCAGGTCACTTGCAAAGTGCTTGAACATTCTGTCCTTTGTTTCCCATCCTGTCTCATTTCAGGGTCCGTTGGTTGACACTTGAAGTCAAGCGCTCTGTCATCAGAGAGATGCTGGTGTCGGGCGGTCAGCTTGGTGTCGGGCGGTTACCTTGCTGCACAATCTCTGCACCCAGTTCAGCCAGAGAGAGCAGCCCTGAGTGCAGCAAACCAGAGCCGAGCCCACAGCAGGACCCAACTTACTTGTCACTCCGGAGTACTTTTCTGGCTGGAAGTGAAGCTAATCCTTCCTAATGAGCTGGCTTCTTCAACCATGTCCAAGCGAGGCCTCATATTTGGCTAAGGCTTCGAATCCTGTTTCAGGGAATCCAACTCAATTAATCCAGTGTTCCTCTTTATTTAGCAAATTCTTAATACCTACTACGTGTCAGCCAGACTAGTAGGCACTGGAGTACCCATGAGACACAAATCTAGGTACACAGTGGCAATCTTAAATTTGCCAGAATGGGGGAATTCGGGTATATATTCATATAAAGAAAATGTAGTGGAAGAAATATCAAATGCAAAAAAAGCAAGAATCCTTAGTTTAAAAAAATATATTTCACTTATGAAAGGAGTCTTCTGTGAAACCACCCCTAGGTAGAAGCCTTGGGGATAGATCGTTCGAAAGAGGACCCCCAGCACACACAAAACCCCACAAAATGTCTGGGAACTTGAGCCTACAGAAAACTTTCTAGACTCCCTATTAGAGAAATTTTACCAAAATGGTTTTCTTTCAGGAAAGTGGGGATTATTTTACCCAGAGGCCTTGCAAGTTTCAGAGCAAGTCTCCTCGTTAAGGGCCTGCAGGGAATTAAGACAGCTTGAACCAAGAGAGAAAACTATAGTATATATTTTTTTAAAATACTGCAATGAGAGTTCTATTTTTTTTTTACTTGGTTAAGTAAGTCATATCTAAAATTTCCCTGTAAGACCTTGGTCAAAATAAGACTTTTATTACTTTGGCTTAATGTCAAAATGGTAAAACACGAACTAAAAGTCACGATAATAATTTTCTTTACATATTAATTGCGAACCCTGCAAGAATAACAAAAACATGATAAAAGCAACATGGCATAGACATTGAATAGAGACTTTGAAGTCAAAAAGCTTGAAATCAAATTATGGCTCTGGCTATCACTCAATGTTCAGTCAGAGGCAGCTTACACAACCTCTCTTAGCCTCAGTCTTTCCATATGGAAGATGGGGACGGTAATATCTACTTCACATGGCTCTTATTATTATAATTAAATGACTGGAAAGTTGAAAAGCTCTTTGACAAGCACCCAACATGTAGAAAATGCTCAGTAAATTTCAGTTACTATCACCCTTGTTGCTACTGTTATTCGTGTTATTACCTGAAGTGTGTGAGGTGTTAGACTGTGCTTGGACGTGAACTGGGAAGGGTGAACCGGAGAGTGTACTGCAAACCTGTAATGAAAGAAATCTGTAGGGAAAGAAAAAGAAGCCAAAATCCCCAGAGATACAGGGGAGAGTGTAGAATATGAGGGAACCAGAGCACTCACAGTGGTCTCTAGTCCTAAACACTAAGGTGTCTGAGACAGCTTTACACATCTTCTTGGGCACATTTCTCTAACAGACATCAGTGTGGAAATCTGATCGGCTAACAACAGAAACATCAAGAACCAATTGCATTCCACTCCATCAAGAGCCAACACTGATTTAAAATAAGGGTTCCTGTGGTGTTTCAGTCTTATTATCCCTCTAGGGATCCAGAAGTCATCATGAAGATATTTCACTAAAACTGCCGTCATACGTTTAAACATTGATAATGGAAAAATATATTTTGCTAAAAACAGTAAGAACTGCAACTTCCATTGAAACATACTGAGAAATAGTTTTATAGTGGAAGTAAAAGATCTGATGTTTCATCAGCTTGGGAGGGCAAGAAATGATTTTCATGAGGAAGGAGAAAAAAATGAACATTTTAAAAAGCTCAGCTGTCTGGAAATCACAATGAAGCATTAAGGAACATCTGACATAAAAAGAGAGAGCATAATTCACCAAGAAGATGCCCGTGGGGACTTGGTTGCTGAACTTGATTTCTAAGTCAGGGGAGACATAATCCAAAGCATCCTAAAGAGATGGAAGGGATGTCGGGGCTGCCCCACTGAGTCCTTCCCTCACACCTCATGCTCCACCAGGAGAGCTCCGTCTTGCCGTGCGGCTCCCTGGCCTGGGACCTCAGGGTTTGGTTGATCCTCTGTCCTGCTCAGTGGGGGACAGCACCCTCTGCTCTGCTGCACTCAGTATCCTTGCTTTTCATTCTGCACACTTCCTCTAAGCTGCAGGGGATTCTGGATCTTTTTCGTGCCACCAAAGAGCCTTAAATACACAAATCTTCATGTTTTCTTTCTTTTCTTCTCTCTAGGAGTCCCTGGACTCCTCATGGCCCAAAACTTAACATGGTAGGTAGCATTCGCATTAAACAGGCACCAGTAGGCAATAGAGGTGTGTGTGTGTGTGTGTGTGTGTGCGCCCGCGCATGTGTGTTGACCTTTGCTTTGGTCAGCTCTCATTACAAAACTGGACCATGACTATATCTGTGTGCAAGAGATGCTGCTGGAAGAATAGTCCCAGGCTGGAAGCTGCTACCCAGCAGTAAACTCAGACCAGGAAAGAGGAGGTGCACAGTTGTGGCTGACAGTAGCGGCCTTTGCAACAGTCAGTGCTGGGCTTCAGTGGTCTTTATTTTCCTTCCATTATATCACATTTATTATAACAGCTTTATGTGCCTCTGTCTCTAGGTACCAGCTCCTTGTGAGAAGTGCCCCAGCTGTTCTTATCTTTGTTTCTCCAGGCCCCAGATTCATTCTTTTTTTTTGGTCTGACTGTATCTTTATTATTTTTTAAAATTATACCTTAAGTTCTGGGATACATGTGCAGAACATGCAAGTTTGTTACATAGGTATACATGCGCTATGGTGGTTTGCTTGTACCCGTCAACCCATCATCTACATTAGGTATTTCTCTTAACGCTATCCCACCCCTTTCCCCCAACCTCCCAACAGGCCTCAGTGTGTGATATTCCCCTCCCTGTGCCCATATGTTCTCATTGTTCAACTCCCACTTATGGGTGTGAATATGCAGTGTTTGGTTTTCTGTTCCTCTGTTAGTTTGCTGAGAATGATGGTTTCCAACTTCATCCAAGTCTCTGCAAAGGACATAAACTCATCCTTTTTTATGGATGCATAGTATTTCATGGTGTATACATGCCATGTTTTCTTTATCCAGTCTATCGTTGATGGGCATTTGGGTTGGTTCAAAGTTTTTGCTATTGTGAATAGTGCTGCAATAAATATACATGTGCATGAGTCTTTATAGTAGAATGATTTATAATCCTTTGGGTATACATCCAGTAATGGGATTGCTGGGTCAAATGTATTTCTAGGTCTAGATCCTTGAGGAATCACCACACTGTCTTTCAGAATGGTTGAAATAATTTACACTCCCACCAACAGTATAAAATGTTCCTATTTCTCCACGTCCTCTCCAGCTTCTGTTGTTTCCTGACTTTTTAATGACTTTCTTTTCTAACTGGTGTGAGATGGTATCGCACTGTGGTTTTGATTTGCATTTCTCTAATGACCGGTGATGATGAGCTTTTTTTCAAATGTTTGTTGGCTGCATAAACGTCTTCTTTTGAGAAGTGTCTGTTCATATCCTGTGCCCACATTTTGGTGCGGTTGTTTTTTTCTTGTAAATTTGTTTACGTTCTTTACAGATTCTGGATATTAGCCCTTTGTCAGATGGATAGATTTCAAAAATTTTCTCCCATTCTGTAGGTTGTCTGTTCAGGCTGATGATAGTTTCTTTTTCTGTTCAGAAGCTCTTTAATTTAATTATATCCCATTTGTCAATATTTGCTTTTGTTGTCATTACTTTTGGTGTTTTAGTCATGAAGTCTCTTTGCCCATGCCTGTCCTGAATAGTATTGCCTATGTTTTCTTCTAGGGTTTTTATGGTTTTAGGTCTTACATTTAATTTTTAATCCATCTTGAGTTAATTTTTGTAGAAGGCATAAGGAAGGGATGCAGTTTCAGTTTTCTGCATATGGCTAGCCAGTTTTCCCAACACCATTTATTAAATAGGGAGTGCTTTCCCCATTGCTTGTTTTTGCCAGGTTTGTCAAAGATCAGATGATTGTAGATGTGTGGAGTTATTTCTGAGACCTCTGTCTGTTCCATTGGTCTATATATCTGTTTTGGTACCAATACCATGCTGTTTTGGTTACTGTAGCCTTATAGTATAGTTTGAAATCAAGTAGCATGATGCCTCCAGCTTTCTTCTTTTTGTTTAGGTTTATCTTGGCTATATGGGCTCTTTTTTGGTTGCATATGAAATTTAAAGTAGTTTTTTCTAATTCTTTGAAGAAAGTCATTGGTAGTTTGATGGAAATAGCATTAAATCTATAAATTACTTTGGACAGTATGGCCATTTTCATGATACTGATTTTTCATACTGATGAGCATGAAATGTTTTCCCATTTGTTTGTGTCCTCTCTTATTTCCTTGATCAGTGATTTGTAGCTATCCTTGAAGAGGTCCTTCACATCCCTTGTACATTGTATTCCTAGTTATTTTATTCTCTTGGTAGCAGTTGTGAATGGGAGTTCACTTATGATTTGACTCTCTGCCTATTATTGGTGTATAGGAATGCTTGTGATTTTTGCACATTGATTTTGTATCCTGAGACTTTGCTGAATTTGCTTATCAGCTTAAGGAGTTTTTTTTGGCTGAGATGATGGGGTTTTCTAAATATACAGTCATGTCGTCTGCAAACAGAGGGGTAATTTGACTTCCTCTCTTCCTGTTTGAATACTCTTTATTTCTTTCTTTTGCTTGATTTCCCTGGTCAGAACTTCCAATACTATGCTGAATGGGAGTGAAGAGAGAGGGCATCCTTGTCTTGTGCTGGTTTTCAAAGGGAATGCTTCCAGCTGTTTCCCATTCAGTATGACATTGACTGTGGGTTTGTCATAAATAGCCCTTATTATTTTGAGATACAGTCCATGAATACCTAGTTTCTTGAGTGTTTTTAGCATGAAGGGGTGTTGAATTTTATTGAAGGCCTTTTCTTCATCTATTGAGATAATCAGGCAGTTTTTGTCATTTGTTCTGTTTATGTGATGGATTACATTTATTGATTTGCATAAGTTGAACCAGTGTTGCATCCCAGGGTTACAGCCAGCTTGATAGTGGTGGATAAGCTTTCTCATGTGTGTTGGATTCGATTTGCCAGTATTTTATTAAGGATTTCCACCTCAATGTTCATCAGAGATATTGGCCTGAAATTTTCTTTTTTTATGTTGTCTCTGCCACATTTTAGTACCAGGATGATGCTGGCCTTATAAGATGAGTTAGGGAGGAGTCCCTCTTTTTCTATTTTTTGTAATAGTTTTATAAGGAATGGTACCAGCTCCTCTTTGTACCTCTGGTAGATTTCGGCTATGAATCCCTTTAGTCCTGGGCTTTTTTGATTGATAGCCTATTAATTACTGCCCCAATTTCAGAACTTGATACTGCTCTATTCAGGGATTCGACTTCATCCTGGTTTAGTCTTGGGAGGGTGTATATGTCCAGGAATTTGTCCATTTCTTCTAGATTTTCTAGTTTATTTGCATAGAGGTGGTTATAGTATTCTCTGATGGTAGTGTATATGGGATCAGTGTTGATATCCCCTTTATCAGTTTTTATTGCATCTATTTGATCTTATCTCCTTTCTTCTTTATTAGTCTGGTTAGTAGTCTATCTATTTTTTTAATCTTTTCAAATAACCAGCTCCTGGATTTATTGATTTTTTTGAAGAGTTTTTCATGTCTTTATCTCCTTCAGTTCTGCTCTGATCTTAGTTATTTCTTGTCTTCAGCTAGCTTTTGAATTTGTTTGCTCTTCCTTTTCTAGTTCTTTTAATTGTGATGTTAAGGTGTTAATTTTAGATCTTTCCTCCTTTCTCATGTGGGCATTTAGTGCTATAAATTTCCCTCTAAACACTGCTTTAGCTATGTCCCAGAGATTCTGGTACATTGTATCTTTGTTCTCATTGGTTTCAAAGAACATCTTTATTTCTGCCTGCATTTCATTATTTACCCGGTAGTTGTTCAAGAGCAAGTTGTTCAGTTTCCATGCAGTTGTGTGGTTCTGAGTGAGTCTTTTAATCACGAGTTCTAATTTGATCCCACTGTGGTCGGAGAGAATGTTTGTTATGATTTCCGTCCTTCTGCATTTGCTGAGTAGTGTTTTACTTCCAATCATGTGGTCAATTTTAGAATAAATGCAATGTGGTAGAGAAGAATGTAGGTTCTGTTGATTTGGGGTGGAAAGTTCTATAGATGTCTCTTAGATCCACTTGGTCCAGAGCTGAGTTCAAGTCCAGAATATCCTTGTTAATTTTCTTTCTCAATGACCTGTCTAATATTGACAGTGGGGTGTTAAAGTCACCGTCTATAATTGTGTGTTAGTCTAAATCTCATTGTAGGTCTCTTAAGAACTTGCTTCATGAATCTGGATGCTCCTGTACTGGGTGCTTATGTATTTAGGATAGTTAGCTCTTCTTGTTGCATTGATCCCTGTACTATTACATAATGCCATTCTTTGTCTCTTTTGATCTTTGTTGGTTTAAAGTCTGTTTTATCAGAGACTAGGATTACAACCCCTGCTTTTTTTGCTTTCCATTTGCTTGGTAAATTTTCCTCCATTCCTTTATTTTAAGCCTATGTATGTCTTTGCACGTGAGATGGGTCTCCTGAATACAGCACACCAATGAGACTTGACTCTTTAGCCAATTTGCCAGTCTGTGTCTTTTAATTGGGGCATTTAGCCCATTTACATTTAAGGTTAATATTGTTATATGTGAATTTGATCCTGCCATTTTGATGCTAGCTGTTTGTTTTGCCTGTTAGTTGATGCAGTTTCTTCATAGTATCGATAGTCTTTACAATTTGGTATGTTTTTGCAGTGGCTGGTACTGATTTTTCCTTTCCATGTTTAGTGCTTCCTTCCGGAGCTCTTGTGAGGTAGGCTTTGTGGTGACAAAATCTCTGAGCAATTGCTTGTCCATAAAGGATTTTATTTCTCCTTCGCTTGTGAGGTTTAGTTTGGCTGGAATGAAATTCTGGGTTGAAAATTGTTTTCTTTAAGGATGTTGAATATTGGTCCCCACTCTCTTCTGGCTTGTAGGGTTTCTGCTGAGAGATCTGCTGTGAGTCTGATGGGCTTCCCTTTGTGGATAACTCGACATTTCTCCCTGGCAGCCCTGGTGAATCTGATGATCATTTTCCTTGGGGTTGCTCTTCTTGAGGAATATCTTTGTGGTAGTCTCTGTAATTCCTGAATTTGAATGTTGACCTGCCCTGGTAGGTTGGGGAAGTTCTCCTGGATAATAGCCTGAAGAGTGTTTTCCAATTTGGTTTCATTCTCCCCATCACTTTCAGGTACTCCAATCAAATGTAGGTTTGGTCTTTTCACATAGTCCCATATTTCTTGGAGGCTTTGTTCCTTTTCATTCTTTATTCACTAGTCTTGTCTTCACATTTTATTTCATTAAGTTGATCTTCAATCTCTGATATCCCTTCTTCTGCATGATCAATTTGGCTATTGATACTTCTGTATGCTTCATGAAGTTCTTGTGCTGTGTTTTTCAGCTCCATCAGGTCATATATGTTCTTCTCTAAACTGGTTATTCTAGTTTATCAAGGTTCTTAGCTTCTTGCATTGGGTTAGAGCATGCTCCTTTAGCTCAGAGGAGTTTGTTATTACCCACCTTCTGAAGCCTACTTCTGTCAGTTTGTCAAACTCATTCTTCATTCAATTTTGTTCCTTTGCTGGCAAGGAGTTGTGATCCTTTGGAGGAGAAGAAGCATTCTGGTTTTTCGAATTTTTAGCCCTTTCACTCTGGTTTTTCTTCCTTATCTTTGTGGATTTATCTACTTTTGGTCTTTGATGTTGGTGACCTTTGGATGGAGTTTTTGTGTGATAGTCCTTTTGTTCATATTGATGCTATTGCTTTCTGTTCATTAGTGTTTTACTTCTAACAGTCATGCCCCTCTTCTGCAAGTCTGCTAGAGTTTGTTGGAGGTCCACTCCAGACCCTGTTTGCCTGAGTATCACCAGTGAAGGCTGCAGAACAGCAAAGATTGCTGCCTGCTCCTTCCTCTGGAAGCTTCATCCCAGAGGGGCACCCACCAGATGCCAGCTGGAGCTCTCCTGTATGATGTGTCTGTTGACCCCTGCTGGGAGGTGTCTCCCCATCAGGAGGCACAGGGTCAGGGAGGCAGTCTGTCCCTTAGCAGAGCTTGAGCACTATGCTGGGAGATCTACTGCTCTCTTCAGAGCTGGCAGGCAGAAACATTCAAGTCTGATGCAGCTGTGCTCACAACCACCCCTTCCCCCATGTGCTCTGTCCCAGGGAGATGGGAATTTTATCTATAAGCCCCTAACTAGGGCTGCTGCCTTTCTTTCAGAGATGGCTTGCCCAGAGAGGAGGCATCTAGAGAAGCAGTCTGGCTTCAGCAGCTTTGCCGGGCTGCGGCAGGCTCTGCCCAGCTTCCTGGTGACTTTGTTTACACTGTGAGGGGAAAACTGCCTACTGAAACCTCAGCAATGGTGGACACCTCTTCCCCAACCCAGATCAAGCATCCCAGATTAACTTCAGACTGCTGTGCTTGCAGTGAGAATTTCAAGCCAGTGGCTATTAGCTTTCTGGGCTCCGTGGAGGTGGCATCTGCTGAGCAAAACCACTCGGCTCCCTGGCTTCAGCCCCCTTTCCAGGGCAGTGAACAGTTATGTCTTGCTGGTGTTCCAGGCACCACTGTGGTATGAAAAAACTCCTGCAGCTAGCTCTGTGTCTGCCCAAACAGCTACCCAGTTTTGTGCTAGAAACCCAGGGCCTTGGTGGTGTAGGCACCTGAGGGAATCTCCTGGTCTGTGAAGTGAAGACCATGGGAAAAGTGTGGTATCTGGTCCAGAGAGCACCATCCCTCATGGCACAGTCCCTCACGGCTTCCCTTGTCTAGGGGAGAGGGTTCCCTGATCCCTTGCACTTCCTGGGTGAAGTGATGCCCCACCCTGCTTCTGTTCATCCTCCGTGGGCTGCACCCACTGTCTAACCAGTCCCAATGAGATGAACTGTGTATCTCAGTTGGAAATGCAGAAATTACCACCGTCTGTGTTGGTGTCACTGGGAGCTGCAGACCAGAGCTGCTCCTATTCAGCCATCTTGCCTGGGGAATCCTCATTACACATGCTGCTTATTCTAACAATTCTGTCCAACACACACACACACACACATACACACACACACATGCACACACACACACACACACACACTTCACAGATGAAATTTTGAGCAAGTCATTAGATTTCTCTGAATATCACTCACATCAGCAAATGTGTGGGTATCCCAGGATTAGAAACCATTTATCATAATCCTTAGAGCTCTTTCTCCTTATGTCTGTGATTTCTATCTGATTTGTATATTAAGATGAGAATTTCATAACTTATGCAGTAATTTAAAAGTTCAAGAAATCTTTTTGGCAAATGCTTCCCTCTGCATTTCATAGGAGGGCCTAAAGGAAAACTCTTCATAGAAATGTGTACATAAGACAATATTACCAGAAATCGAGCCCCAAATTAAGGCATCTGGGGGCATGAAGAGGAGACTTGCCAAACTTTGTTTCTCCCCTTGCAAATCCTGGTATCCTAAGAAGCAGTCTGGACGATCCATGCATGAAGCTGCCTTGGAGCAGATGCAATTTCAGGGGAAATTCTCTCATTTTTTTATTGCAGAAAAAATGAATGCTATGGAAATACAGACTCCTGTTCTGCTGCCGTTTTCATCGGCATACCTGAACCAGGAGAGGGAGATACAGACAGTACAGTGTATGGATGCCATTTGTCATATCCCCACTTGCTCTTTCTTCCATGAATGCCCCCAGGAGGATGCCATCATTGAATTCAATTTAATTTTTAAAATTCAAGGCCTTTTAATATAAACTTTTTGTATGTGGAGAGCTCTGATCTTATTTTTGGCTTCTATGACCCTTTTCCCTTAAGAGCAAGGCTGTGATCTGCGGTGAGGAAGTTTGAGTGGTGGGTCTCCCAGTCTCATCTCTGCCATTTGTTTAAGCGTATTGGAGGAAAGGACCCTTGCACTATGCACGTTTAGTGCACTAGGGATAAAGGGGCCAATGCATCTTCATTCCGCAAGCTAGAATGGTCCTTCATTTATCGGCCAACCTTCGCTGAACACACAGGACCTTCCAGTCGCTGTATGAGGGAAAGATAGAGATTAAGACCCAGGCAAGCCCCTGCCTGAAGTGCTGACTGAGTACTGTACCTATAGTGCTGACTGAGTACTGTACCTATAATGCTGACTGAGTACTGTACCTATAGTGCTGACTGAGTACTGTACCTATAGTGCTGACTGAGTACTGTACCAGTAGTGCTGACTGAGTACTGTATCTGTAGTGCTGACTGAGTATGGTACCTATTTGCCCATGCAGTGTGTCTTTCTACCTTCTGATGAGAGTGGAAGTTCTTGTTTCAAGTCCACTTTGCCTTCCCACTGACTGAGGATTGGGATTAGATCTTTCATTGGGCTAGAGGGAGAGGCGAGGCACTTTGAAGGGGTGCAGAAATAATCTGAGGAAGAAGAGGAATCATGAGGGACTGAACAAAGTTGTATCTCAATCTTCTGGTCCCCAGACTCACCACCACCACCCCCAAGAGTGACAGCATTAGCTCACAGCTTTAGCATAATGCCCTCTGTAGATTTATTCATAGTGGGACCAGGAAGAAATTCTGTTGAGGACTAATGTCATTGCTCCCTGGGTGACCCAAGGCATCCCCAGCTGATCATGTGACCGGCCAGACTCCCCTTCTTCCGGGTCAGTGAGAAAATGATCTGCTTTTTTAATCTTGGTGTGGTAGATGGGACTAAGGAAAGAAAGAGTTGGGGTTTGTCATATTATGTCTTGACGTTGTACTCAACAGATTATATTGACAGGCATTGACTAAATCCAGTGGAAAAATGAACACTCCATACTCTGATAGACATTGAATAATTTGAGCAGAAAAACAGAAAAAGGAACAATACTAAATAACACTTTAGGAAATAAGCTACATTTCTTAGATCTGGGATTTGACAATTTGGGATGGATGGAAAAATGAACTTTCCATCTCTCTCTGAAATTGACATTCTGGAATAAAAATCTACCTATGAAAAAGAAAACTCTTTATTTCAAATCCATAATTGGAAACAGTTTGGTGGAAAGAAAAAATAAAAGACCTTAACAGGTGACCTCTACCCCTCTCTAAGGTCTAGGCGTCGGAGTAATCACAGAAGTAGATCTGCAGCCCTGTCTGACTTCTAGGCATCTGAGTAATCACAAACACCCACACATTTTTTAAAACCATCCAGAGAGGGAAAGGGAAAAAATGTCTTTGATAAGACTGGGTGTATTCAGGGTGGTATGGCTGTAGACAGAAAAATGTCTTTGGCTTCACTGGTTGCACATTCTAATGTATGACCTACATCCCTTCTGATGAAATTCAAATCAAACTCTTTTCTTTCCCAGTCTCCACTGGAAATAGAAAATAGGTATCCATTTGTCACACTTTAAAGAAGTCTTCATGTAAAAAAAAAAATGCTTTTAACACATTTCATGCAATCATGTCTTCCTCAGAAATTCTCAGTGCTTTTTTCTTCTGTTTGTGTAAGTAGAGAAGCTATCTTTCTATTTTTTTTATATGGTTTCTTCTGAACTCCTTCCAAAACCTGTTCATCTCACGTCTTCAGGCCCCAAATTGGACATACCATTTTTAATTAAGATGTGATCCAGCGAGGCATTTGCTTAGATCTTACAGATCTGGGAAATTGCCCTTAAGAAAAGACTAGGCAAATAGAAATAATATAACCTCCTTGTCTCAGTCCAAACTTGAAGGACTCATTAGAGGATGTGTGCAAGTAGGGAGCAGAGGACTGTGAAAATCCTCACAGGGCTTGAGCATGATTTCTGTTGAGATCACAAGACGCTACAACTCTGAATGTCGAAAGTTTTAGGAGGAATTGTAGGTGAATTTTTCCTTCGGAATTCTGCAAGTGCTTCTCTCTTCAGGAATAGACAAATGTATACTAAAAATTACATGTATAATTTAAATTTCAGCAAGAAATACTGTTGACTTCATATGAGGAAAACCAGTCAAGTGATTTGTAAGCTTTTGAAGCAAGCAATGTTGATGTCTCCTACATCTCTTTATCCTGTAGAGCACCTTCCATGGAGATGGTCCCGTAAGTAGGTACTGAAAAAGTTCCGGTTGAATCATTCAATTTGAATAAAGCTGTAGGATTATAAAATAAATTTATAGTGCAGCCACACTATCATCCAGAGTAAGGTTTATTTGGTTTGGTTTGATTTGTTTCATTTTTAGCCAGGCACAGACTATTTAGAAAGGAAATATTTTAAAATTTGCAGAGATGTTATTTATTATTTGGTAAAAGTTGCAGTGCACCAAGATGTAAGACTTTATACCTCTGAGGTTTTTTTTGGCATCAACCTTGATGATTTATTCATGATTAGACCAAAGAACTCCCAATGAGGAAAAGGAGATTGCAATATAAATTGGTGTCATTGTTTGTGAAGGTGCTCCGCTAACCATACATACTGCTCCACTAAGACAGCTTCTAGTCCCATGCCTGAGGCTTCAGTGCAATTTGCTTATGTTGAATCACTGGCTCTCAGACTCCCCTTGTGAACTGAACAGGCTTAGAAAATCATCCCAAAGAATGCTTGTTTTGTGTAGTCACAGAAGAAAACTCCTCTTGGAAGCTGATTCCCCCTCACCAGGGAAGGAGTTATGGGGAGATTCTCAATCTAGTCTGTAGATGAGTGCCTTCTAGTTAGTTCACACATACAATTTACAGCAGTGGGAAGGAGTGAAGTCAAACCATTTTTTTTTGTTTGCCCTAAGAAAACTAAAATGAATGTGAGTCTCATTCCATTTCTGTTGGACGGGGAAATTGAAGTAGGAGCAGTGTGAGGTTGGGTGGCATGCTGACCATAACTAGGGTCAGTCACCATCGGAGGACCCAGCAGAGAGCTTTAGGGCGCTGCAGCTGGGGAGGACACTCAGGACTTTCTCCATCTGTTTCCCCTTGGTACCATGATTTGTTGTCTGATTTAAATATAGAGTTCAATATGCAGGTGTGTCAGTGCAGCATAAATAAAATGGCATCCTCCTTCAGAGCCAAGGGGCCTTCGTCTGGGAAACTGATATAATTTATGAGAACGAGGAGGCAGCAGCATAAATAGGTGGGGTGCTTTGTCACCGGCCGGTATGGAATTGGTCAGAGAGATGAGCTTGGAGGAGGGGGAACAGAGCGAGGGGGAAGACAGCATGCCAGGAGGAACTAAATTGGGGCATCAGGACCTGAACCCTGGAAGCCATTCCCCAAACACATCCAGAGCTGCTCAGCAACCGCTCTCTAATCACCCTTTGTCCCTGGAGAATTCCGGAGAGGATGGGGTTGTGTCCGTGAACTTAATCTTAGATGGGTGGCTCTCCCCCTTCTTTTTTCCCTGATGGAGGAGGGAGGGAGGCCGTCAAGGGTGATGCATCAAACTGAGGGTGACAGGAAGCTGGCGCCTTTTGCACCACTTCCCAGCCAGGAGGGCTGACAGTGCTGGAGTGGACCAGTCGCAGGAGCTCCGGGGGTCTGGATGCTCTGGGATGTGCGTGGATGGCAATGGTCACGATGTCCCTCCTGGTGGCGACCCATCAGAAAGTAGATACCACTGTGTCCTCTGGTCTCCCTGCGGTGCTGGTAAGGTGTGGTGACGTGTGTGTGCAAAGGGGGAAGAGGTGGACAAGCTACCGTTATTCATGTGGAACTAGGATTATCGAGCCTTGCACGCTTTTTTGTCTTCCAAGCTCTGGTCTCACCCACCCTTTTCTGAGGGAGAGGGGTCAGGAAGGAGGTCTTTCCCCACCCCATGGGTCAGAGAGCGTCGGGGAGCCGGAGGAAGGACGCTCCCAGCTCTGCCTGCTGGTCGCTGGCACGTCGGGGTGGGCAGGCTGGAGTTGAAGCTTCTCGGTGTGGATGGGAAATCATGGAAATGAGGAATGATCTAGCCTCCAGCAGTAACTCGGAGGAATAAATGAGTCCCGGAAATGCAGTTTCTGTGAACTCCAAATTACTATGGAGATTGCATTGCTTTCCCAAGACTTAAAAAACGAGGAGTCAGCGAAAGCCGGGAGAGCCGTGCTGCGTGGGAGTGAGGCCGGCGCGGTGGGCGAGGGGGTTTCTCCGCCGAAGGAGGGGTCCGCGTGTGCACCTGCAGGGGGTTCGATGAGCGTTTCCCTGGCGCGCCATTCCCCTGCCCTCTCCCAGAGCGCCCAGCTCCAGGGACGGTGCCCGCGAGGGGTGCAGGTGCGGCCAGAGTGGCCGGGCTTGTGGGCGGAGGAGGGCAGCGCTCTGGGGTGCAGCACCCACCCACCGGGTGTGAGGGTAGGTGCGCCCGCGCGGAGAAGGCGTGAGTGGGTGGGTGTGAAGATGGGAGAAAGGCTGCGTGTGTCACAGTGTGAGAGTGAGTGAATGTGTGTGCGAGTGTGCAAGTCGGTGTTGTGTGAGTGTGAGTCTGGGTGAATGCGAGTGTGCCATTGTGTGAGAGTGGGGGGAGTGAGTGCGGGGGAGCGAGAGTTGTGCGTGAGTGTGGGTGTGTGTGAGTGTGGGTGAATGTGTGTGCAAGTGTGTGAGTGTGGGAGAGGGGGAGTGAGAGTGTGAATGTGGGTGAATGTATGTGTGCAAGTGTGTGAGAGTGTGGGGCAGTGAGGGGTGAGTGAGAGTAGTGTGAGTGTGGGTGAATGTGTGAGAGTGGGGGAGTGAGAGTTGTGTATGTGTGTGTGCACGCATGTGCCCACGGGGCTGGGCTTGGCATTTGAGGAGGGGCTCAGAGGTCCTCCTGGGCTGGCTGCTGTCCTGGTAGCGGGACCCCAGGACACCCTGTGAGTTTTCCCCTTGCCAAGGTAGGCCAGAGGCAGGACTCCAGCTTCCTTGCCAACATGTACGGGAAGCAGGACCCCAGCCGTGGTCCAGGGAGGGAAAGGGGGGTGCTCACAGCTGGGATGAGTCCCTGGAGCCCACAGGCGGTGCCTTGCCTCAGAATGAGCTTGCGAGAGTTTGGGGTTGGCTAACACTGGGGATGCTTGGTGTGGTGCAGAGGTAGGGGGCTGTGGGTGCTTTGGGGTGGTGGTGGGAGGTGTGCCATGTGTTGTCTCTGAATGGGAGAGGCGGGACACTGTATTAGGCCAGGACAGGGACAGCATGTCGAATTACACGGGGATCTGCCCACCTGCAAGATGCTGGAGGGGCCCTGTCTCCGATGTCCCCTGACCTGACAATCCTGCCACCTGCCAGCCTGGCCGTCGCCAGCCCCTCCCCCAGCAAACCCCACCCCTAAGAGCCACACTCGCAACAGTGCCACCCCTGCCAGCCTTGCCCTCAGTCCTGCCCCCTGCCAGCCTTGCCTATGCCAGCCAGGCCTAGTGCCCCAGCAAGCCTTGTCCCTGCTAGCCCTGGCCATTCTCAGCTCCACCCTCAGACAGTTCCGCCCCCTGCCAGCCCCGCCTCTTCCAGCCAGAGCCAATCTCTTAATAAGTCCCGCCCTCTTCCACCCCCACCCTCTTCCAACCCCACCCTCAGGCAGCCCCGCCCTCTTCCAGACTCACTGGGCAGCCCCTCCCTTTCACCCACAGGGGTCTCTGGGTCTTGCCCCTAACTACCAGGGTGACCCCAGTACCTCTGAGACATCCTTCTGCCCTAGGACAGCCAGGAGAGCAGAGAGAACAATTGAAATGCTCAAAAAGACAACCCATACTGTTTTTTTCCTTGCCCAGGGAATTGCAATCAACTTCAATACACAGTTAATAAAATGAGAGGCATTCAATGTGGATGTGGGTGTCAAGGGAGAGGGCTCAGGCTTGTTTTTGCCTTTGAGTACCAGTTCCTATGGATTGGAAAACATGAGGTGGCTTCTGAGAACAGGCCTTGGCTCTCTGACTGCCCTGGAGCCCCCTCCCCCAGGCAGGTACATGGCTCTTGTTTTAATGGTGGCCTTCATGGCAGTGGAACCCCACCCTCCATGACTGTCTCCAGGTATCACCTATGGTATTACAGTGTGGGAGCCTCAGGGAAGGATAGGTGACCTGTCCACATGTGACATAATTGCAAAGTTTATTGAAGAAAAGACGACGAAGGAGTGACGCCCAAGTTTACTAAGCTTTAGGAAGAGACGGGCCAGATTTCTTTTTGAGATTTTTCTCTTTTTTTGCTGGAAGTCTGTTCAAATCATACATCTTTTCTGGTTACTAAACGGCCAAGATTGTTTCGGGGTCCCTACAAAAATGTGAGGATACAAAGTCCCCTTGGGATGTGCAGTGGTGCCCATAGTTCTTATGGTCAGAGGATAAAGGGGTCCCTAGATTGATGGAGTAATAAGGGCAATGTGTTTGGAAGCAAATGCCGAGAAGAAATGCTCCCGTATGTGGTCAGCAGGCCGAGTAGGTGAACGGTAAAGGAGGAAGTGAAGAGCACACACCAGATTTTGGAAGCAGATAGCTCACAGCATTTGAAGAGGAAAGCATTTAAAGAGGGCATTGTCAGTCTGGGCGCAGTGGCTTACACCTGTAATCTCAGCACTTTGGGAGGCTGAGGCGGGCAGATCACCTGAGGCTGGGAGTTCCAGACCAGCCTCAGCAACATGGATAAACCCTGTCTCTACTAAAAATACAAAATTAGCCAGGTGTGGTGGCGCGTGCCTGTATTCCCAGGTACTCAGGAGGCTGACGCAGGAGAGTCACTCAAACCCGGGAGGCAGAGTTCGCAGTGAGCCAAGATCACCACTGTGCTCCAGCCTGGGCGACAGAGTGAGACAGTCTCAAAAAAAAAAAAAAAAGAAAGAAAGAAAGAAAGAGCGTTGTTATGACGACTCTGGCTTGCCTCTCTTACTGTAGAATCAAATTTTTTTAGAACACATATCTTTTAGAGTGATCTTCGATCTTCTTTGGTAATTTTTAGTATATCAGAAAGAAAAACAGGGAAAGAACTTTAAAGTGTCTACTTATACTTCCTTAATTAAATAGTTTACATCCATAGAAGAAAATAAATATTCATGCCAAGCTATACGAATTTCTTTGTAAGTTTTTAGTAACTATTCTAACAAAAATGTATTTGTAGCTAAAAAATGAAGTGTTAAGCGATTTTTAAAAACAGAGCATTAGTTTTCTGCAGCGGGGATATTTAGAGTCTTCTTTCCCCTGGTTACACTAATGTGCATTTGCTTAAATTCAGTGGGCTCTGACTGCTCCCACCTTGACATCATTATTTTGTCCAATCCTATATATGTTAATTTAGGGCCCAAGGGACCGGTTTGGAGCATGTGGTCCTGCTGAGTAATTCACTGCCCATTAGACAGTGGTCTGCGGGGAATGTGCTGAGTTCACACACTGATGTCCCTGGAGGCTCTTCAGCTTCCCCACCTTGCAGCTGCCTCGCCAACATCTTTCTCTCAGTCCTTCCCTGCAACTACTCTCTATCTTTAACTTATTACACTTTTCTGTGTTAGTCGCTTTGTGTTGCTGTAATAAAATACCTGAGCCTGGGCAATTTATAAGGCACAGATATTTGTTTTCTCTCAGTTCTGGGGTCTGGAAAGTCTGAGGTCAAGATGCCAGCATCCGGCAAGGGCCATCTTGCTGAGTCTTGACATGGCAGAAGGTGGAAGAGAGTGAGCCCTGTCCTGTAACCCCTTTGGTGTAAAAAAAAAAAAAAAAAAGAAAAAAAAATCCATTTACAAGGGTGGAGCCTCATGATTTGAACACCTCCCAAAAGGCCCCACCCCTCAAACACTGTTGCATTGGGGATTGTTTCCAACACATAAATTTGGGGGGGGTGCATTCAGACCATAGTACCCCCCAAATCTATAAGACCACCTCTACTTTGCTCTCAGCTCTATCTTTTCAATTGCAATTGTCTTTTAAATCCCACTAAATGTCCTGTCACGTTTTATCAATAAAACTCACATCACTGGGCTTCCTTACCTATACTAGTTCCTATTCCTGGCGTCTGATTTTTATTAAAATCCCTGTTCTTCTAGTTATCCATCCTTGACACTTATAATATCTCTTTTTTTTTTTCTACGTAAAGTGACCACATTTGACAATTCTTTCTCCAGTGTAAGTGTGGTGTCCTATAACTAATACCCTTCTCTTCTGTAGCCACCACTTACATCCCGTGACTGGGACAGTCCCCTGGTTTGCCCCATGCCTGCTGTTCTTCTCTCCAGCATCGAATCCGTCCTACTCTCTGCCATCAGATCACTGTGGAAAGCCCAGCCCCACTCGTATCAATTCCAGCGTGTCAGATGTTCATTGTCTGTTTAATCACAGAATTGTCTAAAGTTCTTTGTGCTCTAATTATTCCATCATCTTCACCCTCTTCTCCTACATTCAATTGACACTACAAACAGATGGGGGTGCTTGCTCTTCCTCTAAAAAAGCTCTAAGCATTTTTGTCTCCTTGCTCCAGTAACGCAGTTCCTTAGCCTATAAGGGGCCCACTCTGTCCCTAAAATTCTCATCCCTCATATTTCTCTCTTGAAATACTGTCCATTATTTAAAATACAGGTCACATACCTCGTTTTTGACGAACGTTTTCCAATTTCCTTAACTTGAAGTGATAGCTGTCTCTCTACCTCCTCCTTCCCAAGTATACTTGGTGGTTGTATATTCACACTATTCACGTGTACAGCCATACCACCCTCAACGTGCCCGATCTCATCTGATCTCGGAAGCTAAGCAGGGTCGGGCCTGGTTAGTACTTGGGTGGGAGGCCGCCTGGGAATACCGGGGGCTGTCGGCTTATTTTAAAAAAACAAACAGGAAGTATATTCACACATACACGCACACTTTTCTTATCCGTCTACTAAATATGGAATACCGTAAGTAGAAGCCGCTCCTGCTCCACTGCAGCAGTCCCCTACGTAAGCGCAGAGTTCAGACTTAAATGTGAGCTTTGTTTCTGTCAGTGTTGTGTCTACACGAGTGCCTGTAGCCTAGCAGGGGTTTCGAGAGTGCTGATGCAATGAACAAATGAGTGAACCTCTGTGAAGCCATGGATTTAGCACCAAGATGGATCCTGTCTTCCTACAGACACATCTTTAGGCTGTCCTTCTGTGTCTTCTTCAAAGTTGACACTGATATTTGTTTAAACTTTATTTCACCTGAATAACAAAATTTAGTGTGGGAACAATCTTCTGAGAGCCCGGCTCTCCTTAAAAAACTCTGCCTTAAAGATGCTTAAAATTATATTCCTGATGAAAGGATGTATTCTTTGTGATGTATCAACCTCAGCAGCAAATCACAACAAAACACAGCTGGTTAGGGTTTGAACCCAAGGTTGTAGACTCAGAGAGTGTGTGTGCATTACTACCCACCCAACCCTATACAACCTGCTTCACCCTTGTGCCTGTGTGGATAACAGGTAAACTGAGGCTGGAAATAGTAATGTGTGTGAGTTCTGGTCCCAGAGTTACATCACCGCAATGATCTCATTCATTTTATTCTTCTACCCTTGCTTGAGTAAGCACAATCATTTTCTTATCTTCCCCAGATCTTTTTGGGTCTGGTTATAAACCAAGTTGAAAAGTAGACCACAGTTAACACTCCCTCTTTCCCAGCCACCCTGTACATCTCCTGTCCGTAGCCAGGGAAGCACCTGTGTGCCCCAATTCTGGCCAGTCTTGGCTAAGGGTGCCAACTCGAACAATTCTTGAAGCTGTTGATTAAGTGTGTTGCCAAATCAGGGATATTTCCTTACAGTGGGGGAGTTCTGAAGAAGCTTGTGTCAGAGCTGTTGAGTCAATGATCTAATATTATAGAATTACACTATCCAAGGTTAGATCTGGAAGGAACCTTATAGGTACATATTCTAACTCCTTTTCTAAGTGTATTAAATGACCTCTATGGTTGAGTGATACAAAGTCTAGCCCAGGCTGTGCCACTAACTCCCAATCCATGTGTATTTCACCATAACATTCTGCCTTTCCTCTAAAGTCTCCAAAGAACAAAGTTACAACGAGGGAATAAAAAAGTAGAATTCACAATTTTAAGAAGGCAGTTCTGTCAAACCCTACCGTGTAATAGCAATTTCTCTGCCTAGCCATGGAGCCAACCCCATCAATTTTCAGTAAAACTTCAATGGTAATATTCGAGGAATAGTGGGATGTGTAACAATGCACTAGGTTTAAAGTTACCCAAGGGCTAATTTTTTAAAAATCATTTTCATATTCAACATTAAATTTATTGTTAGCTCTTTTCTATATATCTGTGATAACCTTTGTACCCTCGTTAGCAGGGTCTAGAGAGAGCCATCCGTTTCAATAACAACAGTGAATTTAGACTTGCAGGAGACATACAGCTTGAGTGATTTGGCTGTATCTTTAATGATTCCTGAACATCTTCCAGAAGGTGCTCATTTTAAGTAAGTCAGTGATTTAAACTTATTTTTCTGTTTTGTTTTTCTCTATTAAAAGCTTCTCCTAAAATTTTAATTTCATCAGAAATTCTGATTAGTTTGGAAGCAATTTTTTTAGCTGAAATACAAGTCAAAATTAATATTCACTTTAGGTAGAAATTAAATTTTACTCTTGCAGTGCCTATGAAAGACTAAAATTGTGCCGTTCATAAAATATTCCTGCAGATAAATATCACTTAACTGGTTTTAGAAGATGCTTCTGGGCCTTTTATTTGCCCGAAGCAGGCATTTAGACTCCCTTAGGTGAAATGTGCTCCAGCATTAAATTGCTTTATTTATTTTGAGTTTGCTTTCTCCATATGAGATTTTCAGGAGCTTCAAAAGTACAATGTCTTTTACAGTTTAAGTAAATAATGGAGGGACCAGCCTGACTGGAGCAGAGGAATCAGAAAACAACAAACCTCAGAGTGAAGTAAACCACAGATTGAGCTCTGAGCTTCCTAATAGCCATGGCAAGGAGGGAAAATCATTGAGCTGCTATTCACAGTTGCCGCTGATAAAAACAAAGCAGCCGTTTACTAGCCATTTCCTGCTAGTGAAACATAAGGACAATTTATCCCATGAGCTCCTTTAAGAAGAAATGAAGAAGGCAGATGCAATGTGACAGATTTACTAGATAATGTGCTTGATAACATCCTTTGATAGAAAAAAAAATAGCTTCTCTTAGAATGTGCTATTTGCATATATTGGCATACAATAATTAAGGATAATTGAGAAAAGGTGATTCTAAATGGGAATTAAATACACCAGATGGGAGGTATGGCATTCACTCTTACCTAAGTCCTACCTACCTGCAAGACATGGGTGAAACATCTCTTCCTCCAAAGAGCCATTGACCGATTCGGGCCACCGTGATCATTGCTGTTTCCAAACGTCCACGGCATTTGCTGGCCATGCTATTTATATGATACTATAAGGAAGCATTGACAAAACCCTGGAGGTTTTGGTGTCTGGGCAACATTCCACAGGGTCCAGGACTGAGTCATTTATTGTGGTCAATCCAATGTCTTGTTCATTTCCTGTCACCCAGTGGGCCCTCAGGTTTGTGGCCATGGATGAGTTAACAGATGGCCCTGACTCTTGGTGGCACTGGAGACTACAGTCATCGGGTGACATTTCAAGAGACACTCCACTGTGCTGACACATCCTGAAGACTGGGAAACTAATGCCCTATAGAGAGATAGTAAATGGCTATTTCTATTTCACTTAGTATTGGCTTGAAAAGATTTTTAAAAATCACTTAGGATGAAAAAAAACTGTTTTGTGTTCAACATTTTTAAAAAAATTTGTTATATCTTGAAGGTTTTTATTAGGCAACCAGTTCTTCCTATCTTAGACAAATGTAGAGGTGCAGAAGTCATAAAAATTCCTGTCTATCCTTCAAGGTTCAATCTCACAGTTTCTTTCTCAGGAAAGCCTTCCCTGGCCATCCCAACAGGCAGACACAGCACTTCCCCAACACACGACCTAAGGGTTAACCTGGAATAAACAATCTTCTTTTGTGTAAATATTTTATAATGACAGACTATTATAAACAATTTGTTTAGAAGAAAAAAAAAGAGACTGGAAAAGTACATACCAGAACGTAGAGTGTGTATTTTTCCTCTAAACTCATTTACCTTGGTAGCCCTCTTGAATAATGTCCTTCCAAGTCTTTTGAATAACTTTTATGTTGTCAGATTTTTAAATCACCTCCAACTGGGATAATTTTTACCGTCAACAAACAACAAAAGGTGGTTCAGTGTCAAGAACAATTAATAAAATAGATACTCCAAGTGGTTCATATGGTGAGATGAGGTTTGGTTTAAAAAGCAATGGTTGTTTTAAAAGTCAGGAAACCGATCGTATCTATGTATGTCTTGTGAATGTTGAGCTGTTTTTGGAGTTGCCTGCATCACGAAGGCGCCTTCAGCCATAGCAGTGCCACTAAACTAAATGGAAAGGTAACTTTTTTGGAAGGTAATCTTCTCTCTGAATTAATAAAACGGAATGTATGCCGGTCTCTGTGTCCATTCAGTGACACTAACGACTACTTCAGAATGTCTGAATATTGTACTTCTTTATCTGTGTTCATTGTAACCACCATGGCAATGAAACATGGCAGTTCCTATAGTGGAAAGCTTGGTGTGGTCCTCCGAGGTTAAATTGGAGGGAAGCCCCACCGTGGAATGCAGCGGCTAGATGCTGGGTCTCCACTCTACTCCCCACTCAGCAGCGCTGCTCTGGCTTCAGGATTGAGCTCCTTTCTGGGTTAGCCAGGCTGGGAACCTTCTTACTCTATTTTTTAACATTCACTTCCCATTGTGTCTGAGTCTTCAGTCACGTCTTGTTTATCTGGTGAATGAGTGAGTAACACACAGTTTCTATGTCGTTTTATTCAGCACATTTTATTGAGCGCCTGCTGTAGGACAAGCATTCACCTGGTGATCACCTAAGGCCTGTTTCCTTTCTTCTGGCTTACTTCCCTATTATAGAGGTCTTTTTATTCTGTCTGAGTATGAGGGTGCACAGCGCACACACACACACACACACACACACACACACACACACACCTGTTTTGTATTCAAACTAACTGAGAATGTTCATTTATACACAGCTTTCCTCTTACGCACACAAAAGTTAGGCCATCTGACAATCAGATAAGGCAAATGCATTTATCAAACATCCAACAGCAAATAGCTACTAGATGTCTACTACCTGCAGCATGCTGTTCGAGTTCTGGGGATATAGCAAGCTACAAAAGAGGCAGGTCTGTGCTCATGCCACCTACATTTTAATAAGAGAAGAAGAGAGAAAAATGGAGAAGCACTGGTCAGGTGATGAGGAGTGCTAAGGAGAAAAATCAAGGGAGAAATGAGGAGGGATGAGGAGTGCCGATTTCAGAAGCGAGATCGTGGAAGGTCACTGATGAGGGGACGTGTGAAAGAGAACCGAGTGAAGAAGGGCCCAGCCCCATCAGGGTGTCTCTGAGAAGGTCACAGTGTCACGGCCAGGTCTGTCCTTCCACCGAGCCACCGGCTGTGAGAGTTGGAAGGAAAATCAGCATCCTTCATTTAACAGTTAGGAAAATAAGACCAGGAAGAGGTTGCAGGTCCAAATTCAGCTGCAGAAAGACGTATCTCTAGTTAGGAGGGGAGAAGGGAGAACGAGAAAAGGTTAAAAGTTGACTAGGCATAGAAACTGCCAAAAATATTTAATAAGATGTGCAGGAACTCGCTGAAAGATAAGTTCCTGATATTCGATCAGATATTCTATATTTAATTTTATGGTATACGCATCCATGAATTGAATGAATCGTTGCTCTTCTCAGCAACCACTGACATTGTTTCACAAAGTTGATTCACATCCTATATTTGATTGCAGGAAAGTATGCTAGGGGAGTTGTTATCCCAGACCCTTAAATGTAGTTGATTCCCTGGTACCAAGACTCAGAATCTTCAGGATATCTGCCTCCACCACCTGATGCTACAGCTTAGTATCCAGGGAGAATGACAGCCACATCGTGGCCAGAGGTCCAGGGAAAGCAGTGGAATGCGCATCTGAGAACACTGACTAAAAACTCACCTGTATTGAGAGGGGAAGTGATTACACTCTTTATCTTAGTGGTATTTATACTTTTAAGGAACATCTCCCTATAAGTGACATCTACCCGCGCCCTGCACCCTACTATTAAAGCTTTTGTAACCGTTGGTGTTTATAGAATTTGACCGTTAGCACTGTGAAGACGTGACTCTATGAAGACATGTTCATTACATCCCAGACTTAATCAAGTGCTAAGTAGGAATTCCTTGAATACGTGGAATCCCATTCATAGAGAATCAGTTACACCTTTGCTTTCACACAGGTCATCTTTTGTTCATTAACTTAGAAACTAGAGCGAGTGGCAGCCTGAGAGCTAAAGAGCTTCCATGAGACTCTCAAGTGACTGAACACGGCTGGCCGATGACTGATTCACCTGGTGATCACCTAAGGCCTGTTCCTTTCTTCCAGCTTGCTTCCCTATTCCTCCCACGTGAAACACTAAGCCCCGTCGTGCCCCTTTCCAGCTATGGCAGAGTCCACAGTGCCCTCCAGACCCACGTGGGCAGCCCAGCTCTCGTCTGAGAGAAGCATCAGGCACCATGTGAGTCGTGTTCGTCCAGGACTTGAGCTACATTGTCTTATGGTGTGGGACAATCTTTTCGAGCAATATCAGTGCTTCTGAGTCACAAGGGGAAAAAGAGAGTTACTTCCCTGGGGCTGCAACTTTCTGAGTTTGCACAGCTTCCGGATGCTGAATTAATTTCCTGAGGTCACCTGCAGCGCTGTGTAGACAGGTGACTCACTCTGCAAGCAGAATGGAAACCTGATATCTAGAATTGTTGACTCTTCTGTGAAACTTGTTGCTCATTTCTTAGTTCTTCACAATCTCTGGCGCCTGACGTTCACAAGGCCTTGCTTGACCTTATGGGCACTGAGCAACTTTTTCCTTTCCCAAATGCATTTGGCATTTACCGTTTAAATCTCGGGCCTCTTTAGTGAGCACTTACCGTGTGCTCAGTGTGTTTCTCTGAATGGGGATAGAGTCGTATGAAGGATAACTCCTTAAGGCAGGGGCTATTTTTATAGTTTAGTATCTATCTTTAACTTCAGCTTGGCTGGAGAATAAGACACATTAAGAAAAAATCTTGGCAAGGTGCGGTAGCTCATGCCTATCATCCCAGCACTCTGGAAGACCAAGCCGGGGGAATCATCTGAGCTCAGGAGTTTGAGACCAGCCTGGGCAACTTGGTGAGACCCTGTCTCTACTAAAAAATACAAAAATTAGCTGGGTGTGGTGGCATGTGCCTGTTGTCCCAGCTAATTGGGAGGGTAAGGTGGTAGGATTGCTTGAGCCCCGGGAAGGGGAGATTGCAGTGAGCCAAGATCGTACCACTGCACTCCAGCCTGGGTGACAGAGTGAGACTCCTTCTCAAACAACAAAGCAAAACAAAAAACCCAGGCTCCTCAAAGGTGAAAAATATATGTAAGACAGCTGGGAAAATAAGACTAAGTAACTTTGCTTTGTAATGTTTACAATGCATTATGTTTAGCATTTATAACTTAAGTGGATGAGGAATGATAAATACTATTTGGGCATGCCTTATTTTCTTTGAGCGCAAATATATTTTATGATTGTCAGAACCAGTGTGGAAAATTACTGAAGAACTTAAACATTCCCTCGCAGATGCAAACTATTTTGACATTTGCATTTCAAACCAAGATGCTGGAATAAGGTTCCCCCCAAAACCTGCAAGCCTCAGCTCAGATCCCAGCAGTAGATGCGGTTGTGTGTCCTTGCTAGCTCCATGTGGATGGGGAGCCAGCTGTACTGAGGATGACTTTAGCTCCCTGTCTGCTGAGAGCAGAGTGAAATCAGTGACTGACCGATGTCTCGTGAGTTCCTGATACATGGTGGTTGATGCAGAGAGGTTCTGGTGACAGCCCACACTGAGGAATGCTTACGGAGGGCCCAAGTAAGGGAGAGAATGCACCCTGTGCACATATGCAGAAGCCGAGGACCCAGGCAGCAATGTGGCACCAGCCAGGCTAAGTACAGAGGTTCCAGTCTCTACATCACAAGAGCTGAGTTTCCTGACCTTGAGAAGTTATTTTGGCTTCCGAGTTTTCATCTTTAACAAGAAGGGTTTGGAATGAAAGAAGGAACACTGACAATAGCTGATGTTTCCTGGGTGCCAGGTGCTCCTCTCCCTGTATTCATCTGTGCAATCTAAACAGCGCTCTATGACTAGAGGCCACCACGACCTCCCTTTTGTAGGTATAAATCTGAGTCCCTGGCCCAGACTGACAGCTGGCAGGCCAGGCACTGAGGGACCCCAGGCTTCAAGTCACACTGCTACACCGTACTCAGGGTATGTGCCACCTGGGCCCAGACCCAGAGATCCACCGTAAGGGAGAGGATACGGAGGCAGAGGACAGGCAGACGACAAGGTGGGGGCTGTTCTCATGAAGGGTTTCCTTCTTGGCCACTGTTGTCTTTTTAGGATGCCTGAGGATACTGCCTGGCTCCTTCCATCCCTGTCCTCCTCACCCCTTTCCACATCCCCTGCAGATCAGCCCAGCAGTGAGGCACAGCCTAGGGTCGGATGTCCTGTAGATGAGCGCGAAAGCTCGGCAGCAATCCATTCTTCGTCTTAGAGGCTCCTCCCTGTCAAGATTCTGAGAGCGCAGGAGAACACTGTGACCTTTCTTAGAGGCTGTTTTCCTAACATGCCTGGGAGAAAGACGTGAATGGTGGTGTGAATCTCAATGTCTTTTCATGCCCTAATCAATAGCCCATCAATTATGTATGTGATTATGTCCGTAAACCCTGTTAGCATCCTGTGGAGAGGATAGAACTTGCTGAGCTTCAACTACTGAGCTCTTTCTTCGAAGTCTTACAGGAAGTACGGTACAAAACCGTGGCAGCGGGTTGGCTCTGGCGGAGCGGACTCAGACAGGTCTGGAGTGCTGTCCTCACTCTGCCTCCCCGCCCTGGGACATGCCTGTTGCGCCCAAGAGCTCCATTGCTGGCAGTTCATAAACCTTCCCAGGGTTTTCATGGAGGGTTGTCAAAACATTAAGGTGCATCAGGCCATCATGGAGCAAGGTAAGCCCCAGGGCCTTTACCACGTCTAAGTAACGTTTTATTCTCTTTTTTTCTGGTCAAGAAGACACAGTTGGAAATTCCTACAGATTGGCTTTGCTTGAAATGCTACCATAGGCCACAAATAGGCGAAATCCCTGCGTTTGAAACTTTAAGGCGCCACAAGGGAAGGCAATCTGTGCAATCTCCTTGCATCCCCCCCCCCGTCTCAAGATGGTAGAATCAATGACTGACAGATGTCTCCTAAGTTCCTGATACACGGTCGTTGATGCAGAGAGATTCCGGTGAGAGCCCACACTGAAGGATGCTTACGGAGGGCCCAAGCAGGCGAGAGAATGCACCCTGCGTACGTTTTGTGATTTTGTGAGTCACAAAACGTGCGATTTTGATTTTGTGGGCCATCATTTCCTCCTTTCTGCTGCCATCTTGAGACAGTTTGGTAACATCCAAGCTGTGCAGATGTTACCGCAGAGCACAGAGGCTTTTCTGAGCTCCCACCGGTTTCTTTGTTTGTGCCACTTTTTGGTACTTATCATTGACATCTTTGAATTGCATCTTGTTTCATGTGTGTTTTCCAAGTTGCTGCTCTACCGACCTTTTGGTGTATTCCTGAGGTCATAGAGCACTTGAAGTAAAAAAAAAAAATAAAAGTGCAGTTTAAGAGGAAGAAACAGGTGGGTGGATCGCGTGTGGCTTGGGTGAAAAGCAGTTAGCATAGTGCGGGCTTTCAGCCTCCTCGTGCCATGGGTATTTGTCTGTCCTGTGGATAATGAGCCTCGACTGCTTTTCTAGGCCTCTTACCAGCTTCCTCCTCTGAAGTGTAGTAAATAGCATTTTATGTAATATAATTTGTAAATGACTAAAAGCAAAACCTGATCCCACGTATCTCTTGTATAGACCTGCTACGTTGCCAGAAAGGTCTACATTGCTCGACCTTATACCCCTCCAGGATAAAAGCTTTCTCAACCACAAGAATTCCTGCTGAATTTGGCTGCCCCCTTCATTATTGTACATCAGTCCCTGGCTCAATACCTAGGCTATAGTAGGTCTCTCTAAATGATTGAGAACCTGCTAATTGTGTCGTGGCTTATTTTTTAGTGAGTTCGAATAGGAGATGGAATGTGGATGGATCTAGATGGATAGAGTTGGGTCACAAAAGGAAAACTGTCACTCGGTGGGAACCATGCTGGGGAGGATCCTGAGGATGCCCAGGTCAGTCCGTGATGTCTATGACGGGCACGTGAGGGAGGGGTCGCGCTCTGTGTGTCTCCATCTGCCATCTCTGCTTAGAGCTTGAGTGACTGCTCGAGAAGGCAGCCCCGCAGGCCCAAGCTTAGTGGACAGAGCATGCGAGGGTGGATTTGACTGAGAAAGTTGGTAACACAGTTTCAAACAGAGAAATACAGACAGCAGGAACACCTGCCTCTGCACACGGCCCAGCTCTGCCTCAGGCTGTCTTAGTCTCCCTTTCTGGAAATGTCAGTATCACTTCGCTCATGCATTTTGGAGCCTTGAGTTCAGGCTAAAACGTGGCCTTTTGAGGGGAAGGAAAAGGTGGCAAAAGAATGAAGTGTGACTTCTTAAACAGGTTTTCCAGTAAGGAGAAAGGGGCCATGCTTAATTTTGACACCTCTGAAAGGTTAGGCTACACGTAAAGGGAAAGGTGAGGTGGATGCTGGATTTACAAGAACTGCTTTGCCCAGTTCTACTTGGTTCTCATCAACGTGGATGACCCTCAGGACTCCTTACGAAGCAGTCTGGTGGCTGCAGGGTACCACCCAAAATGACTGCTTAGAGCTGACGAATCCCAGATAACAGAATGGAAAGAAAAAAATTAAAGCTGTGTAGACATGAGTATATTAGTTCGGAACAGTGAGGAAAGCTCTAAGAGAGAAACCAGTATTATATCAGTTTAGCCAGGCTCACACAAGTCATTTGATAAAAGCTGAGCGGCCGGGCGTGGTGGCTCAGTCTGTAATCCCAGCACTTTGGGAGGCCGAGGCGGGTGGATCACGAGGTCAAGAGATCGAGACCATCCCGGTCAACATGGTGAAACCCCGTCTCTACTGAAAATACAAAAAATTAGCTGGGCATGGTGGCGTGTGCCTGTAATCCCAGCTACTCAGGAGGCTGAGGCAGGAGAATTGCCTGAACCCAGGAGGCGGAGGTTGCGGTGAGCCGAGATCGCGCCATTGCACTCCAGCCTGGGTAACAAGAGCGAAACTCCATCTCAAAAAAAAAAAAAAAAAAAAAAAAGATAAAAGCCGAGCATGTGTGACACTCTCCTAACACAGAGTCCTGTGATTCTTTGGGGATAGCTTTGCTGGTGTATCAGGTAGCTATTGCTATGCAGGCACCCCAAGACTCAGGGGGCTGAAGACAGCATCATGTTATGAAAATCGTGCGTGTGTCAGCTCACTGGCCTGCTTGTTTCTGCTCATGCAGTGGCCTTGCCAGGGGCACCTCAGCTGAGCAGGGCTGTTCCATGTGAGGCGAGGAGGCGTGGTACTTGCATGGACATGACAGAAACACGGGCAAGCTCTCCTGAGACCTGGGTTCGGAACAGGTGCTGGACTTTCCCTTCGTTCTGTGGCTCCAAGCAAGCCACATGGCCAGGGAACGGGGAAATAGGCTCTACACCTTTTGCAGAAGGAACCGCAGTGCCCACAGACCGTGAGGAAAGGGAAACATGAACAACTGAGGTCATTGGTGCAATTTAACACCTTAGATTGGTCTAGAGCACTCATTGCTGCTATCAGTGGTCCCTCTGCACCCTGAAAATGTCCAGCAAGCCTTTAGGATGGTAGCTGTCGGAGACGCATAAGCGGATTGTCATGACTCACCGTGACCCTCACTGCCAGTGTTTTTCTTTCCATGCATGGTTGACGTGAAGATGGCTGGATGGTAAACAAGTATACTTTTTGAAGTTGCTTTCTGTCATCAGTTAGTAAATTAATCAACATTTACTGCACAGCTACTGGAGGGGCAGCTGCTGCTACTTCCTGGCTTCATGGAGACATAGGGGTGACGAGGATCACATTTCCCGAGTCATCGCTTCATGTCAGGAACTGCGCCAGGAACCTCACCAACGGCAAAGCAATCGAGATAGACGTCTGGGTGGGGAGATAACCCTGCGCACTTCTGTCGTTAGTTCAGGCATCTAGCCACAGGGCAAAGTCTTTGGAAACTATCAAGGGTGAAGGAGAGGGATTCAATTTCCAAGGTTTGGGCTTGAATGTAGAAAATAAAAACGTGGAAGTGAACGTTTTCTGTGGCTTTTGTAATGGCTGTATTTTTGATATATAGTAAACAATGATAAATAGTTGTCCTTTTAACTCTGAACTTTTTTTAAAAAAAGAATGTCACCGTGCACAGGGTTGAAGCTACAAAGGTTGCCTTCACAGAGGGAGGAGTCATTTCTTGATGTCTCTGTAACATTACGTGAAGGGTTGCCTGTCAGCTTTGGAGGGCTTCCCCGACTGTAGTTTATATGGATAATTTTGTTTAACTTTTCGTTTGTTCCAAATGTTACAATTTTGCTTTCTCATAGATATACATGGGAATTAATGTACTGATAAGGTTCCTTTCTCTTAATACATGCTGTCTGCACATTTGTCTCCTATGATAGTGATTAATAGTTTTAAAGAGGGTCCTGATAGTCTGTTATGTCAAAAGATGCCATTACCTTCTGTCTTTTTCTGTGTGCTTCTGTTTTGAAAATAAGAGTACAACTAGACCTGAAAACAAAAAGCAGGTGACTTTATTTCATGACCTACAAAAAGTAATGGTAAGCAAGACACAAATTTTTATTCTCCAAGGGTATATACACTATCAAACAATTGAAAGAAGCCAAGATTATCTGAAAAGGCCTATGTTTTAAATTTCGTCCTGGAGATCTTTTTGTTTTGTTTTGTTTTCTGAGACGGAGTCCCACTCTGTGGCCAGGCACCAGGTTGGAGTGCAGTGGCGTGATATCCATCCTGGAGGTCTTCAATGAAAATTCTTCCCCCAAGAAAATGACTAATTTGCTCTAGCCTTATGGACTAGCCTGGAGTGGCTTCCTGGGCCATCTGAGAAGTTGACCAGTCCTATCCAGGGCTTCCCGGTTGGCCTGGCTTTGCTCAGGGCCTGGGGGCTGAGATTTAGCAGCTTCCACTAGTGTCATTGGGAGCTCCACAGAGGAAGGTCGAACACTTGGTGGTCTGTCCTTGTGGTCAGATCCCGGGATGTGACTTTCAAGAATATTCTGAACATGAAAATGGATTTCTTGGGAAGGAAGTATGTGGAGTTATTAGCATGAATTAATGGCTCATCAGAAAATGAGCTTTTCGGGCTGGAAGAAGGGAGGCAGGCCTGAAGAAGGGAGCTCCGGAAGGAGAGCTGGAGGGAGCCCGGCAGGGAGGGGGCTCAGAGGCAGGTGCCACTGCCCAGGAGGCCGGGCCTAGGGGACTGTGGTCCTCTCAAGAAAGGATGGTTGCTGGGTGGTGCACTGGGGGGATGAGGGGCTGGAGGGGGAGGGTGTGACCCTCCCCAGGGAATGAGAGGAGAGAAGTGGGAAGGGTTTTCTTGGACTCCTACTTCACCTCCGGGTTGGACAGGCTGCACGCAGGAGTCTCCAAGGAGCGGCAAGCTCTGCTTTGTGTCCCAGAGTGGTGGCAGCTGTGCAGACCCTGCAGCCAGGCCTCTGCTGCTGCCAGTCCCCACGGGCACTCAGCCAGCACTTCCTAGGCACTGAGCTCCAGGAAGGACTCTTTTCCTGCCCGCCTTCTCTCAGTGAGGTCGGGCAGGCTGAAGGGTCTGGAGTCTTGGTGAGGCTGTTCCTGGATGGACTATGAGCAGCTGCAGGGATGGAGGGACCCAGGCCTCAGGGTAGCCTGTTCATTGAAGACCTCACTGAGAGGTTAGTGCCAAGGGGTGCTGCCAGGTACATGTACGGTGAACCGGCACATGTGAGGTAGCAACATCTGCCGGGCCTTGGCGCTGTAATAATCCATGGCATTGCTGAGAACAGATAAATGGTAACCAACAGTCATGGGCTCACACCTCAGGTGTTTTCCCTGGGCGCTTGGTGGGTCCCAAAATGTTGGGGTTCAAGGTTTTTGTTATGTGTAGGGAGGGCCAGAATGGATCCTATCTGCAGGCGTTGGGATGGTCTTTGTTCAAGCAAGAGGTGAAATTAAGTGTCTAGAGGCAGAAATAGATTTCACTCTGGTTTCTGTTATCCGTGGTTCTTTTTAGATTCCTTCTGAATGTCCACAGGTGTGCTCAACAGCTAAATCCAGCTGCCTTTGAAATCACAAAAAGGGCTCAACAAGTGTCGGTCCCTTCCAGCAGCATGGAGGAGGATTGTGTAATTCAATCACTAGGGTCGGGTCTGAGGCCGCGTGGCCAGAACTGAAAGCTGAGCTCTGCCACAGACCGCTGGTAGGACTTTGCCCAAGTTATTTAACTCCTCTGTGCTCTGGTTCCTCACCAGAAAACTGAGGCTGTGGCTGCATTTGCATCATAAGGTTACAGGAAAATTCAATAAACTAATCTACAGGGAGCACTTAAAAGAATATCTGGCAGGTAGGAAGCCCGCAATGACTAATTGTTTGCTGAAGTTATTAATAGTCACTCCACTTACAGCTGAGGAAATCTTGAATTGCTCTGGTTGGTGCTGCGGGGTATTTGGCTCAGGTAGGAGTGGTATAGCAGCTTGGGGTTTTTTTGTTTTGTTTTGTTTTTAGATGAGAGGCTTCCTCCCCCAGAAAGGGGTCTGGGTTTGTGTCGCCTCCAACTGCTACCTGAGAAGATATTCAGCTTCTCTTAAACTACTGGATGTTTAGAAGGTGACTGTATATAGAGCCTGGTCATTCTGTAGGTCACAGAGACACAGGGCCACTGCCTGCACCCACTGGACAGCACCCTTCTGTGTGGCTTCCGCGGGAAGGAATGTGAGTGGTTCCTCAGTGTTGTGAGAGGGACCAGATGACTGCAGAGGGAACACCATTCACATTTCTTTACTCCGCAAAGCATTTTACTCTCACCTGAAGGTTGATACATCTTTGGGCTTCTTGTAAAAGAATCTCATGTTTGCATCTGTGTATAAACATTGTTATTTGCTCATTACACTTTTTAAAGTGAATTAGCTTTTACAATTTTGGTTTTCAAAGTGTGTTGTCCTTGAAAAATCATCCATCAAGCATTAAAAATGCACACACAAGGGTCCCAACTCCTGAGAAGCTGCTCTGGTCGGTCATTCAGGAAAACTCGGGTATCTACATTAAAAAAAAAAAAAAATTCCCAGATGAGCTGCCAGGCAGAATAACCTCTAATTGCTTCTCTTGTTTGAGTTCTCCCAACAATCTGTAAGAGAGAATTGGACAGATATTCCTGTCCCCATTAGATGAGGCCACAAGTACTTAGAGTAAAAATGTGTCTGGGGTCACATAATTAGTTAACGTATTATTCCAGGTAATCACAGATTTCTTTTTGAGCCAACACTTGCTAAATCTCAATAGCTTCACCCAAGAATGTGTCAGAGGGCCATGTTTTGTCATCTCTGGGTTCTGCAGGGCCTGCTGTGGGAATTGAGCATCTGCAGATTTTGGTATCCACAGGGGGTTCTGGAGCCAATTCTCCATGGATAGTGTGGTGACACACCTCAGGATCCTTCACAGCCAGGTGTGTGGGCAGAGGGGAGCACGTGGCCATGCTACAGCCAGCCTGGCATTGACATTCATCACTTTAGCCCCTATTCTGTTGGCCCAAACTGAGGCGTACCATGCCGTGAGGCCCAGTTAGATGCAATGGAGTGTGGGCAATACCCTCCCGTCTGTTCAGAAGAAAAGGGCCCTGTTTGCTGAAAACATTCAGTAGTTTCCACCACTATTAATGAACAGAAGGCAATGAAATCTAAATAGTGAAAATCTTCTTTGCATAAAACCTATGCTTTTACTGAGACTGTATTGTTGCAACAATCCAGGGATGCAGGTATTTATCTCCCTGTTGTTTAAGGATGATAAAACAGATTCAGAGAATTTAGGTGACTTGCGAAAAGTCCACACCCCTGAGAAACAAGAGAGCCAGAGAACCCATGGGCATCTCTCAGCTCTGACGCCAGGGCTGTGTGATCGGAGCACACCCACTCGGAGGTAGAACAAAGCTGGTTCCACAACTCGGGCTTCTCGGCTGCCATTTTAGTGTTGCTTTTTCCACTACAAGGTATTTCTTACTGTTTTGAGCATGCCGTATTACCGTAGGGACGAGCAACATGGGTTTAAGCAAGTCTTCCTTGACTGGAGGAGAAAAACATTTAGTAAAAGTTGCTTAAAGGTTTTCCCATTGCCACGTAGAAGTACAGACATTTCTACTTAGCTGTCCTGGGAACCTTCTCTCTGAAAGGCTCACAGCAGTGTCTCTCTCTCCAGATTGGCAGCTGAAATAAGGACAGTAATTAGGAATATTATTTCTAACTCACAGGAGTTCTTCTGCATGTTAGCCACCTCCCAGAGAAAATATCCCCCACTGTTGTTCTCTCTTCAGCGTATCCCAGGTATATTTCCAAGCAAGTGTTCCTCCACTGTAAGTTGATGAGGACATTTTTTATGAAAGCTGATGGCTTGGCAAGAGTTAAGTCTTAGTAGCTTGTGTTTCTTCTCACTTCAGCTGTCTCTCCCTAATGATAATGTCTGTTCAAGTTGAGCCCAGTTGCAGCCGGTTTCTCTGGGAGTCAAGAGCCTGTAGCACACCCAGAGAGCCACCACCTGTCCACAGCATATGGTCTGAAGGCATCTCTCCTGTTCTAGCCTGACCAGCCAGCCCAGGATTTCCAACTGTGAGCTCATCCTCCTTGTAAGACAAACGGGGTTTAGACAACGCTCACCTTGGCCTGGTGACCTTCAAAGGTTGAGATTGCAGGAGAATGCAATGGGCTTCCGACCCCACGTGAGTCATCCCTGATCCTTCACCCTGGCTCCCTGGGAAGGAACCCAGAGCCCTGCCTGGCTGGCCTCCTGCTAATAAGATGGAAAGCAGGGGTCCTGACCACACCACGAGATTCATGACTGTCTCCTCTCTTGTGTCCCTGCCATGGCTCACATTCAATAATTAGATACCAGCTCATTAATTCCCTGCTATCCTTTCAGAAGGAAAAGGACGGTGCTCTTTGTTCTGCTCTGCTGGGCCCTGAGCCCTCACGGCTTGAAGGCTAGATTCTGCCTCACTCCAGAGATGGCTGCCACTTTCTCACTCCAGAATCGCCCTTCAACCATGAAAAGATGTAAAGATGTAGCTAAATTATATAACCCAAGTATAAAAACACCTGAAGTGTATGAAACCATGCTCTCAGACACTTGCAGGAAATGAGAACTTTATGATTAGGCATTTCGTTGAACTTAACATATCATACATAGGGAAATTGACATCTCAGCAAGAATTATTTGCCTGAAGTCGCATAGGTAATTAAAAGTAGACACAGCTGAGACTAGGTGCATTTCCGTTACTGCAAGCTACTATGCTATAATAGTAGCTTAGGAGCTCCCTCCAGCTAGGAGGGAGTCCGTGAAAAAAATATCATCTAGTTTCCTTCTGAGGTTTTAAGTGTTTGACTTTTTCTGCCCTGAGAATGACTTCCCTTTGAGGAAACCAGTCCAGCTTAGCTTGAACAACCCGGATTCTTGTCCTTTAGTCAAAAGCCTCAACATAATACAAATCAGCTTAACTTCTCCAGGGTCTGGCAAAGCTTCATACACCTTTGAGAAACAGAATGAGGCAAATCTGCGTCAGCAAACACGTGCATACGACTTTCATCTGAGCTATCAGGAGGACAATTTATAGACACATACACATAGCCTGAAGTCCAGAGGCTCTGGCATGTTGCAAAATCAAACAGAATCCAGAAAACTCACCAGCCCAGAACACTGTTCAGATCTCATCTGAAATAATGGAAGTCAGAGCCAAATTCATCAATTAAACCAAAATTATTTACTTATCATAATCTCTACTGCCTGCTGCTTCAAATGATTTCTCATGAATTAATGAGCTCATTTACGTGCATGTCAATATTTTGTTTTATTTTAAACTACAAAATAAAATGCAGCACCAGGTTTTGCTCTCAGTGTCTACCTTCCTATGGCATTGATGCAGATAGCAACTAAAGGTTAAATCACAGAATGGTTCCCCTTTTAATTCATTTCTAGAAATGGGTCTTTGCCGGGAGGCGGAGGTTGCGGTGAGCAGAGATGATGCCGCTGCACTCCAGCCTGGGTGACCAGAGCAAAACTCTGTCTCAAAAAACAAACTAACAAAGAAATGGGTCTTTGTTTCCATTAGTGATGAGTGAAGGGAGCCTGATGTGGGGAAATTTAGACAGAAGTCACTGAAGTGGCCTCGAGTTTGGAAATGTTTCTAAAACTCAGCTGTGCAATTGGGTTGAAATTGCGCTAAGAACAGGCTTTTATGCCAGACTGGTCCCCGATTCCATTTGGTTCCTGGCAGAAAACCCTTGAAGAATAGTATTTGGTTTTATTTATTTAGCATTTCAAATGCTGGTTCATCTGGCCCCCATCCTGATCAGAAATAGTCAGAAGCGGAAGTGGGCACCTCAGTGGCAACTGAGTGGACTCCCTTGGGCATGGCAGCACCTAGCCTGGGTTTCCAATATGCCATTGAGAGCTCGGTTGAGTGCAGGGTAACCTTTACCATAACATCCCTGTGCCCCTGCTGTTTCCCTGCTGGCTGGTTGTCTGCCCTGGGCCACAGGTAGCTCTCCCTCTCCACTCTCCCAAGGAAGAAAGTTCTGGCAAATTGCTCCCTTGGCCTGCTCTGTTCCTCAAGGCTTGCATATTGCGCCCTGGAAGTTCCTCTTGGGATGACGAGTAATGTTGGGACGGATGACTGTCCTACTTTCTAGCAATGAAAAATGATTGCATGGAGCCTCACACTCCTGATGCTAATGAAAACTTGCCCTTTCAGCTGGCGTTTGCATCAGGAGATGCCACTACTTCATTTGTAACGTTTTGCAGTAATGCTCTGAGCGAACCCTGTCTTTGGACCATTCCATTGCACAGTAGGTCTCTGAAATCTATGTTTTTCTCAATAGGGAGTATTAAAAATTCATTGTTTTTAAGTGGGCTGTCAGATCTAAAAAAATAAATCTCAGTTCATAAACTTGAAAAACTGAAATGTTAAGAATTTTACTGGTTCACGGAGAACATAACATCCAAGACAAGAGAGATCAATTTTGCATATTGTTATTTCTACCTAAAGTAATCCACGTCACTTAAAGGAAATATTTGTTTGGAAGCAGTGTTTGGTGCTGGTAACCAAGCCTGTCCAACAAAAAATCAAGTTTTTAAACAAAATGTTATTCCGTAAGGGTGAATCTTTAAAAACTGCCAAATGCATTCTTGAGATGAATAACAGGAAGCTTAGTTCTAGAAAGGGCCTGAGTGATGATCAAATCCATTCTTCACTTCACAGATGGGGAAAGTAGAGTTTCAAAGATGCAGACATTCCTACGATCACAGAATTAGTAAGCTGGAGTGTGGACGTGAAGACCTCTGATAGTGATTCCCATGTGAATGTTTCTATGATGAAACTGTACAGAATGATAGAACAATACCAGTATCAAAAACACCTGTCACTAAGCACTTTCATATATAATATCTTACTAAATTATTAAAAAAGGAAGTCGGTGTTATTTCTGCTTCACAAATGGTACAACTGAGGCTCAGAAACATTAAGTAACTATCCTGGGGTCACAAAGAAAAGAATATTAGAGCCAAGTTTAGTCCATAGAGTTAACTTCTTTATTTCCTTCCCATTACATGATAGTTTCTTTTTGCTGACTTATATTTTTAGTCAGAAACCTTTCTTTAAAGACACTAATGATCAAAGATCTAAATGTAAGAACTAAAACTATTCAACTTCTAGACAAAATCATAGGCTACATCTAGTATATAACAGAACCAGATAGAAATTCTAGAAAATTCTGAAAAGTACAATATCAGAAAAAGAAGACAATAGTTGACCTTAGATATGGCAATTGTTTCTTAGATGTGACAACAAAAGCACAGACAACAAAGGGAAAACAAGATAAATTGGGCATTATTGAAATTAAAAAGTTGGGTGCATCAAACACTATTAAGAAAATGAAAAGACAATTCACAGAATGGGAGAACACTTTTGAAAACTGAATATCTGACAAAAGAATTGTATCTAGAAGCTGTAAAGAATGCTACATAAACCAATAGCAAACTGACAAGTAACCCAATTGAAAATGGAAGTACTGGCTGGGCATGGTGGATTATGCCTGTAATCACAGCACTTTGGAAGGCTGAGGCACGTGGATCACAAGGTCAGGAGTTCAAGACCAGTCTGGCCAATATGGTCAAACCCCATCTCTACTGAAAATACAAAAAAAATTAGCCAGGGGTGGTGGCACGTGCCTGTAGTCCCAGCTACTCAGGAGGCCGAGGCAGAAGAATTGCTTGAACCTGGGAGTCAGAGGTTGCAGTGAGCTGAGATTGTGCCACTGCACTCCAGCCTGGGCAACAGAGTGAGATTCCATCTAAAAAAAAAAAAAAAAAAAGACAAGAAAAAAGAAAATGGAAAGTGGGAAGTACTGAGTACACCTTTTCATTTAAATCATCAAATAGTTCACAACAGCTATTGTAAAGTTCTTGCCTTTTTACTGCATCCATCATCTCTTCGTCTATTTCTGTGGAGCAATATTTTCCTAGTTCTTGGCCATTTCTCATCTTTTGTGTGTCTAATACCTTTTAATTGAATGTAGCACATTGTGGATCTTATATTGTTGAGAAACTGAATTTTTAAAATTCCTTCGAAGAGCTTTCTGTTTTCTTCTTGAGGCAGCTTGTTTCCCGTCTGTGAACTCAGTTCTGTTGAGGCTGTTTCACAACAGGCTGCAGCTGTGTCAGGGTGGGTCTGGATTGGATATCTGGTCACCAACCCTGCACATTCCTGCCGCTTCCACAGACTCACCCATTGATTTCTGTTTCTTCCACCATTAAGTCCACTCTCCTCTGATAGTCTCTGCTTCTCCCAGATTTGAAAGCGTCACTGAGCAGAGAACCCTTGCAAGTGAGGTTCCCGTCATGCTGGCCCCTTGGCTTCCAGGGTCATAGTCCTGTCGCGTGTGTATCCCCTTTCTGAAAACACTTGCTCTATCTATTTTCCACAGTCATGTAATTCTTTACAGTGAGAGAGGAAGCCTGGATACTCACGACTCTATTATGAGAAGCACCACAAATCTCCCCTATTTCATTTTTAATCATTCTGTGTTAGATGTATCTAACTACTTTGCAATGTTTAAATTCTTATGGGGAGAAGCCCAAGGTAAATAATAAAATTAACAAAACTTTTAGTCCAGTATCTATTCCTCAGAGAAACCTCAGGTTTCTTTTTTAACAGATTCAGGTCTTCGTCTTTGTTCTAGAAGTTACAAAATGGGAAAATCTATTTGAGTTTACCTCACATCATTCTGTTGGGTCAGATGATAATGTTTAGAAAAATACTGTAAAATTCTTACTTTATATGGACAAACCTTTAGAGGCTGGCCTCTCTGTAGAAGGATTGCACAAGGAAATGATTTTGAGCCTGAACTTTCTTGTCTTTATCTTCTATGTTCTCTGCTCAACTTCCTGTCTCAGTTGGCATGGAACTTGCTCTGCTCCTCATGCTTCTCTTTGTTTAGGAAATTCACTAGGACTCTGCAAGGGGCAGATCGTCATCCAAGTCCCTTTCAAATAACCCCACTATCCTTTGCCTGAGACCAGGGAAGTCTGAGCCTCCGTGGGATCCCAGTCACGTTGTGAGGGAAGGGTGACCAGTAACCTGGGGCCACCACACCACTATTGTTTCCTTGCTCCCCTTTTCCTTGAGGTGACCTCAACTTCTCAGGTTCTCTTTATGCTCTTCCCAGCCCAGGCTTGCCCTGGCCAGTGCAGCTCTTCCTTAGGTTTCAGAACCAGTAACTAATACCGAATCCCAGTAGGGTGCTTATGACTGAAGCTGACTTAGTGCGTTTGAGAAACCAAGGCTAGAATAAAGAGACCCTGATGCAGCAGGGGCCTTGATAAATTATATCAAAGTGATGAGAACCGTGGGAATTTCTGAGTGAGCCCAAAAGTTATTAGAGGCATGAGTATGTCTCTGTCCAGTAAGTGCCTCCCCACCTCCACCCCCATTTATAGAAGCTTTCGAATTTATAGTAGCATAAGGCCAGCTTTATCTGTGGCCATGAATAAGCTATTTCACTATCTCATTGTTCTGGTCAGAATAATGCATGGGGCCAGACTCATGCCTGTAATCCCGGCACTCTGGGAGGCCAAGGCAGGCAGATTACTTGAGGTCAGAAGTTCAAAACCAGCCTGGCCTACATGGTGAAATCCCATCTCTACTAAAAATACAAAAATTAGCTGGGTATTATAGCGTGTACCTGTAGTCCCAGCTACTTGGGGGGCTGAGGCACAAGAATCACTTAAACTCTGGAGGCGGAGGTTGCAGTGAGCCAAGATTGTGCCATTGCACTCCAGCCTGGGTGACAGAGTGAGACTCTGTCTCAAAAAAATAAAAATAAATAAAAAAAAAAAAGGAAAGAAAAAGAATCCTGGGCTTCTATTTCTAGCTATTCTGCTTGTATGTTTTGATTCCTTGCATCCTCTTACTTGATACTCCTCCATGTTCTAAAAACAAAGCCTTTCTTCACATTTTGAGTGTGCCTGCTATCGCTAATGAGGCAACAATCCTGGTCCTGAAGAATTAGAATAAAGCAGTCACTAAGGATCCCATTAAAGGTCAAACTGTCTAATTCTTAATCTCACGATACCTGCCTGATAATGATGGATACTTATTAAACTCATTCCTTCTGGGTCTCAGAATACACCATTAGAATAATCCAATTTTTCATTCAGGCACTTAAAGTTCATTAAACGAATGCTGGAGTAACTGTTTTCCCATGGACATACTTAGCTTAATGGAATGAGAAAGTAAGAAGTGCCTGAATATTGCTTGTTCTCAAACCCAAGGAAATCTAGGGGTTTGTGGAGATCCAGGATCTCCTCTGTTCTCATCAGTTTTATAGCTTTCATCTAATTTTACTTTTCCGCCACGTTGGATGTAGCTGACCTCCATCTCAAAACAGTCTCTTCTGATTTTCCCTTTGATTGCAGTAGCCACTCCTTTTTCATTTCCTCGACTGGTTCTGTCTTCCTGCATGACCTCTCAGCATTGAAGTCTCCTCTGCCTGCTCTCTTTTGGATGCATCTTAATCCTGGATGATCTTCTCAATGCCTTGGTCTCATAAACTGGCCATAGGATAAGAATTCCTGACTTTACATGTCAAGCCTTGTCTCCATAAGTGAACTGCAAACTCAGTTTTCAAAGTGCCTGTCTGACCACTCCACTCTGACGTCTAACATGTCCTCACTTACATGTGGCCAGAAGAGAGCTCCTCATCCCCACAACCATCAGTCCCCCACCAGTGTTCCACCTCAGTCCATGGCACCACCACCAACTCATTCATTCACTTTCCCTTTCACCGCATCTAACCATTCAGCAAGCCTCATGAATCCTATCTCCAAAATATACCCCTAATCTGTGCAGTACCCCTACCCCCCGCCTGCTACCAAACCAGCCCCAGCCACTGTTGTCTTTCAGTGGATTCTCTGAAGTCCTCCACAAGAGGCCCGGCTTCCACTCACCCTCCCACACCCATTCTCCCTAAGGCAGCCAGAGCGATCCTGTTAAAACCTAAGTCAGATCCAATACCCCCTGGAGTACCTGGCCTCCTTTGCGCACCACAGACAGAAGCTCCTTACTGACCTCTAATGGTGTGCATGCCCTGTTCCTCTGCCCTTCTGAGACCCTTTTCCCTGCACACTCCACGCTCTGCCCTTGTTGGCCCGCGTTCTTTTCCTCAAACATCTCACATTCCTTCTGCATCAGCAGCTTTGCTCCCCTGTTCTGCCCCAAACGCACTCTCACAGATCTTGTGCCATTCAAGTCAGCCCATGGCGCCTCCTCAGGGACGTGTTCCCTGACCACTCTACCTAGAAGCTCGCTCCCCGTCTGCCACACAGTCTCCTCATCCTGTTTTATTTTCTTCTCAACATGTATCTTTATCAAGTCATTGAACAAGGAAGTAATGACAAATTATTATTTCACTTTCCCCATTAGAGAAGGATATTGTCTGTTGTTTTTTTGCTATATCTGCAATGTGCTTAGTAGTTAGGAAGTCATTATATAACAATTTAAAAAAATGGAAACATTCAGTTTTTAAAGTAGATGTATTTATTTTCAGAGAAGCCAAGTCACTGGTATGCATAATAATAAAACATCTCAATGAAGAATTAGAAGACTTGAGGGTCCAGGCACGGTGGCTCACAGCTGTACTTTGTGAGGCTTGGTTGGGAGGACTGCTTGAACCCAGGAGTTCGAGACCAGCTTGGGAAACATAGGAAGGCCCCCATCTCCACAAAAATTTTTTGAAAAAATTAGCTGGATGTGTAGATATCTCTTCAACATACTGATTTTTTCTATTTTGGATGTATACATAGCTGAGAGATTGATCATTTGGCAGTTTTAGATTTGGGGGGAAGTTTCACACTGTTTTCCATGGTAGCTGTACTAATTTAATTCCCACCAACAGTGTTCAGTGCTCCCCTTTCTCTACATCCTCTCCAATAAAGGCCACTTCATTTCGAGCCATTAGTGAACTGATAGAAAACAGCAGAATGGAGGGAGAAAGTGGATGGTTTCCAAAAGGAGCAATGAAAGAAAGATAATACCAAGGCAGAAACCTGGAGGATGTGAAGCCAAGAGCACCGCAGGAGAGAATGAATCATCGAGAGGTTGGTCAGTGGGTGTGAACTTGAAGTTAGACAGAAGGAACAAGGAACAGAGTTCCATAGCACGGTGGGGTGACTACGTTAACTATATATATATATATATATATACATATATATATATATATATGTATTTTGAGGCAGGGTCTCACCCTGTCACCTAGGTGGGAGTGAAGTGGTGCCATCATGTCTCACTGCAGGCTCAACCTCCTAAATGCAAGTGTCCCTCCTGCCTCAGCCTCCAAGTAACTGGGACCACAGCATGTGCCACCAAGCCCAGCTAATTTTTTAAGTTTTTGTAGAGATGGGGTTTCACTATGTTTCTCTGGCTGGGCTTGAACTCCTGGGCTTTAAGTGGTCATTCCGCCTCGACCTGCCAAAGTCCTGGGATTACAGGCATGAACCACCGTGCCCAGTCAACAATAATTTATTGGGTATTTCAAAATATCTAGAAAAAGCTGGTCATGGTGGCTCACACTTATACTCCCAGCACTTTGGGAGTCTGAGGACTGTTTGAGGCCAGGAGTTCGAGATCAGCCTGGACAACATAGTAAGGTCTTGTCTCTACAAAAATAATTTCAAAAAATTAGGCATGGTGGTACATGTTTGTAGTCCCAGCTGCTCAGGAGGCTGAGGCATGAAGATTGCTTGAGCCCGGGATTTCGAGGTTGCAGTGAGCTCTGATGGCACCACTGCACTCCAGCCTGGATGACAGAATAAGCCCCTATTAAAAAAAAAAAAAATCAAAGAACTAGAGTACTTGATACCTAGCCAAAACCTGTCGTCACACAGGGTGACCCTGCACTTCCATTTGGTCATCCATAGATATTCCTAATATCTTCCTTTCCTTCCTCATAAGCAAGAAGATTAGATGAAATGAGAAATCTGCAAATACAAAGAAAGTCATAAAGCATCACATATATGTTATGTTTATTTTATATTGAGATGGCCACCTGAGAAACTTTCTCTGGCAGAGTGCAGGGCCAGGTGAAATTCACGTGAGTGAGGAGCCCCTGATCTTCATGGCCCTGGTGTTATTATGCATACCTATGGAAGCAGCCGGATGCCCAGGGTTATGTAAAGTAGCCAAAGCAGGGTGGTTCACAACCCCCACTTCTATATCCATCAAGACAACACCACCACCACAACATCCTCTGTCCAGCTGGGGATGACCTGAAATATGCTGTCCCCTTAGAGATTGCTTTCTTTGGGACTGATCATGAATATCTGTCTGGTTTATTGCAGAACCCACAGAGGCCAACATAGTGCCTAGCATATACTAGTTGCCCAATGATCCCGAGATCAATAAGGGGTGAAGAATGGCTGCTAGTATAAAAAGTGGGAGAAGGGCACTGAAAGAGGGGGGATGAGAGTGAACCCCAGAGACCTTTTTTTTTTTGCCCATCTGGTAGAATTTCATCCACTCTCCAGCTAGTCTCCAAGTCATGCCTTTATTTTTCCCCTGTATGAGTTGAAGCCAACTCTTTGTGGAGTCTAGGAACAGGCAGCTGTCCCTGCATGTGGAAAGGAATGAACAATTCACAAGCTTTCTAAGCTCAGCCCAGTGTGTCTGGGCTTTTCAATAGCGTAGTTGCCATGGCATTACATAGGAGAGCCTTCCAGGCAGTTCCCATGCTAAGGGCAAAGGGTGACTGTGATATCAAAAGAAGCATTTGTTGCTCTTTATACTCAGAGGAAATCAAGGTGAACTTAAACTCATTAAAAGCAAGGCTGAGCACATTTGCGTGAGCAGAATGGAAATACAGGTGGCTTCTTGCCGATGAGCTTCTCTGTTGCAGAAGAAGAGACCCAGGGCCTCCTGAGCCTGTTTGTTCTTAATTAAGAGAGATCCTTTCGCGTTGAGAGCAAGTTCATAATGGCATTTCTACCACAACACACAACTTCTCAAATACCTCCTTCCCCCGTATATTCAAAGTTTTACCTACAACCCTTAGTGCAAGTTTGTGGGAGAAATATGCAAAAATGCAAAACACAATAAACAGAGAAAACAATTTAATATGATTCTACACACAAATGAATAATTTAAACCTCCATCATGTTTGTTATCTGTGATGCATCTATTTAATATTAATAACTTGTGAAGAAAATGACCGTCAACATATTTAACAAGCCTAGTGTCTTCTGGCTGCAAACCTTAGATGACTGGCTATTCCTAACAGGGCCCGTCTTATTAAGAGTCTGTTATCTTCTTTAAATTTGATTTTGTGAATAATGAAATGTCTGCCAGAGGAAAACAAATATCCTGCCTAAAGCTAACCTCTCTTTACTCCCAGCTCTGTCAAATATTTATCTGCCTCTACCTTTTTCTTTCTTTCTCTCTTTTTTTCTTTTTTTCTCTCTTTCCTTCCTTCCTTCCTCCCTTCTTTCTTCTTTCTCCTTCCTTCCTTCCTTTCTTCATCTGCCCTTTCATTTCCTTTCCTCTTTCTCTCTTTTTTTTATTTCTTCTCCTCTCTCTCTCTTTTCCTTCCCTCCCCCCATCACTCTGTCCCTCTCCCTTTCTTTCTCTTAGTTTTCAACACCAGGCTCCATAGTTAATGCACACAGTGTAACTAGCTTTAATAGCTGATCATTCTCTCTCCAGAGATGTCTTATTATGAAGCAAAGAGCATATACCAAGCAGTTGTATTGCTTTTCAAATTCCCTCTTCAGTGAACATCGTCATTAAAGAATTGTATCAAGAAGAAATACGTTTATAATGTGGCTGTCTCCAAATTCTAAAGATGGTGTTCTTATTGATTTAGTAATAGCTTGCAAATCATGACCCCAAATTAGTTCTTCTGCACTTATGCCCCCAACCTTTGTAAAATCTTTACTGAGTAACCATGGCCAATAACAATAATAGATGATGCTCTATTCAGTGCAGTTTTTCCCTGGTCATATAAAGTCTCTTGCTTGGAGCTCATGCAAGAGTCCATGGAACCTGCATTCACTTTGGTGTCTTCAGGAAACTCTTTCCCTGTGGGATCTGGGTGATCACATGGAATCTCACCCCAGGCTGCCCTCAGAACTGTCCATGTAGGTATCCCTTGCTGATCACACCCTGGGTGTACAGCAGAGCTGACAGCCCAGGATTCAAATATAGCTTTCCAAAATTTTACACACACACGCGTGCGCTCGCGCGCTCTCGCTCTCTCTCTCTCTCTCTCTCTCTCTCTCTCTCTTTCTCTCTCTCATCATCAGCTCTGCTGTCTAAGATGGCAAGATGTAGGGTTTGTTTTGGGTTTGATCTGGTTACATTCTGAATTCTGTGTCCCTGTGTTTTAAATTTTCCTTTAGGTAAAAGTGTGGTAGAGCATCTTTGTGGGGAGCTGATGTGGAGAAGTCCCACTGTAGGATGTGATGCAGGGTAAAGATGCGGATGAGGGGAGGAAGGAGAAACCTCAGGGACAGGGAGGTAGAAAGAAGAGGAAGAATGAATGGATGGAGAAACTTCCTGATGACGTGGCGCTTTCGTAGATCAGCGGTTCCAAACCTCTCATTGTGCAGGAAGTGTTAGAGAACACTAGAAGATTAGCCTGGAGTCTCAGGTGGTTCAAGGGTCAGAATGGGGACCAGGTCTTCGGGTTCTGATCCAGAGCTTTCCCTCCTACCTAGTGGGCGTTTCTGTGCCATTCACATCATGTTTGAAGCAGTTCCTCCAGTATTCTTGCAGTGCTGACTTTTCTCTAGCAAGATGTTCAAGCTCTGAAAATTGCAAGTGAGTGTAGATAGCTTCTGACCTCAGTGAGCTCAAATTCTCACTGTGGAGACGACCTCCAGCCCGAGAACAGATCAGAGACCTGCTGCGTGGCACATGGGGCAAGCGGCAGAGTGAAAGCAGGAGTATTCCAGGACTTAGGAAGGCCTGGGGGGAGCAGCAGGAGAAGAAACACCAGGCGTTAGGAACGGGGTGTACGCGGGGGTGGGGGAAGGTGGAGCTGGGGAAAGGGCAGGACTCCTTGGTGACTGAATGGGCAGACATGCGGCAAATCACTGTCCCCCACCATGGGAGACACAGTGTGGAAAGAGCTGTGAGCCTCTCCCCAAGAAGCTGTGGTCGACATGGAAGATGACAGGGAGGTGTGGGAAATGCCAGGCAGAGAGGAAGAGAGACAGCTGCAGGGAATGGCATCACTCCACCAACAGAGGACCACGGGTCCTGGCGTGACACCCACACACAGAGGGTAAGACGAAGACCCGCCCCACCACTGGAGGTGCTGACGCTCACGTGGCAGCACCTTACCACCCAGAGGAAGGCTTCGGCACTCTGCGAACATTGCTGCTGTTATCCGTGGATCACCGCACACCTCACAACAGCCCTGCCAGGCTGACTGGCCCGTCACCATTTTCCCCATTTAGTGAACAAGGGCAGGAATTCACAAAATGGGCATAAGGTCTTAGCGTTTGGGGAGTCCTGCAGCCCTATGTAAGTTTCCCTGATGCCAGGACTCAGGGTGCTGTGCTATGCCGGCGTCTGCTCCTCCCGGAGTGTGGTAGCCCAGGAGAAGAGGCCTTTGTGCCATGCTTTTTACAGCAGCACCTCCAGACGTCAGGTGGGAGACCTGGTGCTTCCAGACTCCTTTCCAGCCTACAGCCATTTTCACATAAAAATGGAAAAAATGGAGGCAGAGCAAACCATGTATCCCAAACCAGGGGCAGCTGTCCCCTGCGTGCGTGGGGCTGAAGGCTCATGGTGCAGCGAAGGGCCGCCATTTCCCTCATTCCAGTGGATTTGAGAAGACATCTGGGTTCCAGCTCCATCAGCTCACTTGCCCTTCAGTAGAGACAATTCAGCTTGCATGTGGATATGTGAAGTGCTGTGTGCGCCCAGCTTCAGTCTCCTCTGCTGTCCCGGGTGCTGGACTCTCAGCCTCCCTTTTCCATTCATCAGGAGATTGGATGCCATCCACCCATGTTGGTGAAAGTGGGTCTTCTTCATCTACCAGTTCAAATGCTCATCTCTTCTAGAAACACCCTCCTGGACACAATCCAGAAAGAATGTCCTACCAGCTGTCTGGGCAACCCATTGCCTGGTCAAGTCGATATTCAGAATTAGCTATCTCAGTTGTTAAGGCCAACTCTGACCTAAGGGGAGGAGAATTCCACTCCACCCCTCAATGGTAAGAATCCTAGAGCCACTAGAGTTTCCTGCCAACCTATATTCTTACCAAGTAAAATAAAACAAGACTAAACTTTACACTTGGCTACAGAAGGTGATGGAAGAGGTAGAGCAAGAGACTCCACAACGATGCTAACTTCACTTATAATTATTTTGTGATGCAAAAAGTAATACGTTACAATGAGTTGTCACCAGACCCTTTCGTAGCAAGAGAATGTTCTTTCTTTGGAAAAATATATCGTAAAACTGCTTGTACACGGAAAGTGAGAGACTGAGGACCCAAGCAACAAAGAGATGGTTTATGTCGTGCTGAGTGGAGAGTGGGGGATATTGGCATTTGCCTTTGGGAGGGAAGGAGAGAGGAAGAAATAGAAAAGAGGGGAAGAAACTGGAATATGGGAAAGATGTGAAGCATCATGGGAAAGTAGAAGCCAGGAAAAACATCCTAGTGATAAAGGTAGAAGAGGCCGGGCAAGGTGGCTCACGCCTGTAATCCCAGCACTTTGGGAGGCCAAGGTGGGCAGATCACTAGGCCAGGAGTGTGAGACCAGCCTGGCCAACATAGTGAAACCCTGTCTCTCAAAAATATACAAAAATTAGCTGGGTGCAGTGGTGCACTCCTGTAGTGCCAGCTACTTGGGAGGCTCAGGCAGGAGAATTGCTTGAACCTGGGAAGCGGAGGTTGCAGTGAGCCAAGATTGTGCCACTGCACTCCAGCCTGGGTGATGGATGAGACTCTGTCTCAAAAAAAAAAAAAAAATTAGAAGAAAAGAGTTTTAGGCAATGCCTAATATGTTACTGAAAGACGTATGCCACTCTTCCTGTCATGAACGCTCCCTCCTGAAATTTTAAAGCAAATTTTATAGACTAACAGTTGCTTTGTGTGAGTGTTGTCTTGTATGTACGTGTGGAGCATGAAGCTGAGGATGAAGCTGAATTGCACATCCGTTTCATCTTGACGTCATATCTCATTGCACATGCTGGAAAAAGAACAGACATACACTAAGGAACTCACCAGCAGGATGGCCAGAAGAAGAAGTCTTTCCTGGTAATTCAGAGAAATTTTAGTGCAGATTGTGGACTTGCACTAGGATAAGACAGAGGTTGGAGCTTGTCTTCAACAGAGCTCAAAGAGCAGGGAGAACCCAGATGCCCTCTGGTTTGCATGTGGCTTATGGTTTGACAGCTGACTCTTTCTTAACTTCCAACCCAAGGGTCAGTACAGAGCCAGTTCCCTTCTCCTCCAGAAGGAAGAACCTTCTACAGCCTGAGGTACCCGGTACTTGTCCTGAATGTAAGCTGGGATGACCTCTGGATCCAGCATGCTGCAGCTAATCTCTGTTTCACCTAACACTCAGGACTCCATGAATAGACCTTTAGGACGTCCAGGACCTTGTGAAGATTGCACAAACCCTGCCTGGGAAGTGGCAAGGGTGCAGACTTACCCTTGGCATCTTTGTACCTTTATCCACAGAGTTCACATGGAGTTGTGACCCCACCCATGTAGCCTAATGCAAAGAGAATAATACCTCTTACAGCAGGCTCTGGAAATGTTTCTTAAAATGCATGCACACGGACAGACACACTTCTTGTGTCTGCATTCTCCAACGCATGTTTCTCTACAGCCATCAGTATCGCAAACACCTACAGAACTTTGCCATTCAGTTTAATGTAATTGGCACATTTGAAGTACTGCCTTTGGAATTTTGTTTTTGTTGTTGTTTTTGAGATAGAGTTTCACTCTTATTGCCCAGGCTAGAGTGCAATGGTGTGATCTCAGCTCACTGCAACCTCTGCCTCCCAAGGTTCAAGCTATTCTCCTGCCTCAGCTTCCCAAGTAGCTTGGATTACAGGTGCTCATCACCGCACCCAGCTAATTTGTTTTATTTATTTTATTTTTTTTGTATTTTTAGTAGAGATGGGGTTTCTTCATGTTGGCCAGGCTAGTCTCAAACTCCTGACCTCAGGTGATCCACCCGCCTTGGCCTCCCAAAATGCTGAAAGTACAGGTATGAGCCACTGTGCCCAACCAGCCTTTGGATTTTTTACATAACAGATTGTATTACAAAGACCTACTCTCCTCCAAAAATATTTTGGGATTTTTTAATTACCCCAAAATTGAGAACATAGTTACAAAAGATGTATCTGTCTCTGTTAAAAATAAATTCAGTTATTAGATGTTAGGGCCGTCCAAACAGCTTAACTGCAGCAAAATTAGGCCAAGTTCTACTACCTTCAAATGCGTATCTATGACCTTTGAAGTTCTGATTATTCTGGGAGCTTCTGGTGCTACATCCACTCAATCTGCCAGGAGGGGAATTTATACTACAGACTGCATAATTTTCTTCTCAGCTGTAAAATATCTCTTTATAAAAAAGTGTGGGCAAGAAGGAATTATGGGAGCAAATACAGTATTTATCACTTGAATTAAAAGACTAAACCTGGCAAATAGTCCAGCTATCAATCCACAAATAGTGTCTGTGGTTAGCCGCCTGATTCAGATAATCCGATGCATAGATGTATTTATATGTGAGCATCATAAGCATCAAAGCCACTTTTATGTGTATTTTTCCTGTCACCCACAAATCATATTGCAAAGATTGATAGTAATTGAATAAATTGCTGTGTGTACTTAAAGACTGGGCTTGTTGGAGACAAAACAGATTTATTAGATAATCAGTGTTTTTTTTTTTTTTTTTCCTGTTGTCAATGCTTGTTGGAAGACTTCTTTTCAAAAGTAGGAAAAGTATGCTAAGTAGGTCTAGAAAAACAAGCAGAGATTTCAAGGGATACTTTTGAAAGGTGGTGTGGTATCAGGGAAAACGTTGAACTGGAAGTCAGATGTCCATGTACAGATTCCTTTCACGGCACCCCCTGATTGAGATAATCTCTAAAATCCCTTTAGTGTGTGTATGTTATGATTGCATGATGTCATTCTTGTCTGGGGCTTATTGTCTGACTCTTTCCTGAGTAACTGTTCTGTCGTAAATGGAGTCCGAGCAGTGGGGCTTGTCTCACCGTGAGTGTAAGATCTGCAGGCTGCCACCTTTCTCCTCCCACTTTCCTCATCGGGCACCAAAGGCTCTGTAAGATGCACCAGGCTGATTTTTTGTAAAATTGAGGTCTTTGCCTTCCTTTTATGCAGCATGAGCTGGAATCTGCCAGGGTCAAATAGTCAACCAGGAGCTCTTTATGGACTCAGCCACAGGGGGAACTTGAGGGACCTGGCATATCTTGTATTCGCCAAAACTCCATCCCCCGCAGGCTTACCAGGGTCCGAAAGGCATGATTTTTTGGGGAGGAGGAGGCTCTAAAATAGTGTCAATTCTAGAGTTCCTTTTTTAAATGTCTCAGGACTAGTAACTATTGGCATCATCAGTATTTAATGCTTTGTGCTAATTATATTACCTGATTATTTCCCTCCTTTGTGCTTTCTAGAGGGATAAGAATCAATGAGAGTCTTGAGATGTGGAGTCAGTTCAACTCAGAAGACACTATCTTGGGGGAAAAGGTCACAATGAGTGTGTTTGTCTGTTGAGTTGGAAAGAGGAGAAAGGAGATAAGAAATAGGATAGGGGAGTTCTGAGAGGAAGGATCCGGAGGGTGGTAGAGAAGATGCTGCCTTGGGGAAAATTTCACCACCTAGACTGTGTTTACATAGCTTAGCCAGAATCCGCCTTCATCCTGCCATGCGATGTTGTTGCTTATTTATGCAGTACACTTCCTGTCAGTGATCACAGTTAACAATCCCAAGTCTAGCACAGTTATGAATGTGACTGACCTTTCTTCAAATAATGCTCTCCAGCTCCTTAGCACTTTAAACATTCCAACTCTCTTGCACATTTGATTTTTCATAATGTAGGTTGTAACACAAGAGAAGGTTGTGGAATTAATTTAGTGGGTCATGATCAGCTTATGAAAATAAAGTGCAATTGAAATATACCTAGTGCATTATAACTAGTAGAATGAACTAATAAGAAACTTTGTCCATTATCTATGTATGTAGTATGGTACATAGATAGTGTGTGTGGGACATAAATAGTGTGCCCAATAAGAATTTTTTTTTTCTTTAGGCCTCAGGCCACATGTAGCCAGTTTAATAACTTTGTTCTAACAGTGTGATTTATGCATGGTGAATACCTGTTTTTGCTTTGGGGTGGTGTGAGTAGCTGAGGTCAGGTATGGAGGTGCTACATGCCTGCATGACTAAACCCCAGTAAAAAACCTGGACACCGAAGTGTTGGTGAGCTTCTGTGGTTGGTAACAAAGTTTCTGGGGAAATGAATTGTGTCCATGAGACTCCAGTAGCAAAGAACCCCTGGGAGCTTTTGCCTGGTGTCTCCTGGATTCTGCCCCATATGCCTTTTATTTTTTTTGGATTTTAACTCATATCCTTTTGCTGTAACATATCAGAATAGTACATATAATTCAGAAAAGTAAGCTTTTCTGAGTTCTGTGAATTCCAGTGAATCACTAAGTTTTAAAGTAGTCTCAGGGAACCTGGCACAGAGGCAGAGATTGGAATTCATGCAGAGACTGGCTTGCTAGAACATCTGGCTCAAGTCTGAGCTTGGAGTATGACTCGGTCATGGATATTAAGCTGGAATGGAGAGTCTATACCGAGTGAGTCCTTTCTCGGTGAGGCGGCATGGAAAGAAGTGGGTCTGTTCTCCATTTGTGATGACAGTGATCCCTAGACATGACTTCCTCAGGTGTCCTTGATGAGTTTAACTGGGTAAGAACAAAAGAAACTGGGTAAGAACAAAAATATCTTATACCTTTCTCAGTCCCCCATCAAGGAAATCAATAGTGTAACACTGCTATAAAATAACAAAGGTTATTATAAACTTTGTCTCCGAAAGTGGTTCTAGCCTTTCTGGAATCTTTCATGTGAGCTTATTGTTCTGTTGATTAATGAATTCAGTAATATTCCATTTTAAAAATTATTTTAATTATGGTATAAATGATGAGATACCTCTTCAGAGTCTGCACAAGCGAAAATGAATATAAAATCAGAATCCGACACATAAAAAGAAAGTTCAGCAAACGCAGGACTCCAGTCTCCACTCCTCCTCAGCAGGGTTTGTCCCTGTGTTTTCTTGTTTTGTTTGGGAAAATAATGCAAAAGAGATTTTTTATAAAAGCTTTGAAATTTAATTATGATTAGGGAGTTCTAAAGGAAATTAAACAAAGCATGAATACTTTAAAAAAATAAATTTAATATAGCATCTTATCTAATAACTCGTTCCGCACTGCTAGCTCACTTCCCACCAGGAGAGAGGAAACAATTTTTAAAGACTCTTAACTAATAATAATATCTGAATTTCTCTGACACATTCACTGTTGCTGAACTTTATTTTGTCATGTTAACTTACTTGATTCTTCAGGGTTTGCTTATTCTAGCCATCACTTTCTAATAATGCATAGTTTGGAAACCACTTCCCCGTCTTCTGCATTCTAGGAACATGAGGCTTCCTGACCCACAGAGGATGGCTTCTCGCTGCGTCCTCGCATGGTGGGAGGGATGAGGGGTCTCTCTGAAGTCTTGCTTCTGAGGGTACTAATACCATTCTTGTGGGCTTTATTCGCATGACTTCATCACTTCCAAAGTCTTCACCTCCTGACACCATCACTTCAGGGGAAAAACTTCAAAGTATGAATTTGTGGAGGGGGCGGCATCAAATATTCAGTCGACGCCACTCCCCATGCTTTGTTTTCCTCCACTGTGGTTTTTAGACAAACAGAGACTTCTGGAGTTGATTTGCTGTCTTATTTCTTCTCCCTGCTGTCTGTCACTCACCTGGGCAGGCGGCTCATCTCTCCTTCCCCTTCTCTAAATGATGCATTGCTCCCCCTCCCCCGCTGTCCTCTTCCAGGATCTTCCTCCACTTCCTCCTCTTAGGAGCTCAGGAAATCTGTCTGCACCTGTCACATTGACAGTGCGAGCCCAAATGTTTTTCCACAGTTCATCCTGGATCCTGGAAACATGGGTGGCTGCCTGCCTGCCTGCTGGCCTCAGTTTATTTCCCAGTCTTAGAAGGTTGTAAGCTCTAATTTTAGAAAATGGGACAGAGCTGTGCTGTCCACAGACCACTGCATAGTGCCTCCTTATCCACTGGCTGGTGCTCCTGTGGGCTGACCAGGTGCCCAGGCGTCCTGGGTCCCCACCCTTTTATGGCCATAGCACCATGCTACGACATTTGTGTAGGGTTCTTAAACATATTAAGTGAGAAGCTCCTAATATGTTGTTGTTAACCTCATCCTCTCTGATAGAATTTAATTTTAAACAGAGTTCCCCAGAATAAACCCTCCCGTGTCTATTTCATTTATGGAAACTATGTTTCCTTGTCTGGACAAGAAACCACAGCCACGTTTACATTAGCCATCGTACCCTTGAGTGGACGGGACCCTGTCTATACTTGGCCTGCTCCGTGGGATCCCAGTCAGGCCCCACGGGAACTCCCAGTTCTTTTCCAAGTAACGGTTTCTCTCCCAGGTAACCCCATTTTCTCCTCCTTCACGACATGCCTGTGGGTCCCTCCTCTCCTGGGACTCTCACAGCTGTGCACACTCGTGCCTGTCCACACGCTCCGCCACATTCTCCTGGATGGAGCTGACGCGCAGGGGCTTGCCCACACTTCCTCTTCTGGATATGAAGGATTGTTGTGGCAAGCCCTCTTCCCTTCTTCACAAAGCTGCATTCGTCCTTTGCCCCCTCCTTTGGGTGCCGCCCTGAAGAAGCTGAGAGAAGCAGACACTGCTTCTGGCAGGCTCCACTCTGCCCGCTCCCTGCTGTGGCCTTCTCTGTCTCTTCCCTTGTTAACTCCTTCATCTGCATCCAAGTCCTGATGCCTCTGGCTCCTGATAAGATGTGCTGCCTGCAGCTCGAGGAAACTATGTTCTGGAGTTCAGCATACCCCAAATGCCCACAGCTCTGGCCTTACTTACGGGAGGCCCCTTTTTTCCTCTTCTAAGCTCCAAGTAGCTCCTGCCGCACCATCCTCATGCTGCAGCGTCCCCTCTGTTCCCAAGGCCCACAGTCCTACAGGTGCCTCTGTGAGGACCTGGCACTGGCGGAGTCCTTAGGGATGCTGTCACACCCACACTGACCTCACGGGCCTCTCTCTGAGACCCCCACCTGCTCATTTTCTCCCCTGTTCTCTGTTTTCGATTTAAATGAGAGACGTGACCATTTTTATCTAGCTCTGTGTCCATGTCTTCCTTGAGACAGTGCCGTGGTGGATTAGATAATGCATTATGTCAAAAATGATCAACCTTAGGCTGGACACAGTGGCTCACACCTGTAATCCCAGCACTTTGGGAGGCCAAGGTGGTCAGATCACTTGAGTCCAGGAGTCTCCTGGACAACATGGAAAAATCCCGTGTCTACTAAAAATACAAAAATTAGCCAGGTGTGGCGGCACACACCTGTAGTTCCAACTATTCAGGAGGCTGAGGTGGGAGGATCACTCGAGCCCAGGAGGTTGAAGCTGAAGTGAGTCATGTTAGCACCACTGCACTCCAGCCTGAGTGACAGAGCAAGACCCTGTCTAAAAAAATTTAAGTAGCACATTTTGGCCCCTGGCTATTTCTCTGTCCCTACCCATGCTATTGTGAAATGTGATAGACGCCTTCCAAACTGACTTCACCAAAACATCAGGAATCGCTCATCATGGTTCCTTTGTTCAGGGCCATGGAGGTCCAGAGGAGGCTTCTGTGGGGTAATGAGGGCACCAGCTGTGAGCTGGACCTGAGGCCTGGTCCCTTTTCTCACAGCCATGATGCTGATGGTTCAGAGGCCCTCCCAGAGCCCCCAACAGGCTTACAGCATGGTCCCTGTTCTCACAGCCATGATGCTGATGGTTCAGAGGCCCTCCCAGAGCCCCCAACAGGCTTACAGCGTCTCACGAATGGGCCTGGGTAAGGCCTAGGAGCTCCTGCATCCTAACGGGGCTTCCTGCTGCTCCAAGGCTGTGGAATGTGGGGCCTGGGGACACTCCTGGCTCATGTGAGCACATCTTTCCTTGCCCTCCTTGTGACAGACCTGGGCTTCAGTTCTTGGGAAGGTATCCACGCTCTTTTCTCAGCTTCCCCATTGGATCTGAGGCTCCAAAGGTACCTCTTGTGATACGTTTACCTGAAAAGGTAATTGCTGGGAAATTCAGCATCTGGACTTCCCCACTCCCAGCCATAGGAAAACCTCCCTCCAGAAATTCCTGGTGACCATTCACATGGCCTGATCTGCTGCCCACACCTTCCCCTTCTGGAAGCAGTTGTCACTGTTTCCAACATGCCAGCCTGAAATATTTCAATGTCTGCCTGTTTCTGAGCTATTAATACACAAAATAACTTAAGCCCCCTCTTCTAGACTCGCCACTGTGTCTGAGAATGCCTAATAAGCACCCATCTGGTTACTTTTAGCTCTAAACATTGGTCACCAGCTCAGCCCGCCAAGATCTCACACGCCCAAGCTCTCCCTGGCTGTTTTCTCTCTCCCTGGCTGTTATCTCTTGCTGTCTATTATCCCCCAGGGCAAACATAATCCCTGCTTCTTCACACTACAAGGCACCACTAACACAATGATGATGTGTGTTTAGTGAGCTTCACTGGCTGAGTTTCAGATAGACCATTTTTTAATTCTAAACTTGCAAACAAGGCTTCTGTGTTCTTCAGGTTCCTGGGTCTTCCTCATGCCAGGAGGCCCTCCCTACGCCCCAGACCTCTTCTTCTTATTTCGGACTCTAAAGCAAGATTTCTTCATGTGGGGTCCCAGGAGCCTGTGAACTTAAAGAGGTCCTAATTATTATTATTGTGAACAAAAAGGTCCTAATTATTTTTCCTAATATCTAAAAAGCAACTACCCTTCAGCATGCATGTCTGCAGGCAAAGTACACACTAGTTTTGACATTACCTGTGAGCAAACAAATCACAGTATTTTCATATCACAGTGGTAATTGCAGATATCTTGAAATACAATGTACTTACGCCATTAATTCAAAGTCATAGTAGTTTTTAGCATACCCTTATTTGGTAAGCTTCAGGACTCCAGGCAGACACTCAAGCAACAGAGCTGGTCAGTCTCTGGGGATTTCTTGCTCAAGAATCATTCAGGGGCCGGGCACGGTGGCTCACGCCTGTAATCCCAGCACTTTGGGAGGCCGAGGCGGGTGGATCACGAGGTCAAGAGATCGAGACCATCCTGGTCAACATGGTGAAACCCCGTGTCTACTAAAAATACAAAAAATTAGCTGGGCATGGTGGCACGTGCCTGTAATCCCAGCTACTCAGGAGGCTGAGGCAGGAGAATTGCCTGAACCCAGGAGGCGGAGGTTGAGGTGAGCCAAGATCGCGCCATTGCACTCCAGCCTGGGTAACAAGATCGAAACTCCGTCTCAAAAAAAAAAAAAAAAAAAGAGAAAAAAAAGAAAAAAAAATCATTCAGGGACATGACTTAGAGTAGAGTTGAACTCAAAAGTCTTTGGAGAAGCTAGCATTTCTGGAGGCCAGGCTGTTTTTTCTTTACAAAGTAAGTTATCAGATTTGCATTGTTTATCATCGTGTATCCTTGCAAAACAGGAGTTCTGTTCTTATAAGGATCAGAATTAAAAACTCAAAATTGGATATTCCATTTGACGAGTCAAGAGAGTAAGCTAGGCAGGTATCTGGGACGAGGACATTGCAGGTGGAGATCAGCTGGCACAAGCAGCCCGAAGCACCTTGCTGAGGAAGAGCAAGGAAGCCTGCGTGGCTGGGCCCGAATGAAGGAATTGGAAGGAAATTAGCTTAGAGAGGTAGCGAAGTGTATTTCACCTTGTATAGAGTTGGGAACACTGATTTGATGTATTTAAAGCATCCTTCCTTGCCCAAGACAACCCCACAGTAAAATGTTACTAGTTTATCCAAGCTCAGACAGCCATTTCACTGATACACCTTTACAAATAAAAATTTAACTTGCTTGTATTTTAAACACATTGTGAAGCATTAATAAAGCAATACAAATATATTTTATTTTTGTACGTTTATAACTGTTTCAAGATAATGCATTTTCTTTGCAATTGGACATATTTTATCTTATATATCTAAACAGAACATTCTGAGAAATGAAATGTAGGCTTCACTAGATTGTTCTAGGAGTCATTTTTTGGTCTCATTTTTGTCTAAAGAGACAAAAAAGATCTAGAATTCTTTCTAAATTTTAGGGCCTCAGTCCCCTCTCTCTTTGAAATGTGTCCACCAGCCCCCACCCCCAACCAGGTACTTTGTTGTGTGGGCCAATTCAGCTTTTTCAGGTGGCTTTGTGCACCTGTGGCCACTTAAAGGTGGCTTTATACACCTGTAGCCCTGGAGCCTTCTAAGCTAAGCAGCAGTATTGCTAAACAGTTAAGTCTGTAGAGTTCCTGGGTGGTAAGTGATTTCCCTGTATTATTTCACAAAGTTGTAAAATCATTTACCCAATACCCCACAAGTAATAGAATCTGAGTCCAGAGGTTCAGCCACCAGGGCTCCAGTGCCTGAGATTTTAACTACTGTATCATGTGCTGTGGACATGTTACTATATCCTTCTAAATAAATACATACATACTTGGCTTACGTCTGCTTTGTCCCGAGAATGCATACATATCTGTGGTTAAGACAGTGTTCTTTCTTTCCTTTTTCCTTTATTTGCCCCTCTGCATTGGCATTCAACATTGGGGAGAGGACATTTGCATTCTGTGGCTGTTTCTGTGTCTCTAAATGAAGACAGTCAAATGGAATCACTTCCAAGGCCCCATCCAGCATTTAAATTCAATGTAAGAAGGAACTTCTGGCTACGATGCCTTCATAACCTGGTCAGGGAATGATTGTTCTCTGTATTGACTGCATTGTCGCTGAATTTGCTTCAAGGTCCTAAATCTTCCTCATGAAGGGGTGACCTTGTGTCTAGAGTCCCCTCATCTCTGTGTTTGATGCCGTTATAGTTCTAATTTTGAATGATTCCATATGCTAGACCAGCAGTTGCCCATATTTTGTGGTTGGTTAGTTTTCTTTTTTTTTTTTAAACATGTATTTTATTGTGTTTTAGAAAAGAAGAGAACCATTCACATTCAGAGTTCTTGTTTGAAAACCCAACAAGACCTTAACGTGTATTCAAAGTGCTGGTACCAAATGCCTCTTCTTACCTGGTGCCCGCTCCTCTGCACACAAGAACAAGAGCTTTTTTCTTACAAACGACCACTTTTCAGTTCATCGTGTATCACATGGTTTCTAGACCTCTTTGCAATTTGAGTGGAACTAAACTACAGTTCATTTATAGGCATTGCACAGCACGTGTTTGTAGAGATTAACAGAATATCTCTGCCATGGTGATATTGGTGGAAGGCTTATTGAGATGATTTCTCTGAACGATGTGAATGCTACTATTCTAGTAATAGTGTTTGCAGCTATATCAATTTATGGTTTATTAAGTGTAGGGCCAACTAAATAACCCTGATTTTTCTATACAACTGTTGTCAAGCTGAATTTACTCCTTCTAGAAAGTATAATCTACTTTTTAATCTAAAGGTAGAGATATACCTGGTCAAATCTTTCATAGCAAGAAAGATACCACTGTTAGTATGTATCATGACTCAGAACAGGGAAGAAGCTCAAATGTTCGGTTGTTTCAATCCTTTGAATTCATAGCTGAGGGAATGGGAGTCCATCAGGAGGGCATGAGGCCCGTTCAAGTTCACACAGACAGAGGACGTGGAGCCTCTGTGATGCTCATTGCTGTGGGTCCTTCCCATGCCTTTGTCGCACCTCTGCACACCTGGCAGAGTGCCGTGAGTACCTTTTCTGGAGTTGTGGTCCTCTGAAGCAAACTCATGCATCTGCCTTCCCCTGTCTTTTCTTTCCTTTGCACATATGCTTGTGTGTATTTGAGATGGGTGGCTTCTCTTTTGCCTACTTTTGACTGAAGTCAAGATATCATTTGTTTTGGAGCTTGATGTGCATGCCTCAGCAGTGCAACACTCCCCAAATTTTTATTGTTTTGTGGTTATTGTGGCAAAATCTACACTACATAAACTGTGCCGCCTGAACATCCGCTTCCCTTTTTATTTGTACACATTATTAATCCATTCTTATATCAATCATCAACACAACATAATGCCACCTTCAAATGATCCAAAGTTATGAAACCAGCCAAGGGCAAATAAGTCATCCTTGACGATATCTGGGCACTTTGCAAGTCTTCCTTCACTGCACGTGAGTGAGTATATGAGATTCGTTTCAATTTCATTTCCGTTTCCATCTGCTTCCCTTCTATCGTTGACCCATTAAAGGTTTTGTTTCCTAAAGTCTCAACCAACAGAAAATTGAGAAAGTCAATCCATTAATTTATTTGGCCAGTTTTAGCCATTGGTTGAATTCAAAGTACCCCATCTATTCAACCCAAATTAAAAGAACTGATCTTTTCCGAAGCTAAAACACACACAAAATGGCCCAAATCCACGGCCTGAACTGACCTGTTCCTAGGTCGTGGGGTCCTGATAGAGCATTCTCCCCACCCAATCCTGAGGCAGCTGAACCCAGCAACGTCTTAATGCACTGAGATTTTCAACCTGAAGGGTCTTTCCTGGAGCCTGCTTTCTGAGCATAAAGCCGTTACCTTTTCTATGTGGAAAAATTGACCTCTAGCTGATCACTGGGGTTCAATGGACAAGGTATCCTTATATGCCATCTTGATGAGGGCGTGAAGGCTCCTTTAGTAAAGAATTATGATGTGGTCATGAAATGGGTTCACTTTAAGACTTGAAAACAAATAAGTAAAGTGAATAAGTTACACTCTATAATTCCTCATCTTTCCTATATAGCAGTAATCCAATAACACAATAATTACTTTGATTTTCAAAGTTAAATTATATAAATCATTCTATTCATTAGAGATAATGAAGTAATGTAAACATGATGTGATAGCTCCTTTACGCAATTGATTTACTTTATTTCCATCCTGCCTCACTTCAGAATGCAATTTTTTTTTTCCTTGCAGGAATTACTTGTAATGATAATGGTAGAATCAGGGGATCAAAACATCCAGCTTCTGATGCAAGGAATCCATCTGTCTGTATTGATAATCCAGAATCATGCTTTTATCTAGTGAGGCATTTATCCATCTAAACTCTCCTAGGAAAGCTGTGTGGAAAATATAAAGCATCAAGCAGCTCAAAATCACAGCTGAGGCACAGACTGAATGTTTTAAAATCTTGTCTCATCCACAGAAATCCACAAAGATTATTTCCGTAGATCAAGGGCATAGTAATGCTGTTTGCCCTCTTTACATCGTCAGTACCCTACATCTATTAGCTCTACTGATGAAAATAGGAGAGCAACTCTCCTTGATGTTAGAGACCTTGGCAAATGTAAAGTACTTAAAAAATGAATAGACTGCCTTCTGAATGTGAACTCACTGACTAGCCCAGTGAAAAGAAAGTAATGGCAGGAAACCAGAGATTGATGATTGATGAATGGCCAGGAGTGTGTGTGTGTGTGTGTGTGTGTGTGTGTGTGTGTGTGTGTGTGTGTATGTGTGAAAATAAACGTAATTAGTATTTACTCTTTTTAACAATCCACAGATTCCCTGCTTTTCTCTCTCTTTCTTATTTTCTTTTCTTTTCTTTTCTTTTCTTTTTTTTTTTTTTTTGAGACCATGTTTCACTCTGTCACCCAGGCTGGAGTGTAGTGGCTTCATCTTGACTCACTGTAACCTCCGCCTCCCAGGTTTAAGTGATTCTCCTGCCTCAGCCTCACCAGTAGCTGGGATTACAGATGCCTGCCACCCCACCTGGCTCATTTTTATGTTTTTAGTAGGGTTGGGGTTTCACCATGTTGGTCAGGCTGGTCTCAAGCTCCTGACCTCAGGTGATCCATTCATCTCGGCCTCCTAAAGTGCCGGGATTACAGGCATGAGTCACCTTGCCTGGCCTCTACTTTCTCCAATTAGAAAATGGAAGAAACTGAGCTTTAAATGGCTTACCTACAGCAATTTTGAGGCTCTGAGTTGAGATTTTTATTGTATCATTTAAGAAGTCATCCAGGTGCTGGGACCAATCATTCCTTGGCAACTAAGATATAGAAGGAGCCCCAGCTCAGAGGGTGCATGGGTACGTCATACCCTGGGCAGTATTTTTGCCCTTCTTCTGGAAGTACTATTGGAAATGGATAGCAGGTGAGCCACTTAGTGTTTCACGCATTCAAGCAAGTGGTATTTTTCTTCTAAGAAGTAGGATTTCCGAGCAAAACTGCTGCTTTGGTAGTCACTTGCCATACTTAGTGTCCATGGAAGAGCGATTGCGTATAGGAAGAGGGAAGGGGGACAGAGCGTGCCAACTCTGTCTCTGATGTTTGCACCACTCGCTCATAATGCATGTTCCAGTGGGGCAGGTGATATTCCCCTGCATCTGCAGATCCAACAGGCATATGGTGGATGGGTGGGCCTGGTCATCTGCAACCCCAGCAGCAACTCTATCCCAAGGCAAAAGGAAATTAAGAAATCTATTTGTGAATAATATTCACAACTACAATATTGTTTTGTTGGGTCTTTCTTAATTTCCTCAGAGCAAGGTTGACTTGAGGTTCATGAGTCTTGATCCAGACATTTGAAAATCTCTAGAATCAGTGAAAATCATATTGATCATAAAATCCGTGAGTATGCTATACAAGAGCAGTCTTGAGCTTGGTAAGAAGACGGCCTTCCCAGGAACCAGAGGAGAGAGCCAGCTTTGACCCTGGGAGGCATGTTGGAGGAGAGTCCAGTCAGTTTATGTTCTATGAATTTACTTTCCCTGTTGATATTCTCAAGTGTTCACTGACACACAGCTGCTCCTGGCGCTCTAAGTAGGTATTTTCCAGGACCTCATGGCAACGTTATCCACAGTGTCTGTCCTGGAGCCACATGTATTTTTCAGAGGTTCACAGTCCTTTGAGCAAATATTCATAGAGTTGTTTTTTAAAAAATGAATGATGCTGTAATTAAAAAGAACACTTAGTCCAAATTACTTAATAGATGAGTAAATGAGTGAATAATCAAAACATTTAATACTACTAGTATGTGTAAGAAATGAATTAATTTCAAAATGTGGAAAAATTATTGTGTTGACTTCTTATCAATGGTATTAATCTATTTGGGATGGATAGATAAATACTCTAAGAGGATTTCTTATCTATTCCAAGGGTGGTTTTGCAATACTAGTTTCTGTAGGATGTGTTTTCATTAGCCTCTTAGATATAAATGGCTATATCACTAAAAGGTAAGAAAAATCCCAAATCAAAGCCCTTTTCCTATTCATCCTGTTAAGCTTCCTCAGGATGGACAATCTCTTTACCCTTGAAAGCTGCTGAAATGTAAAGAAGAGCACTGTGGCCACCCAGCCTTGGTATACTGAGTACCTTTCCTTAATAAATCACTATTGGTATCCTATGGCAACAACCTAGCTTGATAGACATATATCCAGATGTCTTACTTGATTGGTATGACAGTGATTTCTCTTTTTATAGTCACCTTGGGAATATAAGATGTTAGAAGCTAATAAAGCCACCCATATAAAATACATGATAAAAATTCAGAGAGATTCTCTAAACTGACGTCAGCAGTTCTTACGTATGGTAGAAACCCAAATTTGCCTACCACGATTTTGTTATTGTTTTTGTTGTCAAAGCCTCATTCATTCATTTGACAAATATCTGTTGCTCAACTCCTGTGATCCAGGCACCATGACAAACACTGTACGATCAGAAAAGGAGATGGAAGTGGTCCCTCCTCTCGAGGAGTTTGTCCTCTGCTGGGGAGATACAGGGAGGAGGCATTCAGCAGTACAGCCTGTCTGGGAGGAACCCATCCTGCAGGCAGAAGAAAAACACAGCAGGGCAGATTTTTCAATGTTTTTTTAAAAAATTATACACTCATATGCTAATTTTATAACATGTGAAATGTGACCGAGCAGGAGACTCTAGTTCATCATTTTTGAAAGACATTGTTGTCAACAATGTAGCATCTTCCCATCACGAATACCTCAGGAGTCACCAGTCAGAGCAGCTCCTAGCAGACTCCAGAATCCTATTAGTATCTTCCATCGAATCACCCTCTCTGAAAACTCTTTGCAGATAAGTGTGGTTTAAGTGAACTTTATACTAGCTAACTCCTACTCTGTATATGACAGTTTTTTCATGAACCATAATCAGACAGAGATCTTCTTAGGGAACGTATAATGGGGGAAATGAGACTTGGCCAGTCATGGCAGATGTTCGGTGATGTGTGTCGCATGAATAAATGAATGAATAGCACAAGGTAAAGAGTATTGTGTTTTATAAGGCAGGCAGGCACATGTAGAGGTTATGAGAAGTTGGCAAGGCTAGAAGTTACTCCTTAAAGAATCAGGGAAGACCTCAGAAGCCACGAGGTGGTGTGAGCTGGGCTTTTAAGTAAGCCTATGGTTGTGCCATCTGGAAATTTAATTTCACAACATCCTGGGATGTGTTTCCAGTGAATGAGTCATTGAAATGACAGAAGCCAGTGTCCAAAGATCACTGGGAATTTTCCTGCAGGATGCAGCACTCAGACCTGGGTCTGAGCCCAAACTCTCTCCTACCTTTACCGCAGAACTTTTCCATTATAAGACAGTGCATGTAAAACATATGCTTATAAAGCTGCCCCAAAGTTGAATCTTTTGTTATTCTTCAGTAAAACCCTTCATAAGATGAAAGTTTATGAGTGAATTCAGAGTTTATCTCGAGTTACCCAGTGGATCTCTTGATGTCCTAGCTTCCCAGATACATTGCCAGTTTACAGGAAAATATGCCTTTTAAAAACTCTGATTGAAAACAAGTTAAAAAGCTGGGGTTTTTTGGCCGAATAAATCTATATCTTTTCAAAGATGAGAAAATTTCTATTTTTCAAGAAGACGGGTGTAGGAGTCAGCATCTAAGGTTGCTCTCCAAGGTCCTGAATTTCTTTGCAATTTCCTCAGTATGCTGGCCATGACAGCAGAGCCTCTTTCTTTTCTCTGGATTTCTTTTTTATTCCGTGATAGATGGAATATAGCAACATGGGCTCAGTAATGCTTGCTTTTAACCCAGTGTCATCACTGTCTCTCAGACAGTTTTGTGCCCCATCCACCAATGGCCAAGGGGAAGGTGATCTGGGATCCCTTCCGAATCACTGGATGATTTGCACACAGACTCATCTGTCTGATCTGTCCATCCTCCATGATAAACGGAAATTAGGTTCATTGTCTGCACTTCCCTTCCTCCCGGAATATCTGACTCTTCAATCAATGAGAAGACTGAGTTCTGGTTCATTTACTGACTTGACTTTAATATTTCGGAGAGCATTTAAAACATGTATAGGGCAGCAGTCTTCCTTTTCACAGGAAACAAGTCTTCTAAAAGGCAGTCTCATTTCCCGTGTGATGAGTCGAATACAGAAACCACGTGGTCAGAAGGAAGGGGCTGCCCTGAGTCAGCCCGGACTCCCGGAGCTGGACTGAGCTGGCATTTCTGAGCTCCCAGGGCGCCCCCAAGTGGCAATGCCAAGCTCCAAGCGGCTCCCCGTGTGCTCAACACCAGTGTTTTTCTGAGGTTCTGTTTTGCTTTGGCTTTTCTGTTGTTTCTTTGGCTGCTTTCATGTTTGCAGTTGGCTGAATTCATGAGAGGGTTATACAAATCAAAAGCTGTAAGTGAATAGGATCTACCAAGTGGTTCTGCAGACAGAGGTGCAATCACGGGGGATGCGGTTGGTGTAGTATGGGTGGGAAAGAGAAACAGAAGAAAGGGGAATTAAAGAGAAACACTGTAAGAAGTGTTTCTTGTCTATTTGCCTCATGCTATTTATTCACCTGGATCAAGACAAGGAAAAGCACACGGGGTCTCAATCATCAAAATAGTTGCAAGATAAGGCAGCACGCTTCATGAGCCTGTTTCTCTTCCTTTCTGTTCTCATCACCAGTTCTGTGTAACATGGCCCGCAGCATAGACTGTGCATGTAGAATCTGCTTAGTGGCTGACCCCTCTGCCTTATTTAAACAAGGCTGGTAAATATGGGGCAAGACTCACATTTGATCAACAATTCTGCAGGCTGGATTTAAACTCGAAGGCCCTAAACACTCATAGAATCAGCTTGCGTCTCCTGTTTGCAATTCCAGAATAATACTTTATTTTAACTAATAAAAGCATCTCATGTGTGCTGAAGTATCTTTCCCCCACATATTTTGAGTGCAAAATTCTATATATGTTCACGGGGGCTGGACCATTTTTCCTTTAACTGTGATTCTTGTTCTGATTACCAGCGTTCTGAATGCACGCTTGGCCTGTGCACCGTACGGCCTGTGCAGCTCCTCCCGGCTGCCCCCCAAAAGAGGATTTCAAGCCTGTCATCTTCAACTCACAGCAGCCTTGGTGGAGTGGGTTCCAAACTAGCTCTTATGATGCCAGCTCAAAGTCAGCCTCTTAGGAGTCTCTTTAGAGCAATGGGGTTGTGCATTTCAACACAATTTAAGTACAAAGTGCAGGTAAACATGAGTGTTATTTTTAAAATAAATTTGCTAAAGCATTGATTCTCTTCTGCCTTCTTCATTCTCCTCTGTCCTCCCTCTACTCTCCTCTTTCAGACCCATACTCCTCCTCTGTGGCTTTATTAATCCTGGGTAGAAAACATCTCACAAAACGTGTTCTCGTCACATATTTAAGAGGCCTTCGAGCATTGACACACATTTTTCCGCTAGATTTTCTAGTTGAAGAAATGTGCAAAAATCAATAAAAATCCCAAATACACTGGTATTTTTCCCAGAGTTATGGAGAATAGCAAATAAAAACCCCGTAGGAATGCTTAATGATTTTCTTTTTGGATTATGGACTACAGGCAGCCATATGTGTTTTAAAGGTTACGTACATAAAATAGGTTTTGGGGTTTCCCCTCTATAACGATTGATTTGCCCTCTCAGGAGCTCCGTGCGCTAAGTAAAGCTGATCGGATTGGCCTCTCAGCATGCTTATGTCATAGATGAGAATCTGATTCTTAGCAACTTCACCTGGTGCAAGAGTCAGGCGGGGGAAGAACCAGGAGTACAGTGTGTCCTACAGGAACGCTTTTGGCTCTGAAATAATTCATGGCTGAAAGACGCTAAGCCCAGGGGCTTCTGTCTGGGGTGGGAGGAGAATTCTGGTTTTAATTCAGTAACTGCATGCTATCAGGACTCAGGATGTGCAGCCTTGCAAACACTGGCCCCTCCTTCTCATGGATTCAAAAAGGCTACAGCAGCTTTGGACATCAAATCCTCACACAACTATGTCTGAAGACAGAAAGCAGGAGGAAGTGCTGTCGGCAGGCCAGGGGAAGGGTTTCTCCTCTGACCACTCTCTTTTACCAGAGAAAAAAAATAATCTTTGCCATTGTCTCCCAGTAAACCTTTTATTTCTGCTTCCTCAGGCAGATATCCTTAACTTGTGGATATTCTATATTGGCAGGGAAATAAGTCAGAAGGCATATGAGTGCAGCTCTGGGGCAACCAAGGAAAGGTCGTTGGTACCAGCAGGTGTTTCATTAAGAGGGAAGAATACATGAACCATGCTCACAGGAAAATGCATATCGTTTCTTCTTGAAAAACAACAACAACCTTCTAGTCTTATCCAAAGCACTAATTGGATGAAAAATGTCAAGCTTTTCCTAGTGTTCAGTGTGATACAAACCTAGGGTTGTTTCTAAGTGGAGGAGATAGCATTGTAGAACTCTTCTGTAATGTTGTGAGAAGTTAGATATGACAAACACCATGAAGGAAAATGATAAGGTGACATCCCTGAGCTAAAAGTCACTGAATCTGGGACAAGGTAAGGGCTAGTCAACTTGTGGAGCTCTCCAGCCCCTTTCCCAAGGAAGATTTTAAGGCAAACTAGAATTGCATTAAACTTAGTGATCGTTATTTTTCCTCAAAGATCAATGACTTCAATGGGAGATAGAAGAATCTGTGGATCACTTGCTTTCATTCTCTTCCTAAAGCTGTGAAAATTGATTAAGAAATTGCCAGCATTCCACTTGAATAGTAGAAACCAAGAGTTGGGCGTGGTTTATACACTGAGATGCTCTATGCATTGGAGATGCCATCATTTTAAAAACATCATGGAGACTGCTTTTAATCATATGGATAAATCCAAGCAGGCTGCCTTGCCAAGAAATTGGGAGCTACCCATGGAGTTCTGGGCCTGAAGTTTTTTTGATTGGTAGACTTCATGCAATGTAGATGTAATCAGTGAATAAAAAGTGAGTATTGGCCAGGCACGGTGTCTCTTGCCTGTAATACCAGCACTTTAGGAGGTCAAGGCAGGCGGATAATCTGAGGTCAGGAGTTTGAGACCAGCCTGGCCTACATGGTGAAACCCCATCGTCTACTAAAGGTACAAAATTAGCCGGGCATGGTGGCGCATGCCTGTAATCCCAGCTACTCGGGAGGCTGAGGCAGGAGAATCACTTGAACCTGTGAGGCAGAAGTTGCAATGAGCTGAGATTTTGCCATTGTGCTCCAGCCTGGGCAAAAAGAGTGAAAATCCATCTCCAAAAAAAAAGTGAGTACCTATTCCAAGTATTTCAGTAAAGCACCCCTCTATGTATACCATCCAAGGATTGGTAGTATAACCAGGTATCTTATTGGAAGTTTTATGTTTTATCTTGGAGTACTCATGAGTTTGGTATTCCATATCCTGGTAGATTTGGATTGGATAATTTTATGTTATTTGATAAAATTGCCTACTCAAGGAAGGTAGTTATCTTAGGGATTTGAATATCTCAATTGGGAAACTCAGCATTCACTGAGGCCACAATCAACCATTTACACCTCATTTTGAGTTCAGCTTGAAGTTGTGGATGATACCAGAGCCTTGAGAGAAACTGAAAAAGGAATCCTGAAAGGCAGATGTGAATATTGCCTTACACTGCTTCTTCTTTTGCTTCAAGCTGGCGAAGAAAGCCTTGAAAGTCCTTTCAAAGCATTAATTTATCCAACTTTTCCTACAAAGACTGAAATGGGTCTGCATAAATGATGTAATTTGGGTATTGTTGGGTTATAAAGAAGCACAATGGCAGTGATTATGGGTGCGCTGCAGAGGACTGAGTTAATGGAACCCGTCAGGGACTCAGAGCACAAATTTAGGGAACAAACAGGACCCACCTCATCCTGCTGCAGCTGAGAGTCAATGTTGCTGCTGCTGCTGTGAGTGAGGAAAAGGCTGTTCAGATTGCAGGCTCATGTGACTCATGGATTTATTTAGCCAATGGGCAATTTCAGTTTACCTCTCAAACAAAATATAAATATAAGTAATTGTTGGGAGAATTACTTTTTTGAGTACCAAATTACTATGATTTGAAATGCAATTAGTAGTATAGACAAACCTATTTTTCCCCTTTACGAGAAGGAAATTGTTCAGAAATGGGTATAGTGCTGCTGATAAAGTTACGGTCCACAGTGAATTAAATTACCCACAAGAAGCAGATACATGGCTTCATTTCAGTTTTATTGCTCCTAATGTAATCTGTTTTCATTAATGAGAACTCACATATATGCATGAGTCAGGGCTCTGCACTGATATCTCTTGTGTGGGGTATTTCTTTTTCCAGGTTAGGTCTCATTCGCCGTATTTAAGATCTATCGTGTGTATATATTGATATTTACCTATAAATGCTAAATATGTGCATGTGGTTCAGAGAATATGTTAAAATTCAAGAAAAACTACTGATCTACCGAAAGTAGCATCAACCCATTTTTTAAGTTTGTAGATATTTCCATTTGTGCACTGAAATGTAGAGGTTATCTTAAGTGATGGTGAAAAATAAAATTAAATGGATTTTATAATGAACGCCTTAACATGCTTTAAAGGAGTGGATTTGGGAAAATTAAGCTCATAAAAGTCAGTTTTCAACTTAAATATGTTTATTAACTTTATTGATTTTTAATTAAGGACAGGATTTTTTATTACATTAAAAAAGCAATGAGTCCAAACCAAAGGCACTGAGGATTTTTTTTTATGAAATCAATTTTTGAAATTAAGGCTTTTTTTTTCTTTGCAATTCGGCAGAGTTCTGCCAAATTGCATATATTCTGGAAAGATAGTAAAGGCTCTCTGCTGAGGAACAAAGTCAGAGTATCTCAGATAAGCCACAACAGCTGTGGTATCCTAGTTTGACCATATCTTTGCCTCTGCTTTGAAAATCCCCTTTTAACTACTTCCTTCTTTCTGACATTAGCCTTAAACCTCAATTCAAGGATGAAACAGCATCTGAAAATGTCCTGCCGAGACCAACTGGGCTCCATTCTTTTTTGATTCTGAAAAAAGTCTTAGCAAAGATTTAAAAACAAAAACAAAAACAAAAAAAACTCCCTCATTTAAATGGTTTCTTTTTCTTCTTGAAAAATCCTCAGACTTAGGAGAATCCTTGTTCAATACTTTAAAGGTGTAAGCTGTTATCTGAGACCTAAGCAAACATTTGGGACACCTTGGTGCCATGAAGAAAATTGCTCTAGTACATTGCTCTAGTCCGGTGGTTCTCAGACTTGTGCATGCGTCAGAATCATCTGGAGAGCTTGTTAAATGCAGTTTGCCCGGCCCCAGTCCTGAGTTTCTGTTTCAGTTGGTCTGGGATAGGGCCTGTGAATCTGCATGTCCAAAAAATCTCTAAATGATGCTTTCACTGCTAGTCCAGAAACAACTCTTTGAAAGCTGCTGTATGAGTGGATTAGAAATGCTACTTAGTGCTTTTACAATAAATAAATTACAGCTTTATAGTGAGCACATTTATGATCTAGTGGCTTCTAAGAGTCCTTTTGTAGTAAGTCTAGCAGTGCTGCAAATGTACCAAAATGAGCAAGAAATTGAGAAAATGGCACCTATTCGCAAAAGGAAAGCATTATCAATCTGATAATTTGTAGTATGAGTCTTGCTTCACTTTGAGGAGTGTTGACTATCTTAGCCTGAAAGCAAGTTCACTTCAGTTCATCATTTCATCCTTAGAATTAGCACAATGAATGGCACATAGTCAGCACTCAGGTGTTAACTGAGTGAGGGAAGTGCCTACCAGAATCACTGACTTCGCTGTGCCATTTTTCACACATTGATTTGGCTTTAGTGACACAAGCATGTGATTTAGCCAGTTAGCCCCAGCGACTTACCCATTTCTGCTGATTAACCGTGATTCAGCTGGTCTACACTGGGCTGGGCTAAGAGACTCTGCTTTGTGCTCCCCAGTTATCTGGCTTATCCCCAGGCTGTGGGTTGTACTGAGGTCTTCTCCAAATGTGTTTGTTCTGGGGACCAGGCCAAAGCATCAGCTGCTAACAGGGGCATGTTTTTGTATGGTGGGCCATCAGAGTGCAGAAGCCAGCCAGGCTACACCAGCAACTGCAGAGCCTCTGCCCGTATCATGTCCACGCACATTCCATTGCCGCAAGTCAGTCACATGGCCAATCTCAAACTCATGGTGGGAGTAGATGTGGGGGGACAGGTTAAGATGCTTCCCTGCAGGGCGCATGGAGGGGTGGGGTGTAATATTTCCTGAACTACATTCTAGTCTGTTACAGTTCTGAATAAGGAAATAATGGCTTATTTCATTTAGGACTCAGAGATGAGTGTTTGGGAGCCGGATATTTACAGGTTGGAAGCGCAATCACATGCTCAACTTTATCATGCTCTTGAAGGAAGAGGCTGCTACTCAGGCTGCCCCACTGAACATCTGAACAGGTGGTTTGTCAAGTAAAGGAAGACCCTTCCCTCCTTCCTCTTTGCATCTCACAGTGATTGTGTGGTTGGAAGAAGAGATGGAAGAATGCACTGGAATCTTCAGTGCTTGGACCTGGAGGCCAACTTGCTGGGCTTTTCTTTTCTTTTTTTTTTTTTTTTTTACTTTGTTTTGCTATTTCTGGCAGACAAGCCATCTCTTTCAAGGGTGAATTAAGTTGTGCTCACACTCAATCCTCCCTAAATCTTACTCCAGATGCACATTTTAGAAATGCACTGTATCCCCTTCCTTTATTTGTAACTGCAGTAATTTTTAGTGAAGTCAAGTTTTCAATTTTCTGTAACTGTTTCTACGAGCCTGCAGGAGAGTTCCAATTTATGTGATGGGATTTAATGAGTAGGCACTGGCTTCGTTTTGCTGCTGGCCAGAACAGAACTTGCATTTGACTGACCCTATCTCTATCCATTTTGGGTTCAATGTTGCTTTGGAGTCGAAGCCTGAGAGTGCCTCTGGTTGACCTGATGCCAATGACCCTGGGAGACAGTCTGAGCCCTGTGATCCCTGGGGCTCACACTCAGTTCTAAGGCTGACCATACTGCAAGCAGGACGTGGTCCTTCACAGGCTTGCCAGTGGTCACCAGAGACAACAGACACAAGCTTTCTCTTCTTCCAGGATGCAGCCATCACCTCTGCTAGTTAAAAAATTAAAGCATGTAAGTGCAGAGACTCATTCTTGTCACTCTAGCCTTGAAGGGAAGCATATGTAACTTAATTGACCAGACCCTGAGAAGTGTGTGGTTTGAAACGGGCAAGGTGCTCCAGGGTCATTTTGGAGCAGAATTCATATCTCTTTTAATCTAATGAAGCTTGATCTATGAATGAAGATGTTTCGGAGAACACGATTAAGGTCAAATGGTCACCAGGGACAAACAGAAACAGCGGAGTGTCTTCTATACTCCATGCTCCAAAAAACCTAAGAGCCTTGGGAAGCACTTGGAAAATTCTCATTGTGTCACCAGAAAATGGGAATGGCAGGAGTCGGTGCCTCCTCTAGGGTGAGAAGTAATTACGTGGATAATTTCTGAGGCGATGTCAGTAGTACTGGGGAAGATGTGATACATGTTTAGAGGGCAGTAAGGAATTTTGAGAGAAAATCATATATATTATACATATAGCCTACAGATGCTGATCCAGGGAAGGGACGTGAAGCAAGGACAGGTAGAAAGGGGGAGAAAAGGAGGAGTAGATTATGACTAAATGTAGAAATACAGGCAAAAGAACTAAGGGAGAATCCTAGAGGAAGATGGTAAGGTTGTGGGCAACCCTCCAAGAGGCCACAGAGAAAAAACATGGGGTGAGGTTGGTGCCAGGCATTGAGTAGGATCAAAGCTTGTACAACTCTCCTGGCAAGAAGCCTTAACACTTGTGTTGATCAACCACTGTGTTTGTGTACATGACAGTGTAGTTACTTGTATTTATGTTTTGAACTGTGTGTAAAATCCAAGCAGTTGCACAATGGTAGGGCTAAAAAGCAGGGAAATATGCTTTTGGGAGACTGAAGCTTAACTTTACTGATTTTAGAGAAAGGCTATTTGCTGGGTTAAAACAAATCATTTCCAGTTTCATCCATGTCCCTGCAAAGGACGTGAACTCATTCTTTTTTATGGCTGCATAGTATTCCATGGTGTATATATGCCACATTTTCTTTATCCAATCTATCATTGATGGGCATTTGGGTTGGTTCCAAGTCTTTGCTTTTGTGAACAGTGCCGCAATAAACATACATGTGCATATGTCTTTATAATAGAATGATTTGTAAACCTTTGGGTATATACCCAGTAATGGGATTGCTGGGTCAAATGGTATTCCTATTTCTAGATCCTTGAGGAATCACCACACTATCAAACGAAACCATCACTCTCAGCAAACTTACACAAGAACAGAAAACCAAACACTACACATTCTCACTCACAAGTGTGTGTTGAACAATGAGAACACATAGGCACAGGGAGGGGAACATTGCACATGGGAGCCTTGGGGGTGGGGGCCTAGGGGAGGAATAGCAGGGGGTGGGGGGACTGGGGAGGGATAGCATTAGGAGAAATAGCTAATGTAGATGATGGGGCAATGGATGCAGACCACCACCACGTCACGTGTATACCTATGTAACAAACCTGCGTGATCTGCACATGAACCCCAGAACTTAAATAAGCAAACAAAAACACAAATGATTTTACTTAAAATATATGAATTTTTAAGTAACAAGTTGAAAATCCCCATATTGATGCAATTCATACTTTAACTCTGTTTTTCAAGAGCCTGAAATAGCAATTATTGTGTGTGTAGGGGTGTGTGTGTGTGTGTGTGTGTGTGTATGCATGCGTGTGCATCCACTGGACATTTCCTGTTTGAAAGTGTAAAAGGTCTTACTATCCCATCCCTAGTTGAGAGTTATCTTGCAAAAAACAAAAACAGAAACAAGAAACCAAAGATGTTTTGAGAGCTAGAAAGTGAGAAACAGATTTTCGGAGTGGAGAATATGCCTTTATTTATGCATCTAGCACTGTATTTTCTCAAGCTACCCAGATTTTTAAAAATGTCTCCCAGTTTATGAGTTCAAGGTGATAATATGTAAAAGACAGTGGTGCCCATTGTTTTAGGGAAGACCTTCCTTCAGAGTATGCTAGGTTAGCCACTTCATTTCTTGTTTGGAAAAGAAAAACAATCTTAGATATGGTTCTGTCCTTCTCCCTCAGCACCCAGAGAAAAGGGAAGTAAACTACAGGATATAATTCTCTCAGCAATAAGAAAATCTCCTAGTTAATAAAAATCATGCGTAGGCTGCGAAACTCAGTGGCTGTCCTTTTGATATTCCTACTATGCTTAGCTTGCAGGTAGACCAAAAATTTGCCTTCGTTGTCATTTTAAAAATGACTATCCAATATATTTTGCAGCATCTGCCGAATCCCAATGACTTATGTTTGTTTTGCAAATTGGTTCTAAGGAAAATAAACCACACCCACACCTTTGCAATCAATAGGGAAGAAGTAATCACATGAACCTAGATAGAAAGATGACTTAGGGCAGTTGGTTTAGAGCAGCAAGGAGGAAGTAAACTCTTGACATGAAATAGTTTACAAAACAGTTTCAAAAATATTTTCTCAGAGGTAACCAGTAAGTAAGAATAAAAATCAGCTTCATCACCCTAGTGTGTTTCAGGTGTTCAAGGACAAATTGAGTAGAAAGAAGTAAAGAAGTATTGACATGTTTCCTTCTGAAACACTACACCTATTTTGAAATGCCCCCTGAGTACTTCTGCTACTCTTCAGGGTATCTTTTTCCTTGTTTGGGTATGTGTGTATGAGAGGTGGTGAAAAAGTGATTAGAGGCAAGAATTGAATTAATTATACTTCGTAAACATAACATGCCGTAGCTTGCCAGTCTTTAAAATTGTATCAATTTACTCATTCTAAAATACCACTTCTTTTTTTTTTTTTTTTTTTTTTTTTTTTGAGACGAAGTCTTGCCCTGGCTCTGTCAGCCAGGCTGGAGTGCAGTGGCAACATCTCTGCTCACTGCAACCTCCGCCTCCCATGTTTAAGCGATTCTTTTGCTTCAGCGTTCCGAGTAGCTGAGGCTAGAGGCTCGCACCAACACGCCTGCCTAATTTCCGTATTTTCAGTAGAGACGGGGTTTCACCGTATTAGCCAGGCTGGTCTCGAACTCTCGATCTTGTGATCTGCCCACCTTGATCTTCTAACGTGCTGGGATTACAGGCGTGAGCCACTGCATCCAGCCCACTTTACTCTTTTATATATGGGGCCACAGAGTCCTGACACCCTCAACTGCAATGTGTCTATCAGTGCTTAAGACAAATTTGGATGTGTGAGTGCACAGACAAGAATGCACACACGCACAAGGTATAGCAGGTTCTTTAAAATGTCCCCAGGAGCATTGCATTCAGTGTGCAAGGTGCGAGAGTGTAGCCAAGCTCTTTTCAAGTCGGATAAAGGGCGCTCCATCTGGATCGTCCTTGAGGAACATCCTCGTGTTCATCCATGTTTTTCTCAGTCCCCCCCAGCATCCGTCCTGTCTCCTTTCACACCTGCATCTTTCAGAGTCGCGCTCCTTCCTGCCCACCTCCCCTGCCCTCCACCTCTCCTGCTTCGTTGTTAGATTTGCTTCCCAGCACAAATTTTTACTTCAACTCTCCCGTTGCTTATGAGTTTTAAGGTGATTTCATTTTATAATTTTAAGTAGAAATCGCTTACGATATTTTCTTAGAGATTTTAAACTTCGGCTAAATTATAATTTAAATACCTACAATACCTTGGGAATATAATTTTAAAAAGTGGCACATATGCTTTATCCCACAATAGTCGTCATCTATGATTAATATGCACACATCTATGAAGTATCATACACTATTCTGTGTATTTTGTATACACTGTTAGTACGACATGCTTTTAGTTTGTGTAAAAATACGTATGCATATTTCATACATAGCGTGTGTATATCAAATAAGTGGGACCCTAACTGCATTTATATTTAGTGAAATGTCAGGATCCCGATGCTTCAGTGAACAGCATGAGCTTTCTTTCATGTCCACGTTAGGAGAGGCAGCTTCCTCCCATCAAAAGCGCAGCTGGGGCCCAGGAGGAGGATGAGGGCAAGGTTTTCTATCTGTCTAATTGTGGTGACTTTTAAAGTTTAGTTTTATGGCTCTGCTGCCTCTGTCTTCAAAGTCAAATGGAGCAGCTGAAGCTCTCCCCACCCCAGACCCGCTGGGTGGCCTCTCCCATGCAGCCAGTCTTGCTTAGCTGTTGCAATCCTGGTTTTACTTGGTTTTGTATTTGCTGTTAAAAAAAGAAAAGTGTTTTTTTAAACTGATGTTTCTTCATAGTAAAGAGAAACTACTGTGGAGTAAATAGAAGAGCGTGGTACAAATTTTGGTGAAAGCTGAAAACTACACCCTGGATTGAGTTTGAAGAGGGGAGGCAGGTGGAAGGGACTGAAGGAGGTCTCTTCCCAGGAGACGTGTTCCTGGCAACCAGTTTCTCCCCCGCAGTTAGGGAAACAGGGAGCAGGTAGTTTCCGGCCCAGGGGGGCCACTCCCTGGGCTGGTGCGGTGCCAGGACCGGCTGGGGCGAGCCTGCAGTCGGCCTTGCGTGTGGCGGCCTAGCCTGTTATTTTGAAACCCTAAGTGGAAACAGGCGTGGAAACCCGGGAGGAGCAGGGAGCCCCACGCGGTCCTGGGAGATGAAGCCAATGCCCGGCCTCGTTGTGGAAGGGGGCGGCGGAGTGGGCGGGGGTGGGGTCTCACGGGTCCCCCCTCTGGAGTTGGGGGGTTCCCGGTCCAGGTTCACGCTCTTGATGGAACAGGTCCCTCCCGGCCGCGACAGGCGGCAAACGGGAGCGGGAAAGGGCGCGCTAGGAGGACGTGGGGAGGAGGCGAGAGGGACGCGCGCCCAGCAACTCCAGGAGGAGGGCGAGGAGGGCCGGTGGGAGCGGGAGAGGGCGCGGGGTTCCGGGCCTGGGGCCTGGGCGGCGCGGAGCCGGCTGGCGCGGTGTCCACACAGGGGCGCTGGAGCGCGCCTTCCTGCGGCGGGGCGGGCAGGGAGCCCGAGCGCACGGCTGGCGGAGCCACGGAGCCCTCCCTGGCTCCCGGCGGGCGGGCGGCGCAGGCTTTGGAAAAGTTGCGGGCAGCCCGAGAGCGGAGCCTCCGCCCGCGTTCATAATGAAAAAGGAGTCGCGGTCACGGCCCGGCTGGTTGCGGGGAGCAGCGCCCGCGAGGGGCGCCCGGGCCTCTGGGCCTCCGCCACCGCCCCGCGACCTCTCTGCCCTCTCCCGGAGAGGGGGGCGCAGGGACTGGACGGAGGGCGGCCTCCGCGCCAGCGTCGCCCGACCACCCTGCGTCCTCCTCGCGGCTCTCCCTCGCCCCATTCGCACCCCAGGGCCTCGGGGTCTCTGTTGTTGCTTCAAGTTAGGCAAGAGGAGCTGGGGGCGCGGGGAGCCCTCGGAGGGAGCCCGGCGCCGTACTGCGCGTGGCTGGGGCGCCCCGGGGCCGGCCCCACCTTCAGTCGCCCCCCAGCCTGCCCCCCCTCGACCTCCGTGTTACCTCGCGCTTTCCGCTCGCGGGCTTTGGGGCACGACCTTCCGCGGAGCCCGGGCACCCTGAGCTCTCCCGGCTCCCCCAGCCCTCGCCCCCGCACGGTCCCCGCCCCTGCACCCTCTTCACGCACCTCCGCCCCATCCCCTTGTCTGCGTCCCCGCGCCCCCCTCCGGGCTGCCGGTCCCGGCCGTCCCGGCGGGCGCCGGGCGTGGGGGAGGAGGCCGGTGGGGAGGGGGCGGAGGGGCCCGGGTGGGGGAGGAGCCGCGCGCGGGGCCTGGGGGCGGGGAGCGGCGAGCGCGCTCGGAATGTGCGCCGGTCTCTAGGTGGTGCCAATTCTGGGGCCTAGGCATTTCCCTCGCTTTATGTTTTTGGATTTTTCCTTCCTTCCATCTCTTTGATTAGGCCGTACGTGGCCTTGGCAAGGAGTTGGGGGGAAAAAAAATCAAAACAGGAACGAGAGAAAGCCGTCAGACCCCGGCTTCGCCAGCCGCCGGGGAGGGGGCGGAGGAGGCTGAGCCCGGCAGAGTCGCCAGCGGAGACTCGCGAGTGGCGCGCGGGAGGAGCGGCCGCCGGCGCCGGGCTTGCCTCGCTGCTGCTGCTGCTGCTGCTGCTGCCTCCCCACCGCCTTTTTTTTTTTTTTTTTTTTTTGTTCTGGAGCGGGGTGGGAGCGGGAACCCAAGGGAGAGAGAAAGCAAAATATTCAAAAGCCCCAAAGACAGCCAGCAGGAGCGCGCGGTGCCCGATGGCTTCGCTGTACCAGAGGTTCACCGGCAAGATCAACACCTCGCGGTCCTTCCCCGCGCCCCCGGAGGCCAGTCACCTCCTGGGCGGCCAGGGGCCCGAGGAGGACGGCGGCGCGGGGGCCAAGCCCCTCGGCCCGCGGGCGCAGGCGGCGGCGCCCCGGGAGCGTGGCGGCGGCGGCGGCGGCGGCGGCTCGGGTGGCCGGCCCCGATTTCAGTACCAGGCGCGGAGCGATGCTGACGAGGAGGACGTAAGAGCTTCTGGAGGGCGGGGGGCGGGGGGCGGCGGCGGGGGCTCCGGGCCGAGCGTGCGGCTGCGAGACGGGTTGGCCAAGGGGCATGTGGGGGGTAGGAGCGGGCGCCCTCCCCCTCCCCCACGACTCCCCGGGCGCCCCCTGACACGCTCCGTGGCGCCAGATCGCGGTCAACGCCACTGTCCGTCCGGGAGGGCGCGGGTCTGTGTCTGTGGCCGCGGCGGCCGGGAATTGGTGGCTGGAGGGAGCAGGGTTTGGGTGCTACGCCTGCTGGGATCTGGAATTCGCCGTGCGTTCCCTGGATGCGTGGATGTCTGTTTTTAATGGCATGCTGTTATGGCTCCTAAGGAGAGAATTCGATCGGCCTGGGCTTACAAGTTGGTTGGTTTATTTTTTATTTATTTCGTGCTGCGGGAACACAGTCTCAGGCGCCTTCTCTCCCTCCCACCTGTGTCTGGAATCTCCATCGTGCCCCTCCTCACCTCCCCATTCTGTTCCTTGACTCAAATGCCTCTCGCTCCTCTTCTTACTTCTCCCAGACACTTTTCCCCCCCAGCAGTGGTGGTGGTGATTATCCTTTCCAGAAAAAAACAAAAAACAAAAAACAAAAAAAAAACCAAAGTACTGGCATCTGAACCCCAACCCTCTGTCCCAGGGCCCAGCTCTTTTGCTGAGAGACGTCACTGTGTGTGTCTCCCCTCCCAGGCTTGGACTAGCACCTCTGCCTTTGACCTTGTTCCCTGAAAACTTCTCCAAGAGCACATTTCCTACTCTTCTTGGGGTGGAAGCCTGGGTTTCAAAGGTTGGATTTGCATATCGCCCTAGTAACCAATGACTCATGCGGGCAGGAGCGGGACCTTAGATGGATGAGTTTAACCACCTGCTGTGGATCCCTTTCTGGGAGGCAGAGGGCTGCTAGGACTCAGAAGGAAGGAAACTGTGCTTGTTCTTTGAGGCCTCTCTTCCCAGAAAAAGAGGAAAATCCCCACAGGCTCTCAACAGGTAGATCTGGCTTGGCTGGTACAGCTCTTAGACACACACAACCAGGCTGTTTCACACCTGCGCCTTTTAAGCAAGGCCCTGCCGTCCCAGGGTTCCCACACCGGCCTCTCACGTAGTCTACCCTGATAGAACCAGTGCCCTGCATTGAGCAGGAGGTTTTGGTCATCACCTGTGTGCAGCCTGGAGCCACACTGTTTCCCTGTTTGGTATTTCTTTAGTGCAAGAGTTGCGTATGTGTGGGGGCGGGGGGGGGAGGGAACGAGGCATTGAGTGATTTCCCAGGGACAATTCCTAATTGCCAGATATTATGAATCAGTGAGGTTTTGCTGTTGTTACTGGTAGTTTTTATTTTATGAATGGAGGATGTGGAAACTTTAATGGATATTACAAAACTTTGTGGGAGATGTGGTTCACACACAGGTACACACCCTGCTAGAGCCCTGCATCAGATCTTGCATGAGGTTTTCTGATTTTCTCCTGCATCATTTCCAGAGTTCCCTGGTTGAAAAGAGAGATCTCCAAGACATGTCCCTCACGTTGATGGGCCACATCCTGAGGGAAATGGACAGATTCTTTCGTCATCTGGATTAAGGAACTAGAAGTCTTTGACGAATGGTTTAATTGGAGGAGGGTGAAGAGTTCTGGAGGATTAAACTACTGAGAGTCTTGGGGAAGACAGTTAAGCTGCAATGCAAACAAAAAAGATGTACTTTTTGCCTTAAATCTGACTTAAAATTGTTGAATTGTGAGGAGTGAGAACAATATGCAGTTTTTTTTCTCAACAGGCTCTAGGTGTCGCTAGGAGAAAGGAAAGGCAAGAGCTCCGAATTTTATTTCAGATCATCTCCATCTTTTTAAAAAATTCTTAACTTGGAGATACATGTTCTTCTTTTCATGGTGTCATTTGTCTAGAAATGAGTCTCAGACAAACACAGGTGTCCTGAGAAACAAATCAAAGACATAATGTCCTTTTTTTTTTTTTTGACGAGGTTCTAAACAGCATCTCTAACTTAGATGTAAGTCCCAACATCATGCTTTTTTTTTTTCTTTTTTTTTTTCTGGAAAATACACAACATGTGTGTGTGCATGTGTGTGTGCAGGTGGGCATGTATTGTGTGTTTATATATTGCACTCAGAATATATATACGCATATATACACATGCCAATTATCTGTACTTACATATCTGGCACACATCTGCAAAATGCATTGCACATATGTCCTTTAAGTTTACAATGTATAATTAAACCCACGACACAGGCAGAATGCTGCATCCTTTAAAAAAAAAAAAAAAAACTTTTATGTACTTTTCTTAGAAAAGTTACTCAGAATTGGAAAAATTATGCCCCTAAATTTACTAAAAGATAGATGAACATATCAACATATCAAACCACTTTTCCTCCAGGAACAAAAGCTTCAATTTGCTTACAGTATATTTAAAAAGGAAAAGACACCAGGTACAAAAACTGCTTTTTAGATACAGATACTTGTCAAGACTGAAGACTCTTGAGTAATCGTTTTGCTACCCAAATTTAAAGCTGAAGATACGTAATAAATTAGAAACATATTGCCCCCCCCCCCCTTTTTTTTTTTTGCGATGGAGTCTTTGTCGCCCCGGCTGGAGTGCAGTGGCAATATCTAGGCTCACTGTAACCTACCTCCGCCTCCCAGGTTCAAACAGTTCCCCTGCCTCAGCCTCCCGAGTAGCTGGGAGTACAGGCGTGTGCCACCAAGCCCTGCTAATTTTTTGTATTTTTGGTAGAGGCAGGGTTTCGCCATGCTAGCCAGGTTGGTCTCCATCTCCTGACCTCGTGATCCGCCCGCCTCGGCCTCCCAAAGTGCTGGGATTTCAGATGTGAGCCACCCGTGCCCAGGCCACACTGCATTTTATTGCGTGTGGTGCGACTGTTGACAACCCCAAGAGAAACCCTAGCTTTTGTTTTCCACACCTACACGCCTTTGGGATTGCGGCTACTTCGGTGGGAGCTGTCGGAGGTGCTGAAATCCTCTCTTGCCTTAGTGCAAGAGAAGTCTCCATCACTTTTTGCAGTCCTGATCCCAAGGCTGGTGGCTTTATTGCTGTTTCCTGGCTTGTCAGGGAAAACTGTTCCAAGGTACAGAAACAGCTTCCCTGCCGTGGTCGCTAAGATGATGGTAAGCAGCATACCTTTACAATCCTTAGGACTTTATACCTCTTGTCCTTCTGTCTAGAAATTGAGAAATAAAATAGAGTTCTTGGCTTCTGTGCCTGTGTGTACACCTACGTCCCTGAGTATGACAAGAATGGGCAATCTTGTCACATCCCAAATACAATTTATGGTAGTCTAACAAGGATAACACAGGTAAGGTCTAACTAGATTGACACAGGAAAATAAAGTGCAGAGATAGAATGGCTGGGAATTGACTAATAATGCATGGTCTCAATGCACAAACAACTCAGGCAACCAGGGGACTTCCCGCCTGTGTAGCTCCACAGGAAAGCCTGTTTTGGGTGTGTCAGTACTAACATGCAAAGTCTGACCTGGAAATCAAAATAAAACCAGAGCGTCTTTTCTATCCATTTCCTTGTAAATCTTAGATTTATTTAATTATAAAGTCAGTTACTTGGGCATCTCCTCTGAGGAATCAATAGCCATTCTGATTTAAATTTCATTGTGTAGGTTTAAAAATAAGTCGACTCTTAAAGGAATTGTTGCTGGAAGTGACTTTTAGTGGAATTTAGTAACTTTGATTTGGATTAACTGTGGCTAATTTTAAAATGCTGGACTTTGTCATGCTCCTGCTTGAACATTTCTTTTTAGTTTTTAAAAAGGGTTTGGGAGGTCTTCTGTATCATCAGAGCAGTCGTTTTGTTAAGGTTAGACAGTGTGCTCCTGTTCATTTTTGGTGACTCATGGCTTCTTAACAGTACAAATGTAATGACAACAGGATTTTAAAACAGCAATTTGGTTAAAACTGGAATAGACTGAAAAATCACTGCCCATGATGTTCACCAGCCTTGGAAGGTCCACTTTCGTCATTCTGTATGTCTTTGGCAACCAACCCATCTTTTTTCCTCCACCTTGGATTTCATTGGTATAACGTCAGCATTCTATTAACGTGTACTTGGGGATCTGTCAACTTTATGATTCCTTAACTCTCTTGCCCTCACAAATACATTTATACATTCTATTTCTTTTTTTCTGTTTCAACTGTAATTAAAAAAATTTTTAATTTCACATGATTTTCCTGATAAATGAGATAAAGGCTAAATCTTTCAACTGTCTACTTGATCCCATCACTGTCATCATCAGTAGGACCAATGCGTAGTATGCTCACCTACAGAATAACCACGGGATATTGCAGGGGCATGGAGAGTTGCAATGTTGCCCCTTCCTCATCCCAGTGGCGCCCACAAAGCGGGTGCCATGAGGCCAGGTCCTGAGAAGTGCTCAGTGAATACATGCTGCTGCTCTTACTAATAATGTTACCCCTTCATCTCTCCTCCTCTGGTTCCTCCTTCTTTACCTGCAGGTAGAGAAAAAGATTGCCTTCATTGGCCTCTACCACCAGCTCTGGCTTACTATCCTGTTTTTCTTTCTGATTTTATTATCCAACTTCTCAAGCAAGGAGCCTGCTGCTGATTCTACTTCTTTGTTAACAACCCTCTTTTCCTCATCTTGCTTGGATGCAAACGTCCATTCTGCACCGTCTTCACTACAGAAACTACACAGAATGTCAGCGATGTCCTCTTAGTTACCTGATATGATGAACTGTGTGACTCCTCCTTAGTCTTGATGTTGTTCCAGCTCTTGCTCCTGACAACTGCCACCTGCTTATCCCACTTCCGTACCTTGTGTTTTTCTCAGTGTTACATGAACTTAGCCTTTGAGTTCTTTGGTGCATCATTTTCTTCTCCTATCCCTTAAGTAGGAAGGCTGAAGAACCTGCTACCTTCCTAAGGTTCGCTCTCCTGTACTTTTATGTCTTACCTCTCTGGCTTTCTTCTGAAGGTAAATGGTCTGCTTTTATAGAAAGAGTCAAACACATCCTGCAGTGTCTACATTAGAAGATGGTTAAAATAGCTTTGCTGCCCTGATGTACCTCTAGCATTTCTTCTGAAGGTAAGTTGCTTTTCTGTTTTGCAGAATTGGAGGATTCTGGGATTGCTAGGACCCTGGGGGTCTCCATCTTGATCTCTCTTCCAAGCTTTTGTACCAGAGGTCAAGCAGCTAAAAGATCATGTTTGTGGTGGTGACAAGATATTCACACAGAATACATCCCTGACTTTATTGATCATGTCCCCTTTTTCATATCTGCTTATTGCAAGTAACTTTCCAGCCGAATCCCCTTATTCCTGCTACTAGTATTTCTATTTCTCCCACATCTTTGCATGGCACCCAATGTTGGTAAGCATGTATAAGTTAAGTTGCATTCTCTTAATGTCTTGGTTTCTTTCTTGTAACATTAAGTATTTCACTAGATGAGCTTTGAAGTTCCCTTGTGGTCCTCTCGTGCTGCGTAAAGCACCCTGCTGGATACAGCTGCTGTCTTCCTGAGAAGTTTAATGTTTGTGCTTCAGAATATAGTGAACACATAGAAAGTGTTTATTGCCCAAAACAGCCTCACAGTGAAAGCTTTGGTAACATGAATAATCGGCTAACATTTTAAATATAATTCCATCTAAATAAAAAAATTTGCTGAAATTGTAATGTATCTATAACAGAATTCTACAAAATTCTATTACTATTCCAGCCCAGAAATGCAGTCGTAATAAGGAAGTGGTCTCTGTTACAATTAACATATTGACCGACACAAAGAGGCTGTGCTGGCTGAATGATGGCTGCAGCCAAATATAGCATCAGAAATACCTCTGCATTGCACCTGGTGATTCTCAAAGCACTGCCACGTGTGTCTCATTTCACCTTCACAGTTACCTTGGCTAGGGAGGAAAACCATAACCTAGAGCTAGGCTTTTAGGTCGAAATATTGGTAAGGGTAAGCCTGATTTCCTTTCATTTGGATGGGTCAGTTGTCACTTGTGAATTAGAGCAAACACATTTCAATGTATTCACAAGCCTTTGCTCTCCAGAGCCAGACAAAAGAGTATGTTTGTGAAAAAGCAACAGTATATCTTCCCAGTGGATTTGAGTTCTGTGTTAGGACCACAGGATTTCCAGGGAGCATGCAAGTCTGTTGTCCATGGCATGCCTCTTCTCATTGCTGCTGATGCACTTTTCCATAATTTACTTGTATATGTTACCTGTAGATTTAATGAGAGCTAGAGTGTTAAAATAACATCATATTAATCTCTATTTTTGACAGTGGAATCAACTCATTTTCCCACATAAAATTCATATTCTAGTGTCACTAGGTAGATAGGAATTTTTCTAGGTGTTGGCTTTTGGAAGTCATTTCCTTCATAAAATAGAGCTTTTATATTTCTCACCCAAAGCTTTTTCTCCTTTAGGGTCAGAATGATTAGTGACTTTAATTTTTGCAAGCAACTGGCAGGACTTGCTGAGTGAGATATACATGCTGATTGTATATAACCCTGTTCCTTTTAATTACTCTAATGATAACAATGCATTAATCAAGCACATGAGAAATGCTTCTCTGCAATATACAATATTGATCCCTTTCATAGAGCGCTGCCTATAAGAATAATAGTCACTATAATCTTCTTAAAATTAAATTCTGGTTAATAAATCCAGTGTTAAGGGCACAAGTACCTATGTGCCCAGTTACGATTTTGCTTCCATTTCGAGCACACTGGTTTGATTTTACACACATGTAAAAAAAAATCAGTCTTTCTCATGAACAACTTCTGGAACATCTGTCTCTAAAATAATCTAACATTATGAAATTATCTGAAATTGGAAAATTTTTAAATTGACATCTAATTTTATAAACAAGAAGTCTAGAGGAAATTATGTGAATGGTTGTAAGGAAATCATTTGCAACCTTTTTTGGACCTCAGAAAACTTCAGCTTCTCTCCTCACACCTGTGTTCTTTTTAGCATATTTCACTTTACTGTAATTGGGCTGGGGAATTATGTCACTGAGTTAAAAAATGTATGAACACTTTAAAATGTAACAGTCTAAAATATTTTGGTTCTAAATGGGTGTGCTAATTGCTGAAGCAGGAAAATAAACCCACAATTTTGCCAGAATAGCATCAGATTTTGCCCTGACTTGGTTTCCTCAATAGTTTTACTTTTTTCCCCTTTGTATATTACTTCCTTTGTTTTCCAGCAACATTCACATCCATTTGAAGCACAATACATGTTTAGTTTTGCCCTATGGTTGACACATACACACACACACACACACACACACATATATATATATATAATGAGATATATGTGTATGTGTAAATATGTATATATATGTGCTTATACATATACATATATGCACATACGCACACACACATTTTCTAGGAAGATCAGAGGCACATAGGCCCATGAGGTCCAGATGGTAGAATTTCTGGTGGTGGCAGGACAGAGGAATCTCCTGCTCCCCAGAGTTGGGGTATATGAGTCTACGGTGGAAAACACGTGTTGATAGCAGACACTAGGAGAGGGGTGTTAAAGAGGAACGCAAACCAGAGATGTAAGAGATCCCTGCAGAAATGGAGGAAAGACGGAGGGTCCTACAGATTCAAGTAATTTGTTCTCAGATCCTGAAACAGCCCTGATCTTTAAAAGCAAAAAGCCAATTTTACTACTTTACTTTCATTCAGCCCTGCACTTGTAGATAAACAGCTTGAAGACATTTAGAATGTAATGAAATCATCCTAGCAATATGCCCAATAAAAATGACACACACACAGACACACACACACGCAGATACACACCCACAATTCTAAGGAAACTTAAGGATTTTCCAGGTCATCAAAGTCATTGTAAAATCCAATTTTTAATTGTCTGTAGTGTTTAGATTTCATTTTGGCATCAGCTTTTAGATAATTTGGGGTCAAATTTAACAGTGCTTATGTTATGGTATTAAAAAAGATGGAATGGAGATGCAGGTATCTTTCCACCCTGGAAATGAGAAAGCCAAAGAATCCGTTCTCCAGCTGTTCACTGTTGTCGGGAGATTTTGTGTAAAGGCAGAACCCTGGAGATTGAAGCTTTTGTGCAGCAGTGGGATCTTCGTTAGATTATCCATCTTATATTGATCTAATCACATGTATCCATTCTGTGTCACACACATGCTATATTTTAAATGACATCAGCCAGAAGGAGAGCATGGATGAGATACACTGGGAACGTTGAGTGAGGAATTGAAGGTGGGGTGCTAGCGAAAGTCTCTGGCCTCCGTCTCCCTAACCATTTTGTTCATGACACTCAACTTTCTAAACCATATTCGAACTCTGGAAATGCTTCATGCAAAAGTCTATCTAATAATTGTTAACCATTAAAAACCTAAAAATGAGAAATTTCCGTAAAAGCCTTGAGAGGTGAAGTTATTTTCTATATTTGAAGATTTTTAGAGTTGTTGGGTATTTACAACCTCTGGGGCAGCCCGCCCCCGACATGAGTAGCTCCGATGTCGCCTTACTGGAGGCGCATGCCTCCCTCTCAGCCCCCCTGTAGCGCCTGCTCATGGACCCTCATTTTCCCACGGCTTCTGAGGAAGAGCAGCGGCATCCTCCTGCCTGAAACAGACAACATCACACAGTCCTGTGTCCTTCCTTTTTCTTGTCCTCCTGCTGCCAAAGGACCAGAGCCCCCTCAGCACCCTGACCAGCCTTCCCAGGAACATTCACGGAGGGAATGCAGGTGGTTTTCTGGCCACCTGGCTACTTGCCCAGGTGAGCTGTTAGGTCTTCTTCCTCCTACTCGTTGAATCCTTTCCAATTTGCAAAGCACACCCTCCATCGGCAGGTTTGAGTAAAATGTGCCTCAGGGAATCGCTGAATCCAGAGTATCCCTCTGCTAGGGCACCTGCCCCATGCTTCCTCACACTAGGCGCACACTGCAGCTAGAGCATCCCCTCTCGAGAAGCAGGCTCAGCTTAGACTCATCTGAGGATAACTGTTAGGTGGAGGGATGAGGAGCGGGGAGATGCCGGAGGGCTGCAAATGCAGAAACGGAGCAGCGAGTCCAGTTTGGTTTAGACTTTTCCAAGCTTGAAGTCCAGCTAAGTGTTTGGAGAGCACTGGCTTCTCACCTGGGTGGGTGTGGGCGTTGTGAATGCGGCTCTCCAGGTCTGTGGCACCTGGGGGGGTGTACTGGTGTTCCTCCGCCCCCTCACACAGGTGTGGCTGTGCAATTCCTTCTGGCTGATGAGATGGGAGTGGAAGTGAGAGTAGCCCTTCGAAGTTCAGGCTTTAAAAGCCAGCGTGTGATTTCTGTCTGTCCTGGAAACCAGCAATATTCCAGAGAGCCACGGCTGCAGAAGCCAGATAGAAACTTCGACTAGTAAATGGCTGAAATTGTATCTACAGGAGAGCCTAGCCTGTGCTGACTGCCACGTAGGTTAAATATTAATGTAGACGAGTCTCCATTCCTTTCTGGGCCCAGGTCCACAGGCAAGATGAGTGGTCTCCAAATTTCTGTGGGGAGTGCCTTCTTCCTTCCTGCATCTCACTTAAAGTTTTTCTGCTCCCAAAGAGGCTGAAATGGAAGTTGGCCCCAGAAAGGCAACTGACCTTGGAGAGTGTGGCTCTCGGGAGCTCCTTTCTTTAGGGAGCATGTCTTGTTGGGTGGGAGGGAACAGAACAAGAAGGTGCTGGTTTCCTGGAAGGCAGGTGCATGCACTCGCGGGGTGTGTGGGGTTTGGGATCAGCGTGCAGGAAGGGACGGCGGGAGGATGGTTTAGGCAGATTGCTGGATAGTGACGATGAAAGCAAACCTGCATGTCTGGAATGTCTCTGAGGGTTTCTAAGGGTCAGAAATGAGGCTTCTGGGCCTTGGCCTAGAGGACCCTGCAAGGCAGAGAAGTCAAGGATCCCACAGGGAGGCTTTCCAGGGCTGAATGTCCCAGTGTGGAAAAAAAAAAAAAAAAAAAAAAAAAAAACTATGTACCTTAATCCATGGTACAGGCTGTGTTCTTCCATTTTATGTGGATTCACAACAAGGTTGTTTCCAATTTAGAAACTGAAGATTACATGTCGTCATCTAAATAGTGGGAAACATTAGTGGAAACATGTAGCTTTAGCACATAAGACTTCCTCCCCAGTCAGTGTCCTGCTCGTCGCAACTGAATCTCCATTTTGTATGTGGAAAGGATGTCATGGATTTCTCTTCCTTCTTCCCGGGATTTTAGTTCTTCTGAATGGATAGGAAATTCAGCCCCTAAATTTCCCTACATCTGGTTATCTGTCAAAAGGAGAGGGGACATCGTTTCTATGGAAACAGGAGCTGCTGTGACGGGCAGGGGCCGCTGGGCTCCTTGTTGGGCGGCTGGCCTTGCTGAATACGAAATCATCAATACGCTTGCTCATTGTCCTCGGGCCCCAGTGAGATCATATCAGTCGGCAAGGCTGCTTTTTCCGCAGGTACAAGAGAGCACCTGAGCAGAATCCTAACGTTTCTTCTGCACCTGCTGCTGGGTGATCTTTTTAATCCTTCTGCCTCTGGTCCACCTGCTCCTTATTTTACCCCAACTGCGGAAAAAATGTAGTGTAGTCCTGTTCATGTAGCCCGCACCCGGGCTATTGCCAGTGTCTCCAAAGCAGGGGAGGACCTTGAGTGGTCATTTCTGGTCCTCTGTGTCCACCACCCCGGTATCTGTCCCACATCTTAGGGTCATGTTCCCACTTCAGCAGGACACCCGGAAAAGTTTACCTCATCATTGGCCTTCCTCTCGCCCAAACCCAATCAAACCTGTTGCAGTCCCAGTCATTACCTTGGGTTCTAATCTTAAGACATTCGCTTTTTTTCTTTGTTTGGACAAGGTGGCCCAGGCTGGAGTGCAATGGCATGATCTCAGCTCCCTGCAGCCTCAACTTCCCAGGCTCAGGTGATCCTCCCACCTAAGTCTCCCAGGTAGCTGGGGCTACAGGCACACACCACCCTGCTGGGCTATTTTTTTTTTTTTTGTACTTTTAGTAGAAATGAGATTTCACCACAGAGCCCAGACTAGGGCCTTCACTTTTTAGGGTACCCTTGCCATTGGCAGGATCTGCCTCCGTCACTCCCCGGGTTGTGAACCATGCAGGGGTCCCTCGTTTCAGGGCAAAAGCCACAGTTCCTGTAATGATGTGAAGGCATGATGCGATCCACCCCCCCATCTGCCTGACTGCACCTGCCCCTACTCTCTTTGAGCCCAGGGTGACCTCGCTGTCCCCTGGTCACACCAGGCATGGCAGGCTCTCACACAGCGGCAACCCCGTCTGCTCGGCCTTCTTCCCCTGCGTCCACCTGACTGGCTCCCTCATGCCCTCTGCGGAAGCCTTTGCTCCAACGTCACCTTCTCAATGACATCTCGGTTGACCACCTGTGTAAAATGATAGTTCCCGATACTCCTTCCCCTCACCGCCTTTATTTTTCTCTCAGCATCACATTTATCACCTCCTAGTATTTTATATAATGTACTTATTAGGACTTCTTTTATTTCTGTCTTCCCCGTGATGAGCTGAGCCTATAGTAAGGCTCTTTGGCTGTTTTGCTGTCTGACATGTCCCGGTGCCTAGCACAAAGCCTGATGCATCAAAGTTCTCAATAACTATCTGTTGAATGAGTGAGTAGAATGAATGGAATCCTACCTGAAAAATCTTTGATCACTTCTGTCTGAATGATCACCATTCTCTTAAATCTGTTTTCCAAACATTTGCTGAAGCGGAAAGAGTTCTGAAATTAGAGCTTTGACCCTTCAGTGTGACTGCTTCCATGTGCCTACACATGGATTCTCCTCATATCAGGATTTTATTGCATGATTCTGGGCAAGCTCTTCTGCCTGTCCAATGTAGGAGTATAGCTGAGCAGACAAAGTAATTACTAGGAAAACAGCAGAATTCAGTTCTGTAGGACCTGCTTTAATTTTCTAGTATTTGTCATTTGCAATATTTTATACTTCCTTTCTGAACGAGAACAAGTGCAAATTTTTCATGAATGACTACTTGATTGACTTTTTCCTAGTTATCAGACAAAGTAGCAGACAAAGGTCTCGTAAGGCAGAATGCAAGATTTTGGGAAGAGAGTCCTATAAATATAGCAACATGACAAGTTGTTTTGATTAGGTATTTGCATTACCTAATTCTCAATATAACCGAAAGAAAAACATCACCGCTGCTTTTTCCATGACACTGTGATAATTTCTTAATCTGGCAGGTAGGAAGTCAAAAAAGAGTGTTTTTGAACTAAATATCGTTGGAGAAAACCTAATGTTCCCAGACCATAAAGGTACAGTTCACTGGAAAAAGTGTTCCTGGATTCTGTAATCTATTTGAAACTGCCTGAGGCTCTTTACCTTTCTACAGCATACATTTCATGATAAGACAATCAGCATCTCTGGCACTTAGGATGATGCTAGAACAGGGGCTGAAATTTTGGTCTTAGGGGTGGCGATCTGCAAGATGACCCGGAGAACTTGCCTCTTTGGGCTGATCAAGGCTGCAGCAACCCTTTGAGTCGAGTCACTGAGATTAAGTATGCAAAATAACGATTTGCAATTTTTGTTTTCTGTTGCCAGATGGTGTTGGGAAACACATCTGTGTTTCCTGTGCTTTTGTAGCCACAAAAGACTATGCTGAACTGTTTAACAACCCTGGAAGAGGTGAACCACACCTTCCAGTTTGCAAATGGGGGTGTCAGGCAGCATGTTGAGCCGGTAATCAGAGACCTGCAGGCAGGCTGCATTATTCATCTAAAGACACACTAATAAGCATGTACAGTTCTGGAGCTGTCAGATGGTACCAAAGTGCATGCAATTAGATGAAGATAATACAGCAGATGATAAGGAGATGCATAGCTATGGGTGATTAGATCTCTGACCACTGGATTTATGTAGCCAGAGTACCTCAGAATATTTAAGACCAAAAGACTTAGAGAAATATGTTTTCTGCTGCCATCACATCAGCAATATGAATACAAGTTCATGTGTCACAGCTCCAAAGCTTAGTATCCAGTCTGAGTCCAGGGAAAAGAGGGGGGCCAATGGTGCATACGAAAAGCCACCACACATACAACTGGCCAGATGTTTTGGGCCAGCTCTCTACCCCTAGAGGATCGATTGAGCCCAGGGGCATCTGCTGAGCTGCCAGCTATCAGCAAAGCAGCCCTGGTGGGGAGTCCACGTGGCTAATTCTCTGCCATCCCTCCCTTTGTGTATCCAGTAGTCCTATAGAGTCCCTGGCAGTGGATGAAAGTGATCACGGTAGGGCGATTTCAGGGTCATTCTAGGCCACTGCCTTTATCCGCTCACTCTGTGGGTCAAGTGACTCAGAACAGACAGATGCCGTGAAAGGAGGCCTTACTGGAGTTGGGAGAGGCTGTGCATGAGGAATGAGGACACTGGGCATTTGGGCAGGGGTCTAAAGGGAGAAACCACAGAGGAGAGAGCAAGGCAGATAGAAATGGGGTACAGGCAAATCTGGGGAGCCAGTGGAACTCGGCACTATTAAAATTTTTTCTGAGGCAGCCAGAAGAAATCAAAGCCCTGCGTGAGAACAGGCCCATTCAGTGTGGTGCAAACTGGGGAACACCGACGCTAACTGGTTCATCGCAGCCAGATCCCAGGCCATGGCTTGGAGCCATGACTTTCAAACAGTGCTTCTCAGCGTCGTCACATTCCTGACGGGAGCCACCTAAGGAAGGAAGCAGGAGACGGTACCAACAGAGCTCTGAATTCTCCTTAAAGCAGCTGTGCTTTTAACATACTTTACCTGTCTAAATAACTGCAAATGAAAAAGATGCATTTGGTACTAAATGAAGTCTACTGGAGTAATAGCTAGATTATTCAATAAGCTCACGGATATCCAGCACGGTTGCATAATGAGATCTTCTTGTTATAATTTATAAAGGTCTTGCCCGTGGAATTCCATCAAGCCTGCACGTAACGCCATGATTACGGCAGACAGGACCACGTTATTGTTGGAGGCTGAACCAAGGGCCCTCCTGTGGTCCTCCGTGTCGGAAGACAGGAGAGCCCCCTGAGCCTGAATACTGACTTGTCAGTTGCTTAACCTTAGAACAGAACTGAGTTTGGGTTTCACCTTCCTCACTTATAAAACAGGGAAAACAATTGTAGTATCTTTGTCAATGGCTTATTTTGAAGGTTGACTTGGTTCGTGTACAGCGTTTAACATGCCGCAAACCAATGGCAGTGTGATGACTGGATCCAGCTGTGTTTGCTAACAGGGATGGGCGACTGGGTGCCCTCGGGGCAGAGCTGGCCTGGGGCAGGCAGTGAGCGGAAGGAAATGCCATCACTCCCAGTGGTCATGTGTGCACAGATAATGTTACCATAATTGCCTGTATTTATAATTAAACTGTGATCCTGACACGTAGATTGATTAGGTAGTTCATTTATGAGCAAGCAGGAAGGTGGATAACATGGATTCCCAGGGAGCCACAGTGCCCCTCAGTCAAGAGCTCCTTGGTGGGGCTTGGTGCCCCCAACTCCGGCCCTGCTGAGGACTCCTCCAGGAAACGTGAAGAATGCGATGGACTAAGTGTGCCCTGCCATTGGTAGGCTGAAATCCTAACCCCCAATGTGATAGTATGCGGAGGCAAGTCATTTGGGAAGGTGATTTAGTTCTTGAGAGTAGAGTCTTCATGAATGGAATTGTGTCCTATAAAAGAACATAGAAGGGCCAGGTGCAGTGGCTCATACCTGTCATCTCTTTGGGAGGCTGAGGTGGGAGGATTGCTTGAGCCCAGGAGTGTAAGACTAGCCTGGGCAACATGGGGAAACCCTGGCTCTACTAAAAATACAAAAACTAGGCAGGCACGGTGGCATATGCCTGTCACCCCAGCTAGGGAGGTGGAGGTGGGAGGATCATTTGAGCCCGGGAGTTGGAGGTTGCCGTGAGCCGAGACTGTGCAACTGCACTCCAGCCTAGGCAACAGACGAAGACTGTCTCAAAAACAAAGCAGACCAAACAACCCAGAGGGCTCTCCAGCTCCTTTCCTGCCCTGTGAGAACATAATTAGAAGGCAGCTGTCTGCAACTCAGAAGAGGTCTCTGCCTCACGAGAACCCCACCATGCTGGCACTTGGACCTGGAGGTGTGAAACCAGAGGCTCTGAGTCAGACAGATGAGGAACTCCACATGCCCCAGTGCCAACCTGGGACTCTGTCACATCAACAGAGGACCCAAGCCACCCCCAAGGCTGTTCACTGAGACTTTCCTGAGCCAGATGCCTTAGAACTAGAAAACTGTTGCTAAAAACGTAAGTTTTTGAGTTCATTTGATGATTAAAAATTTGAAACACTGTATAACATTACATAGTGCTCAGTAAATATTCCTCAGAAGTGGTCAGAACGGGCCCAACTAAAAGCCATTGGAAATATTATCAAGCATCTTGATGTTAGGTGAAGAGAAAACACAAATACAGGTGATTCAGCTTGAGAATTTGTTGTAACAGGACACCTTAACAAGTACAGTCTTAGGAAACACAGGGTGAAAAAAGTGTGGATTCAGTGGAGCTGTTTAGGGAAACAGTGTAAAATTGCCCAGATATGGATTTGATTACAATAGTTACAAAGGAGCGAACAGGGTTGTTAACTCCAATTAAAAATCTTGAATCTAGAACGAACTGCCATTCACAATTGCTACAAAGAGAATAAAGTACCTAGGAATACAACTAACAAGGAACGTAAAGGACCTCTTCAAGGAGAACTACAAGCCATTGCTCAACGAAATAAGAGAGGATACAAACAGATGGAGAAACATTCCATGTTCATGGTTAGGAAGAATCAACATCGTGAAAATGGCCATACTGCCCAAAGTAATTTACAGATTCAACGCTATTCCCATCAAGCTACCAATGACCTTCTTCACAGAACTGGAAAAAAACACCTTAAACTTCATATGGAACCAAAAGAGAGCCCGCATAGCCAAGTCAATTCTAAGCAAAAAGAACAAAGCGGGAGGCATCACACTACCGGACTTCAAACTATACTACAAGGCTACAGTAATCAAAACAGCATGGTACTGGTACCAAAACAGAGATATAGACCAATGGAACAGAACAGAGGCCTCACAGGAAATACAACATACCCACAACCATCTGATCTTCGACAAACCTGACAAAAACAAGCAATGGGGAAAGGACTCCCTGTTTAATAAATGGTGTTGGGAAAACTGGCTAGCCATGTGCAGAAAGCAGAAACAGGACCCCTTCCTGACACCTTACACCAAAATTAACTCCAGATGGATTAAAGACTTAAACATCAGACCTAATACCATAAAAACCTTAGAAGAAAATCTAGGCAAAACCATTCAGGACATAGGTGTAGGCAAGGACTTCACGACCAAAACGCCAAAAGCAATGGCAACAAAAGCCAAAATAGACAAATGGGACCTAATCAAACTCCACAGCTTCTGCACGGCAAAAGAAACAGTCAGTAGAGTGAATCGGCAACCAACAGAATGGGAAAAAATTTTTGCAGTCTACCCATCGGACAAGGGGCTGATATCCAGAATTTACAAAGAACTAAAGCAGATCTACAAGAAAAAAACAAACAAGCCCATTCAAAAATGGGCAAAGGATATGAACAGATACTTTACAAAAGAAGACATACAGGAGGCCAACAAACATATGAAAAAATGCTCATCATCACTGGTCATCAGAGAAATGCAAATCAAAACCACATTGAGATACCATCTCACACCAGTTAGAATGGCGATCATTAAAAAATCGGGAAACAACAGATGCTGGAGAGGATGTGGAGAAATAGGAACACTTTTACACTGTTGGTGGGAATGTAAATTAATTCAACCATTGTGGAAGACAGTGTGGCGATTCCTCAAGGACCTAAAAATAGAAATCCCATTTGACCCAGCAATCCCATTACTGGGTATATATCCAAAGGATTATAAATCATTCTACTACAAGGACACGTGCACACGAATGTTCATTGCAGCACTGTTTACAATAGCAAAGACCTGGAACCAACCCAAATGCCCAACGATGATAGACTGGATAGGGAAAATGTGGTACATATACACCATGGAATATTATGCAGCCATCAAAAACGATGAGTTCACGTCCTTTATAGGGACATGGATGAACCTGGAAACCATCATTCTCAGCAAACTGACACAAGAGCAGAAAATCAAACACCGTATATTCTCGCTCATAGGCGGGTGTTGAACAATGAGAACACATGGACACAGGGAGGGGAGCACTACACACTGGGGTCTGTTGGGGGGAAATGGGGGAGGGGCGGGGGGTGGGGAGGTGGGAAGAGATAGCATGGGGAGAAATGACAGATACAGGTGAGGGGACGGAAGGCAGCAAAGCACACTGCCATGTGTGTACCTATGCAACAATCTTGCATGTTCATCACATGTACCCCAAAACCTAAAATGCAATTAAAAAAAAAAAAAAAAAAAAAAAAATCTTGAATCTACTTTTCCTTATGTTTCTCATAAGATTTCACTTTAACATCACCCCTGACTTTTAATTAATTACCTGTGTCTCTATTAACGGTTTCACTGGCAGCTTCTCTTTCGGTTGACAGTATCCCAGAAGTCTCCCTTCAGTCTCCAAAACCCAGGTAAATGGAGACCTGGTGTCTTATGGGATCCTCGGGAAGGCTAATATGTGTTTGGAGTGGTTTCTGCAGCTCGTGAAGTTGGGGACCCTCCACTCAAATGGGGCAAGGGGGAGCGCTGTTGCCTTCGCAGGTGAAAGGGAGGCAGGTGGGGAGTTCAAGATGACGCAGCATTCTGGCCATGGTTCTTCTCACGGGACGGTTGAGGAAGCTAATTGGTATATTTCTTCCACTCACCTCAGGCTTATCTCATGAAATCCAGCTTTTCCATGACGCTGCTCACACACACACATCCTACACACACTCACACCTGCGCACATGCCACACATCACACACACTATGCAAATCTCACCTCTACACACACCACACACACACCCCTACATGTGTCACACACCATGCATGCTACATACCACGCACACACCCTATGCAAATTCCCACACATCCACACACACTACACACACATGTACACACATACCACACACACACACCACGCAAATGCCCACGCCTTTGCACACACCACACCATATGCACGCGCACCTACAAATCCCCCACCACAAATACACTCATACCTGCACACACGCCAAACATCACACACACCATGCAGATTCCCACACCTCCACACATACCACATGCACACCTATACATGTGCCACACACCATGCATGCTACACATCACGCAGTATGCAAATTTCCATACATCCATACACACCACACACACACGTACACACACACCACACACACCATGCAAATTCCCACACCTTTGCACACACCACACCATATGCGCACACACCTACAAATCGCCCACCATGAACACACCTACACACCCTTCCCACACACACCACATATCACACAAATCTTCACACCTTCACACACACCACCCACACACATCACAAAAATCCCCATACGCTCCCCGCACACGTTTCTCCCCTGCCACACACACACCTACACACGCAACACACACAAACCTACAAGTCTCCCCCACAACACACACATCCCCACACCTCACACACACATCCTTATCTGCCACACACACACATATAACACCATGAGTTACAGGGTCATTTCAGGCACACATACAGATAGATGTCTAGTAGACCAAGGACCCCGAAGCAGGGTAATGGGCCACCCTTTGAATTGAAAGTGTTGCTAGCAACCAGAAGTCAACAAGGCCTTCACCTGCAGTGCTTTCCTTGGGGTGAGGACAGCTGAACCCTACAGGCTGCTCCCCTCTGGTCTCTGCTGTGACCAAGGGTGCGCAGCTGGTACACCTTCCCAGGATGCGTACGTGTTGTGGGGACAGTACAGACAGATGCCAGGGTGCTGATCTCTCTGGCTGTGGGCGGCGGTCCCCTGAGCTCAGAAACCTCAGGGTGGCTCATCAGTTAGTGAACCAGGACATGCAAACCAGTAGACACAGAGATAAAAACATGGCAACTTAAGGCTTTCTCAGAGTGCAACAAACAGAATCAGAATTGTATTTAAGGAGTTCTTTGAAAATTTTCTACAAACTCAAAAATTATCAGGATAAAAAAACTTTGAAAATTGACCCAATGGGTCAGGGAAAGCCTAGGAAATGTATCTCGTATGGTGGAATACCCACATGACCTGAACCCTCTTGGGGTCTGCTGGTGTGCGCCGAGGGTTCTAGGTTTGCCTGGTGGCTGTTCACTTCCCAGGAGCAGATGTGTAATTGGTGTCACCTGGAGACCCAGTGATGGCCATGGGCACTCAGCTCCCTGTCTGAGCTGGTTTTACTCACAGCTCCGTGCATTCAAAGAAGGAACATTCACAAAAAAAGGGCATTCCTAAGGACGCATGCACCAAAATGCTTCATGAGGAGGAACCCATCTAGAAATGCTGGAGAAATGCCTAATTAACCCAGCTAAACTAAAAGGTGAGGTGCGAATTTCAGTGAAGTCAGACCACAGAGACAAGGAGTAATCTGTCCATTTTTGGAAACGCTCCTAATCGCTCTTAGAACCTTGCTTTTAGGTATGAACACTTCCCATATTTCCTTTTATGATGCAGTTCTAGCTCAGCATTGAAAAGTCAGAGCACATCTGATTGTTCTGAATAATCAGAAGCTCCTGGCGTGATTCCTAGTCTTTATGGCTCCAGGACTGGCCTATTCTCACATTCATACACTTCAGATAAAATTTGTTGACTGGTGGAATATAAAATTTCACTTAAAAATACAATTATGAAGAACCGAATTTAATACAATTCTTTAACATCGGTAATGTGCATATGTAGTTAACTGTCAGCTTTAGTTCCTTTGAAATAAGAATGGGTCCTAGTTAACACAGAGCTTAGATGAAACTGTAGGACCATTTTCGAAGTTGTCCTTTTAAAATCTCAACTTCTGGCTGGGCGTGGTGGGTCACACCTATAATCCCAGCACTTTGGGAGGCCGAGGTAGGTGGATTATGAGGTCAAGAGATCGAGACCATCCTGGTCAACGTGGTGAAACCCCGTCTCTACTAAAAATACAAAAATTAGCTGGGCATGGTGGTGCGTGCCTGTAATCCCAGCTACTCAGGAGGCTGAGGCAGGAGAATTGCTTGAACCCAGGAAGCAGAGGTTGTGGTGAGCTGAGATCACACCATTGCACTCCAGCCTGGGTAACAAGAGCGAAACTCTGTCTCAAAACAAAAACAAAAACAAAAACAAAACAAAACAAAACAAAATCTCAACTTTTACAGAAAGGATTTTATGGTCAAAAAGTTTGGGAAACATCGGATTCTTTCTTATAAGTTCTCTTACTGACTTTAAAGGAGAATTTCACAATGAATGTCAGGCCATTAAGTAGATTTATTTATGGCAAGATATCTCACTTACCTGTGTCAGTGTAAAATATGTCATGGTGATGTATCTGAGGAGCAGATGCTCCGTGCCACACCCCACTCACCGGGAAAGCAAATCTTCCTTCCTGACTCATGACCATTCTGGTTACTTTACATCACATCTTGGTTGATAAGTCTGGCTTTCTCTCACCGTATTATTTTTCCAAGGTTGCTGTGGTAAAATATCAAGTCAATGGTTTGTGGTCTCACAGGTTCATTGTACCACAGTTCTGGAGGCTGGAAGTTCAAAGTCAGGGTGTCAGCAGGGCCGCGCTCCCCTTGAAGCTCATGGGGAGATCCTTCCTTGTCCCCTCCAGCTCTGGTGGCCCCAGGCCTTCTGTGGCTGGTCTCAGTATCACTCTAATCTCTTCCCATCATCTTCTCGTGGTTACCTTCTCCCTGAAAGTCTCTTCCCTCCTTAGAAGGACACCAGCCATATTGGATTATGAGACCATCCTTCCTATTTCACTATGACCTCACCTTAAGTAATTACAGTTGCAAGAACCTTACTTCCAAATAAGGTCACATTCTGGAGTACCAGGGGTCAGGATAGCATCTTTTTTGGGGGAAACAAAATTCCACTCATCACACTGACATCCTGACTTTTCTCTTTAAGTATCTAAGTTTGTGGTTATTTTAGACTATTTTGGAGGGTCACCGCCTGTCCTGTTGGAATTTCAGGGAACAATATGTTTATCACCAGCTTTGACTCACCGAATCTGTACAGTGGATCAAGTATTTGATAATTATTGCTCTTTAAACCGGAAATGGATATCCATTCATTGTACCTCGATATTTATTGCTTTGATTGATCATTGATCTTTTATAACTTGGACTCACCTAATCTGCACAGTGGATCAGTTATTGATTACTGTTGCTCTTTAAACAGGAAATGGATGTCTTCAAGTGAGTTACTACCATTTGACTCCAAGTAATGGCCACAAAAGGCTCTGGATGCAGGGGAGTCTAACCATTCCTTTCTGTAGGTGCCTTCCTTCATTCTGCAAGGATTTCTAATTGATTCTGTTCTGAGATGCTTGGTGCCATGTTGATCTGGGAAGCAAGCCTGGCAGTGAACACTGTTGTGAGTGCAGATAAGCAAGCCTCGGCCACGGCCATGTTGACAGAGGAGGCGTGGCTTTATTTATAATTCTTATTTCTTTCTTCCTATCCAAAATAGACTGCAGACATGAGTGGTGGGGAAATTACAAAATGCAATAAAATAAAGATAGATAGCTGTCAGACTGTGAACAAAAACCTGTGTATTCTTGCTGTGATGACATGGAGGTGTTTAGAATCCATGAAAGTTTCACATGACATCATGCTGATGCTTAGAAGTGGTGTTGGCATCCTTAGCGGACCTTGTGACTTCTCCCGCTGCCCCGGTAGCAGGGTCTGGGATCCTGGGAGGCAGAGCCATAGGTTTACCTGTCGACCATTCGCTTCCCAGGAGCAGATGTACAATGGGTGTAACCTGGAGACCCAGTAATGGCAGTGGGCACTCGGCTCTCAGTCTGGGCTGGTTTTACTCACAACCCACTACTCGCTAGACTGGGAGCCATGCATTCAAAGCAGGATCACTCACAAAATGTTCTCATGTTGGGGATGGAGGCTCTCGGCAAGCCAGTCCTAACCAGTCTATTCCAAACCTATATTCCGAGGGGTGGCTGGGGTAGTGCTAGATGCCACCTCTGGTCTTGGCTTGCTGTGGTGGTGAAGTACAGGTACACCGACCGAGGTGAGACCCGATGGCGAGCCATGGGTCTTAGGGCTGCAGGGAGACTTCCCTCCACCAGCACCGCCCACACCACTCTCCACCGTCCTGGTTGAATGTTATTTTTGTTCCTATGCTAGCAAAGGCCGGCCCCTAACTAGAGATCCTATTAGAGTGTTTTAGTGCTGCAAATGCCTGGCTATGAATATCTATCTCTCTGTTCAACAACACTTTGCCCTCTCCCATGTTTATTGGGGTACAGTTTCGGCTCTGCAATTTTGGCAGTGTCTTTTAGAGGAGGGAGCTTTGTTTTACGGCCCCTTTTCCTGAGAGCCACCCTAATCACCCAGTCTGGGTTGAATGTCACTCTGGCATGCGCCCAGAACCCCTGGGTACGCAGTGAAAGTGCTTAGCACATCTCGGCGGAGACCGTCTGTCTCTCCTCTTTCTTCTCTGCTGGAATCTGATCTTCTGGAGGGCAGAGGCTGTGGTTCGTCCTTGGGGGTCTCCAGGATGCCACCTGTGCCCAATGTGTGGTGTGGCATAGAACCCGTGCTGCCAGGCTGTGCTCGTGATGCTGTTCACTCATTAGTTCGCCCAACAAACAGTCAGGAATGGGAAATGAGGGCATAAATAATAAATTTCCAGGGCCAAAAACGAAGAAGATGAAGAAGGGAACTCTGTCACTGCATCCTCAAAAGGCACCCACTATGCTGCTGACATTTCTCCATTATTCATTATTTCCTTCCCAGACACTTCATTTCATACTGTGTCCAATTTAAAAGAAATCAGGTTATTTTTAAGATGTGTCCTTTCGCAAAGCAACAGCTACATCCCTCTCGGGGTTTCTAGTTAGTTCCCAGGCAGTGGATAAAATTCATGTTTGGGGATGAATAATAAAAGGAAAGAGCTTAGTCGGGAAAGAAAGAAAGGTAGAATGTCACAAGCCACTAAAAGCAGCCTTGCCTTTTGCCGCTGTTTTTGTCCAGTTTGTCAAGTGACTGAATTCACACCTTGAGGGACTTTTTGCTGCTGCAAAGTTGTTTTCCATGATGACCCATTTCTACATTCAGTTGGACCTCATGGCCCATCATGCATCGAGGTGCCTTAGAGGTCCGGGTGCTTCCTCTGCAGCCTCTTTCCGGGATCCCTGGGCCTTTCCTCCAACATATCAGGCTCTCTCTCAGCTCCATGCCTGGCATACACAGTTATTCACTGCCCCCTGCTCCTTTCCATTTCCAGAAAACACCTAATCATCCTTGAAGACCTGCCTGAAGGTCACAGTCTCTGTGAAGTGAGTTTTGGAGCTGGGGATAGGATGTGTCCCGTCTCTTGTTCGTAGAGGACCTTCCCGTGCAAGAAGTCTGACAAAGGGATGGATGGACCCCCTTGAAATGATTTCTTTGCATATCTGCATTCCTACCAGGCCAGAGCTCTTTAAAGGCAAAGGTGCCTATTATTCATTTGGAATTCCTAGTCTTTGAGACAGCATACATCAAATATATGTTTGGGGTAGAGGCAGAATTGATGAAATTAGATGTTTCTTTGGGTTATTTCTAAAACACACTTCTCTGCTTTGTGCAATAGGAAATCATCAATAAAACTAGCAGTGAGGCCAGGTGCAGTGGCTCACACGCCTGTAATCCCAGCACTTTGGGAGGCCGAGGCGGGCAGATTATGAGGTCAGGATTTTGAGAGCAGCCTCACCAACATAGTGAAACCCCATCTCTACTTAAAAAAAAAAATACAAAAATTAGTCAGGTGTGGCAGAGCGCGCCTGTAGTCCTAGCTACTTGGGAGGCTGAGACAGGAGAATCGCTTGAACTTGGGAGGCGGAGGTTGCAATGAGCCAAGATTGTGCCACTGCACTCCAGCCTGGGCGACAGAATGAGACACCATCTCACAAAAAGAAAAAGAAAAAGAAATAAAAACTAGCAGTGACATAGATAGAACTGACTTCCAGAGCACTGATCCGGTCTGGGGCTGACCACATTTCCAGGGAAGAGCAGACAGTGACTATTTTTGGCTTTGTGGGGCATAAGGTCTTTGTCACAATGACTCTATGGTTATAGCACAAAAGCAGCCGTAGACAGCACATAAAGTAAGGGGTGTGGCTATGTTCCAACAAAACTTCACTGACAAAAGCAGGCAGCAGGTCAGATTTAGCCCGGGGGACGTAGTCCTGCAGACTGCTGAGTTAGAGGAGTGAGAACTGTGGAATACAGCATCAAGGAAGTGCAGTGGTCTGCAGACTGAAGCCAAGTTAAGCCACCCACGCGCTGGAAAAATAAGCCAAAGGGCTGGGAGTGGTCCACAGGTCAAAACCAGTGACCCAGAAACTACAGGACTCACAGTGGATGTGGACTCACGAGGCGGATCACCCCGGATGCTGCCTTGCCGGGGCAGCTGCAGAAAGGTACCGTTTGCCTCTGATGCTGCATGAGAAGGAAGACTGCATGAAATCTTAATAAAAAAAGACAGTGAAGGAAAATCGTGACAGGAGCTGATACTCATGAGTCTTGGGACGCCTCCAGGGACAGAGCACAGCTAGAGTGTCCAAGAATGAGAAGAACCCTAGAGCAAACATGAAGCCCGGAAGAGATACTTGGCTTGGGAAGAAAGGGGTCCGAGAGCTATTGGAAGCCAGCTAGCAGGCAGGGTCCTGGGCTGATCAGAGTGGGAAAAACTTGCTGAGTTGTGCCATGGCAGGACAGACAGAGCCCCATTGTGGAGAGGGGACACTCGTCTGCCCTGTCCCCTTTCACCTCTGCCTCCCCTCTCCATTCAGGCCCACAATGTGCTCACCATATAGCAGTGCCTCCTGGTCTTAATGCTTGGGGGCTCTACGGCCATTGCACCAGCCTGTCCTGCAGTTTGACCACAGCTTTTCCTTGCTACACTCTTCTGTGAGTCTCCAGAGGGACCTTGGGCATCAGCAAGTCAATGGCATCAGATGCCCTGAATTCACCCCACGCCTTCCCACCTCAGGACATTTGCTTTTTGGTCATTTCATGTCCTTTGCACTTGTCTTGGTCAGTTTTCTTTCATCTCTCATTGCAAAATGACTTAAGAGAAAAAAAAGGCACACGTGTTCTTTAGAGCTGAAGACCAGAGGCTGCTGGACTTCAGTCATATCTGGAACAAGGTACTGACATGATATTCTCCGCACTCTTTCTGTCTGTCTCCCCGACTCAGATTTGTTTTCTCTGTTGATGTCAATCTCGAGCAGATAGCAAAGGTAGTTTCTGCTCTAAGCTTGTGCAGTTTTCCAGTTCCTAATAAGAGGAAGACAGAGGCATGCTCTCTCCCAGCGTCTCCATGTGAAATCTCATTCCGGGTTTCTGGTTGACCCAGCATTGGTCACACCGCCAGCCTCTTGGAGTAAGTTGTATTGTCAGGGCCTGCACCAGGGGCCCGTCCCACAGACAGGAACAGAACTGGCTCTGTGGCATCTCCTCCTCGAATGGCTTTTCCTTTCAACAGCTTCCTCTCAAAACCTACCCCTCCCCACCTTTTTTTTAAGACAGTCTCGCTCTATTGCCAGGCACCAGGCTGGAGTGCAGTGGCATGATCTTGGCTCACTGCAACCTCTGTCTCCCAGGTTCAAGCAGTTCTCCTGCCTCCGCCTCCTGGGTGGCTGGGAGTACAGGCACGCACCACCACGCCCGGCTAATTTTCGTATTTTAGTAGAGAGAGGGTTTCACCATGTAGGCCAGGATGGTCTCGATCTCCTGACCTCGTCATCTGCCTGCCTTGGCCTCCCAAAGTGCTGGGATCACAGGCATGAGCCACCATGCCCAGCCAAAATCCACCCCTTCTTTCAGGTCTTGTTCTAATGCTGTCACCTCTAGAGCAGCAACCTCATTTGCTTATCTTGACTCCCCAAATGGGGGACTGTTCCTGCATCTGAATTCCCGTAGCGTTATCATGACATACCATCCTCACCATTTTGCCTGCAATCATAGCTGCTTGTGATGAGTAGCAGCTGCAAGGGTAGACATCACTGCCACTTAAACCAACTCCGAGGCAGAGATGACAAACAAGGCAGAGATGACGTAGAACAGAAGAAGGGGCAAGGCCGTGAGGGCCCTGGGAGCAAGCGGGGACACCTCGCATCACTGGCTGCTATACTGAGTGAAAAAAATACAGGCCAAGTACCCACACTTCATTCCATCAAGGCCCCCCAGTAAGAACAAAACAGGAAGGACCTGAGGAAAAACACACCAGCAGTGACATGGAGCTCTCTGTCCTCTTCGCTGTCTTCACTGGCAGGTGCACAGGCCAGGCCCTACTGAATACTACTACGTAAGCAGTCACTCCATGGCCCTCGTACCCCTTGCCCCAGACCAATGTTTGTAAGCAAATTGTCCCTCAAGGCATAGTGGCAAAAGGCACAAATCAGGACCAGGCCAGTGGCATCAGTACAACTGCCTGTCAACCAACCTCCAGAGCTCCTCGGAGAGGCCAGAGCCCTGTGTTTCCACAGACATCGGTGGGATGGAGGGCCTGAGTTGGACCGGGTTTTGCGCAGGGAATGGGGTGAGTTCCTGGGGGCCGAGGATGTCTTCTGAGTGGCTCGCATGAGAGCTTCGGGAGGTGAGTTGTGTTTTATCCTCCTAAGAAGCCTTCCCGATACCCGACTGGCCTTAAGCAGGCCCAGAACACTCATGTATGTGGGGCAGAGCGATTCAGAATGACCCTCGGAGATGGGCAGGGCCTCCTGGGGCTCTTGCATGGAGCTCAGGCCTTAGGTGACCTTTTTCAAGGTGGTGGGAAGTCACTGGAAAATTGGAAGCAGATACATGAGACTCACTGCAAGACTGCCATTGTTTTCTTTGCTTTCTAAATCATTTTTATTTCAGCCTAGAGACTGGACTAGAGGTGTTTGATTGAACGGGTGGGGTATGTCAGAGGAGAGCAGACCAAGAGACTTTGATCAAGAGCAAGCCGAGATCTTGGCTGTGATTGTCTCCTCACAAAAACAGTAATTGGAATAAATGACACAAAAATACAAGCAGACAGAGCTCTGGGCGTGCCACTGGGTGGATTTGTTTTTCTGCTTCCGTTTCAGTATTTTCCTAAAGCAGCTTGTTGCTGGAAGGGAGAGCAGGCGTGGGAGGTTTGGTTTGGTTTGTTGGCTGCAGTGGGGTCTGGCTGTGTCACCAGGCTGCAGTGTTGTGGCATGATGATAGCTGACTGCAGCATCGAACGCCTGGGCTCAAGCCATCTTCCTGCCTCAGCTTACAGAGTGCATGCCACCATGCCCATTGATTTTTTTTTTTTTTTTTTAAGAAGGATTGGGTCTTCCTATATTGCCCAGCTTGTTCTCAAACACCTGGGCTCAAGCAATCCTCCCACCTCAGCCTCCCAAAGTACTGGGTTTACAGACATGAGCCACCATCCCTGGCAAGAGACTCTTTTGAAGTTGAATGAAATGAACAGAATGTGGCAATGGCTTAGATGGGACATGGGGGTTAGCAGGGAAGGGGCAGCTCCAGGATGCCCGTGGGGGTGTCCACGTTTATGCTGAACACGGGCCATGGTGGGAAGAGGAGTTGGCTTGATGCAGGGTTCCGTGGTGGGGGTCTTTGGATTTTGATATTACTCCATTGGTGATTCTTGGAGTAGTAAGAATTGAGAGATTACCCGGAACTGATAGGAAGTGTTGTAAGAGGAGAGGGCTGGAGAACAAACTGGAGATTCCCATGTCTATAGGCTTCTGCCCTCAGGGAAAATCCAGAAAAAAAAAGATAGGAAGAAGATGCTGCCAGAATCCAGGGGAAAACTACCTCTAAGGAAGCAAAAAAGGCAGGTGCATACCCAAGTGACCTGAGCTGGGAAAGGGCCCAGTGGCCCCAGCATTGGGGGGCAGTTAGTGTCTGTAGGCAGGGTGGCTCTGGCAGGAGCATAGGTGTGGGTGAGGCTTCGGTGACCGAAGTCAGAGGAGACACCACGGAAAGGACATCTGGGGATTAACAGGAACCCGAGGCATGGAGCAGGGGGGCCGGGGTGGGGGTTTTCCCGCACAGCAGCTCCTGAGTGTCAGGTGGGTGAATAAAAGCCAGAAGCAGAGATGCCGCTAAATTTACAAACAGCTGCCCACAGGATTAGCCTCGATGCGGGGCGGGTCTTAGGTCTGAAGGGCACTTGGAGACTAGACGTTGACTGTTGGAAGTTTAGTAAATTGGGCCACCAGAGACTTAATTCACTGCTTTCAAGTCTGATGATTGGGAATTAACCTATGAGATTTATCAAATTACACTGAGGTTTGATCTCCCCTGCACTTACACAAATGGGCACAGACACAGACACAGGCACAGGCGCACGCACACCTCTTTTATGAGACAGATAAAAACCCAGCCGCAAAGATGTCAGGGCCTCACATCTAAGAGCCTGTCCTGGAAGTGATGCACGGGGTTTCAGCCCCCCAGGGAGGAAGATAATTAGACTGTAAAGTAGTGAAGGGCATGGCTGGGTCAAGAGAGAGTCCCCCAAAACCAAATTCTAGCTGATTTCCATATTCTGAATGGAAAGTCTGCATAATCATTATTTTTAAAATATATTGACTTAGAAATAAAATGCAATAGTAGAAAAATCAGTGAAGAAGACTAATTCAATGAAGAGCATTTTCTGGTGGCTATTTTTATTAAATTTTTAATTGTTTTTATTTTTGTGGGTACCTAGTATGTGTCTATATTTATGGGGTACATAAGATGTTTTGATACAAGCATGCTCTAATGGCTTTTCAAGAGTTAATCTCTGGACTCTGGAGTCTGAAAGTATAATTTTTTGGAGTACTCACATTATGTTTTAAAAATTCTTTAGCCCATTATATTTTTGATTCTTATTTGGAATTAAGCACAGTATTTTGTTTTTTGTTTTTGTTTTTGTTTTTTCAAAAATTTAAACCTGACTCAGAGCTGGGTTGTCATGGACTATTGGTTATTTATTTTCTTTTGATGATACTTCATTTAATAATAAGTATTCCTATGCCTGATACAGTTAGATGAATTAATCAAGTCAACATTTATTCCTCCTTCAAGTGGCATCTTCCTCTTAAACGTAGCTTTGCAAAATGCCCAGTTGTTAAGAGAACTGAAAAAAAAATCTTATTTTCTCATATGCAGTGAGTGGATGTCAGGAATTTAGGTACAGCAGCAAAAGAGAAGAAAAAGGTTCCCTAGAGCCCCCCATGGAGATATCGTAATTGCGGACTCTGCTGTTCCCTGTGTACACAGATGGGTGGGGTGTGGGTGGCAGAAAGAACTTCTCAGGGGGTCAGACCGCCTGGGTCTGAATCCTGGCTCTGTCACCAATTAATTATATCGAAGAAAACTTTAAGCCTCAGTTTGATTTTCTCCTTTATAGAGTGAGACAAAAAAACGCATTTATTTTTCAGAAGATAGTTGTGATAGATCTATTTTATGTAATTTTTATTCATTTATTTAAAAGGTCCTCGAAAAATGTTCAGTGTTTTATGTCAGTTAGATGACACGCTAATAGGCTGGCAACTAGGGTACGTGCTGTCAGATCTCCCGTCAGCCTCTGTGGTTGCGTCTCTAAGATTTCTTCCTGAATGACATAATTAATTAATGAGGTCATGCAAAATTCTTAAAGAAAATAGCCAAGTCAGTTTTCTTCATTAAAATCCATTTTGAACAAGAATGGCCCTCTGTTTAATGCATAGTTTAACAGAAAATATAAATTAGCAGCACAGATAATTCTTCAAATACTTTGGTTAATTGAAGGTATCGGAAAGTGTATTTGTAGTGTTCACTCAAACCATTCCCAGTAAGTGAATTACCCATGAGCCAAACTCTGGAATTGCCAGATGACTGTATTATATAAAGATAGTATGATGTTAATAGCTATTCTTTCACATTGCCTTTAATCCATCCTCTCTGAAATAATAGAGGCCTGAGGTCGATAAGTGTTATCAAGCAGGAATGCTTGATTTTGTTTTTATATTTGTTTTTCTTTTTTCTTTTTCTTTTCTTTTTTTTTTTTTTTTTTTTTTTTTTTTTTGAGATGGAGTCTTGCTCTGTCACCCAGGCTGTAGTGCAGTGGCACTATCTTGACTCACTGCAACCTCCACCTCCCAGGTTCAAGTGATTCTCCTGCCTCAGCCTCCCAAGTAAGCTGGCACTGCAGGTGCATGCCACCACACTCAGCTAATTTTTTTGTATTTTTAGCAGAGATGGGATTTCACCATGTTGGCCAGGATAGTCTCAATCTCTTGACCTTGTGATCCGCCCACCTCAGCCTCCCAAAGTGCTGGGATTACAGGCATGAGAGATATTGTGCCCAGCCCAGGAATGCTTGAATATAAAACCAATCAAGATGACATATAGTATAAAATAGTAGCTTATCATATATGTGCATGCATGCTTTTTTTTTTTTTGCTGATAAACGTGGATGATGTTATGATGAATTTCATCATGAGGGACTGATGTAAAGCAAACAAAACCTCTCAGTCAGGGTTTGCAAGGGTTATACCTAAGGAGTTATTTCTTACTGGTTGTATTTTTTGACCATTGGGATTGATTTATCTGAGGGCTGCTGGAAAGAGGAGAAAGGGATGCTATGTCATTTGCCTTCTGTGTGCCAGACACTTTCTCTTTCTTTATCTCCAGAATAACCCTGTGTGGGAGGTTTCATTATTCTCATTTTACAAATATGGAAACTGGCTTAGATGAAGAGAGATAAAGTGACCCTCCCAAGGCCTCCCAGTCAGCGAGAGTAAGAGGCGGTGTGAGAATTCATGTGTTTCTGACTTCTAAAGATTTAGAAGTATGACTTCTAAAACCATATATCCTCCACTGCCCTGGTTCACATGTTAGAACGTCACATCTTTATCCTTCAGACAAAGCAGTTCAGTCTGCATCAGACTAATGTGGGGAAGAACTTGATTCATGGAAATTTCCAAACATATGGAAAAGTGGAGGGAATTATGCAATGAGCCGGTTATATGCATGATCCAGCTGTAGAATTATCAGGGCTTGGGCAATCTTGTCTAATCCATTTCACTACCGCGATGATTTGAAGCAAATGCCAGATAACATTTCGGTCCCGCTAAAAACATTTTGTGATGTTAGATCCTGCTTGTGTCCGTATTTCATGCCACACTTTCACATAAGTTATTTTCTAGGACATCTTAAAATGAGAGGAAGAGAGGATACCACTCTCTTAACTGCTGGGGAAAAGAGAGGGGGTTTTCTTCTTCCTTCAGCTTCCCTGTGTGTTACAAGGAAGAAACGCAGCTAGTTTAATTAGCCTAAAATCTCAATCCCTTGAAAACAGAAAAATCCACAGTTTTAAGCAAACGAATACAATCCCCTTAGTAGCTAATAATTTTCTTTCACCTGCCTGGTCCGCATGCTAATGTCGGAGGGAGAAAAACAAAGTGATGTACTTTTTCCGTGTGGACACCAGAGGGCAGGGTGTACTGATTAGAGTCTTGTTTCCCGGCACTGCAGCAGCGCAGAGAGGCTTGGGGAGGAAGAGCAGTAGCCTATGAAACATGATTCCTTATGTCAATAGAAGGAAATTATTACATAAGGGAAAACTGGCAAGGTGGAAGGGTTTACGTCCGCCTGCAGCTCCGTTTGTTCCCTTCAAATTTCCACCTATTATTTCAGGATTTTCATGAGCAGGCTCTTCTTGGAAGGATCAGTTGCTTCTCAGTGGTGTTTGTTTCTGTGTTTATATCATGACAAAGACCCTGTCCAGAGGTGTGGCCTCTCCAGACCTTGCTGACAGCATGCTGCTGCTTTGGCAGGACTGCCTGTGCTTTGCTGCCCACCTGGAGGAGGACTTATCAATTATAGGCAGGGTTTGATTCCTTGTTGTCATGAGAGAGCTCCCTGATCGTGCATTTGTGATTCCTGGATTGCACAGATCTCCCCGTGCAGAGGCTTACATCACAGAGTTGGGTCGTTATGTCTGGTATCATTCTTCCAGCCCCACAGTAGGCATTGGAAGAGGGCAGGTAACTGCCTAAGCTGATATTCTGGGACGTTCATCGGCTCCGGCATGCAAGTGTGATGTTTTTCATTGTATACCAAGGGTTATTAGGCTGTGCTGAGTCACATGTAAATAAAAATAGCCTGGAACCCGTGCCTGCTTGCTTGGGGGACTTGTCCCAGCACCATGCTAATGAGCCCAAGGGCTTGACGGCCTTGGCGGTTCCATCAGCGCAACATGAAGGAAAAGCATCTGTCAGAAGCCACAGGCCCGCTTCTAATGTGGTCTGCACAGTGGTGAGTGGCAGCTCTTCCCATGGGGATGGTTGTCTGGCACAGGGAGAGTGGGGGGACCGACAGGCTCGCGCAGACCCTGCCAGCAACAGTGAGACACGACAACTCTGCAGAATCCAGGGTTCACCCACCCCTATGAGTCCTCCTGCTCCCCATGTTGCTGCCATCTCCAGCTCCTATCTGCAGGTGCAGAGACCTTGAAGTAGCTGCACCTCAGCCTCGTGTCCTCTGTGGTCCCTTAATTGCCCAAAATAAAGAAATTAAATAGAAATTAAATGTAAAGTCGCTCTGTGTGACAAGCGTGTTCCTTTGTGGCCCCGCCGGCCTCTCTGACGGCCCTGACTCTGGTCTGTGATGCTGGGATCACGGCTGCTTTCCGGCACCGTCATGGCCTTCCATGGTCCTCTGTCAGCCTTTGTCCCTTTCCTTCTGTCTAGAATGCCCTTGAATGGGGGAACTCCTGCCGGTCTCCCCTCTCCTCTAAATCTGTGCTCTCTACTGAGGATGTTCACAGCCTGCCTTCCTCCTGTGGTCTCCGTGGCTCCTCTCCACGGCTTCTGCCTGCTCTGCAGCCCATGGACCTATGTCTGCGATCACACTTAGCGTGTTATATGTCAGTTATTTGCGTAAGTATCGGCCATTCCCACCAGCCCGGGAGACTGGAGGACGAGTATTTTTCCATACTTACCTTTGCACCAAACAGGGACTAAGTACTCGTTGTGATTAATACGTGAAGGAACTTAGGCGAAAGAATTGCAGCGTGTAAAGGCCAAGATCGGGAATAAAGCTTTTCATTTCTTGGCTAAAAATTTCCTCACATCCATTAGTTTTACGTTCTTGGCATTAATGATCCTAAGGAGAAACTGGTATTCCTCTCTGGAAAAACTTGCTGTTACTTATTTAAAAATGAGTTATTTTTAATAACTTATTAAAAATAGTGTATCAAAATCATTCGATAAAGTCAGGTTTTCTCAATAAATATCCTAATAGATTTATTTTCTCACAGAACTTAAGAAGCTGATTCTAAATAAAGGTAGTCCTAGAGCAGTAAGAATGATATTATTATTATTTTAAAAGTACATATGTGCTTATGCTTTGATAAAAGGATAGAGAAACAGGCTGGGCTCAGTGGCTCATGCCTGTAATCCCAGCACTTTGGGAGGCCGAGGTGGGTGGATCACCTGAAGTCAAGAGTTCAAGACCAGCCTGGCCAACATGATGAAACCCATCTCTACTAAAAATGCAAAAATTAGCTGAGCATGGTGATGGGCACCTGTAATCCCAGCTACTCGGGAGGCTGAGGCAGAATTGCTTGAACCTGGGAGGTGGAGGTTGCAGTGAGCCGAGATCACGCCACTGCACTCCAGCCTGGGCGACAAGAGGGAAACGCCATCTCAAAAAAAAAAAAAAAAAAAAAAATATATATATATATATATATATATATATATATATATATATAAAATATATGTATAGATAGATAGATAGATAGATAGGTATAGATATTTATTTCATCCTTCCCACCCTATTTCCCCAAAGCTTATGACAGGCACCTGTTGAGTATATATGTCCTCCAGGTCTCTCATTTTATATATATATATATATATATATATATATATATATATATATATATATATGAATCTCATTATATATATATATGAATCTCATATATATATGAATCTATTATGTATATATATGAATCTCATATTTGTGAAATATATATAATGAGATTCATATATTCATATATATTACATATTATATATAATATACATTATATATTATATACATTATATATATACATATATATTATATATATGAATTCATATATATATAATTCTGACCTGTATCAGAACCTACACCCTATTATATATATTTTCTATATATATACGTGTGTGTATATATATATGTATATATACGTATATATACATATACATATATATATACATATATATGTGTGTATATATATATATATACATATATACATATAAATAATGAGAGACCCGGAGGACATATATACTCAACAGGTGCCTGTCATAACCTTTGGGGAAATAGGGCAGGAAAAAGGAAGATGATATTTTATGTGATCGGTACTGTGTGAGTTGTAAGTTTTTGCATATATTAGTAAAATAAGCTAGGAACAAATATTATGGAAGTGTTAAAACACCAGGACTAACCAAGACAATCATGAAGAGGAACATTTCTGTCTAACTAGATGGCAGCTTATTATAAAGCCTTAGTAATTCTGATGACCAGACCCCACAATGGTGCAGAGACAGAGTAAGTAGAACAGTGGCCACACAGAAACAACTGCTCACACTCACACGGTTCTCGCTACCAGCCAGGCTGTTTTAAACAACTTTCCAACATGAATTCATTTAGTCTTTGCAACTGTCTGTGAAGTAATGTTTACAGGTCTCCATTTAATGCTTTAGGATAATAGAAAAGAAAAGGTTAAATTGCTTAAAGAGTCACATAAGAGAAACTAGGATTAGAGACACGCTGGCTACTCCCTAGGCCTGAAGCTTTATGGCCCCAGCGGGGAGGGTAGGGTCAAGACCCAGGGCGGGGACGACCAAGACCTGGCTGAGAGTTCCAGCTCAGCTTATGATTGGCAGGTGTCTTCCATAAGCAAGTCACTCTTTTCTTGAAAAGAAATGGAGATCCAGAGATGCATGTGTTGTCAGAGGGGGAGAAAATATTCGCAAACTGTGCATCGGACAGAGAACTAATGTCCAAAACCTACAAAGAACTCAAATCAGCAAGAAAAAAAAACAAAAACAAATAATCCCATCGAAAAGTGGGCTAAGGACATAAATAGACAATTTTCAAAAGAAGATATGCAAATGGCCAACAGACATATGAAAAAATGCAATATCACTAATGATCAAGGATCGCAAATTAAAACCACAATGAGATACCACCTTAATCCTGCCCAAATCACCATAATTTAAAAGTAAAAAATAAAGACATGTTAGCATGGATGTGGTGAAAAGGGAGCATTTCTGCACTGCTGGTGGGAATGTGAACTAGCACAACCATTATGGTAAACTGTGGAGATTTCTTAGAGAACTAAAAGTAGATCTACCATTTGATCCAGAAATTCCACCACCGGGTATCCATCCAGCAGAAAAGAAGTCATTATATGAAAGACATTTGCACACGCGTTTATAGCAGCACAACTCACAATTGTGAAACTATGGAACCAGCCTAAATGTTCATCAACCAAGGAGTACAGAAAGAAAACGTGGTATATACATATATACACCATGGAATACTACTCAGCCATTAAAAAATGAATGAAATAATGGCATTCACATCAATCTGGATAGAGTTGGAGACCATTATTCTAAGTGAAGTAACTCAGGAACGGAAAACCAAATATCATACATTCTCACTTTTAAGTGGGAGCTAAGCTATGAGGGTGCAAAGGCATAAGAGTGATAATAATGGACTTTGAGGACATGGGGGAGGCGGGGAGGGGAATGAAGCATAAAAGATTATACATCGGGTATAGTGTATACTGCACAGGTGGTGGGTGAACCAACACCTCAAAAATACCAGTAAATATCCATGTAATCCCAAACCACTTGTTCCTCAAAAACTATTAAAATAAACATAAAATACAATTTTAAAAAAGAGATACATGTGTTGAAATAGACAATAGCTCTCAACTGTATCAGAACCTACACCCTATTATCATGGCAAATTATTTTAATGCTCATTTCTTAAATTCATAGGGGATAAAACTCATATGCATATACCATTTAAAAATTTTAAATATAGAGGATACATAAAGAAATTACAATTAAGTTACATGTCCTTCAACACGTCACTGCTCAGGCCCTGCATGCCAGGTGGTCTGCAGCTAGGGCAATAATACCTATGATTAAGAAGTCAGAAACTTCTTCCTACACGTAAAGAGTAAAACTGGGTTTAAAATATTTTTTTTAAAGGCCAGATGCAGTGCCTCGTGCCTGTAATCCCAGCACTTTGGGAGGCCAAGGGAGGTGGATTGCCTGAGGTTAGGAGTTCTAGACCAGCCTGGCCAATGTGGTGAAATGCCGTCTCTACTAAAAATACGAAAATCAGCCATGCATGGTGGCAAGCATCTGTAATCCCAGCTACTCAGGAGGCTGAGGCTGGAGAATTGCTTGAACCTGGGAGGTAGAGGTTGCAGTGAGCCGCCTAGGTGACGAGTGAAACTCCATCTCAAAAATAAATAAATAAATATATAATTTTTTTTTTTAAAAAAAAGACCAGAAATAGTTCCATATAAAAAATATAGGAAAAGGGAAGACCAGGTAATACCAAAGAACCTTAGAATAAAGTCTGAGATTAAGTAAAAATAAATTAGCTTTATTTTGTAAATGAAAAGAAAACGGGGACACACTCCATTTGAAGTATGGGACATGTACCAAAATGGGTCACAGATTGTCATAGAGAAGAAAATGAGAAGTATAAGATTCTCCACTGATAGCTAGGTCTTCTTTTTAAGCAGCACGTCAAACAAATTTCCTCCATTATGACATGGATGGGGGCATGAAGTGTCCCTGGGATCCTGCCACCTGTCAGGGAGTACCTTCAGTCTCCAGTGCTTCATCATGCTTTGGGGATTGCAACCTCTGATGCTTAATGAGGAATACAGCTCTTTGAAACAGAAACAGGGCTCTAGAGAAGCTGTGTGACCAGATCCCGGGGGCAGTGTCAGAGAAGGACTGAAAAACCACGGATGCCTCCCTCCAGAAATAATTTCAATATGTTATTTTTACCATGTGGATTTCTTGCCATGGTGCTATAATCGTGAAGCATATAGGAAACACTCTAAAATGTTTTCAGGCAACGCTTTTGATAAAATTTGGTAAGACCTCTACATTTCGTGTGTTTGCACTAAAAATAATGTTTGCTTCTGTGAATGTTCCTAGTTGACTAAGGTGATTTAAAGTGTCTTTGCATTGTTGCACTGTTTGTGTGGTGACTGTGCACTAAAGCCAACTAACTTTGTAGTTGGATGGTTTGTAAAATACTCACTAGACACAATACTCACTAGACACAATACTCAACAACAGACACGCTGTGGAGAATGAAGAAGCCAGCATCTATCTCTGCAATGAGCTTGTCCTGAATCCCCAGACCCTGGGTTTTTCATCCAACAAAAGCTTTCAGTATCGTTATGTGCTGAAGTGCTCCTGATTTATAATTCTGTGGATTTATTCCAGCAAGTCTGTTGAAAACTGGGGTATGGGGCACCTACCCTTCTCAGCATGCAGGATCTTCACCCATTGCAGGGTGTCCAGCCCCCTGGCCTCTATCCCAAATGCCAGTGAAGTCTGGGATTTGTTGTAACAACTGAAAAACCTTCATTTCAAAAATACTTCCTAGGAGGTGGAATGGCTCTGTTGAGAACCTTCAGTAGATTATAGATATAATTCTTCTGTTATTTATTTTTTCATGAAACTCTGGCTGTAGAAATATTCTTTCCAAACTTAGATATTTCTGATGGTGTCTACTTCCTTCCTTCATGATCTCAACTCTTTCTATAAATTATGGGTGAATGTACTCAGGGCTGCCCTGTATATATCATCTCTCTTTATGGTAACGTGTTTTCCTTTGCTTTATCCAAGCAGATATTAAGTGTGATGAAGGTAGTCGTGTTGCCAGCTGCTTTCCTTGAGTCCTTCAGAAATCCTAGCACCACAATGAGATTCTGAAAAATGCACAGAAAAAGGGCTAAAGATAGAATATCTAAGGAATATTTGTTTTCTTAATTTATATTACAGCTCTCCAGCTTCAGTGCCCATGTGCACATACACATACACCATTTTAAGGCATTGCTAAACTCACATGTATCTTTCACCGTGAAGATGAAGCAAGATTCCAAAATGTCTGAGAATTTTGAAAGTCTCTTAGATGACGAGCAATGCGGGGAGAGGGCCAGTGACTGAGTTATTCCCAGGCTCATTTAGTGACGAAGTTGTGGGTTGGGTAGGCTTGTTATAGCTCAGCAAAGCACTTAGTGAAGGAATTGTAAAAATCAGAAACCACCGTAGGATATAAATTAAGACTATCTGGAGGCTAGAAAGATTTGGGGATATTTTTTTGTTGTTGTTGTTAAAATATCTATCCAACTCCTGAAAAATAATGAGTGGTTGCCATAGCAACTGTGGTTTTGCCTGACACACGGAGGAACATGAAAAGCATTGGAATCAAGGAAAGCCACCTGGTTTTAGACTTTAATTTTGGAGATACAAATTCACCCAAAATGATTTATGAAACAAACCCTATTCTATTTTCCTTTCAAAATGATTGTAGATTTTTGTAAATTTTTTTAAAAATTCAAAACGTTAAGGGTATTTCAAAGGAAGTGAAAATACATTCTTTTCCTAAAAACAATGCCTGGCCCTCTTTACACACGGCTCCATCTCCACTTCCATCAACTCTCTACGTTAGCTGTTTTGAGGATAGTTGCCCTTGGACTGCCAACTCACAAAGTTTTATTGGGTACCTGTTACCTGTTCAGCAGGGATTTGTAAAAAAGACACATCATGTGGCCTTTGCTCGCAAGTAATCAGCCTTTGAAACCTGTGGAGAAAAAATACTGTGCAAATGAGGGGCGGAAGCTGTTGAAGGGAGGCGATTCAGCCAGAAAACGCAAGAATGCTCAGAACAGGAGGCACGGTGGAGCCTGCGGTTTCCACTGGAAGGATTCTAGAGGGAGTGATAACTAACGGGGGCATAGAGATGGGTGATAATAGGTGAAAGGAACAAGCATGGCCTCTGTGAGGGGGGTAAGAGACTGGTGGACCAGGGTGGGGAGGGTGTGCTGGGGAACTGTTGCGGGCAGAGGCTGAAAAATGAGATTGGGCTGGGGTCAAGAGACAGGTGACCATGGAAGGCCGCTCTGACAATCAGGGTATGGAATTCTTGCCCCTCTGCGGGCTCCCTGATGCCCAGACGGAGGGTTCGATGTTCTGGCCCACCTGTTCTACCTGTTCTCGCCCCTCTCAGTGCTAGTCTTTATAGTTGCACAATCGCACAGTCGATCTGTGGGACTTAGAACCATCCTCAGCAAACTGACACAATAACAGAAGACCAAACACCACATGTTCTCACTCGTAAGTGGGTGTTGAACAATAAGAATACACGAACACAGGGAGGGGAGCATCACATACCGGGGCCTGGGGGTGGGGGGCTAGGGGAGGAATAGCGGGGGGTGAGGGGATTGGGGAGGGATAGCATTAGGAAAAATACCTAATGTAGATGATGGGGTGATGGATGCAGCAGACCACCACCATGGCACGTGTATACCCATGCAACAAACCTGCACAATCTACACATGTACCCCAGAACTTAAGGTATAATTTAAAAAAGAAGAAGAAAAAAGGGATCCAATCTAAAAAAAAAAAGTGTGTTGCAAACATGAGACCTGGAGAATGGGCCTGGTGTGTGACACAGTGCCTCGGTCAGGGCCCTGGAGAAACCGAAGGGCTCCCACATGAGGAGACTTCAAGGAAGAATGGCACCAAATCCCATTTGAAAGTTGGGGGTGGGGAAGCCTCATGAGATAGTGCAGGTTGGGGGATGTGCAAGAGCCGTCATCGGAAGCCAGAAGTAGAACACCTTAGGGAAAGGTCGCTTTGCATGGAGAAGGGACACGCGAGGAAGTTGAGATGACCCACAGCGGGGAGTGGGCTGTGAATTCTCTGGCCCTACCTCATTCCTGCGAGCATGTCCCTTGGCCTCAGCAAAGAAGGAGCTTTGGGAGAAGATTGGCAGTTGACTCTGATCCTGTTCCCAGGTTCCTCCTCAAGCAGCACACAGGGTCTAGGTGGGAGGTGACAGTGACATCTCAGACAGGAACCCACCGCATTGACACCTTGGACGGGAATCCACCATGCTGACTTCTGATTATCGCTCGTCCTGGGAATGCCTCCCAGAATTAGACTTTATTTACTTCTCTTACATAAGAATGTGTGCTCGCCATAGATCCTGCCCTTTGACCAAAGCAGCCTTGATGTTATGACGCAAATTACAGACTGTGACACATATGCCATTCCTGCCTGTGCTAGAGGGTCACTTTTCATTGTCCTGCCAGAGCACACTTGCTTTTTCCCTATGGCATACGAGCCTTGGGTCTGGGGGTAGGAGGGTGGAGATCTTCCTGTCTTGCTGCCACCAGGACCATACGTTCGTCTGTAAGTTTCCACTTCATGGAACACAAGGTAAACCTCGTGAAGTGTAAGACAGCTCTTTTCCCGTTTCCTGCATGCCTCTCAATCCCTGTGATTGAAACACAACATTATTTGAAACACAACGTTATTATTAAAACACAACACACACACAATGCCCATCTTGATGGCCGAAGCTGACTGGCTGGTAGGTTGGAGCCAGTTCCAGGAACAGGCTGGAAGGTCTGCAGGGAACGTGGGATTGGCCGACGCCTCATCGGGGCTCTCGTGGGAAGATGCCTTCGGTGTGCATGGCTGCCTAGCAAACGTGAGATGTGTATTCCCTTCTTCTCCCTGTATGGAAAACAGCTGAAGCTAAATCCCTTGAGATGTTTCTATGTCAGTCTATACCTAGATCTTGGACATGTTGGAAATGAGCAATTATCTGAAGTTTGAGCTATAGCTTGGGGTATTAAGAAAGGAAAGAGAAGGGACGAGGGGGTTGTTGATGGAGGCTTGAGTCACTTAGCGTGACCTAGCCCCTGGTCAGCTGTGGTGAGTCCAAATGCGCGCCAGGGCAGAGAGCAGGAGGGGGCAGCAAGGGCGCTCTAGTGAGGCCCGCTGTGGGGGATGAGTGTGCTGGGAGCAGTTGGAAGCATCGTGTCTCTCTTCCTGATGCACTGTGATCAGAGCATGGGAATCTAGGAGAGGCGGAGCTTTCGCAGAACCTTAGATTCAGACGCTTACTGGGTGTATTCGCTGTGCCGTGGAAAACCACGTCACGTGGTCCTGAGTACCGGCATACTCTTGGGAGTACGTGTGCTATTAATAATGGTACTGAAGAATGCTCCTAGTGAAATAAGGACATGTAGTCACTCTTACCTCTGCTCCCTCCCCACCACCTGTGCTTTAGAAGCTGGAGGAGGGAGCAGTCACTGTGACATGGAGTAGGCTGGGCAGCGAAGGCTTCTAGGAAGGTGAGCCTTGGTTCATGGTTCCTGGTGGAGTCATGTGGGTAGGAGAGAAAATCAGGTATGCCAAACGCATGGTAATAGCTTGTTACTACCTGGGGATAAACGTATCTGCTAGAGTTGCCATTTAGAGACATGTCAAAGCCTCCAGAAAGTGCATTTCAATGCCAAGTGCTAATTGCAAAAGGCAACGTGTCTTTCTGCAGTTCTAGTTTGTTATAGAAAGTGACGGCTCTTGATGTTAGCAAATAAGGTTGCATGTTATGGATCCTGTGACAATTGGGTGTACGTAATGGAAAATGGATTTTACTTTGAAGGTCATTACTGAAGGCTTCCTGGGGTCACCTTTTTCCTGGGGACCTCTCTCTACTGCTTCATATTAGAAACCAACTTGAGTGACCTTTCTCTGCAAAACATCAGAGACTCTCTTGAACTGTGTGGTCTGCTTGGGGGACTTCAACCCTCTTAGAACTTTACTCTGCGTGTGAACACAACAGCACAGAAACAATGGGTTTAATTGTCTATGCGAGAGGGTGCTCGAGGCTTGGAGCCAGTCCCCCTAAAGAGTCACATAGCGTTTGGCCCTCGAACATGGCTGAATAAAATCAATGAATGAATAAACCTTACTCAATATATACCTTCACCTGCCAGAGTTGTAGAACTCTGCAGCAGTCCTTTCACATCTCTTCGACATTCACCTTCAGAGCCATTTTATTATAGCGGTTGTTTCGATATTCTCCATACACCCAAATTTGTAGAGGAAAAAACAGAATCAGGAAAGCACTGGAAAATTGATCCAGCAGCAGATCCTGGATCACAATTTGATACGTGAGGGAGAGGAAAGCATGACTTTCAGAGCAATATTGCTGAGGGTCAAATCCCACTATTCCAGTGAGGAGTGGTAAGAAGTCAACAACACAATCGTTTCGGGAATGGAAAGGACACCCCCAGTTCCATCAAGCGACAAGAAGTGTGTGTGTAAGTCCTGGCCCACAGGAGGGGCCCGCTGAGCATTAGCTGCCATTCCCTTCTTAGGTAACCACCGCCTGTGGTCTGTGCACCCTCGCCCCTTCCTCCGCGCTCCGAGGCAGCATAACGGCCCAGCTCGCGTCTCAGGGCTGATAGAAGCAAGCTTGCTAATGCTCGTCCTGTTGCCGTCCAGAACTCCCTTCATGAAAGTCATCCTCCACAAAGCTTGAGGGGTATGAAAGTATGGAGGACTGCAGAAGACGCTGCTGTGTGTGCCTGTCTGTTAGCTGACTGGTTTCATTAGCGAGGAGCGTGTTAGTTCTGGAGCACCTTTCTAGTGCCCTGGGCTGCTGCATGGGTCTGATTTTGACCGCTGTTCTAAGGAATGAGGCCACGGAGGCCCTCTTTGCAGAAGAAATAACCCAGCTACTCAGGTTGGCAGACTCCGCACGGAATACCCAGTGTCTCTCCTCCTCTTGATTCTCTCTCTTCAGGTGCCAGGAAATGAAAGAGGCTGATACACACGGAACTTCTGAAGGAGAATAGTGTTGCCATCCTCCCTACCTGCCTCTTAGTCCCTGGTTCCTGGTCGCCCAGGAACTCTGGCATGCCCCGTTTCCTTCTCTTCATTTTTTTAATGCCCTAAGCCACAGCCCAAAATTCTGAGCACACTTATCTTCAGCATGACTGAGGTCTATGTATAGCATGGGAACAGCCAAGGGACTTAGCTTCAGCTGTTTCAAATAAAGGAGAAAGAGGAGACTAGGATCCCGTGTTTTCTCACCAGCCACGCATGCCCAAGGCGTCTTTCTGTGACAGCCCCGATGAGGGAACGGGTTGCTGCAGGTTCCATGCAGTGCCTCCAGCCTGTTCCTGCGACAGGCTCCAATCTCTTGGTGCAGTTAGCTTCATCCGTTAAGACAGGCGTGGATATTTCCATGTTCGTCTTCAATCACAGGTGTTGAGAGGATGGGTGGGAATGGGAGAAGAGCGGCCTTAAGAATTGTGAGGTTCACCTAAACCTTGGGGGCTAGAATTGAGAAGGAGTAGTGTTCTGAGGGGTCCCAGAAAGCCTAGTATAATTCATAAAGTGCTTGGGAGTTTAAATACGGTTTTCTGTGCAGAGTCTATCATCTGATTTTCTCTCGTTTGAAGTTGGAGAAACAGAATTTTTCATTGAGCTAGAAAACATACTGGAGGTGGGATTTTAACTCAGGCCTTAGAACGAAGTTCAGGGCTTTCTGAAGCACCAGAAGGTGCCAAAGGAGCCAGAGCTTGGGTTCTGTCCATTGAGAAGGATGAAGAGGGCTGCCGGTTTCTGTTTAGCAGGAGAATGGTGAAAATAACATTGAAAAGAACAAATATACTCCACTTATTTGACTTACAAGGGTCATCAAGAAGATTTCTGTGCAAGTGATATTTTCTAAGGAGACTGTGTGTGTCTCCCAAACTCTAATTTTCATCACGCCGCATTTATCTCAAAAGCATGTCTATAATTCTAGCATGAGAAGGGAAGCCTTGGTCTGATGTTCACGGCAGAACCAAGCCACCTTCCCGGCCTCGTCGTGCAAACACACACTCCCGTGTATGCCCCGCCCCCCGGCTGCGGGTCCCTGGCAGTGTGAGATACCAGCATATTTTTTAATGGGACATGGGGAGAGACGATCTAACCTAACAGCAATTTATAACCTAGCTTGAAAAAAAATACCAGCTGCCGTTTCTATCACCATAATTTCATAAGCAAAAGGACATTTTAACATCAAAAAGTGGAAAGAACGTATTTTCAGAACAAATATCATGGTTCTTTAATTTTAAAAAGGGGTCTTTCCAAAACCTTACTGTATCTGTCTTTGTTTGGTTTTAATTTTGCCACAAATTCAGAAGAGCTTCATTATCCCCAGAGTAAGAAAGGGAAAGAATAAAAACAAGTAAACAAACATAACAGCTTCATTAAAGACCAGCAATCCACGGACAGGCATCTAGCTGTTACTGACTTAGCTCACATGCTGGGCCAATAAAGTTTCTCCATCTGGAATGTTCTTTTATGTTTCGTTTTATCCAATTCTCAACCTCTTTTCCATCTCAAAGATACTCCATCTCCACTCTCAAGCTTTCCCGGACATTAACTGAAAACTCTCTTGCCTCTTGTCTTGAATTGGCCTTTACCATTCACTGTCTTCTGACGGCTCTTAAACAGTGATTAGTCGGCCAGGTGTAGTGGCTCATGGCTATAATCCCAGCACTTTGGGAGGCCGAGGTGGGCAGATCATGAGGTCAGGAGATCAAGACTGTCCTGGCTAACGCGGTGAAACCCCAAAGGACACATGCACATGAATGTTCACTGCAGCACCGTTTACAATAGCAAAGACTTGGAACCAACCCAAATGTCCATCAATGATAGACTGGACAGGGAAAATGTGGCACATATACACCATGGAATACTGTGCAGCCATAAAAAATGATGAATTTGTGTCCTTTGTAGGGACATGGATGAATCTGGAAACCACCATTCTCAGCAAACTGACACAAGAACAGAAAATTAAACACTGCATGTTCTCACTCATAGGCGGGTGTTGAACAATGAGAACACATGGACACAGGGAGGGGAGCATCACACATTGGGGTCTGTGAGGGGGAAGAAGGGGAGGAACAGCGGGGGGTGGGGAGTTGGGGAGGGATGACATTGGGAGAAGTGTCAGTTATAGGTGATGGGGAGGAAGGCAGCAAACCACACTGCCATATGTGTACCTATGCAACAGTCTTGCATGTTCTTCACATGTACCCCAAAACCTAAAACACAATAAAATATATATTTAAAAAATACAAAAAAAATTTGTGTGTGTGTGTGTTTTTAGTAGACATGGGGTTTCACCATGTTAGCCAGGTGTAGTGACACGTACCTGTAGTCCCAGGTACTCAGGAGCCTGAGGTAGGAGAATCACTTGAATCATTTGGACCCAGGAGGTGGAGGTTGCAGTGAGCCAAGATTGCACCACCGTACCCCAGTCTTGGCCACAGAGCGAGACTCCATCTCCAAAAAATAAAAATAGTGATTAGTCATTAATGTATCTTGTCAACTAGACAGTAAGCATTTTATACTTCTTTGTAATTTCTGTTATTTTCAGCGAATTTATGATACTTAATAAATAAGCTTTGAAGATTTGCCGAATGAACAAAGTAAGATCTTTGTTGTACTCCTCGTTTTCTGGAACAGTGATATTGCTGTTTATGTAAAGCCCCAGAAGTTAAGGCAGAGGGGAACTGAGAAACTGACCCTGAAAGTGTGTCATAAAAATCTGAGAGTTAACAAAGAAGCCATGGCTTTCTATTGCGACTTTCCTATTATGCTTAGTATTTACTTCGAAGGCAAACCAAAATATAGAGCTTTGATGCAAGTGTTAAGAGAACATTGCATTGTCCTGGTTATTTAGAAACAGAGACATAAATTTTCTATGATTACTTCTCTCGAAGACCTTGGGATTCAATGGATCTGAGATCAAGATGAATGAATACGATTATGAGAAGGTCATTGGAAATTCCAAGACCCCAGGTGAACAGGTTTGGCAACTTGGAGAAACTTTGTAGACACAGGAGCCGCAGCACTGTAGCTAAAGAAGGAGGGAAATGCCACACGCTGAGCAGGGTGTAAAGGCTGCAGATGTGTCTTTCCTTGGCTTTCATGCTGTGCCTGCCCTGACACCACAGGACTGACTTTACCCACAAAGGGGCTGCAGCAGGAAGGATACCTGGTGAGCTCTGCAGAATTCACATAGCACTCAGACCAGCCCCTCAGATGCAACCCCTTTCCCATTCTGTTTCATCCACTGCCCTGCACGAATCCTGGGATGTTGCATTTCAGGGCTTGTTTCTGAGCATGGACCAGTTGCCACGCACAGTGCTGCAAACATGCAAGTGAGCAAAACAACCACAGAGCCTACTTTTATATCGCTAAGGGCCCCATGAAGGAGGCAGGCATCTGTTAAATATCTCACCAATACATGGAACATTACACAGCAGGTGACTGTTATCAAATGAAACGATGTGGTCCAGGGAGACCTTTGAGCGGGATGTGGCTGCTGGGGATGAGGTGGAGGGTCATGTCACATTTTTTTTTTTTTTTCAAGAAAGGGATGTATACGCTGACAGCTAAAGTGTGAGTAGCTGCTCACTAGTTTGGAACAGAAGAGGAGATTTTCCATGCAAAGGAATAGCCTGAATGAGGCTGTGGAATGCGGAGGAGGGGCACGGGGCTGACAAAATGCCCGCATGGCTGGCACATGGGGAAGGGAAAAGAGTGGTGTGAGATGAAACTGGGCAGGAGTCAGCACTAACCTCTCGGGACTTTGCAGAGTGTGGCACAGATTCTAGCTTCATTATACCAGTAGCAGGAAGGCACTGAATATTTTAAACTGGCAAGTAATGAGAGCTGAACTGTGCTTTTCAAAGATGACTGTGTCTGCTGTCTACCGCTGAAGGAGGACTGCGTATGGGTTGGAAGAAGAGAGAGCAAGTGTAGCTGAGAGCGAATGTGGAGTGTAAGAGCAGAGGAGAGAGCCAGCCACAGGCCAGGGGCCTTGGAGGGGCACGTCTCACTAAAAGCCACCCTCAGCTAGAGAGCGTTTTAAACACTGAGTGATCATTCTTCTCTGGTGTTTCTCTCTGTCCGTTCCTGTTCCAGGCTAGAAGAGAGTGAGGGCTCTCAGTTTAAGAGGCCCTCCAGTCCTTTGCTGCTCTGTTCCTGCTTTTCTAGCCAGATTTGGTTCTCTGGGCATCATTTGTTAAATTTTATAGCTCAGTGGCCAAGTAAACATGGGGTGGTACTCAAAGAAGCTCAAAGGTATTTATTATCCAAAGCTACTGCATTTGGGGATTAACAAATACGTACATATAGACACAGAGGCATGTGAGGTCATTGGAGTGACATCCCATCCTGAGAACAGGGACCTTCTACAAACGCCAGGTCTCCAATGTGCACTTAGCGCCGTGTTGGAAAATTCCACAGGCATTCGCTGAATGCGCAGACCTGCGGCAGAGCCTGGTTCTTGTGCCTCTTTGTGTCTTCTCAGGTGTGCTGGGGTGGAGGACAGATTCATATTCCCTCGTTGGAATCTGCCCTCTCAGCCAGTCTCATGACCACACTTCTGGTGTGATGGAGTGATGGGAAGCCCCTCGTGGCACAGCACCTACTGAAACGGGAGCAACCATCCACTTGGCTTAGCAGAGTCCTTGACTGTCTTTTAGGGCTTTGCTCTGGGAGGGGCTGTGCCCTCTGCCTGCCTAATATCTCCACTCCTCGCCCAGCGGGGCTTGGGCTGCAGCAGCTACATTCCATTCTGGCCCATCACATGGCAACCCCAGCCAGGATGTCTGCCGTCTTCCCTGACATGTTGGGTCCCCTCTCTTCTGAGACCCTACTGGCTTTCTGAGAACTACCGCTTGGTGAACTCCATCTTCAAGGGTTATTGGCTTCCACACACCATGACTTGTGGGGGCAGCCCATTCCCTGCTCATCAAGGTCAACGTGATTCAGACAGCTCTCCCCAGATGTGCCAGTTACTTCCTTCATCTAAGCCCTATTTGGAAACCCTGAAGATCCTGCCTGGGGAAGCCAAATAAAAATGAGAAGGATGGGGCTTGATAGAGTCTCAGTGCAAGATGAGTCCATGGGGGATGTGGCCTCTGGGCAGCTAGTGCTATGGAGTCTGTAGGATAGAAGCATAGTGTTGACCAGTTACATCTGGAGCCCTTTGCTCACATCCAGGAGACACATTTTTAAGAGAAACTTGTGCTTTCCAGAGGAGGTCTAGATCTGTGCTCTCTGACACAGCAGCTTTTAACCACATGTGGATATTTTACATTTCACATAATTAAAATTAACAAAAAATTTAAAACAGTTGCTCTGTCACTGTCCACGTTTCAGATGCACTGGAGCCACGCGTGGCTCTGGCTGGAGCATCAGGCAGCGCAGTGGAGAGCGCGCCCTGCCCCGCAGAAGAGTGCTGCTCAGAGCACATCCAGCCTGGGCAGTGCAGAGCCAGGACCTCATGGAGGCAGGAGTGGTTGTTGAAAACACTAAACTTGTATACCCTGCAAAATTGTCCTCAGACAGTTCAGGATCTATGTCACAGAAGCAGAATTGGATTTCTCGAGAGTGACTCAAGACAGCATAACTCGGACTAACAGGAGGGATGTAAAGAGAGGGTTTTAGCTCAGCCCAAGTTCGATACTTCCCGGAGTGTTTAAAAAGTGTGTGGACCATTGTCCCTGGAACCATCTGCCGGGTGGTGAGCAGCAAAGTAGGCTTCATCTTTCCCAGTCTGATCGCTTCGAGGACCCTCATTGTCAGTGGAGAGGGGGTCTCCGCCCTCGTCTGTGCTAACACTGTCTCTCAACCTGCAAATTCACACAGTGAGCCAACTGGCCACATGCTCCAGTGAGCTAAGATGCTGCTGGCCCACAAACAGACGTTTAGAGTCTGTGTAGCTTAGGGTCCAGTTGCTAATTGGCTTGAAACATTGAAATCCTCTTGCATTTAGTTGAATACGTGGGTCTGCCTATTGGGAAGTATGTTATGAAAGCTAAGGTTTGCATTCTCATCTATAACAGGAAGAATAAAACCTTGAAAAATGTTTCATTTTAAATAGGATCTCTTGTGTATCAAAAAGTGTATTTTTCCGGAAATGTAAAGCCGCCACCACCACCCACTATTGTCCATAGAGGCTCCTGCAGAGGCTGGGCTTGCTGCTTCTGGTCTGTTGAGCTGAGAAGTACAGAGGCTCAGGGGGCTGTTGAGGGCACCAGGAACCGCAGATGGAACTGGCGAGAAAAGCTGAATCCAATTCTCGGCTTTTACTCGCCTGCTTTAAATTACTGTCCTTAAGCTTTTTCCTGTACTAGCCTGGAGCTGTAAAGTTTGTGTGGCTACTTTTAAAATTCAATTCTGTGCAATTCGGTTGTATTTATTGGGAAGCCTTTAGGTTCCCAGAAGGACTGAGCCATCCTTGAAGGGAAAAGGAAAGAATCAGAGCTCGTGATCAGTGGGCACTCACAGCAAATAGGAATCCTCCGGCTCCCCTGCTTAGAAACCTCCAGGAATTTCTCAGGGCTGCAGCTAGAGTCTCAACTGTGCAGCCAAGGGCTTTCATATTTTGAGTGGTCTAAGGCTTTCTGTTGGGCACACTTCTCAGAGCTGGGCCGATTTATGCTTCCTGGGTTAGAAAAGTTTCTGTCAGCCCTCTTTGTAGGAAGAAAACCTGTCCTCTCGTTTGTAGGTGGCAGAGAGCCTGCTGTGTTAACTGTGTCCCATCAGAAACTTTTAAGAAAGTCCTTTCCAGTATAACAACAGCAGCTTTTTACCTGAGAGACAGAGAGAGTAGAAACTGGTGAAGCTGATATGAAGGGACACAGGCAGAGAGCAGGGGTCCCTAAGAGAAAGGAAGGGGCCCCCTACCCTGCCCTCCTTGCCTCCTCTTCTCCCTCTCACCACGTGGCCTCGGAAGATAGGGCAGTGTCACTGCCCCTACTTCCTGGGTGGTCAGCTCTGATCCTCCTGATGTCGCAGATGAAGAGCCTGCCTTGATGATGCAAGGAGGTGACATGGACATCCACTCCCCAGCATTTTGTTCATTATGCAGCTTTATAAATTGTCCAAAGCAAGGTTCAGAAGAGGCAGAATTTTGCAAAAATATCAAGTCAAGTACCATCTAGGACATGTGGACATTACAGAAATTGGGATGATGGGCTCCCCCTTGGTGGTTCTCAGCAATTTCCAGGGTGTTACATTTGTTTATCCATGACATGACATCAGGGAGGGGAGCTGTGCTTATGCAGAAAGGGGTTCTCGCAGACCGGCCCCTCTGCCTACCTGCTCGCGCCCCTGTGTACTGTATCTCTTTATTTAGGGGGAATTTTAAATTTACAGAGCAGTTGCAGAAATACTACGACCTATGTATGGCCTCTGCTCAGATGACCAATTGTTTACATCTCGCTCCATTTACTTTATTATTTTCTCTCTGTATTTACCAATGAAAGAGCATTTTCTTACAGAGGCACAGTACAGTGACCAGAATTGGGGTATCTGCAGTTGGCATGGTGTCGGTATCTAACCCAGCATGCTCATTCCAGCTTCACCTGCTCCCTGGTGCACTGTGGACCACTGCCACCCGGGTCCAGGAGCCACCCAGGTCCTCGGTGTGTGTATTGCTCTGTCTCTTTAATCTCCTTTCAACTGGAATATTTCCTCCCTCTTTCTTTGCCTTTTATGGCCTTTAAATTTTTCAGAACAGAACAGGTTTTCTGTACAGTGCCCATCCCTATTATTTGTTCGATGCTCCCGATAATTAGAATTTTGTCCAGAATCCTAGAGAAGTGATGTTGTGCCCTTGCCCTGCGTCTCACGAGGCACAGGATGTCCATGTGTCCTGCTGGAGGTGGACACTTGGATCTCTTGTTTCAGGTGGCGTCTGTAGGTCTCCCACTGTGAGGTTGCTCTGTTTCCTTTGAAATGAACAAGTCATTGTGTAGACATTCTTTCAGCCTGTATTCACATCTTTCGATTCATCAGATTTTCACCTCCTAGTTTTGGCACGCATTGATGATTCTCACCTGAACCAAGTGTTACCACGATGTTGTCAAATGGCAATCTTCTAACTTCATTTCTCTGTCTCTGCCTGTTAGTTGGCATTCTGCAAAAATACGGAGCCTTCGCGAGCTTGTATCACCTTGTGCATGAGCTATGGCTACGCTGATTTCTCTGTATATTTCCAACTTCAGCACGTGAGCAGGTGAGGCAAGCACCACTCTTATCTTCAAACACCATGCACACACACACACACACACACACCACATACTACACGCCACACATACCATATAACACACCACGTAACATGCACCCTATATACCACACACAGCACACGCCTCATAACACACACTACCACATGCCACACATCCAGCATACCACATCATACACACCACACATGCACACCAAATACCACATCACATGCCACATAACCTACATACCACATCATACATACCATACACACAGCACACAGTACGTAACACAGCACATGCCACACATCCTACATACCATACACACACCCAGCACACACTCCCATAACATACCGCACCACATACCACAAAAACTCCATATAGCACATCGTATATACCACACACAAACTACACACACCACACACATACCACACACATCTACACCCACAGACACCATGCACCATACAACACACTGTACATACCGCATACACACACACCAAACCACACACACATTAGACATCACATCACACACACACACCACACCACACACACATTAGACATCACATCACACACACACACCACACCACACACACATTACACATCGCATCACACACACACACCACATAACACACTACGTACTACACACCCTGTGTACCACATGCACACCATAACACACATCCTACATACCACACACAGCACACACCACATGCCACTCATCTATACCACATCATACACGCCACACACATCACACACCACATACCATACCGTGTGCCACACATCCTCCATACCACATCATACACACCACAGACACTGCACACATTATACCACCACATAACACATACCACATCATATATACCACACACACAAATGCAAACATCACACATAATACACACACCTAAACAAACAAACACTGTACACCATATACCACACTGTACACACCACACACACACATGCAGCATACCACACAAACACACAACACACACGCACCATACCACACACAAACATATGACACCAGACATGCATTACACACAACACACACACATACACACACATACACACACACACACTTACTTCTGTTGAGGCTGTGTCCCCCCACTTGGAGCTACGACATCTCCCTATCCCAACTTCTTTCTGCCTGTGGTCCTGTCTTCTGAAGTTAGTAAACGCAGACGTGAGGCAGGGAGGCATGTGGCTGGTCAGGGGACTGTGGACTGAGCCACGACACGGCTGTGCAGCACTGCAGTGCAGATGCGGGTGGGGGGATCCCGCCACGTGCCCTTCCCACCCTGGCTCCTGTGTGTGCCCCTTACACTGTGCTTTCTGCTAAAGTTCCTTTCATGTTTGGGCGAAGGATGTTTCCTTTAATCGCTGCTGGCATAAAAGAATGAGGTTTTCTGCAGCAATTTCAGAGTCTGAGAAGCGGGGGCTCTGGGAAAAGAATGCTGAACAATTAAGATGACTAGGAATTATCTCTTTAAAATACATGTATACCAAATACGTATATTGAATCCTAGCTAGATAGGCGGTATCCGCGGGAGAACTCCTCCCTGATGAATGGGCCGTTCGGTTCATAATAGATGGAAGATCATCCCAGGCCAGTTAGCGTGCAGTTTCTCGGGGTGCTTTGCAGTACAAATCCGTAAACACTGATTTACAGGGCGGGGGGCGTTCCCACACACGCGGCTCTGTCGGCTGTTCAAGGGAAAGTTAGCACTGTTGCTGTGAGGGCAGTTGAGTTATTAGGGAAGAGCCCTGGCGGGGTTTTCCATGTCTGTGTGATTCGGTGTGGTGTGATGTTGTGGCTGGGACTCGGCTCAGTGCATAGAGGGCTGCGTGTTTCTGCTCGTGTTGTCTGCAATAAGGATGTGCGCTCTGTGTCCCGAACTGTTTTTGCGGCGATCTCACGGTTGTGAAGAAGAGGTGTGGCTGCAAGACCTGGTCAGAGCTGGAGAGGGTGCAGAATTCTCATTTCTTATCTCCTCTGAGGTGAGGAGAGTGGAGTGACCAACTTCCAGCCTACATACCACATCCCGCACACCACACACACACACACACACACACACACCCCGCAGTCTGCGGTCTTGTATCAGTGTCGTCTTCTGGGGCCAGCCGTGTCCCCATATGGCTCCCGTGGGACACATAGTTGACCTTCGGCGTGCAGGCAGGGTGATGCTGTGTGAGCGTCAGTTGTGTGAGCCCGTGGCTACTTGTGGGCAGGCCTCGCTGCTGAGAGTGAGTTGGTGAGGACTCGTGCACGTGTGGCTTTCACAATGTGTGCTCAGACGCCCCTTCCTGCCTCACTGGTGAGCGAGAACTCACTCTTGCCCCCGCTTTCCACTTCCTGCATCTTCCTGGGACTTCCTGGCCATCTCCTTTCTGCACGTATCCTGCAGGGATTTCCCCTCCAGGGAGGAGCTCTCAGTATCTGCATAGCCCTGGTGCAGCATGTGGGTCGCCCAGGCTGCGTCTCTGTCTATTGGTTCACCACCGATAGTGAAGAGAATGGGGGTTAATGTGTCAGGCATGGCATGTGAGATTTAGAACCATGCCTCCAACTGTTTGAGGCAGCTGCTGGGATCCACATCTGTGAGCAAAGAAACTGAGACCCAGTTTAAGTCACACATCAGAGACCAGAGTTAGGAACAGGGCACCCGTCTGGATCCAGGTTCACACCTGTCAGCTTGTTCTGGGTGTGGGATATGCCTTAGATCTCTGAACACGTGGCAGAAATGATACGGTAGTATCATCTGCTACTGTAACTTTTTGACAATATCTCCACAGGAGGAACCGCAAAGTCTAAATTAAGAGAACGTTTCCCAGAGGGGGCACTCATCAGCCTGTGGGGTTTGGATCTCTCCACTTGGAAATATCTCTGCCTGTGTAGGATCAAAGCAAAGGAAACCTCTGTGTTTTCAAATAATATTTTTCCCCTAAACCAGCATCAGTCCTAACTGAGCAAAAAGAATAGGAAGGGGATGCCGCAGCAGCGGGTTCTTCACCTGCTCTTCCAACAAGCCCCCAACTCGACAGGAGTCCAAGCGAGAGACAGCATTTGGAGGGGAAAATAAGAAGCCTTCACAAGGTCTTTTCCGGTGTTATGACTTTTCCAGGGAGGTGGCCTTGGTGCGTCCCTGAGACCCTCTGTGACGCTCATGGCTCTGGCACTGCCATTTTTCCTGGGCATCGTCTGGCAGTGTGTGCAAGGCCTGCTGCAGTGGCAGGGCTCCATAGACGGGAGAGCATCCTGGAGGGGAGCCTGTTGGAGCAGATTTACAAAGGAGGGTGTGGGTGTCTCTCAAGAGTTCACACTAGAGGATGATCCCCTTCACTCTGGGAGCCGAGTCCCAGATGAGAATTCTAGAAGCTGCAGGCTGAGAAGTAGAGGGAGCAGAGCTGATGTGTGACGTTTCTCCTGGTTTCTGCTGTTGCCCAGGTTGTAACTTGGGTGGTGCTGACTTCAGAAGCGACATTAGAACTTTTAAAAGACCCTTGATGACTTACGTGACTGAGAACAAGAAGGCAGCTCAGTGTCGTGGAAAGTGAGTGGGATCTGGGTGGTGTCCTCACTGTGTCTTTTTATGCACACACAGATTTATCTACTGTGTCGTTAACTCAGTGGTGTGTATTAGAGTGAAATGCAGTCAATAATTCCATATTCCTTTTCTACAGATAACAAAAATTTTTCAGGGACGTTGAGTTAACTTGATAAAGTTCTCCAGTTATCAACCTGGTAGTTCCAGTTCTGGAAAATGGTAAGAGGTAAATGGTAACAGTGGGTATTTATATACGAATGATTATGGATCAGTTAAGCAAGTCAGTAAAAGGAAATCATTAGTGTACATAAGGTGCTATTGAGGCAATTCCTTTATGCTTTTGGATTATAAAGTAAAACATTTTAAATCTTGGTATTTGTGCTATGTATGCATAATAAAATATGTCATAATTAAAGACATACTTTGGAAGAATTTTTTTTTTATTTAAGAAAATCTCTATATTACAACATTAAGTGAAAACCAGTGGGGGAATAAAATCTAAAACTACATATAGAGACCAAATCTTATAAATAATAGATTTAAAATATGAGTAAAAAGTAATATACTGACTGTACCAGATTGGCTTTCTGTGTGTATAAAATTGGGATTAAATAATAATTTCTAGTTTATCCTTTCTATATTATTCCAGATGTTTCACAATTAGCGTCAATTATATTTCTCACAACAACAAAGATCAACGTGATTTATGTTTTTAGAAAACCAGGTATGGTTTTCTACCTGCGTAACCAGGAAGTTCCGGTTATGTAGCAAGGCTGGCTTGAGAAATAGATCAGCTTCTGAGAGGAGAAACCCACAGTTTTGTTGGGGATTCACCATGTGCTCCCCTCACAGGTGGAGGGGGTGGAACAGGCCTGGCGTTCACGGCAGCTGCCTGTCCCCAGGTCGCACAGCCTGCTGTATAGAACGCCCAGCCTCCCCTTCCTGGCTCCTGGCAGTCTCGTCAGCTTTTCCTGCCACGTGGGTCACTCACTTTGCTATAGCCCGGGTGCACCTGGAACCAGCCGATTTCACATCCACAGTCAGCCACTCCGTCTCCCACCAGCGTTTGCCAAGCCAGGGTGCTACAAACAGCCTCAGAGGTGGGCTTATGGGCCCATCACATGAGAAAGAGGCTGCGTCTGACAACAGGACGCAGCAGCCATGATTACTTACTCCAAGGCCTCGAGGTGCAGGACACCGCTCCACTCTCCTGCTGTGCTGCAAGCCCTTTGAAGGCAGGACCCGTCTCATTCAACGCTGCAGCTCCAGCATGCCTGGATGGTGCTTCACACATTGAGCTTGCTCAGTAAACTTGGGAATGTAAAACATGATCAAATTCCTCTGTGCTCCAGATGATTTTGCTAAACAGAATGATTATGTATTTAAAATACAGCATTATCACTATTCGATACTAGATATTAGATACTTATCGTTGCCAATACTTAGTGGCTTAAAACTGCACACATTTGTTACCCACAGGGTCTAGGTGGCAGGGATTTGGGAGCAGATTGGCAGGGGCATGGGCTCCGGCCTTCCAGGAGCATGCAGGCAGCGCTGGCTGAGGCAGCTGTCACCCGAAGGCTTGTGGAGTAGGCTCTCTCTTGTGGGCGCTGGCAGGAGGCCTCGGGTACTGCCACGTGGACCCCTCCTCATCATGGGGCATCTGGAATCTCCCAGAACAAGTGACTGAGGAAGTGGCGGGAGGGAGACCGATGAGGACAGCAGCACAGCCCCTTCCTGTGATCTAGTCCTCCGGGTCACGTCCGCTCACTTCTGCCATAGTCATTAGGAGCAATTCGTAAGGTCAAGCCCAGACACAAGGCTCCACCTCTTGAAGGAGGAGGTATCGATATGGTTTGGCTGTGTCCCCACCCAAATCTCATCTTGAATTGTAGCTCCCGTAATCCCCACGTGTCGTGAGAGGGACGTGGTGGGAGGTAATTTAATCATGGGGACGCTTACCCTCATGCTGTTCTCGTGATAGTGAGTCTCACGAGATCTGATGGTTTTATAAGGGGCTTTTCCCCTTTTGCTCAGCACTTCTCCTTCCTGCTACCATGTGAAGGACATGTGTGCTTCCCCTTCCACCGTGATTGTAAGTTTCCTGAGGCCTTCCCAGCTATGCTGAATGCTGAGCCAGTTAAACCTCTTTCCTTTCTCAATTACCTAGTCTTGGGTATGTCTTTATGAGCTGTGTGAGAATGGACTCATACATGAATCAAAGAATCTGTGGTCATATTTTTAAAATCACTGCAAATTTTCTGGAGAGTCAGTTAATAAAGTGAGGCTCAGGTGTAGGCAGGTAATTAGAGGGGCCCCCGAGAAGGAAACATTGACAAAGGCTTTGTTTGACACACTGTGGTCTGGAGCAGATCTCCTGGGGACTTGCCCTGCTTCTTGCTTAGAACATTAAGCTCCAGGTGTTGGCTCCGCTCGCCACAGGGTGACATACCCCCTCCCTTTATGTTACTGAGGGCAGAAGGATGGTGGATGTCCACAGCTCACCTGCATTTCAGGATCCAACCCAAGAAGAAAAGAAAGAGAGGGATGCCCGTTATGGGAGCCTCTATGATTGCTGCTGCATTTGGCAGTGATATATACGCCCTTAACCTTTCCTTGCAGGAAATGGATCATGATACTTGCTCTAGTAAATGTCCACTTCTAAATGTCTGTATAAATAAAACAAATATCTAAACTCATTCTTGCCCCATAAAATGTCTACACTCTAAAAGTAAATCATGCCCATCTGGGGGTCATACAGCCAGAAACTAAACAGCCTTTAAATTTGTTTTGCAAACAATCACATCAGGATTTGTCCTAATATACTGATGCTGGAAAGATTTACGATTTTTAGGAAGATAGGCATATATTTTGCAGAGAGTAAAAATGTAAATTCAGTGAGAGAAAATAGAGCTTTGCCCTATTTAAGGCTAGGGGCTCATTTGACTCTGGAGAATACAGGATAACTGACTCGATTACCCTGCCTATACATGAAATTGCAATCACGCCAATTCCTATTAAAAATAAAACTGAAGACTTAACCTCATAAGCCACTTATTCACAAATAATTATTGATTGAATGCCAAATATATTGCAGGCACTGGACACTGTCTTGAGCACTTTGGATACAGCAGCGAGTGACAAAAATCCTTGTCTTCCTTGGCTTCGTATTCCAATGCAGAGGGACCAAAAGCAAATGAATCAGTAAAAATTACTGCATGTGATAAATTATAGAAGGGAAAAAAATCAAATGATGAATATAGAAGGTTAAAGAAATGGCTTAAAATAATTAAAAGTGAGGCCAAGAAGTCACACTGGAAAGTTCACGTCTGCCCAAGTAGGGAAATGAAGCAAGGGAGTGAACCACCATGGGCCAGCTGGGGGAAAAGTGTTTTCAGAATAAAATAAGTGCAAAGGCCCTGGGGCAGGTGGGGCCCGGTCTGTACAAGAGCATGAGGAAGGCCATCGTGGCTGAGCAGTGGTCACAAGAGCCTCACCGTGTGTGCCTGTTGGCTGTTATTTAAGGATTTTGTTTTTAACCAAAGTGAGCTGGGCAGGTGCTGGAGGGCGTCAAGAAAGAGGCTCCTCATCTGAGATGGATCTCTGGGATGGGTGGTTGTTGATGTTTGAGAAGCTATGTAGTAATCAGGTCAAGAAATGGCGCTGGCGTGGCCCCAGTGGCAGCGGTGGGTGAAGGAACCGATAGTGTATTCTGCGAGGAAACTGGCCGAGTTCACCAATGGACCAGTCGTGGGATATTAGCGAGCATGAGAGTCGGGTTTCCGGCCGAGTCGCTGGAAGTATGGAGAGTGCCATTGTTTTTAGGTTGGGAACGCTGAGAAAGGAACAGGTTTAGGGTCACGTTTGGTCTGTAAAGTTTGAGATGCCATTGGGTACTGAAGGGAACATATGAATCTGGAGTTCCCGGAAAAGGTTTTAACTAGATTATAATAGAGACAAATAAACTTCTAGAGTACAGGTGGGATTTTCGTTTCTTATTTTTATTTGTTTTTTACAGAACTGCTACTTTTACAAACTGAGAGGAAATTCCCTTAGAATACGTACAAAAAAAAAAAAAAAAAAAATCCCGCAGTTATTCCCGAAGCCCTTACGTGGAATTGCAGACCACCTGCCTGTCTGCCTGTGTCCTTTTCTTGTTCTTAACTCCTCCCTGGCTCCTGAAGAGCAATTTTACTTTTCTCTCCGCCTCACGCGACGGACTTTTCTGGATGATTCTCCCCATGCCCCATCGTACCAAGCCTCTGCTCCACTCCGATTCTCGCTTTGGTGAGTGGGGTCTCCGCCGTCTCCCAGACCTGTTGTTACCCAGACCCTCTCAAACCTGCCCCTTCCTCTCCTCCCTTCCTGCCTTTCCTGTGGCCCTTTCTGTGGAGCCACACGCAGGCCAGACCGTCTGCTCTGGCCTTTCTAGGGGTTCCATGCTGCTGGCAGACACACCCCATGTCCCCTAGAATGGTTTGTGATCTTTCTCTGTCTGATCCCAACATGCCTTTCAGGGCTCCTCCGTCCCTACAGCCAGCAGTTAGCCCACGCATGCACCCGGGAGGTTTCCCACGCATGCTGCACACACTGCATAGGTGTGGCCTGCTGTGGTCTTCCGCTTTCTCTACAATGGACTTTCTCTTCTGTCTGCACTCACTGATCCACAAAAAGCCTGCTGGGCCTTCAAGACATGCATCAAACCACCTCTGCTGTGAAGACTGCCCCAGCTCTTCCCCGCCAAGACCCCAGACGAGGCTCCCCTCCCCGTGACCGGGAAGCCTGCTGCTGGTCCTGCAGACGGTGCCCCTCACGGAGCTGTGATTGGTCCTGGGTTTACCTCTTCGGCCTCTCCACCCCTCCAGAGGTCCACCTCTTGCCTCCAGGTCTCTGTATCTAACAGCCCAGCTGGACACTCACTGCCCCGCATGCCACGTGGTGTTCTGGAAAGCTTCCTCTGTAATTTCCAATTCAGATCAATTGTTCATCCTGTGCACTCCAGCCTCATCCTGTGCTTAATTCTACCACAACAGACAACACGGTGTTGGAATTACACAGCTTTCTCTGCAGTTGGAAAGACCCCAGAGAGAACAGACGTGCCTTATTTACTGTGCAAGTACCCAGCTAGAGCCTAGAACTCCGTAAATATTTGTGATTTCACTTTCTCTTTCTCCCTCCCCCGTTTCGCTCTCCTTCTCTCCCTTTCTATCTTTTTTTCCTTCTTTCTTTCAGCACACGTAAGTATAATTCCAAACGATGGAAAGAGAAGAGTTAAACAAAGCAGGACATTTAGAAGGGAAAGCGGAGGAGCAAAGTGAAGAAATCTTATCAGAGAAGGGATGATCAACCATGTTTTTAATGTTGTCATAGGCAAGAAATACGCAGACAAAATTTCCTTTACATTCTGTAACTAGGGCGTTGCATGGAGCTTTAGATAAAGAACGTTAACGCCTCTTGCTCCCTCCGTCTGACTCCTTCCTTCCTTCTTCACTCATTCATTCAGTAAACACTGGATTCCTCCTTCCTGTCTCCTCCATGATTTTCTAGGCCCGTGGACCTCAAAGCTGAAGCTATTCTCATACTTGCATACTGTCAGGACTTTGAGGGTACCTGGGTGATGGGGCCCACACACACTGTACCGTCTCCGTAAAGCCCCTCTGTGGTTTCTGGAGGGACCCTGCATTCAGCCACAGGCTTGCCTCTTGACGGCCACTTCTTTCTTCCATGTGCATGTTTCTTTGTTATCAAGTTGTCTCCTCAGCTTGAGTGTGAAAACATTTCATACTTCTTAGTATCTTCCTTAGGAAAAACTTGTACCTGCGCGCATTCATATGTATCAAAACAATCACAAGAGGAGAACTGGATGGATGCCCGTAAACCTCCTCTTTCTGTTTCTTGTCGGACAGCCCTAGCTTCCTGGCTTCCCTTCCAGCTCCTTTCTCCTGATGTTCTAGTCATTGCTGTTCCTCTCTTAATATTCATCATGTCCACCGTAGTTCTCTAAAATTCTGCCACTTCTAGCCATCTACAGGATTGTATGAAATGCGAATCAGTGTCTTGATCCAGTCAACATGCGATCAGATTCTGAGAGCAGTGAACAGGGTGTCCTCTGAGGGCCTGGGGTGATACTCCCATTCGGAATCACAGAGGCCAGCCCTGTGGGGTCAGTAAGTTGGCCTGGTTAGCCTTGTGGAGCCTGCATCCTCTGAGCAGACATTGAATTACTGCCCCCAAGCAGTACTCTGGTCACAGTACTTATTGCTCCAGTGGGGTCCGTGGTCCATAAGTGGGGATTGCAGAGGGGCCGGTCGCACTGCTCAGCTCCGGGGGAGCGTCTCCCGAGAAAGCTGATTCTGACAGAGGCACAGGCCACACAGCAAGCCTCTTCCTTGTATCCTGTTCCCAAAACCACCTGCTCGTTGCAGGGAGCAACTCCATTCCATCAGCCACACCGATGGCACGAGGTTCACCTAAAACATCTGCGTTTTCCTTGTGGGAGAAAACTCTGCAGTGAATTTAGATGTTGGGGTGGTCCTCTAAGCAAGGACCTCATTGAGTATCGGAGGGGAACATATAAATGACAGGAATGCACACATTTGCACCCCTGCTTGGCCTTGCAGGACAACACTGGCCAGCTCCTTCCTCCCCGGTTTTCCAAAACTCTGTTGCTGTGGTGGTGAATATTAGGTGTCAACTTGATTGGATGGAAAGAGGCCCAGATAGCGGGTAAAGTACTGTTTCTGGGTGTGTCTCTGAGTGTGCCGCCAGAGGAGACTGACATTTGGGTTGATGGACTGGGAGAGGAAGACCCACCCTCAGTGTGGGTGGGCACCCTCCCGTCGGCTGCCAGTGCAGCCAGAACAAAGCAGGCAGAAGAAGATAGGATAAGCTTCCTTGCTGGCTCTTTCTTCTTTTTCCTGTGCTGGATGCCTCCTCCAGCTTCTCCTGCCCTTGGACATCAGACTCCTGGCTCCTCTGCCTTTGGACTGTAGGACTTATCCCAGTGATTTGCTGGGGGCTCTCTGGCCTTCGGCCACAGTCTGAAGGCTGCACTGTCAGCTCTCCTGGTTTTGAGGCTTTCGGACTTGGACTGAGCCACTGCCAGCTTCTCTTCCCCAGCTTGAAGACGGCCTACAGTGGGACTTCACCTTGTGACCGTGTGAGACAATTCTCCCTAATATGCCCCCTTTTGTATACACATACATCCTGTAGGTCTGTCCCTCTGGAGATTCCTGACCAACACGGTTGCCCACCCATGGATGCTCACTCCTCTTTGTCCCTCCTTTGCCACATTCACATCCACATGGCCCCACGGAACCCACCTGGCCTTGCCTTTCTGGAGTCGCAGTCTCCTCCACATGGATATGTGTCACCTGTAGCTGATGGATAATCACTCGGAAGTGCAGCTGACCTGGACGGGAAGGGGTTGTGTTTTTCTCATATTGTTTTTGGCTAGACCTTGAGGAATTTTTTCTTCCTGAACAACTTAGTCATATTTTATGAAGATCATTTGTCAGTGGCTAGAAAATTGGACATGTATGATATATGGCTGGGGAGGACTAATGGGCTCTTCCTTCTACACTCCGTCAAAGTCAGGCACAGTGCCCATGGTGGGACATGCTTCAGTAAGATCAGAGAAGGTGTTCTGATGACTGAAAAGGCATGACATTGATATTTCAAAGATCCTGTGCCATCTCAAAACAGTCTGCTACTGTGTATTTATTTGGTGGTCTGGACATGGGACGCATGGTATTTTCTCAGGGATCCTTTGGCTGTCAGGGACACCTCTGGGCCTGTCCTGTGTAGGTGTCCGCCTGTACACATTGCAGCTCTTACCCTGTGCATAACAAACACTCAGTGTAAGATCAGATTTGAGGCTGGGAGAAGTGGTACATGCCCGTGGTCCCAGCTACTCCAGAGGCTGAGGTGGGAGGATGCTTAAACTCAGAAGGTCGAGGCTGCATGGAGCCAGGATTGCACCACTGCACTCCAGCCTGGGTGACAGAGTGAGACTGTCTAAAAAAGACCCCAAAAAACGTAAGACCGAATTTGACTACACCCTTTGCCCTTCCGACAGGTAATCTGAGATGTCAGGAGTATTTGTGTCAAAGAAGGCAAGCGGGAGGGACCAGGCCTGGAGTGATGCTGTGTTTCTTCTTTGCTGACATCATTAACAAGGAGAGGGATGGCCAAAAAAAAAAAAAAAAAAATCCAAAATGAAAAGTGTGCTGATAACAGAACCAATCACAGGCACAACGTGCCTGGGGTTCTAGGCCTGCCCAAGCTGCTCACTGCTGGGCCTGCTTCGGATTCTGTGTGACCAGAGCCTTGGCTGCAAATAACGCCATGCCTTTCCTCATCACCCACCCGCGGGCACCCACCACAGCCGGTTCGAGGTCCTCGGAACTCACAGTTTTAAAAAGTTCAGTCGTCAGGTGCTACGGTTTGGATGTGTCCCCACCCAAAATCTCATCTCGAATTGTAGCTCCCATCATTCCCATGAGTCCTGGGAGGAACACAGTAGAGGGTAATTGATTCATGGGGGTGGCCTTTCCTGTGCCGTTTCTCATGGGAATGAATAAGCCTCGCAAGAGCTGATGGTTGATAAAGGGCAGTTCCCCTGCACATGCTCCCTTGCCTGCTGCCTTATAAGACGGGCCTTCACTTCTCCTTTGTGATCCACCACGATTGTGAGGCCTCCCAGCCATGTGGGACCATGAGTCCATTAAACTTCTTTCCTTTGATGGCCGGGCGTGTTGGCTCACGCCTGTAATCCCAGCACTTTGGGAGGCCGAGGTGGGTGGATCACAAGGTCAAGAGATCGAGACCATTCTGATCAACATGGTGAAACCCCGTCTCTACTAAAAATACAAAAAATCAGCTGGGCATGGTGGCACGTGCCTGTAATCCCAGCTACTCAGGAGGCTGAGGCAGGAGAACTGCCTGAACCCAGGAGGCGGAGGTTGTGGTGAGCCGAGATCGCGCCACTGCACTCCAGCCTGGGTAACGAGAGTGAAACTCCGTCTAAAAAAAAAAAAAAAAAAAAAACTTTCCTTTATAAATTACCCAGTCTTGGGCATGCCTTTATTAGCAACATGAGAACAGACTAACATCTTAGGGTAAGTCTGCACTGTAGGCTCTTCAGGGCATGGCCCCAACTGGTTTTCCAGTCTCACCTTTGGTCTCTCCCTCATGTGCACCCTGGGCCCAGCTGTGACCTATGGAACTGTGTGACTCCCCTGCGTGCACTGTGCTCCCACAGACTCTGTGCCTGCCCACTCCATCTCCACAGCCCCCATGGAGAGGAGAGAAAAGGATAGCAGACTCTGTGCCTATGAGCCCCTGATAAAACTTAATTCGGAAAACATATTGAGTTCCCCCAGGCTCCGTTACTTCCTTCTTTGCTCCCATAGCATTACCTGGTGAAAAATGTTTCTGTTGCGAAAATTACGTTCATGTGTCTCCCTCACTTCTCCATGAGGGGCTCGGTTCCTTAAGAGGAGGAGCAGAGCGGCCGGGCGCGGTGGCTCATGCCTGTAATCCCAGGACTTTGGGAGGCCGAGGCAGGTGGATCACGAGGTCAAGAGATCGAGACCATCCTGGTCAACATGGTGAAACCCCGTCTCTACTAAAAATACAAAAAATTAGCTGGGCATGGTGGCGCATGCCTGTAATCCCAGCTACTCAGGAGGCTGAGGCAGGAGAATTGCCTGAACCCAGGAGGCGGAGGTTGCGGTGAGCCGAGACTGCGCCATTGCACTCCAGCATGGGTAACAAGAGCGAAACCGTCTAAAAAAAAAAAAAAGGAGGAGCAGAAAGGCTAAGTCTGGTCTCTGCATCTCCAAACGCTAGGCGAGGTGTTATATCATTGGCGTGTGTTTACAGAATGTGATGGTTGACATGGCGTGTGCTGGGGTGAGCAAGACAGACGTGACTGACATTCTAGTGAATCGGCTGAACAAACACAGGACCCGTTGCTCTGTCCCTGCACTGGGCTGTGTGCTGGAGACTCAGTGGCCACTCATGCTGATACTGTGTTCTTGTGGAGGTAGAGGAGGAACAGGTGGTATGTGAATGCTCCTGACATTAGTAGGAAATGGGAGAGGGTCTGATGGGTCAGGGCACACGTGGGTGGAGGAGGTCTGGGAAGGTGTGTGCCTCGGAGAAGGCAGCAGCTGGGCTGGGAAGGAAGGGTGTAATGGAACTCACTCACAACCCAGGCACAGGTGAGAGCAGGTGCAAAGTCCCTGGAGAGAAAGGAGGCTGAAAGTCTGGAGGAAAGGATTGAGACCCATGTGGGGAACAGATGAAGGCTTAGATCGGGGACCTCCAGAAGTGAGGGACAGAGCAACACAGAGACACCAAGCACTTTGAAGCAGGGCAGTGCTGAGAATGGATTTCACCTTGAAAAGTGAATGCAGAACCATAACAAGTGTTGGTGAGGATGTGGAGAGAAGGGAACCCTCGCACAGTGTTAGTGGGAATGTGAGTTTTACAGCCATATGGAAAACGGTGGAGAGTCCTTAAAAAAATCCAAAATAGGGCCAGGCGTGGTAGCTCATGGCTGTAATCCCAGCACTTTGGGAGGCCAAGGTAGGTAGATCACAAGGTCAGGAGTTTGAAACCAGTGTGACCAACATGGTGAAACCCCATCTCTACTAAAAATACAAAACTTAGCCTGACGTGGTGGCACATGCCTGTAATCCCAGCTACTCAGGAGGCTGAGGCAGGAGAATTGCTTGAACCCAGGAGGCAGAGGTTGCAGTGAGTCAAGATCGCACCACTGTGCTGCAGCCTGGGTGACAGAACAAGACTCCTTCTCAAAAAAAAAAAAAAAAGAAAAAAGAATCCAAAATGGAATTACTGTATCATCCAGCAATCCCACTTCTGGGTTTAGAGTCAAAAGAACTGAAATCAGCTTGTTGCAGAGATGTCTGCACTCCCATGCCCACTGCAGCACATTCAGGAAGGCCAGGATCTGGGAACAGTCCCAGTGCTCATCCACAGATGAATGGATAAGAAACATGTGGTGTATGACACAATGGAATACTATGCAGCCTTAAAAAAGCGGAAGAGTCTGTTATTTGTGACAACATGGGTGAACCTGCAGGACACTGTGTTACATGAAAGAAGCCAGGCACAGACAGACAAATACCACATGATGTCACTTGCTTAGATTCTTACAAGTCAAACTTACAGAGGCAGAGGGTAGCTCAGAGATGGTTGGGGGTAGTATGTTGGGGAGATGTACAAAGACGTAAAATTTCCGTTAGGAGGAATATGTTTTTGAGATCTATTGCACAACGAGGTGACTATATTTAATACTAATGTAATATATGTTTCAATAATTGCCAAGAGTAGATTTTAAACAGTTGTACACCACACATCCACAAAGATAAGTCTGTGAGGTGACAGATATGCTAACTAGCTCGATTTAATCATTCCATACGTGTGTATATATATCGAAACATCATAATGGACCCCATAAATATATCCAGTTATTATTTGTCAGCTATAAACTTTTTTTTTTTTAATGAACATAGAGGTTGGGAAACCTTACCAGGGATCTTTTGGTCTCTGCCTCGCATGGGGCCCAGCGGTCCTGGTGAGGGGTTGCTCCAGGGACCCTCCATGCCTGGTGACACCTCAGACTCAGGGAACACCCTCTGGTCCCTTCACAGAAGTGGGCTGTCAGGGCCACCTGGAGCTCAGAGTGGTAATTTGGTTTCCTTTGAACTTCAGGTTTCATTGCCTTTGAAATCTCATTCCGTTGAATTTAATAACAAATAAATAATTAATGCACCGGGACAATGAAAGGAAAATTTTAAAATGTATTCACCCAAACCTACAAAGGGCACCTTGTCCCTTAGCCCTCTTCTCTACCTTCTTTTCTTAGCTGGCCTCCGGGCAGATTCATGGGACAAAGGATGGTGCATTAACTCTGTCAGGGCCCTGAGAGTTCTCTCATCATGAGACTTCCGTGGGCCAGGGACCGGGCATGAGGTGGGCAAGTATCCCACCTCTGGCAGGCCAGCCTCTCAGCCACCAGTTTCACTAAGAGGCCCAATGGTCATCTCTAAGCCTTGCTTCCTTGCTTGTAAAATGCAGAAATCGTTAGAAAAACAATTGATGTAGGCAAATGTCATGAATGGATATATAGTCAGCTCAGGAAATTTACATGGTGCTAAACTGTCACTCCAGGGATCATCTGCTGGTTGCAAGGGGAGAAATGTGGCTTTGTCCTGGAGAACACTGGCACTCTCTCTGCCTTCACCCAGCTATCAATTTCTGCATCCCTAACATTGGCACAAGCAGACATCCTGTGATGCCCAGCGTCACCTGTGAAGTAATACCAGAAATGTGTAAGTTGAACTTAATCAAGCTTGGCTGCAAGTAACGCCCAGCCTTTCCTCATCACCCACCAGCAGGCACCCACCACAGCCCACTCCGAGGTCCTCTGAACTCACAGTTTTAAAAAGTTCAGTCTAACTTTCATTGTGTAACAGATACAGGCTGCAGTGTGTCCAGTTAATGGACACCAGGAGGAAACAGCCAGACAAATCCAGAAGGTGGAAACATGGAGACAGCAACTTGTCCATTCTTTCCAGCAAGCCAGCGACGTGTGGTGGGCCAGAGAGCTGCTGGGGCAGACGTGTTCTGAGCTGAAATATACATTACCACCAACGAAGGGCACTTCCTGGGCCTTGGCTAAATCTTTATCTATACAAACAGCTATACAAGTCATTTTTGAGTAAGGGGAAGTTAATACATGAGATTAGAAAATTGTGTTCATTTTTTAATTGTGACAGTGTTCTTTTTGAAAAAAACCTTTTAGGTTCAGGGGTACATGTGCAACTTAGTCATATAGATAAGCTTATGCTATTGGGGTTTGTTGAAAAGACTGTTGTTATGCAGGAAAACGTCTAGAGCTTGGAGTCTCTCTTCTTTAGCGTTCCACTGAGATTTTTTTAAAAGATGCATCCCAAATTATTTAGAGGCACAATGTTTTAGTACCTGTATGTAAATTGAAATAATTTTTTAAATAGATACAGAATAAATATGAAAAATAAGTAGCAATTATCAAAATTTGAAAGAGGGGGTATATGAAAATTAGTATGCTGTTGCTTTTCTAATGTTTAAAAATAATAGTTTTTTTAAAAAATTCCTCAGAAATTTTTATTTATTTATTTATTTTTTGAGATGGAGTCTTGCTCTGTCACCCAGGCTGGAGTGCAGTGGTGTGATCTCAGCTCACTTCAACCTCTGCCTTCCGGGTTCAAGCAATTCTCCTGCCTCAGCCTCCCAAGTAGCTGGGATTACAGGCACCCACCACCATGCCTGGCTAATTTTTGTATTTTTAGTAGAGACAGGGTATCACCATGTTGGCTGGGATGGTCTTGAACTCCTGACCTTGTGATCCACCCGCCTCTGTCTCCCAAAGCATTGAGATGACAGGTGTGAGCCACCACACCCTGCCCTCACAAAGATCTTATTGATGATATGTGCAGTTTTTTTTCCCCCTCTGGTAGGACATAATTCTCCCTGAGAAGGGGAGAGACAGTAAGAATTTTGTGAATTGCATAATAGTGCATTGATTACCCCTTGTCTCCTAGCAGAGGGCACTAAACCACTGAAGAAGCAGCGCCCTGTGTGGGCGTTTCGATTGCAGAACAAGGAGAGGGAGCCATTCAGTACTCAGTCTTTATGGAGTCAGGGGGGCGTCAAGGCAGTAGCCTCAGATACCTGCAGGGCCCACACCAAGGGAAGGGGAGGGTGGTGGCAGGGAACCCTGATTGGGGAGCAGGATAGGGGAGCAACAGGGTGCAAAACAGCTCTTAGTACCTTACCTAAATATTGGAGGCTAGATGTTTTTCATTGCCTGGAAGCTTTCACTTGGCCCTGGGTAGAAGTGTGAGCAGCCACCCAACTCAAGGTAAAGGGATGTACACTGGGTTTTTGCTGGTGCTTCCTAACAGTTGTCAGCTGTGGCTTTCAGGCACCAAGGGGTGGGGAGTTTTGTGTGAGAAAATGGACCTGATTTGTATCCTGGTGTTCTCCAAATGACACTGCAGATGCAGAAACGTTCAGTTCAGTGAGTGTGTTCGATTCCATCCAACTAAAAACGGTGTTTGTGCTGTTAGTGCCTGCCCTCTGATCAGTCTTGTACTAGGTAGGAAACATGATGCCTACCCTTTCCTAAGCAGGTCTGTGTTACATGAAACAGAAAGCACTGTGACTGAATCGAAAAGAAGGCCTGCCTCATCCCTCTGCTTGGGCAGTCAGGGAAGAGTCTTGATTTTCCCCTGAATCTGGTACTTACCTCTTGGTGAATGCACAGTAACAGCCAGAGTTTGGTACAATAGACAAGAAGGACAGAAATCAGAGAAAAACACAAAGATACATCAGACCTCTTATCATAGGGTGCACACAGTAGAGCAGGAGGGAGACCACACGCTTCCATCATCTATGGGGTGAGCTGGAAAGCGGGTGGGGGCTCTGGCGATGTCAAGTGGGTTTTCCACAGGAACAGCCAGCCTCAGCTGATGTGTAGTGATGTCGTGGGACGTTTGCAAACCTCATCTCACCAACAGGACGTGGGTCGGGAGTTCTCCATCATCTGGAGGTCACAGAGCAGACAGACCATGGCCCCGGGACAAGATCTAGAAGTTGCTTTATTCAAAGTTAGAAAAGCTTCCAGGGTCTGAGCCTCAGTGTCTGGATAGAGGAGAAAATACAGGAGAAAGCAAGAGCTCAGTGTGGCCTGAAGGGCTTAGAATGAGCAGTTTTAGGATGAAGCAGTTTAGTTAGGAAGTGACAGGAGATGGAGAGAGGGTGCGTGTGAACAGGACAAACCAAAGAGAAAAGACCTGAGCGAATCTGCTATGTTTGCAGGGCATAGGGAGGTTCAGTTCATTCAGAATGGGGGCTTCATGTTAAAAATACATCCTTTCGAATGGGTACAGAAAGCAGGGCTTTTGTAAACAGTGCCGCAAGGAACATACATGTGCATGTGTCTTTTATAGAACGATTTGTAATCCTTTGAGTATATACCCAGTAATGGGATTGCTGGGTCAAATGGAATTTCTATTTCTAGATCCTTGAGGAATCGCCACACTGTCTGCCACAATGGTTGCACTAATTTACACTCCCACCAACAGTGTAAAAGCGTTCCTATTTCTCCACATCCTCTCCAGCATCTGTTGTCTCCAGATTTTTTAATGATCATAAAAAATGATGAATTCATGTCCTTTGCAGGGACATGGATGAAGCTGGAAACCATCATTCTCAGCAAACTGACCCAAGAACAGAAAACCAAACACCACATGTTCTCACTCATAAGTGCCTGTTGAACAGCGAGAACACATGGACACAGGGAGGGGGGGCATCACACATAGGGGCCTGTTATGGGGTGAGGGGGCCGAGGGGAGGGATAGCAGGGGGTAGGGGGATTGGGGAGGGATAACATTAAGAGAAATGCCTGATGTAGATAATGGGGGGATGGGTGTAGCAAATCACCACGGCATGTGTATACCTATGTAACGATCCTGCACGATCAGCACATGTACTCAGAACTTAAAATGTAATAATTAAAAAAGAAAGCAGGGCTTTGACAGGTACCACGGGCTATGCTGGTTGAAAGGACAGACACATCCAGTTGTTGCTATTTGTGATTATTATTGGCTCCATCCTTGGTGGTGCTGTGGATGTTTTGAAGCAGTTCTCTCCTATCAAACTGCCAGGATTCCAGCAATCAGAGAGCAGGCCTTCAGTAGCACAAGCCGGGTTGGGTTGTGCTGATCAAACTACTCATGGCTAGACCACTTAGCTCTGTGGTGCCTTGGTATCTTTATCTGTAACATGGGGATAATAATGGTGTCTGTCTCATAAGAATGTTTTGAGAAACAAATGAGAAAACCCAAGTCAAGCTCTTCTAGAAGTGCCTGGCATATAGTAAACACTCAATAAACATTACAGTTCTTAGTATCGCAGATGTGGGTACTGTTGAGATACCTGTCAGAATAATCATGATTTATGCCAGTGGCTAATGGAAAATATTTCTTTTACTTATTTTCTTTTCTGGGTAGTGCCAGATGGGATAATGAAAATGAAAACAGGCAGGGTGTGTGTGTGTGTGTGTGTGTGTTTGCAAGCATGATTTAGTTAATGAAATTAGATGTCTTTTCTGATTTGTAATCTCTTTGTCTTCAGACTGGAACCTGAAATCGCATCTGAATATGACTAGAGAAAATCTACCCACCGTTTCTAGATAGCAGCATATGACTCCTAGATTGAGATTGTGTTGGTGTGTAGGCAGGTTCTATTATTAGGGCTAACTTTTCCATATTATTAAAATATTTTTAGGCATAAGGCAGGATTCTTTCCTTCACAGATAGATAGTGAAACACACATATTCCTAATTTTTAAAATTTCGACCCAAATTTTATTAAGGCCAAAATGGGCAGAGACTGGGTAACAGGAGCCACATTTTCCAATCTCACCTCCTTCACCCCCCCAGATTCTCTTTGCATGTGGGCTGTAGCGGATCACGAAGGGCAGGAATCTGAGAAAGGTGGAATAATTGGAACGTACTGCAACTCTGAAGCCAAACGAACTTAGGTTCTGGATGATGTGGACAGTAGATATCATATCATGGGTTATGAAGAAGCCAATCACCAACATCCTACTTCACAATTCCCGTCACACACCCCAGTGACTTTCTGTTAAAGACAGGTCAGATACCTACTGCATTTAGATCAAGGATTACATTATCAACAGTAGAGGAATAAGGAAATCTATGATCCCTTTTAGCAGCAAGGAATGCATCAATGATAGATAAAAGGTGATCGGGCGTGGTGACTCATGCCTGTAATCCCAGCACTTTGGGAGGCTGCGGTGGGTGGATCATTTGAGACCAGACGTTCAAGACCAGCCTTGCCAACAGGGTGAAACTCCGTCTCTACCAAAAACATAAAACTTAGCTGGGCATGGTGGCACATGACTGTAATCCCAGATCCTCAGGAGGCTGAGGCAGGAGACTCGCTTGAATCTGGGAGGTGGGGGTGGCAGTGAGGCAAGATCACACCACTGCACTCCAGCCTGGGTGACACAGTGAGACTCCATCTCAAAAAGGAAAAAAAAAAAAAAAAAAAAGAAAGAAAGAAAGAAAGAAAGAAAGAAAGAAAGAAAGAAATTCCTCAGTAGGTACTGCATAAAACAGAGAAAGAAACTACAAACCTTCTTTTCTTCCTTTTTTTGTGTGATAAGAACACTTAACATGAAATCTACCCTCTTAACAAATGTTTAAGTCTTGTTAACTGTAAGCAGAGTAGGATACTGCAATCTCTAGAACATAGTCATTTTGCACAACTGAAACTTTATACCCTTGGAACACCTTCCATTTTGCCTTCTCCCAAGCCCCTGGCAAGCACCTCTCTACTCTCTGTATAAGTCTGCCTACTTTGGGACGTGGAACCAGGCAGGGTTTGTCCTTCTGTGATTGGTTCATTTCACTTAAACCATCACATCCTGTAGGTTTAGTCATGTTGCTGCTGATGGCAGGATGTCCTGCTTTTTCAAGGCTAAATAATATTCGATGGTGTATATGGGCCACATTTTCTTTATCCATTCATCTGTCAATGGGCATTTAGGTTGTTTTCACCTTTTGGTTATTATGAATAATGCCGCAGTGAACATGGGAGTGCAGATAATTCTTTGCGGTCCTGATTTTAATTATTTTGCATAAATACCTAGCAATGGGATTGTTGGATTATATGGTAGTTATAATTTTTAGCGTTTTGGGGAAGCTTCATACTCTTTTCCAAAGTGGCTACACCGTTTTGCATTCCCCCAGCAATGTACAAGGATTCCAGTTTCTCCATGTCATTGTCAACATTTGTTTTCATACATATATATGTACATATACATACATACATATAGATACATAATAGCAACCCTAATAGGTGTGAGATGATACCTCATTGTGGTGTTGATTTCACTTCCTGATGGTTAATGATGTTACACATTTTTTTATGTACCTGTTGGCCATTTGCATGCTTTCTTCGAAAAAAATGCCTTTTCAGGTTTTTTGCTTTTGTTTCTTGTGCTTTTGGTGTCATATCCAAAAATATCATTGTCTGAACCAGTGTCACGAAGCATTTCCTCCATGCTTTCTTTTGGGAGTTTCAGTTTCAGTGTATGTTTAAGTCTTTAATACATTTTGAGTTGTTTTTTATGTACAGCATAAGATAAGAGTTCAGTTCTCCTGCATGGATATCCAGTTTTCCCAGCATCATTTTTGGAAGAGATTGTTATTTCTCCATCGTGCATTCTTGGCACTAACTATAATGGTGAAAAGTTGAAAGCTTTTCCTTTAAGATCAGGAACAAGATAATGACATCCACTGTCACTGCTTCTATTCACCCACTCTCACTAATTCTATTCAGCATAGGAGTGGAAGTCCTTGCCAGAGCAATTAGGCAAGAGAAAGAAATTAAAGACATCTACATGAGAAAAAGATAAAATTATCTGTTGGCAATATTTTGCAAGAGTTGGGTTCCTAGAAAATGAGCTGAGATCATTTCTTCCCTCTGACCAGTAACAAGATGCTCCTACATTTAGCTTCATTTAGCACAGCCCTGGAGATACCACCAGGTGCTCAGCAAACATCAATTTCCGATTCAATGGAATATTCTTAGTCATCCATGGCAGAATCATGACCCTGTCACGTACCAGCTTATGTACTGGCTGAGTTACCTTGAGCAAGCTGCTTAAACTTTCTGATGCTTGGCTTTGTTATCTTTAGAAGGGGAATAGCAGTACCTAGACCACCAGGACATTATGAAGGCTAATTGGGATCCTGTAAAGCAATCTGTTCAAGTCCTGAGCTTGATACAATAATAAAAACTAACCTTTATTCAATTATTGAGGTGGAGGGAGGAGGAGGAAGAGCAAGACCAAAGAGAGAAGTTATTTCCCAGTGAACTTTAAAAATGCATGAGTTTTCTCATCTTAAGCAGGAGGGCCTTAACCACATTGTCTCACACCTTCAGCCAGTGAGAGTCAGAGAGAGCTAAGGTGCATCCAGCTCCATTGCTCAACTCCCAGGTGCCCAGCAGCAGGTATAGAGTGTCGGGAGCTGTGCTCTCCATATTGATGTTATAATTAATCTTCCATCTCGGTCAACCCATCATAGAGTTCCACTTTTGGAAGTGTTCCAGCCTGTACCCAGGAGGCTTCCGCAATCCTTTTTGCTGCCAGAATGTCCACCCTGATTTACACCTGACTTGTGCAACATCTGCGCATTCAAATCTGTGCTACATGCTAGCTGTAGCCATGGATCTCATTCTAAAACATTCTTGCCTTCAAATACGAGTATGAGGCAGGCATGGCGGAAGGAGAGGTAAGAAACAATTCATTGGCTGTGGCTCTTTGCTGCTGCCTCATGGGCATGCTGACAGGAAGAGGCGTGAGGCGTAAACCTGGGTTCAGATCTTGTTTTTTTTCTCCAGGGGAGGGTGCTTCATAGAGTGCAGAGGAAACTCAAGGACCAGCTCTCTCCGGCTGCCCCTGTAATGTGGCCTACTGAGGGCAGGTTCCTGGCTGTCCTTGAAACAGTGCTGCAGTCATCTGATGGTGTGAAAGACAAATGCCTTTGTGCCCTCAAAGGCAACTGGTATATATGGGAGGAACTGTCCCCTCTTCTGCTACTCATCAGCTCAAGGTAAATGGAGGCCACTTAGGCACCACTCAAGGCATTTACCAGTCTGAGTCCTAATTATAGGGTCCTACTTATAGCCATTATAAACCTCAAAGCCAACAAACAATGAATTTTGTCAAAGGACTCCTCCTGGCTTTAGTTGAACAGATTTATCAGACTCAGAAGCCACTAGTGACCTTCGTGAGTTTCCAGATCTTCATTCTCATGGCTCTTATCAGAGATTTGGTCTGAGGTGAGAGTGTTATAGGGCCATGATGCAAAAATCCCTGTTCAGATTGGCTCACCTTCTGCTTCATCTTGACTATCCATGGGTGGGGTCTACTCTTGAGGTCTTGGGATTGAAAAAATTTACGTGGACTATAGATCCTGCCATTGCTCCCGAGGACACTTGTTGAAGTGTGTCCATTGTAGGAGGAAGAGCTCTGGTCTTAGAGTGGTACACAAGCTGTAGAGTTTGGATTCTTCATGTTTGGTTGGTTGACTTTGAGTCTCAGCACTTTCATTTGTAAGGTGGAGAACAATACAAACCTACAAAAGTGATTGTGAATACACAACCATCCAAGTAATTACACCTGCAGAGCTGACCAGTTTACTTTCTTGCTTGCTGTCTAGTGACTCCTGCCAATCACAGACAAATGACGAATGCATAAAGCAACCTCATTTGAGAGTTCAAATTCTGAACAGAAGAAAAGGATCTCATTCCAGTTATGAACAGCTTAGGTATAAAGTCAAATGTAAAATCAACTATATGTTTCTGTGGCAAATGGTTAAATTTTTACCTTTTACAAAACATTCAGTAGTCACAAGGTCTTCACAAACCCACTGCTTATCCACCTTATTTATATATGGTATGCCTGTTAGGTAAGACATACACATTTTAGTTAGTTACTTGAATAGATCATAGAATTAAGTCTATGACTATGTTTACTGCCTTATTTAAATTTTCTTATCCAAGGAAAAATTTAATAAAGAGTGGTCAAATGAATGAATGGACATTCACTGTCTTGAATAAAAACTTTTTATATAACTTAGCTTGTTTTACAAAAGAATGAAACATTGGCTTCAAACTATTTTTAATTGGTCTTCAGAACTCAGGGTTCCTCTTTTGAATATACCCCTTGCTGGAGGAACAGGAACCATTTGTGTTCTGGCCTTGATTACTACAGAATGGTTTTTACTACATTTGATACATTCGATTTGCAGCAGTTCCTCTGCGATTACATTTTCTGATTCTCCCAGAATGTCACTGAACAAGCAAGCAGTTTACTTTCCCTGATAAAACAAAACCTGAAGTATTTGGTCTTTAATAAATGTTCAGAAATTATTTTCTCAGTGTCTGTACAAGATACAAATATTCCTTCATCTCAACCCCCCTTTAGATGTTTGACCCATCTACCTTTATAGAGCGGTTGTTTCTCCTTATGTCATTTCTGATCCATCTCTCTTGACTTTTTCCTTGCTAAGTTTTTTAATCAAGCCAAATATTTGTTTAATCAGATACCTCTATTATTCAAGACCTGTCTCTTTTATCGGAAGGTGAATTTAAGAACAATTTTAAAACATAGTGTAATACAATTTTTTAAAAAAGAAAAATAACCAAATTCTAAGCTCAGATTGGTCCCAGGGCAAATTTGCTCCTCCTGCTTAATTCTTCTTCTCCATTTCTGGTCATGGGAGGGGCACCCCCAAAATACTTTAGGATTCCCCAAGATCCTGGGAATGAATACATTCCCAACCAAAAATAAATTAAAAGGATTTCTCGCTTAGAAGATCAGAAACTGATCTAGTGCACACATTTACCAAGCATTTCATTTACTAATCTATTAAGACATGCTCTTATTGCATTAAAAAAATCAAATTTGTGAACTTTATTTTAAATACAAGTTATAAAGGACGGTTACAAATTAGTAACTCAAAAGAATTCACTGGAGAGATCAAGGTACACGACACTCTGCCTTTACCTTCAGAGTCTGTTCAAATAGGATTTTGTATCTTTTTAATCAGAGATCCTTTTAAAGACCAAGTACTGCAGGCCTGTCTTGTTCTTCTCCTGTCTTAGCTTCTGGGCTGAGGCACGTTCAGGCTGCTTGGTGCCAGGGGGCTGCCCGTCTTCTGTTTCATATTGATGTGCGCAGTTCCTTGATGTCTTTGTCTGTCTTTTCAGGAGAAGGGAATCCACGTTTTGGACTAGATTTGCACAGATGCCATTCTTACCTCATCGTAGGTTTCTTTAAAGAATGTTTAGTCTTGACAATGAGATGCAGATGTCTTTCTCTCCCCCTCTATTTTCTCTCACAGAGCTTTACCCTTTTTTCATTGTTCAGCATGACTGGGAACCTGCCAGCTCACCACAATGAAACATAATGACTTTTGCAAAATGTGTGTCAAATGTCCCAAGCTTAGAAGAGATTCATCGTAGAGACTGCTGCTTAATGAGTGTAAATTAACTGATCATTTGTTAAATCTGATGTGCCCAGTGGTGTGGATGCTGGAGGTGCAGACCAGCAGATGGATAGCAGCGTCATATTCCATGTTTCTGAGTGAGGACAGCCAGAAGGCTGTTCTGATGTGGAGAGGGATTTTCCCCCCACAGTGGAACCCAGTACCATGAGACTGAGAACTGAGTCATGAAGGTAGCACAGATCTCCCCAACAGTCTGCGTTAGCGCTGCAGCCTGCTGGGATGAGTCCTCTTGAGAATAACTTCAATCTGGTGGAGATTGAACTTGCTAAACACAATGGGACTAAACAGGAGATGCCTGCTGGTAAGCATCAGGGGTGTTGTGTGGAAGCTGAGGGAGGAAGAAGACGTAAAACCTCTGCATGATGATAAGGCGAGCAGGTCTAATGTTACCAGCATCACAGATCTGCAGCTCTTCCTAGAGCTGGGGACACATTCAGAATAAGTCACAGGGAAATGCAAGTCATTTATTGAAGCAACTGTCAATCTCTTCTCCATTCACATCTGGGACATAATATGAAATATTTTCAGCTTCATATCTGAGATGGCAGGCACATGACAACATGTTGGCTTTTAGGCAGACACTGGTAGGTCTCAGAATGTGGTGCCAAATTGGGTGTCATTTCTTCTAGATAATCACTGGCATTTTTATAAAACATGAACTCCTTCCTAAAGTCAGTGGTTCCCAGGTAATAGTGAGAAGAAATAGGCTCGTGGAGACCATAGAGGCTTTTTGGAGTGGGTGTTGTGAACTTGACAGTTTAACAGTCACAGGGACGCACAGTGTTGTACAGAGGAGGGGCTGTGAACCCCTGTCCCGAATGAAAGGGAAATACCTCTGTCCATGGTAACCAGGGCCAGTGCCAGCTGAGACGCCAAGATCTTGTCCCCACTGCCACTGCTCGTACAAACCAAACTGAACATGTGTACATCGCAGGTGAGGTAGGAGAAGCACATCTGAGGAGCTTTGGCAGAAGTAGAACGAAGGCAAAACTCTTCCACATAGGCAGCCTGTGATTCCCAGACAAACATCCCAACATCAAACTGGAAGTGTTCATGCCACCCCTACCCCTGCCAGCTAGAACTGGCTGTCTCAAGTCCTCATAGCACATCCATTGAAACATACACTGTTTCTTCTTCCCTATTACCTGTGATTCTGCTACTCCAAGACAAAAGCTGGCCGACTGGTTAGAATAATAATCCGTATGCTACCTAGCACTTTACAGCTTACATCATCTCACGTGACATAACCAGGCTATGAGGCGGTCCTGTCACCATACCCTTTCACAGATGAGATGCAAACTCAGAACTATTAGGAAATTTAGCCGTTATGGATTGGGCTATCATCAACTTGTGGATGGTGGGAGTTTCTCCGAATCTCTTTCCCTGTATGTATGGTTCCAAGCTAGAGTTGGCCAAAGTGAAGTGGTGAGGCCTGGGAGGGGAAGCATGGGTCATTATGTTCTAAAGGTTTTCACTGTGGAACTGAACACAGATACAGACGCTCACTGCCTGCAGACTCTGCTTAACAAGAACGAGGTCTGGTAGAAAGAAAGTGACTTTATTCACTAAAACTAGCAAAGAGGAAGCGGCCGGGTGCCCATCCAAAGCAACACCCTCATTTTCTGGGGGAGAAGGCAGGGGTTTAAAAAAGGAAAGCTTGATGTGGAAGGCTTGCAAAAATTGTGTGGAGTACAGTGTCTGTGTGCCTTGTTCTGTTGGCTATCTTGAGTCTCAGTTTACCTGGATCTTGGGCTGGTGACATCTCAACAATGGGAGCGGGGAGGGGCAGGGGGGGAGCTGTTTGAAGTCATCTCTAGGACTTTGCAGCTGGGTATCCAGACTTGGTTCACCTGTCTCAAGATTATCCCCAGGAGCTTCTAAGAAGGAACAAAATTAGATGCCAGCATACAGGTAGATAAATACGAAGGGAGTATTGATGATGAGAAAGGGAGGGTTGTGGAGTTCATCTTAAGACAAAGGGGAAAAGCCTTCTGTAATTTGCTTCAAGGTATTGAGTTGTGCTGCTGTATGTGTAAAACACCCCCTGTATTAGGCCCTTCTTGTGTTGATATAAAGAAATACCTGAAGCTGGGTCATGTATAAGAAGAGAGGTTTAGTTCAGCCAGGTGCAATGACTCATGCCTGTAGTCCTAGCAGTTTGGGAGGCCAAGGCAGGCGGATCATGAGGTCAGGAGTTCAAGACCAGCCTGACCAACATGGTGAAACCCTACCTCTCCTGGAAATACAAAAATTAGCTGGGTGTGGTGGTGCGTACCTGTAATCTCAGCTACTCAGGAGGCTGAGGCAGGAGAATCGCTTGAGCTAGGGAGGTGGAGGTTGCAGTGAGTCAAGATCGTGTCATTGCACTCCAGCTTGGGTGACAGAGCAAGGCTCCGTCTCAGGAAAAAAAAAAAAAAAAACCAAGAGACATGAAGAAAAAGTTTAAAATGCATTTTGCAGTTAAGCTGCCCAGTTACAACTGATCAGAAATGGTGAGAGACGCAGTGGAGCTGACATAGGGTGTGAGTTTGTCTTCACTCTTCCTTGCCCCCCATCCAGCTGTCTTTCCTGATTTCCAGACCTGCTAACCTGTAGTGAGCTCAGGGCCACCATGCGATGGTGCACCCCGCTCGACAGACCTCACACCGTGCCTGTAATAGGTTGTTACTCTATAATACTCAGAGTTTCACTGAGTATATATAGATATAGGTATAGATATAGATATAAATATAGATATTTATGTATAACAGATATATATTTTATACACATAATATATAAAATAAATATATGTGTAAATTATATCATATATATGATAGGTATATATTATATATAATATGTATATAATAGAATCTATTATATATAATATATACAATACAAAGAAATATATATAGAGAAAAATATTTATTATGTGTGTGTATATATATATATATATATATATATATATATATATATATAAAATTGCACTTTAGGTTCTGGGGTACATGTGCAGATCATGCCGGATTGTTGCATAGGTACATAGATGGCAATGTGGTTTGCTGCTTCCATCCCCCCATCACCTATATCTGGCATTTCTCCCCATGTTATCCCTCCCCAACCTCCCTACTGCCCACTGTCCCTCCCCTAGTCCCCCCGACAGACACCAGTGTGTGATGCTTCCCTCCCTGTGTCCATGTGTTCTCATTGTTCAACACCCGCCTGTGAGTGACAACATGTGGTATTTGATTTTACAGCTATAATTTTCCTTCCAATGACTCTTCATTGCAGCCCATAAGTCCTGGTATGTTGTGTTGTGTTTTTGTTTCTATTCAGCTCAAAGTATTTTTGTGTTTCCCTTGTGGTTTCCTCTTTAATACTTCAGTAATTTATAAGGGTGTTTAATTTCCCAATATTTTTGTGACTTTTTCAGTTTTCCATCTGTTATTGATTTCTAAATTCATTCTGTTGTGATCAGAAAAGACACTTTGTGTGAGTTGATTTCAACCTTTTAAAAACCATAAAACTATGCAGACTTATTCGTTACCTCACATATGGTCTATTTCAGAGAATGTTTCATGTGCATTGAGGAAGAATGTGTATTCTGGTGGGGTTGGGGAAGTCTAACGATCTCTAATGTACCTCATTTCTAATGTAGGTTTTCCAGCCAGAACACGCCAGTGCTCTGTCAACAATGACAGACAAAAATTCCTTTTTTTCTTTCTCTTCTTCGTCTAAAGCCATATTATCAGATTCCCAATTCAACTATAATACATATTATTTTAGCTATGTATTTAAAGTGTCACATCATCCTAGGGACCTTTCAAATGACTGACTACATTCCTCACAATTATAGTAATTACTGAAAATAAACACATGAGACTATTCTCTTTTACTAAAATATCATCTTATTTTACATTCAGTGCAATTTAGAAATTTGCACGTAGCGCTAAGGAAGGTCACAGCTTTAGAAACAATGGGCTCACTTCTCTCCAGACCTGTACGAAAGTTCGTGTGAAGGTAATTACCTTATGAGAGCCCAAAGGTGTAAAATAAGGATGAGGAATGACTGTTCCCGTCACAGAATGTGTCACCACATCATGGTGCATTTGTATGTTGTGTACGCATCAGAGGTGGCGTGCTGTGGAGCGGGGACAGTCATGATGTGGAAATGTAAAGAATTTTGCGTACTGAGGATCCAGTTAAAAATCAAACTGGAAAGAGAACATAATATAGTCAAGAGGTGTCCTATAAACCTATGATACCTTAAAATGCCTTATTTTAACAAACGTACCTTCCATCTGTTACATAAAATAAACCTAAGTTATTAGAAAGAGATGGGGTTAGATTACCTATCACTTACTAGCTGAATGACTTTGAGCCTGTTTCTTAGTTTTTTCTAGAAACTAGGAAACTTTCCTAGAAACTCTCCTAGAAACAGAGTCTGTGGTTTTTCATATGGGTAATCGAAGTCATAATAATACTTGCTTTAGCAATTTGCTATAATAATTGGCAACAGCATCTTGAAGCACAGATTATAGTGGCTGGTATATAACAGCCCTCTTGGTACATAGCTGTATTTTTACTACTGCCCATAGTTCTTCTTTAGGTTACTAGACTTACTCATGAACTTTGAGCCCTGGTCATCAGACCTGCTTCCCATGGACCCTCAGAGCTGCCTCCATCTAATTATCAGAACCTTCCCTCTCTGGCCATCATCCGCCTCCCTCTGATCACCACTCTTCTCCCTCTGACGTTACCCTCTTCCCCCTGGCCATCAGACACTCCTCCCTGTGACCATCCTCCTCCTCCCTCTGACTATCACCCTCTTCCTTTCAGCCATCAAACTCTCCTCCCTGTGGCCATCACCCTCCTCTCTCTGACCATCACCCTCTTCCCCCTGGCCATCAGACTCTCCTCCCTCTGGCCACCCTCCTCCTCCCTCTGACCATCAGGCCTGCCTTACAGTCTCATACCAGCAGCCATAGAGTGGGCCTTCAACAAGCAGCCAACAGCAGCCAGGGAGAGATCCTCGGGCACTGTTTTCCTGTCCAAACAATCAGAACTGTATCAAAGGGTCTGACGCCTGGACTGGCTAGACACATTGGGGTTATTTATAACAGGAGAAAATGGAGTCCCCAGGGAAACAAACCATAACAAAGAATATGAATGCTCGCAGACTGAATTGCCTTCAGTGATCCCCAAAGACTTTTGGGTTTGACCTATATCAAGTAATTACATCAGTAAATAGCTGCCTTCACCTGTGCTTCTGTCCTGCCGAAGCTGGAGTGACTTCTGCCTTCAAAATGAATTTCAGGGCTTTCTTTGAAGCAGTCTTGCAAAGTTGTTATATTTAGTTTAAATTCAATTAAAGCTCAATCTGAAAGCTCTTTCTGAAGCATTTGATCCACATTTGCTTAAGGTATTTGCTCTTAAAATTGTTAGGGATATAGCTCATTTCCAGTAAGAATGAGTGGTATTTCATAAACCAGGATCCATGATCATTTACTTCCTGATAGCTTGCTTCTCCCACATCTAATTCTATTCTTCCTTGAGGGCTGTTGGTGCCCGTGCTGGGGCTGCAAACATCAGGTTAGACTAGAGGGTGACGCGTGTGCTCCCTCACTCCTGGCTGTGGCCTCTATGCTCATCAGTGGGCTGGTACCAGGCCCAGGAGACAGATGTGCTGCCCACTCACAGGGCTTACCTGGGGACAGGCGTGCTGCCCACTCACAGGGCTTACCTTGGGGACAGGCGTGCTGCTCACTCACAGGGATTGCCTGGGGACAGGCGTGCTGCCCACTCACAGGGTTTACCTGGGGACAGGCGTGCTGCCCACTCACAGGGCTTACCTGGGGACAGGCGTGCTGCCCACTCATAGGGATTGCCTGGGACAGATGTGTTGACTGCTCACAGGCCTTACCTGGGACAGACATGCTGCCCGCTCACATGATTATGTGGGGACAGATGTGGCACCTGCTCATGGGGCTTACTGGGGAAACTCACTATGATTACCTGGGGACAGATGTGCTGCCCGCTCACGGGGATTACCTGGGACAGACGTGCCGCCCGCTCACTATAATTATGTGGGGATAGATGTGCCACCCACTCATGGGGCTTACCTGGGGACAGATGTGCCGCCTACTTACAGGGCTTACCTGGGACAAACATGCCGCCTGCTCACTATGATTACGTGAGGACACATGTGCCACCTGCTCACGGGGCTTACCTGGGGACACTCACTATGATTACCTGGGACAGATGTGCCGCCCGCTCACTACGATTACATGGGGACAGACGTGCCGCCCACTCATAGGGCTTACCTGAGGTCAGATGTGCCACCTGCTCATGGGGCTTACCTGGGGACAGTTGTGCTGCCTGCACATGGGCTTCCCTGGGACAGATGTGTCGTCCGCTCACGGGGCTTACCTGGGAATCAGTTTCCGCTCCTCCACTTCATTAGTTCTTGTTTATTTGTCTCTCCCACTATTTCAAGTCTTTGCTGTTATCAGGAAAAATGCAGGGTGCTGGCTGTTCAGTGATGAGCTGGGAGAAAACGCTCTCTGACAGAGCTGGTGGTTTGAGAAGAATCCCTTGGGCCGAAGCAGAGTGTAAGGGATAAGAAGCTAAATGCGTGGAAAGTGGAAGCGGGGGAGGAGGGTGAGCACATGTGAGCAACACTGAGTCTTCCAGACAGAGGCACCTCCAGACGCCAGGGAGGGGCAGGGCCATGGCTTGTCAGGGGACATGTGAGGGGGCCGGGAACTGATGCAGGAGTGGCAGGAAGCAGCTTGCACTGGCATGTGGGGGCAGGCAGATGGGAACGTGGATAGGTAGTTAGTGTTTTCTTCTAAATGCTGTGGAAGATACTGACGTGTTTTAAACAGGGCAAGGTAGAAAGCAGCAAGTCGTTTCAAAAATATCCAAAACAAAACAATAGATAGAATTTCCTGATGGGTTTGACTTGCAGACAGAGTGGAAGAAAGAAGAAGCATGATGGCATCTGTCCTTTTTGCTTTTTGAGCAATTGGTTGAATATTGATACCATTTTCTGTCACCGAGGAGACCCAGGGAAGGGCAGGTGGGTGGGGTAAGGGCACAGGGCTTGTGAAGCTGGGAGGCCTGTGAGATGCCCAAATAGCATCGTCAGCTTTGTGCAAATGACAGGCAGAGAAAAACCAGGACTAGAGATACAATGCGGAAGTAGTTAGCACACAGATAATGTTCAGAACCTGGAAATGAATGACCACACCCGGGAAGAAAAGGCAGGAAAAGAGAGGAGAGGCCCTTAAAGGTCCCAGCAAAGGGAGCTGAGGTGTGTGTGGTGAGCTGGAGGATGGCCAGAAGAAAACTTCACGTTACAACAGCGAGATGAGGTCAGAGCCCAGCCCATTGATGGAGGTCTTTGGAGACATTGCTAGGAGTCATTTACGAAAACGTTGCTAGGAGCGGTGGCTGTACGAGCCCGATCAGAGCACACCAAAGGGTAGATGGGAGATGAGGAGACACGATGCTTCGCTGTGTGGACTCAGAAATCTTCCTGCAGAGGGAAGCGGGGAACGCAGCAGGATGTAAACTAACACGTGGAAACTCATTCCCTGAAGTCCTTTCAGAATCCTTCCTGCTTCTCTTTACGTACTGCTTACATTTCTGAAAATTCTAGTGTAAAACAAATATGTATCTGTTAAATTATGGTCCTTTTGCTTTTATTAAATAAAAAATAGTCGGTAGAGAAGAGCAAAGCTAAGAAATGAAATGCTGTGTAAGGATCTCAGCATGACCACCGAAGAGCGAGGCACCTGAGTATAAACGCATCACAGGCTTCCGGGCCGTGGTCAGTCCGTGGCCTCTTACAACGAGATCATCATTCTAACGCACCATCGGTAGGACACAGGCTTTCGTTATCTTATGGTGGGCGAAAGTGAGTTCCCACTGTTACTGGCTTTCTTCTGCTGGTGCACATCAGGTGCGATGGCTCCTTTGGTTCAGGGATGACCCCTGTGGCTAGAGGCGAGGGTGAAGATAATGGTTCACATTGCACAGATTAAAGCAGAGACTGTCTTTACTGTGTTCAGAAGAGCCTTCAGTTAACGGGCCACAAACAGATCATCTTCTGGACTCCCTAGCAGAGCCATCATTTGAGTCTGCCAGACAGAGGCACCGACTTTGTGGTAACTGATTATTAGGGTCCTATTAGTTCTGTGGTTGCTCCAGGAATTTAGTGAATCTGAATTCGTCTGGAAGAACCAAATTGCACTTCTTCACTGGGTAAAATTCCAGCTCTCCAGTTCTCTATTCGATTCATTACGTGCTCACTGTGAGTAGCGGTGCGTCCTTGGGAAACTGACTCAGAAAGATATTAGAAAAAGGGCCATTTATGATAAAGGGGAACACGTGGTGTAGGGGTCATTGGACCTGAAGGTGAAATTTCCAACATCTTCGGTATTCATTTCAGTTCTGGGAGAGGTAGGGAAACTGCCCAGAAATGGTCCATTTACGGCCATATATGTGAATAGAATTTAACATTTTGATTGGTTAAATATGTGATTGTGAAACAGGGCTATGATGAGTTGATATAAGGGGAAATTGGTCTATAAGGAAGGTGGCCATATAATTTATTATCCAAATGAGGGTCATGAGAGAGGGAAGCGAGGTGCTATTCACATTTATATTGAGACAGATGCAAACATGCACGTTGAGGCTGAGGGAAACCTGGATGTGTGTCGACTTATGGTGGCTTCTCGCTTGCCAGGAACATTTTGATGGTCATTTTTCCTTACATAACAAGGACAGACCAGGAGGCTGCCCTCTTGGTAGATCAGCTAAACCCATCCTCAAGATTTGGCTTCCAAGCTGAACATGGGTGTAGCCTTCTGGAGTTTCCATCCAGCATCATGATGGAAAACCTGAATTTTTAGGAATTCCCCTGTCTTGTTACACTCCTGTTGCCGCATGCTTCCGTCTCTGCTGGATTTTGCACCTGGAAATGGGGTTGAAATATATTTGGTGCAGAACTGTGGGATTTCAAACCTGTCTAAACCATTTGCAGACATTAAAAAGGATTTGTACACCAAGAAGGAGCCCCCTAGCTTATGAGGCAGCCCCAGTTTGCCCTCTGAATATACTCATTTTGCTGCTGTTGAAGACTCTCTGTGAAATTTCAGGCAAAATGTCCCTATCTTCTAGTCATACCGATTTTCTTCACTTCGAAACCCCAAGCCACCATAACACTCTTTTCAAAGTCTCTTTTGCTCTGCCCACCCCTTACAGCTACCTGGGGGATTTCAAGATGGGATCGTGGCGCGTAGTTAAATCCACCGTAATTACCTTCAGTCATCTGTATCTTCTCTCCTTATTTGCCTTTGGGATTTCACTACTTTAAAAATGTATTCTCTGTTGCTGAACAATTAAACATAATGCTTACCTTACAGTCATATTAGCTGTAATTGATATGGTTTGGGCATTTGATCCTAAGGTATGTCATTTTAAGCAATTAAATTAACATCTCAAAGTCAAAAACAAAGGTAATTCCAATGATTGCTATAGACATTTTAAGGAAATATTTTCCAAGAGAAAAGGGATATCAAAATATAACCGTTTTTCTTTTGCTAAGAATACATTCCATTTGTTTCAGGTACAGATAAAAGGCATTTTAGGTGTAGATTAAAATCTGCAATGAGGAAATGGAGTCAGAAAAAGGGCTTTGCTTGCGCTGGAGAAGACCTCCCTCATGCATGGCCCTCACTGGCTTGTAGCTGAGCTGCTCGCTGTCCACGAGCTGTGCACCCAAGTGAGCCTCTGCCGTCCAGCTCTGTCCAGAAGGACCACTGTCTGCCATTGCCTCCTGCTTCCTGGTCATGCTGGCGGTGGGGGACAGGGGCAGCATAAAAACAAAAACAGAAACAAAAACAAAAAACACGCTCTTTCTGAGGAAGGAATCATTCTTTCCAATGGCATTGTTGCCCAGTGCCCCCAGACTGTGATCTGTTCCTGTCCAAGGACAAAGACAACCTTCCCTTTCGGAAGCTGTTCTCAGCTGCTCTCTCATTTCACCAGACGCTTTCCCGTTCTGACCTCTGTGGTTTCTGTAGCAGCAGGCTAAGCCACACCTGACCCACAGAAGGACACGAGGCTGGTTCTACATCACAGAAAGAAGCTGAAACCTTTGTTCCTATTAATACAAAGATAAGGGACAGGGCAGTGCGCCTGAGCAAACAGAACTGACAGTAGCAATGACGGTGGAAGAAAGCCCAAGAGCTTCTCCATAGAGGATCGCCGGCGACAGGGGAACAGGCCCACTTGGCCAGCATCTCTGAGCTTCACTTCACCTCCCGTGGGCTCAGCTGGCCTCTCTGCCCCAAGCAGGACTTGCCATATCCCCGCAGGACGAGTGCATGAATTTAACTCTGGAACAAGCTGCGGAGTGATCAGTCACCTTTGCAGCCCTGCGGACAATGGCTGTTGGACAGTACATGAAAAGTAAGTTTGAAATGAAATCTAAAAAGAAAAATAATCCTTTTAAATTAATTAATTAATTAATTAAAGAGCCAGGCATAGTGGCTCACATCTGTAATCCCAGCACTTTGGGCGGCTGAGGCAGGAGGATCACTTGAGCCCAGGAGTTCAAGACCAGCCTGGGAAACATAGTGAGACTGTCTCTATTTTTAAAAAATACATTTAAAAAAATAATTTTAATTTAAAAGTAAGTTGTCACATCTGACAGCAGCCATACCTGGGACATTGCTCCAAAGGTAATCTTAGCAGGGACTCAAATCTGATTTTTGCTGCTGGTTCATCTCCCTGACCCTGGGGAGTATAACATCAGAATCGTTCATGGGTGTTATGAAACTTACCAAAGGATAACTTTCCACAGTTCTTGGCTTTAGCTTAGCAACCAGAGCCGTAGAACATGCTGTTCTGGGCAGAAAAGGGAATAGTGAGTACTGTTGACTGAGCTTTGTGTCTTCTCTACACTGTTGAGGACATAATATCTTCATCAGAGATTCTTAAAAACCCACCATCCTCCAACACACCTCCAAGAAGGAAACGCTGGGAAGCTCTTTCTACCTACCTGCCACCTTTAGAATTTCTCCAACCCTGTGGTAGAGGCCATCCCATCCTGGAAATGTCAGAGAGGAAGAGTATATAAGCTGGTCAGGAACTTAATGAACATTTCCTGCAACCCACTCACTGGGGCTACTGTCACTAACTTTAACAAGTGACCTTAACAAGAGGCTTGTTAATAATAAGCCTCTTATTAATATCACTTGTTAAAGTTTTGTGCCTCAGTGTGAGAGCTACTTCTAGTATCATTTTGCTTTAGCCAGGAATGGTTTGTATCAAAACTGTAGACCAGAGTTCATTTTAGAAGACAGAGCTGAGCTGCTAAGCAGAAAGTGACAGGTGGCCCAAACTTGCCCTCCTGTTTTAGCTCCTTCTCTGTTGACTTTACCTTTTGAAAACATAGACATGGGCTAGTCATGGTGGCACACCTGTATCCCAGCACTCTGGGAAGCTGAGGCAGGGGGATTGCTTCAGCCCAGGAGTTTGAGACCAGCCTGACCAACATGGTGAAAGCCCATCTCTGCTAAAAATAAAAAATTAGCCTGGTATGGTGGCACACACCTGTAATCCCAACTACTCAGGAGGCTGAGGCTGGAGAATTGCTTGACCCTGGGAGGTGGAGGTTGCAGTGAGCTGAGGTCACACCACTGCACTTCAGCCTGGGTGACAGAGTGAGACTCTGTCTCAAAAAAAAGAGAGAAAACAAAACAAAACATAGACACGCTCAAAGAGGACGTGGAACCTTAAGCTAGAAGACAAAAAGGAACTAGTGAGGGGTGTGACATCAGCCAAAGCTGCTGGCAGGGATGTGTCCTAGAAGGCAGAACTTTCGGCTTTCCCAAGGTCATTCCACAGTCATTGCCACTGAAAAAATGGGTCTTGATGGGACATTGACTGAAGAAAACAGACTTGGCATCTAGTGAGTTGCTAAAACTTGCCAGCTGTAAAATCTGGAGTGTTTCTTTTAAACTGTGGGCCAGTCTCCTCAACTGTAGCATTATGTCACATATCTACCCCGATTTCATAAGGTAGTGCTACATCAGAAGGCTCTCATTTAACCTGGAAGAAGGTCAAAGCAGGGTGAAGTTATGTTTCTCACTTCTCTTTTAGACTTTCATGAGTGCTGGATGGCATGAGGGAAAGTATATCCAAACACTCATTTTTCTCAGGGCACTGATCTAGGGCTTGGGGGACTTAGCACATCACTGTGTTTCACCCGAGGTTTAACCCTAGGCCTGACACCAGCACTGCCTCGGATCTCATATCAGATGGGGGCGTGTGGCGAGGACAAAGCCTTCCAGCCTCAGTTTCTCCAATGCAGTCAACAGAATGAGCTCCTGTCACAGAGCCTGCAGATCAACCAACCTGATGTCAGACTTCCGCCTGCAGCTTCTCAGCACGAAAGAATAAAGCAATAGTAACCACGGAGCAGATCACCATGGCAAATGCCTCAGCCAGAGGCATCCAGGTCCTTCAGAAGCACATTGCTCCAGAGAAATAAGTTTTGCATGCGTAGTGAGAGTCAGCATGAACATAACCAGGCAGTTCGTCAGTGGTCGATTCAGAAGCAAGAGTCGAGGCGCCTGACGGAGGGAACTCAGGCACACATCTTTACACCCTGGGTCTTAGGTTTAAGTTGGAGAGAGGGTGGATTAGATCTCGATTTCCACAAATTGTAAAGAATGTTCGAAGGCATAAGTAGGGGAAAGGGGAGCAAATAAGTTTGGGAAATTCTGGATTCCATGCAATTAACTTATTTATCATAAGATTTAGAAGCCATTTAAAGCTGATGTGAAATCCTCCACAGCTCCCAGAAGGGGTGTGATAAGCAGTGAAGTCTGAACTTGCCTTGCCATGGTATCGTTACTCCGGGAACAGCAGTTGCGACTGACGCCATGCTGGACCCATGTTGGGAAGCTGAACTGGATGACTTCAGAGGCCTTTTCCCTTCGGATAGTCTCCATGACTGCTTAAAGGCAACCAAGAATTAGAGTTCGATGTCAGAGGCCTTCGTTGCTAAATCAAGCAGAGGCTCAGCGTGCCTGGGAAGCCCACGTGGAGCTAGGCCACCCGCTTCAGTGGCTTCCCGGCCACTGCTCTGTAATCACAATGTGCATCCGGGAAGTTATCAAAATCCTATTTGGAGAATATTGGATTAGCAGAAAGTTTTTGATTAAATCAATAAGTGGAATAGTAAGGGGTTTTTCTCTTACTAATTACATCTGGAGGAACTAATGTTATCTGTAGGGATAGACTATGAAGCTTTGTTCCTCATGTAAATGAAGATAGCTTCAGCAAAAAATTTCTGGAAAAGGGACTCTTTGACTTGTAAAAGTCTAATAGAGAGATGCTCAAGGAGAAAAGAATAAACAGTTTCATGAAACGCTACCTAAATTCTCATTATCACAGAAACGAGTTCAATTTATAAATTGTGTACTCCTCTGAAAAGTTAAATATTAGCCTGAACATATAAAAAGGACTCGGATCTTTCATTTGTACATTTTTACATACACACATTTTTTTCCTCCCAATAAATAAGACAATATTTTTGAAGGATGAATTTGGCAAGCTTTGCAGCTGAGGGTGAGACCTTACCCACTTCTTCCTAAATTTAACCTAAGTTAAGAATATTTTCAGTCACTACTTGTTGATTTCCAGGCCTTGGCATTCTACCTGGTCACAATTTGTATTGAGAGAGAAGTCAGTGAACTCAAATCATCAGCCCTCGTTAATAGAAAACTTTGGCTGGACAGCTGATTGATTTGCTGGCTTAATATTGATCTGACTAAGTATTTCCCTTGGCTTGCTAAATACATATAAATCAAGTGAAGTTTTTGATATCTTAAAAGGAAATGAATAACTGACTAGACTTATTGCCTAGGACCCAATAGGCAATTCAGCTTAACCCACAGGGCACTGTTGTGGGCCACTTAATGAGGACACCACCCATTCACTGCTCAGGCTGCAAGCCGCCCATGCCCTTCTTACTCCTTCATCTCCTTTCCGCCATTATCTCTAATCTGAAATTCCCATCATGTCCCATCACCACCATATCATTTATCCCTCTCTTCTTCCTCTCTTCTTCCTCCTCACTTCCCACGACATCTCCTCTGCTTCAGGTCCTCGTTTCAGTTCAGCAGTCTCGAAAGAGCTCTCTTCCCACTCTTTCTTCCAGTGCATCTTATCCTCCTCAGAAGAAAGATCTTTCTTGTCTTCAGTAGGTTTCCACTGCCTAAAGGATAGCATCCATACTCCTCATTCCCCAAAGAACCTTTCATCGGGTTGCCCTGACTGTCCAGCTTCATCCCTCACTGGGCTACCAGGAGATGCCACACGTGAAACCACATGGCCCAGCTCTTCCTCCTGGTATGCACAGCACGTTGTTGTGGTGCTGCCCCTTGGTCAATGATATTCTCATTCCAAGAACGCCTTTCCCACACTTTTCTTCTAGCAAAACATTGCTCGTCATTCAAGCCTGGCTCATGGTGTTCCTCTGTTCCCACTTGGCATTAAATGGTCACTCCCTCCTTCGTGTTCTGCACTGTATGGTTTATATCGTTGTCCATTGGTCTCATGGACATCTCTTTCCCTGATCTCTAAACCAGAGGCAGGAGCGGATAAAAATGACAGTAGTCATTGTCACTGTCATTGATATACATAAACATACCAAAAAAGGTAGCTCTGGGACAGGACTGTGTAAGCCGCCTCAAAAATGGTATTTTGTGTAGTCTTTAAAATAAATCATTTTATTATATACCTCATAGAAACAGGTTCAGAGAGGGGAAATTGAATGCTCCAGGTCACACAGCTGGTCAGCAGAGCTGGGATTCAACCTGGCTGCTCTGTGTCTCCCTTTCATTGCTTCTTGTTAGTTCTCCACCGCTATCCCACCCGAGCACGTGTGTCTTCCTAGGGATTAGTCACTGTGAGGGTGGCTCCAACACTGTGTTTCTGTTGTCCTGACAGGCTTCGTTCTTTGTTCATCCTCTGTTAGGAGATGTGAAGACATTCTGAGGGAGTCGAAGATAGGCTGCCCGTGCCCGGGGCTCACAAGCCAGAGAGAGGGGATAAGTGAGGAAGTGCTTTGAAAGTAGACACAGGATGACGTTAGGGACGAGGCATGATACTGCTGGGAGAATAGGGAAAAGTCATTCTCCTTCGACTTCCTCACTTTATAGTTTTTGTACGATTTGGAGTTAATCAAAGGGTAGATAAACGGAGAAAAATGTCTGTTCAACAGGAAAAATGGCAGGGTGGGGCTGTTCTAAATGTGGGACAGCAGGTTCCCCACTGTATCTGGGACAGTCATTTGTTTTCAGTAGTGGCTTTTGAATCTGTGAGGCCCCCCTTCATCTTTCACTCCCATCAGCTCAGTGACTCATTCTCCCGGCATAGACTTGGTGTCATCCCAGGGAGGCAGAGAGGCCAACTCAGTGGTACCCACAGGACCGAGTGAGTCTCACACAGGATCCGTCCACGCCCCCCATCGCCTCTGCTAATGAGGTCCACACATCTGCTCAGCAGCCTGCCACTGTGATGGGACACACCCCACATTGGAAGAGCTCCCAAACCAGAGTTTATGGAAGCTCAGGCCTGCAAGTTCAAAAGGCTTCCATTTTCCACTGTGCACAGGGCTGCCACTCAGTGCAGTCTTCAGACTGAGAACACTTCCTCCCGCTGTGGGCAGTCTGGCTGTGAATGAGTGAGATACGTAGTTTCTGGGTAGCACCCAGGGGAATGCCAAGGATGTGCACACAAAGCAAGGCTGACTCTTCCTTTGCTGTTTGTCTACTCTCTCCCAGTTGGGGCTGAGACTCCTCTTTCCAGCATAAATCCCGGGTAAGGAATTGGAATTTTAGTGCTAGAAGTCTCCAGAGCTATGATCTAGTGCTCATTCCCCCTGTGCCCATTACCCTGACGTTATCTGATGCTTCCACAGCTGCTTGCACAGGGAGGTGTGGAATGGGAAGAGCATCAGCCTGTGGTACAGGGCAGCCCACAGGGAAGGAAGAAGGCATGGCCAGGACATGGCCTGACTCCAGATGTGCTCTTTCCTGCGGGATCTTCCACAGGACTGGGCTCCCTCCTGTCCCAGCACACATCCTTGGTCTATGTGACTTTGAGCTTCACAAGGTCACATCTGTGCAGATCCAAGTGGTGTGTGGATCTATACTTCCTGTGAGTGTACACTCACAGTGGAGCTTATACTTCCTGTGAGTGTACACTTCCTGTGAGTATACACTTCCTGTGAGCTCTCACTTCCTGTGAACCTACACTTCCTATGAGTGAACACTTCCTGTGAGTGAACACTTCCTGTGAGCATACTCTTCCTGTGAGCTTACACTTCCTGTGATAAATACTTCTTGTCAGCCCATACTTCCTGTGTGTATACTTGTGAGTGTATACTTTCTATGAGCCCATAGTTTCCTATGTGTATACTTCCTGTGAGCCCACACTTTCTATGTGTACACTTCAAGCCCACACTGAGTGCACACTTCCTGTTAGCGCACGTCACACATTTCCTCTCTGTGTACTTCCTGTAAGCTCACACTTCTTGTGAGTTTATACTTCCTATAGATCCTATATGTATACTTCCTGTGAGCCCACACTTCCTGTGACTGTACACTTCCTGTGAGCACACACTTCCTGTGAGCCCACACTTCCTCACTGTTCACTAACTGTGAGCACAGGCTTCCTTTCTGTGCACTTTCTCTGAGTCCACACTTCCTGTGTGCATTCTTGCCTGCACAATCCCTCTTGCTCTGGGGATTCTTTACTACCCCAGAACTTTGGGAGGTGCTGCTTTCCAAGACCTCCCCCTTTCATGTTTCTCCAACACCAGTTCATGCACAGATTTCTTCCTAAATACCACTGGCCTCCCTGTGCAGTGCTTTCACTGGGACCTGTGTTTTTCCACGGTGGCACTTACTTAGAAGGATGTTAATAGATGTCTCCAAGACTGTCATTGGTAGATGGTGGCTTCCAAAATGGCAGAACCAAGTCAGCCTTGTTCTTTGCGGTATCTCCAGGGTCAGCCTTTCCTGGTGTTCCCAAATGCTCCCTAACTGAAAGGATGTATTACAGTTGGGGTTTGGGCTTCCTCTCCCTAAAAGACATAATTAAATTTAAAAGTAGGCTTGGGGTATTCACAGTATGCATTTTTTACAGGGGAACCACGGAATCTTTATTCCAGATTTTTGAAAATGTGGGCAGTACATTTCATTTAGACTGGTAGGCAGTATTTTTGTGTTTATTGTCAATACATTTTCAGACACACATCACTTGTAAAACTCCTAGAATCCTTTCAAAATACTCTCACAAGTGCATACACACATCTATTCTTTCTTATTACTCAGGCACTTCAGACCTAGAGAATCACTTTTGGAGATTTTGATCATAATTCCTCAAAGACAGTTTCCTTTAGGTAAAAGACACTAAAATGTTAATAATAGAACCTTGAGACCTTCTGAAAAGAAGATTCATGTCAGATTGATAATTTAGGCAGACAGTTCTGGAAAACATTAATCTACAGATATGTTCCTAGCTGAAGGAGATTTACAGAAATGGCTGCAAATGCAGTATCATTCCAGTTGGGGAGTGTGGTCCATACAAATTCAGTCTCTACAAATTCTAGTATAGTCCAATTGTAGAACTGTGTGCTCAGTGAAAATGCACTTTGCTTATAGACAGGTTTGGGAGAACCACCCTGTCTTACCCCAGTGTATGTCAACTCAAGACACTGCCATGACCTTGGAAGAGAACCTTAGGAGGATGTTCTTATGAAGCCCTTCCCTATACCTTCCTGATATTTTCTTATAATCCCCTAAATTTTCTATTAGGTTAGAGAAATGGTGGTGAAATTTTGTTTCCACCCCATTGAGGATGTTTCTTAGGAATTCTTGTATGACAACCATCTAAACTCAGCCTCTGGCCTGTCTAGTTTAGGGCTACCTCTCCCCATCCCCCTGTATAATTATTTTATGAGTGAAATCTCTGCTGGAAATCAGCCCTCTTCCCAGTCCAAATCCATCTGTCTCTCCACTGCCTGGCCACACCTTCCTCTTTACAATAAAATTGGACTATTGGAGTCTTCTTCTCTAGAGAGATAACACAAAGGCAGAATCATAGACATGTGCAATCTTGGGATATGAAGTGATCTTAGTGATGTGTGAGTCCAGTAAAAGTCTCCTCCACACACCATGTAGGGGGTCAAAAATGACATTTCTATGCAGTATTGAAATCTGTGAAGACAGAGTTAGAGTGAGAAATATTAATACACACATTGCAGAGCAGGCTGGTGTCAGGTTCTGTGCCAAGGGTCTGTGGTGCTTCTGACAAAAGAGAACCATGCTGAGGGGGCGAAGCAGCAGGAGGAGATGAATGGGGTGGGGAACTAATTATCCAAATTGGAAAGGTCCCAAGCCCCTTGAATTAACACACACCTTTCCCACTAAAGAAAGTGCTCAGGGAATGATCACAGCCACTAGCTGTCATGACCTCCACTTCTCCTCTCACAGAGCACCGAGCCAGCAGGCATCAAGTGGATAGCTGTTGGTGATTTAAATCAGAAATGACTGTGGTACGCAGGGATGCAAAATCAATGTGGCTTCCTCCCCCAAAAGTATGGGGCCATCCTTGCCTCAACTTATAAAAATACTTGGATGTTCTGGTGCTGCCTCAGAGGCCTTAGCTAACACAATCCCTGGGGTCAGGGATGGGTCTATCCAACCCTAGGGTGTTTCTCGAGAAAAACATAGACCAGTGTTCCTAAGCTGCCAACCTGGCTTCTGCTCCCAGTCTGCTTCCTCTGAATCATACCTCTTCTTTGCAAACGAGGTGTTTTTATGAACAGGAAATATGTGGACTTGACTGCTTCATTTACTCTCTCAGAAGTTCATTAAAAGCTTACATACACACCAATCAAGGCTTTTTATGAGACACAGCCAAGATGTTTTATGTGTATGGTGCCAATAAACACACTTCTCCAGAAGGAACCAGTACTATTTATGTAAAGTAGACACTTAATTCAACTGAATGGAAATAGCAAATTAGAGAATGCTTGATTATGGCATTGAAGATGCTTTCTGGGGTGAAGCCATTATTTGGAAAATCTCCAGCTGCTCAAAGCTTGAGGAGTGCTGGGATCAGGCAGGTAACTCTCTGTAATAGACTTGGATAGAAACTAATTCTGTTCCAGACCAGCTCAGCTGGAAGGTTCAGCTCCGTAAGGAAGGAGCACACCCATTCCCTTTACCCTGACCATGGTGGATCAAGATCATCACTGGAACTCTTTGGTTGTGTGACTCAATATTGCCTTCGTGTAGGCAGGAGCCTATTGGACCCACCATGAAACTGGTACTGTCATAGGCTAGCCCTGTGCCCTCCTAGCTGAAATAACAAAGGCTGGAAAGGGATGTCTCCATGGGCTTTGGGGAAGACCTCTGTTATCCAACAGTGAGCTTGAGCAATTACTTTTCTAAATTGATTGGTTTATTAAAGACATATTAATTGTACAAGGCAACCATCCATGCAAACCTAGTTCAACACAAAGAACATTCAGGCCATCAGATGACCAAAGTGAAGCCTCCTGGTACTAATAAGAAATGAATGGACAACGTCACTTAGCATCTGCCTTATCAGCTCAGGCCTGACAAGGAAACATGTCAGTTGCTAGAGAAACACCCAAGCCCCAAGCACCTCCTGTCACACAGTGGCAACCTGAGTTACTGTGAATCCATTTATACAATTCTCTAAGGGCAGAGAAAGTAGGTGTGGCGAGACTCAGGAGCTCCTCAGGCAGAGGTATACAAGTCGGGGTTCTCCAGAGAAACAGAACCAATAGGAGGCAGAGATAGACAGATACAGATATGTGAGAGGGGACTTATCAGAGGAGTTGGCTCATATGATTATGGAGGCTAAGTCCCATGTGGGCCATCTGCAGGCTGTAGAACTGGGGAAGCTGGTAGTGTGGCTCAGTTCAACTCTGGAAGCCTCAGAACCAGGGAACCTGAAGGTGTAACTTTCGGTCCAAGGCCAAAGTCCAAAGAACCTGGGGTGCCACTGATGCAAGTCTCAGAGTCCAAAAGCCAGAGAGTCTGGAGCTCTGACGTCCAACAGCAAGAGAAGAGTACCCTAGCTCCAGGAGAAAGGGAAGGAGCGGGCCTGCCTTTTTATTCTATCCAGGCCCTGAAAGTGATTCCAATGCCAGTCTCTTCTGGAAACATCCTCACAGACACATTCAAAATAATGCTTTCCCAGCTCTCTGGGAATTCCTTAATCCTGGCAAGTTGACGCCGGTTAATAAAATTAACCATCACAGTACGGCGGGGAGAAGGCGGCTGAGTGTCTGCTTCCTGTGCGGTGGGCACTGCTCCTCCTGAATGATGTCCTGGCCCCTCATAGCCTAAGGAATCCAGTGAAATGCATGTGATCTGTTGACTGCCTTTCACCGCATCAGATGCACCAGCCACCTTCCAGCTGTCTTCTCGCTTCACGCCTGTGATTCCATGCACTGCTATTCAGGACCACAACCACTAAGAAGTCTCTTTTGCATTCCTTTCTTCCCTCCAGCAACACATGGCCCTTTATGCAGCACTCGGCCGGTCTGTATGAGAGACAGAAATAATGGCATTGCCCTTGGGAAAGGAGAAACAGATGAAGATTGCTTCTGTTGAGTTCTAGCAGCCAGCAGTGACAAAGTGCCCCACAAAAATTTAAAGCCTCAAGGAGTAGCCCATGGGAAGATATCCATCAGATCCTCCAATGTACGAATTAGGTCTGATGGGAGTAGCTGCTCCCCGGTCATGATATCTTGAGACTCCTGCTTCTATCATGCCCTTGCTTCGCTCTTTCATGATTTTAGATGCACACTCAATGAGCTCACTCCAAATCCAAGCCCACATGTATGCCTGACTTACCCCAACCAGAGAGCTCCATATTTATGTGAAGAAAAGGGCATGTTTTTATCTGATTAAACAACGATGATTCTGATTGCAAACACCAATTCACACATTATGAAAGACACATCAAATGCCCCCAAATAATTGATTTTATTTAATTCATATTGTTTGCTCTGAAAGATTACAAAAATAAACATGTAAACATGGGTAACACTTCACTATATTGTGTAGTTCGTGCCACTTGCCTGATACAAAACCATGGAACTTATCTTAGGAATCCATTTTTATTTTTGTTTCTTACTTTTTTAATACTAAAAAAATAGAAGTGAGGTCTCACTATGTTGCCCAGACTAGTCTCAAACTCCTGGGCTCAAGTGATCCTTTTACCTCAGCTTCCCAAAGTGCTGGGATTATAGGCTTGAACCACCACATCCAACCAGGAATCCTTTAAAGTACAAGGAGGACTCTTATTATAGTTCCAGTATAAACACAATAACCTGAATTAAAAATCTTGCATGATCCCCTTAAGAGTTTTAGAAACAGTCCGTCTTTTAAAGAGAAGCCTCATTTCTAATAATAACACAATGATTATCCACAATGCTTGGCGAATTGCCTCAAAACCTTTTTGGAAGTAGGCAGAGTATAAATAAATCAGTTAATACACAAATAAAATGCTTGCAGCTCTGCGACCTTCTGGTTCTCAGGTTTCCATATATTGAATTATGGATTGACCCCACTAAGTAATCTCTAAAGTCTTTTCTATGTAGAAGTCTATAAATTCTCTGTTAATCTCAGGTTAAGTTGGAAGCCATTTTGTCTTTCATCCTTGTTGACTGCCTTTGTCAGAAGCTGAGTCTGCTTACCTACTGGGTTCAGTGAGTGGGGATGAAGGCATCTTGTATGCCATTGAAGAGTCACCCAGAGATAAGGCCTCACGATTGGAGGAGTGTGAGTGTGTGGGCTACTGTTGGCTTCAGCACCTATGTACAAGGATATTCAATTTTAGAAAGCCGTAATTAATAGTTTCTCTTCTTACCATATTGAAGAAGTCACCTTGTTGCCTTCTGGCAAATTCAGATTGTACTAAACCTTTCAGTTAAGAAAATACAGTCTGTTGCAAAAACACCTTATGTGCTTCACAACTCTTTCCTCTGGTCCTCCTCAGTTTGAGTCCCATCATTGTACAGGTGGAGGCAGAGAAGGTGACACCTTGTTTTCTGAGCCTCTGAAAACATCAGGGTTTCAGTTACGTTTTGTTTGCTGCTATATTCCAGTCACCTTGCATCCTGCTTGGCATGTAGTAACTGCTCAGTACATACCATTTGAATGAATGAATGAATCCGTCAATCAGTCCATCAATCAGCCAGTCAGTGCAGGTGATATCTGTTCCTAAATTCCTTTTATCCCAGTAGGTACCTTGCGATGTGTGAGTCCAGTAAATGTCTCCTCCAAACACCATGTAGGGAGTTGAAAATGGGATTTCTATGCAGAACTGAAATCTGTGAAGACAGGGTTAGAGTGAGAAATGTTAATACACACATTGCAGAGCAGGCTGGTGTCAGGTTCTGTGCCAAGGGTCTGTGGTGCCTCTGACAAAGGAGAACCACTGAGGGACAAAGCCACAGGAGGAGATGAGTGAGGCAGGGGGTGAGTGGTGTGTGGAGGAGACATTTACCGGACTCACACACTGCAAAGTACCTACTGGGATGAAAGGAATTTAGAACAGGCAGCACCTACATCGACTGGCTGATTGATTGACTGACTCATTCATTCATTCGTTTATTCATTCAAATGGTATGTACTGAGCAGTTACTACATGCCAGTATTTCCATTTCTTCTGCTTCTGTTAGAAGGGACCTTTTTTTGTGTCAGAAGTAGGTGTTGAGCAAGGAGGACACATGGACACAGGGAGGGGAACATCATACACCGGGGTCTGTCGGTGGGTGGGTGGCTAGGGGAGGGATAGCAGTGGGAGATAGAAGAGGCATAGCATTAGGAGAAATGCCTAATGTAGATGTCAGGGTGATGGATGCAGCAAACCACCATGGTATGTGTTTACTTATGTAACAAACCTGCACATTCTGCACATGTACCACAGAACTTAAAGTATAATAATAAAAAAGGAGACCTTTTTAATCTTGATGGACAGAGGTCCCCACACAGCTCATGCAGATGGTGCCACTAACTGGAGAAGCAGTCACATTTTTACCCAGTATGCATTTCTGTTGGAGCTCATTTAAATAAATGACTTATAGTTTATGTCCATAGCAAAGGGACCCACATTTGTGGCACTCTCGGTCAGTACAGTCAGGAAGGAAGTGTAGCTAAAGATCACTGAGGAGCCAGATAAACTAGTGTATATCTGGATTTAATTACCAATTTGCTCGTGTTACAAATAAATTTGAATATGATTTACTGCCCTTCAGTTAATGCAAGTTCCTTGTTTGCAGCAGGACTAATCAAAAAGAGCTTAAACCTTAGGACCCAGATAGAGATGTTGAAGGATTCTAGCTAAAATTTATGCAATTAATTAAGCATCCCTATTCAGAATATGCTTTCTATTTGTGGCTTAGAATTGAAAGATACCATACTCCCAGGAAAGGTACAAAGAGGACCACAAGATAAATTGATAATGACCTCATCCTTAATTCATTCCACACACACTCAGTTAAGTGGCTTAAATAAGTGATAGAGATTTTAATTTAAATACAAGAATATAAGTAGACAAATATTTGAGTTTAAGTGAAATTAACGTGCTAAATATTGAATAAGAAACTGGAATTTGATTGCCATTGGAAAATTTATTTGGTTTGAGATTTGGGTTTTCAAATTGAATATCCAAATCAATGGGCAGATACACAGTGGACACAAATATAAATAAGCATAGTTCCGCATTGACTGTTAATAATGTGTTCCCCCAAATACATGCAGAAGTGGGAGGTGAAGACAATAAGCAACTTGCTTTGTTAGGAGTTGGGGGCAGGGGATTATGAAGGCTACAAAGTATTATACCATTTATTCATTGCATCCCATCTTTAAGATACGGTATTCATGGATATATATTCATTGTCTACACATATTACTTAGTTCTGTTCTTTTCCTACCCAAGTGATTATGCAGTCGATTAATAGCACATGGACTTTTGTTGTGATTCTTCATTTTGGCTCTATCTATTCACATAATTGATAAAACCATGAAAATTAAATATGATCTTATCATTGTAATCACTACTTTAATTTTTGCATTTTTCTACTCACTTTTACCAACAAAAGGAACAAGACGGAAAAACCAAAATTACATAAACACTTCAGTGCTTGGGGAAAAACAGGGGTATCCCTAAAAATGATCTGCTCTCAGCAGAGTCACATCAGAGCTTCTATTCAATTGTCGGCCATAAATGAAGCTCAGAATTAGACATACCTTCACATCCTTCCATATGCCAAAGTGGATGGTTCCAGTGTCAAATGACTCCTCCCACTAACTAATTTCCATGTTAGTTTCCTATGCTAAAGATTAGTAAGATACCAAAGGATGTTAGAAGTGTCAGGAGAAGTTGCCTAGGATTGAGAGGTTACTCCTAGTGTCATATCTGTGGGTTATTAAGATGACAGGTTAGTTCAAGGGCTGCTTCCTGTGTGTAGAGTTTGTGTTATGTGCCCTGAAAGGAAAGGAACAGAGTCTGCCATATTCAAAAGTAAAAAGGCAATGAAGACAGAGTATTTTGTGGATTGCCAGATAAGTCTTTTCTGACTGATCCCAATCCTGGAAGTTCTAACATGGGGACTGCTTGGTCTTTGAGGGAGGTGCATGGCAGTCAACAAATTATGAATTACCATCTTTGGTAGATTCGCAAGTCTTTGAATGGATATAACTGGGGGACATAACCTTACTTCCAGATAAGTTTCAAAACAGTTCAGAGTATCTTTTTAAAATAAGTAATGGATGTTTAATGAATAAAATACGAAATTCAGGTTATCATGTAAATCAAGGGTAAACAAACAAAAGAGAAATACAAAAGTGACATATAATCACCCAAACAGAATCACTGTCAACAGATTGGCAAACATTCTTTTTGGTATTTCCTAGGCATCTACAGTCCAGCTTAGCTGTACATTTACCTGACTACATTTATGCATGCAAATACTTTTCTTTACAAAATGGCATGACTTTATTCTGTAACTTGCTGCTTTGCATAGAAATAAATGGTGACCATGTTTCATGTCTCTAACTACACATTTGTCATCTTCTTAATGGCTGCTTGACATTCACTTCTTGGGCTATACCTTGACAGATTTAGCTACTAGATAGTCTCCTATTATAAGCCGTGGCATAACTTGCCTTTTTGTACATACATCTTTGTACGTTCATTAAATAATTTCCTTAGGGAAAGATTTTGCACAAATTAAATTGATAGGTTAGAATTATGTATTTGTAATACATTTGATGTGTACTGGAGAATTATCTTTTAGAAAAGTTGTATCAGTTTTTATTCTCACCAGCGGTGTATGAAGGAATCTGTTCTAATCAGACATTCTCAACACAAGGCTTTATCATTCTTTTTAATTGTTGCAACCTAATAGATGGTAGACTCTACTAATTTGCATTTTTTGATTACTTAGTAAGGTTGAGTTTTTTTTCGTGTTTATTGCCCTTTTCCTCTTGCCTCTTTATGTCCACTTAGCCCTGCTATTTGGTATGATTTTCCTAATTCTCTGCAGGTTATTTACTTAGTCATTAATTCTCTTATTTATTCATTTACTTATTTACATCTCTTCTTTCATGTGTGTTACAATCTCATGCCACCCTATACTCTGAGCTTGTATTTGGTTTATGGTATTCTGTGGCAGATAAAAACCTTTCATTTTTATGTAGCCAAATTTAACAGTCTTTTCCATTATCATTTTAGACCTTAACCATTTGGGATCTCTTTGAGTTCAGTTATTCATCTGCATATTGAAGCTAAAATAGAGCAGTGGCTTAGAAACCATCTCTCCTAAAATGATGACGATGGCATTTGTAGTAAAAGTCAATGAAATGGGGGTAAAGTCGTTCAACATTTAGAATAGAAAGATTTAGAAGAATGGCAGAGTTAGCATCGTACCATCATGGAGTGAATCGTGTCCTTCTCAAAATCCTTACGTTTCAGCCCGCACCTCCGACCTGACTGTATTTGAAGCTAAGGCCTTTTTTTAGGGTTAAATGGTGTCATAATGATGGGGCCCTAAGCCAACAAAACTGGCACCCTTATAAGATGAGGAAGAGACACCAGAGCTTTGTCTCTCTGCCCTGTGAAGACATGGTGAAGAGAAGGCGGTCTGCAAGCCAGGAAGAGAGCTCTCACCAGAAAACAACCCCTCCAGCACCTGGATCTTGGATTTCCAGGCCCCAGAGATGTGAGAAGTTAAACTTCTCTTAAGACTCCCAGTTATGGCCCCAAGCAGACTAATCCACTTAGGCTGATGCACAGTTCTAAGACGCCTCCCCAAACGCTTGCTTGGCCCTGGTGTCTGCACACGGTTTCCCAGTTGTTTACTCAGGCACTGATTTAGGCGCTGCTGCACTGGGATTTGTGGGTTGTAATTAAGTCTGGGATCAGTTGCCATTCAGATGGGGAGATAATCAGGGTGGGCCTGTGTAAACATGTAAGTCTTGCTTTTAGAAAGATCCCTCCAGCCAGTCACGGAGGAGGAGGCTAGAGAGACACTTTTTGGATGGCCTCGGGGAAAGCAGCCTCCTCGTTGTGAACTGTCTGGGGGTCACATGGTGAAGAAGTGCAGGTGCCTCTAGCTGAGAGCTAAAAGGAAAGAAAGACTCGAATCCTACCACCATGGGGCCGTGAGTCCTAACAGCCAGTGAGCTGGAAGAGTACGCTAAGCCCCAGAAAGAAATACAGCCCAGCCAACCTCATGGGATCCTGAACTGTGAGTCCAGATTTAAGCTGAGCCCAGATTTCTGACCAACATTTGGTGCCAGCTATGGTGGTGGAGTAGGGGGCCTGGCTCTGCAGCTGGGGCATTGCGTACTGCGAGGTGGCTAATGCAGCCGTTCTTTAGCAATGTTCCCCCTCGGCTCTTCGTGAAACACAGTTGTGACTCAAACAACATGGGCTTGAACTGCAAGGGTCCACCAAATGCATACTGAAAATACAGAATCTGAGGAAGAGGAAGGGGAGCCTGCATATACAGAGGGCCCACCTGCATGGATGAGGGGAAATTCCACTTGGTGAAATCTGTTGGAACATCTACAAAAAAGCAAAATGTTAGGGAAGCAACAGGTTACAGAATCCTCTTTTCTGCCAGAGAAGTCAAATCTGTAGCTATTTGGAGCTAGGCTAGGTGATGAGAGGGACGCAGGGAAAGTGGTCTCTGTCTTACACTTGAGTACTGGGGACCCAGTATCTGTTATTCACAAAGTAAGTACCGGATATCACCCAGCAGCCAATTTCTGAATATCAGGCTCTGAGCCAGCCTCTGCCTCCGATCTGGCGCCTTCGCATCTTTCCAGGGGCCCACCCCACCCTCCGCCTTCTGCTCCTTGCCTCTCCATTCTTCTACAAATACCGTCTCCAAAACTGCCAAGGGTTCTCCTGACCCTGCATCTCTGTGGATTGCCTCATGATGTATCAGGAGGGCCAACTGAAACACCATGTCCTTTGGTTTTTCGGGAAGCCATCCCCAACTTCCTGGAACCAAAATAAATGCCACAGCACTTCCTGTATACCCTGATACCTAACAAAATGTTTTAAAGACTGCTTCAGCTCGAGATTCTTACATACGTGTGTCCTTCCGGGACGGTGACTCCAGCAACCACCCCTCGCTGAATCTGTCCCTCCCTCCCTCCCCTCGTGCAGGCAGCTGCGCCTTCTCCAGCAGGTGCTCCCTGTAGGCTTGTGGAAATACACAGGAGGGCAATCGTCTGACTCAGACTCTGTTGCCATCACCAAATGACCATGTTTAAGAATGTCATGCCACCTCTGTATTCGGCCGTGTCATTCATATAAATACGCTCAGGCGGACAAGGCGCAGAAGGCTCTTGTGTCGACGAAAGACAGGTTAAAGGACAATGACCTTCCATACTATAAAACACAGGGAGTAGGGAGCGGGGTTGGGAGCAAGCCATGTGGCTGCCAGGCGGGGCCCTGCTCCCCTGGGCATGCTTCCTCCCTGTGCAGGGAATGTGCTCCCTTCACTGCCCAGGGCGACGGGAGTCGGCTTTGCAGGGGCCGTGTCTGTCTGACTGTGCCCCGGGCAGACTTCTCTTGTCTCCGAATAACTGGGGTGATTCAAGCGGGAAGAAGAAAACCCTCCTGCACGGGTCGTGGAATCGTTTCATTTCCTTGTCTTGGTTTACCATTACTTCTGTCTGAAAAAAACAGAATCCACTAAGGGCCAGAACATTGCATTCTGCATCCATCCTCATGAAATCTTGGCTGTTCTTTGCAGGATCCATCCAGAATAACCAAGCATTGGTCCTGGGGTCCCAGGCAGAAGTGAGAGGTCAGAAAGGTCTCCATTGTTCTCACTCCTGTCTGTGAGCCTTGCCAGCTCACTTCCTTCGTCTCCAGTTCTCACTCTCTTATCCAGTCTTTTCTTTTCCTTCCTGTGGATAAATACATGCATGAATGTAGGAATAAAGGCAAACGTCTCAAAGGACTCGATCAAACTGTTCATAGTTAACCACTTTCCTGTAGGTTGGGTGGGGGAGCTTTTACTTCTTTGCCTCCCTCCCTCCCCCTTCTCCCTTCTTCCTTCCTTCCTTCCCTCCCTCCCCCCTCTCCCTCCTTCCTTCTTTTCTTCCTTCCTTCCTTCTTTCTTTCTTCTATCGGAGTCTTATTCTTGCTCAGGCTGGAGTGCAATGCCGCAATCTCAGCTCATTACAACCTCCGTCTTTCAGGTACAAGTGAGTCTCCTGCCTCAGCCTACCAAGTAGCTGGGATTACACACGTCTGACACAGTACCCAGATAATTTTTGAACCTATATATGTATGTGTGTGTGTGTGTGTGTGTGTGTGTGTGTGTGTGTGTGTGTATATATATATATATATATATATATATATATATATATATATATATGTATATATATTAAAGTAGAGATGGGGTTTCACCGTGTTGGCCAGGCTGGTCTCAAACTTCTACCCTCATGTGATCCGCCTGCCTCAGCCTCCTGAATTGCTGGGATTACAGGTGTGAACCACAGTGTCTGGCCTATTAATTTCTATATTTGATTATTTTACAGCACATGGAATACTTTTTTTTACAAAAACAAAAGAAAATGAAAGTAGTGCTTTTGATAGCTCAGGTTTGTTTATCTTTCCTAAGAGAACCCAACCCTCACAGTTATTCCCTTTACCTCCTCCCTGCCACCCCTGATCTCACTTGTCCCAGGTGGATCACATCCGAGAGCAGCACTCCATGATTTTTTAGGGAGCCAGAGCAGACCGCGAAGGTGTTCTGGCCGCTGAGGTCCTGTGGCCATTCTTGAAATTTCAGTGAGCCGTGGCTCACCCCAGGCTGTGGCGACGGGGGTCGGCTTTGCAGGGGCCGTGTCTGTCTGACTGTGCCCCGGGCAGACTTCACCACATAACTGGGGTGATTCAAGCGGGAAGAAGAAAACCCTCCTGCACGGGTCGTGGAATCGTTTCATTTCCTTGCCTTTGTCACAAAGCCCGGGGTGAGTCATCTCCTTCAAATGCACTGGGCAAGCCCCCGGGAGCAATGGGAGGTCCCCTGCCTGACTCACACCTGCCAGTCACGCCTGTCCCATCTATGACACCAGCAACTACCCGGGGCCAGTGAGGGACCATGGGGCCCACGTCAGACTCTCTGCACGCATTTGCTGACTGATGTTCCAGCCAGCGGGGCCTGAACTGGAGGGCTGGGGTGCAGAGGGTAGGGCAGGGAGGCAGACCCTTCCCTGAGGGAACGGGGAAGTGTTCCGGGCAAGCTCTGCTTCTTTCTGGTTTGTGGCCGTCTGCATAGGATTTGTTCCACGGCCCACCTGCCTCATCCGGAAAGTGGAATTGTGATGTGAGCGGCCACAGAGGTCACCACGAGAATTCAGGGAGCCAGAGAGCCCCGGAGCTCACCCCATACCCATGCTGCGGTGGGCACGGTCCCAGCATTGCCACGTCTGTCGCCCGTGATGCTCACAGCCTGCTCACTACTAGAAGGCTTTAATTTTTTGAAGCAGTGATATTTAATTGATTTGAAATTTCAAATGTCATTAAAGGAGATGTGCTATTTTTAGGCTCTGAATTTAAAATGCTTCCAAAATGCCTCACCCCCATCGCCCTTATTGCAAGTGTGTGTGTTAGCTGTTCTCATGGCTGCTGAGAGTGCCCTGTGGCTGAGGCAGGGGCTGCTCCTAGGGGACGGTGCAGCCACCATGTGGGTCAGTATAAGGAAATCCGTCAGGATAATGCGAATGGTGTGGGTTTGCACCATCATCCTTGCGTGCTTGTGTGTTTATAATATTGACATGAAATGGATGCCTGCAGCAGATGCTAGAAAGCAGGAGGCATTGCACAGTGCACACTGTACAACGAGTATGCTGTAGTATCTCCAGCAGACCCGTGCCAGGTGGAAACAGAGTTCTGTCCAAAGGCAGCTTCATCCCTCCCATGGCCATTCCCCTGCAGCTCATGAACCCCCAGGAGAGCTGTACTGCATCAGCAGAGCAACTGCAGCACCTTTACAGTGAAGGAACACGACTCCAGCTGTCAGCTGCATCTCAAAACCTACACACTCCACCCATCCTGCACACACTGCCCCGTCCCGTGCCCCAGAGGCTGCCCAGGTGCCCTCCAGGATGCCCGGCGCTGGGCCTGTTGTTTCAGGCCCTGCCCTGCCTTCTGGCTACTGGATGGGGAATTGCAGTGAGATTCCTTCCTTCCAAAGTTCCATCTGGTGCAACATCTGGAGCTGGTCCCCCAGCATGGGAGGATGTGAGTGGAATGATGAATGACACCTCAGAAATGCGCTGCTGGGGAGGGCTCACCTGTTTACTAACATGATTGCAAAACTTCACTAGCTCTGGGGATTCTGAACAGCTCTTCACGGAGGGGTCTCCACTGAGATCATCTCAGGCCCTGTACATAGCAGGATCATAAAAAAGTCATATTTAAGACTTGATCATGCTTCTGGCATTTGGAAGGAAACAGATGATGAGAAGAAACGGAAATGATCACAGGGAACTGGAAAGCAATCCAACCGCTAGGATATTAATCCCAAAAGGAATGAAGAGAAGATGGAGCAAAGACCACCACCCACTCAGTGACGTGTAGGACCCCGGGAAGCCGGGATTGTGGGTACCTGCAGACTGCCACCCACTCAGTGACATGTAGGACACCGGAAGCCAGGATTGTGGGTACCCGCAGACTGCCACCCACTCAGTGACATGTAGGACACCGGAAGCCAGGATTGTGGGTACCCGCAGACTGCCGCCCACTCAGTGACATGTAGGACACCGGGAAGCCGGGATTGTGGGTACCCGCAGACTGCCACCCACTGAATGACGTATAGGACCCCGGGAAGCCGGGACTGTGGGTACCCGCAGACTGCCACCCACTCAGTCATGTGTAGGACCCCAGGAAACGGGGACTGTGGATACCTGCACCCCCGCCATGGGCAGCTCAGACCAGCCGGGAAGTCCTGGCAGGCAGATGCACTGCTTTCTCCGCAAGCTCACTGGGGGAAGGGAGCTCTTTTATATTGTTACAATATGATCGTTGATTCGTGGGGTTGTAATGATGGGCAAGTAGAACCCACGTGGTTTCTTCCCCTGCATCGCTCGCATCTATAGCAAACTGTCCAGAGAAGGGATCATAGTGGGGTTCTGATGCTTTATCATGATGTCACCCTCGCGGGGAGGCTTTGGGGTTTCCTTTTGTTTTGCTGTTCTAAGGAAAAAAAAAAATGTGCCCTTTGCACATTTCAGCTTCAATTTGGAACTTAAACATTTAGTCAATAAACAGGAAATAAACAGAATTTTTGAGAGCTCCCTCATTTAGCAAGGTCTCCCACTTGCCGTCAGCACGTGGGCACCCCTCAGCTTGTGGGCACCCACCTCGACTTACAGAGGAAGCTCTGGAAACGGCCAAGGATGCAGAAACCCAATCCTGGGAGCACAAGGGGACTCATCTGTCAACCTGCTGACCTCTGCGAGCAAGTGCCAGGGCTCAATGGAGACGCGGCTTTCTCTGGGAGGCTATGCTGAAAAAAACAGAGCAAAAGGGGAAGGCTTGCTGTGTGAGATTGCGAAGTCGGCCCTAGGAAAGAAAGACTTGAGGGCACATGTGCAGAAGGACTGGAGGGTCAGTCCCAGCTCACGTTGGCTAAGTCTCCAAAGAATGGGCGTCTTGTGGTCTCAGCATGGGGGAGAAGAGAGGATCTCCCCCAGAACAGCTTTCAGTGAGCACCTGCGATGTCTGGGTCCTTGCCAGTGCCAGGCCTGAGGGCTGCTACACACTCTTGATTCCTGGAGCGCTGGCCCAGGCCCGGTCCTCCGAGTCACCCCCTTTCATATCTATGTTTCTTCATGCAGGCAGTGGGCTCTGAGTACAAGCATCAGGAACCAGGAGATTTAAGTTCGGAGAATCCACTAAGTGCTTTCCCCACCCCCGGCCCAGGATTCCCTTCCGTGGGTCTCTTTGTGGACCCTTCCTCCCCAGTCTCCTCTTAAAGGCCAGAAGAGAAGTTGGCCGGGTCGCCTCTCTCCCTCCTCCACAGCTGCTCTTAGGTGGCTGCTTCCCGCGGGGACTCCGTGATCTTGTCTGTGACTGGTCCAGATCTCTAGACAGTCACCTAAACCCCAGATTCCTACAGCGGACTGACTACCTCTATCCACGCGTGGCAAGGGTGTCCCTAAAACTCAGACGACGGCCTCCCCAGTACTTCCCTGAAACCTGGTGTGGTTTTCAGTAGAGGCCCCTTCTGTGGAAGCTGCAAACCTGAGCCCCGCCTGCCAGCAGGAGGCCTGGGGCACCTCACTGATTCTGCCTGCCCTGGCATGCTTGGACTCTCCCAGGCCTCCCCCATCCATCCAGGTCACTTCCTCCCTGGACCCTCACAGCGGCCCCTGGCTAGCCTCTGAGCTGTGGGCTTTCTGTTCCTGGACTGCCCTTCACCCTGGCCCCAGAGCCTCCTCAGCAGCAATCTGATTTTGTCACTGTGGTCCTCTGCTCGTAAGCCTCTGTGGATGTCTTGTGACTGGCAATACTGTCACTTCTTAGAAAACATTTTGATCCTGACATGGTTCACACTGGCAATGCCCTGTCATCATTGCTTCCAGTAGTGTTTGATGGGAGACAGACAGTAGCAGCGATGGCTCTTGGTGCCCACCCAGACCTCCCTTGCTGGGAGGTTGCCCCAAGCCCCTGCAGCCTGTAACTGATGAGGCAGGTACACACATAGCCATCCCCCTGCCTCCCTTGAAAACCAGCTGTGAGTGCAGTGCGTGCTTGCGCTTCCAGATGCCTTCCAACCACAGCTGCTCTTCAGCTGGGACGACGTCAGTGCCTCCTGTCTCCCCTGCCCCAGGCCACTTCCCCTGCTCCTCCTGCTAACATCATGCCCCCCATAATCCTCACAGCCTGCCGTCAGCCCTGCTTCTGGGGAACCTGACCTAAAGCAACAGCAACATTTCGCTGGGGCTGAGGAGGCGGGCATGCTTTTAAAAAGGCTTTTCCATCACCTTTGAGCATCACCCGCCCACGAGATCAACCCCACACATTTCAGTTTGGCACACACGCATTGCACAGCCTGGCATGCCCTTTCTTTCCTGCCTTCTTCCTTTGCCTCTCTACCTAGGCACTGTGCCTTGGGCTTAGCCTGGGCTTCTCTGCAGAAACTGGACTGTTCGACTCTTTTATGTCTTGGGTGCATCCTCAATGCCACATGACTGTAGTCTCGAGAGACTTTTCTTAGGTGTACGTGAGAAAAAGGGGTTGTTGGAGGTGCTGGCTGCAGGGTGGTGACAGAGACAGCAGCGGGGTAGGCTTGCCACATGGAAGACAGGAGGGGAAGGAGGAGACATCATTTTTCACAGAAGGCAGCTGCTCCCTGTCCAGCACACAGACCCGGGGTAGAGGAATGGGGTGTGACCAGCAGCTGATGTATCCAGGGTATCTTCACATCACGTGTTGCCAGCAGGATGGAGAGAGCAGGTGCCCTCTGGATCCTCCGTCTGCCAGCCTCAGTCTTCCCAAGACTGTGAGCACCTGCAGAACAGGCCTGGTCCCTAACTTTGGAATTCTTGTATAGAGTTTTATGCCTGCTGCAATGCTAGACTGAGATGCCTCTTGTATGGAAAATATTTCTTAGGAGTTTAGCCAATTTACGTAGTTGATGATATTTCAGGCCAACCCATTTTTTGGGTTAGAAAGTTATGAGGAGGTAACCTTAGAGTTCATTTAGTTCAGGCAAAACCTCTTAACTTCAGTTCCCTCACCTGTGAGGATAAGGGATTCGTTTGTGATCACAAAGCTCAGGTAGCCCAGGACCAGAAAGCCGGGATTGTGGGACCGGATCCACAGCTAGAGGATGGATGACTCTGTAGCTAGTGTTTCCCCGAACACACGAGAAAACCAGGAAGCAGCGAACACTGGCTGAGTTGGCTTTTCAATAGGACACAAGCCTTTCACTTGCTGGAATTGAAAGACTGCAGGTACCTGCCCAAATGCCCACCCAACAGAGAGAAACTCCCTGTTACACACATAATTACAAGCATTCTTTCTCCGACAGTCCCATCGCCAGACAAGCCAAGATAATTTTTGAGTGTAGGTGAAAAGCATCAAAGCTGATGAAGTGGTGTGCCCAAAAATTAATGTGATGACTGCAATTGCAGCTTTTGTGGTCCTGATCTTAGCCTTTGAAAGAGTCTGCCTTCTAGGTCAAGTGAACTTTTACTCTGTGGGATTATAGAAAGCAAAGTAAGTGATCTCAACTCCCTCTCGCTTACACAGGAAGAGAGTTTTTACTTATTTTAAGATGAAGTTTTGCTCTCACCCAGGCTGGACTGCAATGGTGGGATCTCAGCTCACTGCAGCTTCTACTTCTCAGGTTCAAGTGATTGTCCTGCCTCAGCCTCCTAAGTAGCTGGGATTACAGGTATGCACCACCATGCCTGGCTAATTTTTTGTATTTTTAGTAGAGACCGGATTTCGCCATGTTGGTCAGGCTGGTCTCAAACTTCTGACCTCGGGTGATCCACCCACCTCAGCCTCCCAAAGTGTTGGGATTACAGGCGTGAGCCACCCTGCCCAAACTTACTACTTTTCGATAAAAGCCACTTGTTGAATCAGGCATTTCACATCCATTGGTAAAGAAGGGTGCCTCTGAAAAAACCAGAGCTGACACTAATGCACCTGTGGGTCCTCCCTCTGCTGATCGTTTTCTGACCATGGTAAGTGCTCAGCAGCCATCCCCAGAGCAGGGGTCAGCATAATTCTCCTTCAAGGGTCAAAAGGTAAATATTTTAGGCTTTACAGGACATACAGTCTTTGTATCCACTGCTGAACTCTCCTTTGACCCGAAGCAATAGTCAACACATAGATGAATGGGTAGGACTATGTACCAATAAAACTTTATTTACAAAACAACAGTAGGCCTGTGGGCCATCCTTTGCTGGCTCCCACCATTCTTTAGTCTGAAGTGGAGCTCAGAAGCTGGGCTCCAGCAGTGAGCGGCAAACTCTCAAACCCAGTGATACCAACGGTATCTTTGGTGGGGACATTTAGAGTTCTAGCCATAATTCAATCAGCACCTGATAATTTGTTCATCGCTCAGCCCAAGCATGTGAAATGTAATTGTTCCTTCAATTCCTGTCAGCCAGGAGGTGACAGGGAGATGACCTATTCACTGACTTCAGGCAGCAGGAATAGTCCAAACTCGGCTACAGCCATCGCCATATGGGTTGGCATGGTCCATGAGAAGGGTGATAACTATGACCAAGAAGAAAAGGTTTAGAGGAACTCTTCTTTATGTGGTGGACATATTCCATATTTTTCTGTGATATTTTCACTGAAATCATTTTGAATTGAGAACCAGGGCCATCCGTTTGACCACAAAGCTTTGTACACTGTATCCAATTATGCCTTTTATTGATGGGCACTAACCATTTGTGTGTGTTTGTGTGATGTTTGGGCTTAAGGGATCTCTGGACCATAATAATGATAATTAAACTGCCTGAGATCGTGATGAAACCCATGCACTCCTTCCCACCTTTCCCGTGTCAGGCCCTCTACAAAGCAAACCCATGCTTTCAGTGAAATATTACTGACGCAAACCAAGAAACAGACAAAGTGGCTGGCCAGTTTACTCCCATTTGAACCCTTGAAGCCTGTTCACAGTATTACCAATTGTTATTGAAATTCAGAGAACAAACCCATAGAAAGAACCCAAGAATTTTTCTAGTTCAAGCCCATTTTAGAGCTAGATTGACCGAGGTCGAAGGTGATGTGATTTATGGGATTTACCCACTTTCAAATATCTCCTAAGAGGTAGCTGTAGAATGTATGAGATTTCTGTTTAAAAGAACTTTACTCATCCTGCCTGCATGCGTGTGCACACACACCAAAGCTCAGGATCTCCTTTGAAGGAGTGCCAAGCTCACACATGGTGAGAGCACATGTGGCCCAGGCCCTCCGCAGAGCCAGGGCAGAGAGACAGATGCCATTTTGGGGACAATTTAAGCTGCACAGCTGCTCCCTCTGAACTGCCAACAGCTGGGCCAAAATGCTCAGGAGGTGGGCTGGGCTGCTCTGGCCGAGGGCACAGGGTCCTTGGGTATTTACAATCACTCGATTCTTGCCTGGTTGGCCTTCCATAGGCAGGGTTTTGTTCAGGTTCCTAGGATCATAATGCCATCCTCATTAGAAGGTTCCTCTTGAGAGACACCATGAGGTAGGGCATGTCTTGAGTGCCCTCCCATCTCACCAGCCCTTCCTCTAGGTGCCCGTGTTTCCCATCCCAGCGGGGATCCAGAGCATGTCCCCCGGCATTGGGTAAGGGTTTAGAACCCAGCTGCATCATGATAGCCACGGGGAGGGACAGGACAGGAGGTTGCTAGGTAGAGCCTGCAGGTGCCTTTCCCTGAACTCTTTATGTGGGTGAGGTTCTTCAGAGGAAGAGTCAGGAGCTAAGGGGTTAAACAGGCATCCCTCCCTGCAGAGGCAGGCAGCCCAAAGGTTGCATCTGTTAAATTAGAGTCCAGGCCACACAGGTAATACCTGCAACTCGAAACTGTTAGCCTTCCAATACAGCACTCCAGTTCTGGGAGTGAGCCAGTATGTGTCCAGAGATAGAAGCCATGAGCACTCAAGTTGGAGAACTGGGAAGTGGTCTGATGGTCTAGCAGCTCAGTGCCAGGGAAACAGTCCCTATGTAGAAACTGGTCAGCATTTTCTTCTGAAAACATAGTGATCCCTGCAATGGCTGTAAACTGCCATTTGTATGCCAAGAACCTGTAAGTTTCAGAATGTGTCTGATCCCTGATGAGGCCCCTTCTCTCAGAAGACTGGCTGTTGCCCCACCTCTGCTGGGTTGTGTATAATCTGTATGTCCAGTCAACCTCAGATCACAGCCTCTGAGCCCAAGAGACAGAAGATCGTGGCCTTAAATGTTCACTTAAATACTGGCAAGGTAGTATGTTTATTGTGTACTCCCAAGGGCTGATTTAGAAAACGAGGGATGGTATCATCCTTAGACCTAAGAGGCCCCAGGCCTGGTAGTGCCTTCCTCCAGAGTTCTAAGCTCCAATGCCTGTGTCTGGCCTGGCTCACAGAGCCATCTGAGCAGGACCCCTGAGCCCAGCCTATCTTCCCATCTTGAATATTCTCCCACCTTCTCCCCACCCGCCCCATGCATGAGTTGATCAGATGCCCTGGGGAGCTCTGGGACTTGTACCTACAGGGTCATCCTGAGGCCCTGTGACCAGGTAGGCACCAATCCCAGGAAAGTGGGCAGGTGAGGTGATGCCTTTTGCAGGCTGGCATGGGCACTTTGTTGGCAGGATGCTGTGAGACTGGGTCCCAGAACGGTGCTGGCCTGTTCATTTTGGTTGACTCAAATTGTGTTTTCAACAGGAGTCCTGAAAATGGTATTTGGCCAGGCCCAGAATACTACAGGGGCAGCCCTGACCAGGGAAACATTAATATACCCTCTCCCAAAAGACGAATCTCTTTTAGACTGTTCCCAGCAGTCTCAGGAATGATCAATACTAGTGGCTGAGACTAGTGAACCATTAAGGAAGTGGAGTTTATCTTTACTAGATACAGCTGCCCCTCTTTGCTGAGATGTGATCAGAAGGAAAATTCAGGCAGGAGGCTACATAATATTCACAGAAAGTAAGTTTCAAATGCATCACACAAAGTTCACAAGCACATACAGTTGCTTTCTTGTTTAATAAAGTGTCTTTCCTGATCAATACCTTCTTAACAAATTGACCAAACCAGATATAGTTTAGCTTCTTCATCAGATTGAGACCTTGAATTTAATAGTAGTATCTATAGATGGTAGGTAGATAGATAGATAAATAGATAGATAGATAAGGAACCCGTGAATACTGAAAAATTTTATCTATATTAAATTTAGCCAAAGGAGACCAGAGTAATATAATACATTTGTTCCTATGGGAAAAGCACTTCAAGCAAACATATGCTCCATTGGTGGGTGGGGAGGTATATATTGGTGCTATTTTTTATACAGCATTACATTGTTTCACTGGTGGGGAAGAACAGATTAACTTTATAATTTTTGAAGAGCAATTTAAGAGATAGACCTTAACTGAGATAATTAAATCCTGGTATGTGAGGTTCCTTCAAGTGGAAGATTTGCTTAAGATATTCACATTTGGGTGATTCTGAACATTTTCACTTGCTATATTGTGGAGTCACAATACTTTAGGGCACACGTATTTTTTTTTTAGCTCATATACATGGCACATCCTCATCTAAAATTTCAGAGCCAGAGAGAAGAGAAGGAATCAGATAGTGATCACTCAGTGAGGTCTGCCTCTGCGGCTTTGCTGAGGAAGCTTGAGAGGACTGAAAGGAGCCTCACACGGGTCCCTTTCCAGATTCTTAGAAAGCCTCAGAGACTTAAGAGGAGAAACTCCCTGAGAAGGGGAAGTCACTCTCTAGCTGCTCTGTGCTCCGTCTTTGTTCTCTCTCTCTCTCTCTATATATATATATATAATTTTTTTTCAAAGTAATATATGCACAAAATTGGGAACATTTGCTCTTACTGGCTCATGTTGACAAAAACGATAGTCCCCTGCCTCTGTCCTCCTGAACTCTGGCCTGGCTCCCCAATTGCTAATATTTTCAATGATGTTTGCTATTTCTTCCCAACAACTACTTTAATATTTCCTAATATGACATGCTTAAATATTTGTATTTATTCATTGAGATATTATCCATTGCTTTCCTACCTTAATAGAGGAAGATTAACTTTTCTGTATTACTTTTCATCCAATTTCACCTTCCTGCATAGTCCTATTTAATTATGTTTCAATTTTGGTTAAAGCAATATGAGATGATCGCATTGTTGCTGAACAAGAGGTACAATATTAAGTTCTCTTTCTGTATAACTGTTTTCCCTTGGAGTAGCAGTAGTATTCAAATAGCTACATTTTCCTCCGGGTGACCAGCCCCTTGCAGCCTTCCGCCCTAAACTCTGGAACGGACCAGGGCTCTGTAAGCCCACTCACCGCACGGCTGCCATGGGTTGGGGGGGGCATCCTTGCCGCCCCTGGGTGTTCCCTGACTTTCTCCTGTGCCATACACTCCCCGGTTTTACTTTTTTTTTTTTTTTTTTTTCTGTAATAACTTATACTGATGAGTGCATCCAAATAGTGTCTTACAGAAAAAGGGTGCATAGCAGGTGAATTTTGTGACTTAAACAGACAACATGGTCTTGCTTCTGCCCTGACACTGACTCATCGTCTGGGCAAAGTACTGTAGGGTGGGCTCCTCCAGGACCCGAAGGCCTTGCCCCATCGACTCGCGACCTTCAGTACTGCCGTCTCCCAGTCTGGTGCCATTTTCACTTCTGAGCTCTGGTAATACAACTTGTAATACAACTTGTCTTTTCTCTCTGGGAATTTTTGAAATGTTGACATTATGTGCCTTAGAAAGTGTCATCTAGTAACCTGATCAATGTAGAGACCTAGAGGTGTTCTTCTGTCTCAGTAACTAACCAACGCCCATTTTCTTTTCTCATAATTCATGGAATTGAATAATCTGGATGGATATTCTAATTTTTAAAATCTTTTTTTCTACTTATATTTATTTTAGTTCTCCTTTCTGGGAGGTTTCCTCACCTTTATTTTTCAGCCTGTCTGTTGGCTTTAACTTTGGCTACCATTCATTTAATTGCCAAGGTCGCTTGTCCTGTTTCTTCCTTTTTTAAAAAAAAAAAAAAAAATCTACTCCTAGATTTCTGAATGCAAAACATTACTATATTTTGAGGCTATTAGTAAGAAACACAGTTTGTTCTTTTTGAAAATTTTTTGCTCTCTGCATTGTCTCTATTTTGCAGTTTTTAAACATTGATTCCTTTAGCCTCTGTCTTCATGAAACAGTGTTCCTCAAAGGTCTGGTGATGTATTGTCTGTCCTCTTAGAATAGTAAAAGCTGAACAGAATTTTGGGGGCTGAGAGTAGAGCCTTCCACTAGTAGGTGTCACTGGGAATAAGCAATGAGTCAGCTTTTAAACTGAGGGCTCTCCTGTTTGAAGGACTTTTCTCTGCAGCCTGTCATTTTCCCAGGGCAGAATCCCCCAACCTCTTGCCCAGGGAAGACAGCCTGGCTGCTGGTGTTCTAGGACAGGGGTCGGGAGGAGCAGGCTGGAAGGGGTGTCTCACTCTTCCATGCAACTACTTCCACGCCATCTCACCTCTGACCCAGAGCCACCTCCTGTTCCCCGCTGCGATTGGAGTCTCTGAGACATGAGTGCCTTATGTTCAGCTTCTGCAGAGAATCAGCCTCCCATCTCCTGTGTTACTAGGAGAGGGTTTTTGCCCAGCTGCCTGGGTGCAGTGAGGAGATCAGAATGCACCTTATTCAGACTTTGAACCTTCCTGAATATTCACTCGCTCACCTTGTTTCTGCCCTTCCTCCGCACCCAGGCCCTCCCATCCTGGAGCTCCTGCCCCGTGGCTCTTGGCACCTCTCTTGGCCTCTCCTTGGCGTTCATCTTTGGCAAGTACTTAGGTTTCTGTTTCTTCAGTTCCACCAAACCAGCCAGCATGCTTCCAACCACTGTCTGTCTTCTGCTACAGATGCTGAAATTTTAGGTCGGATCTGCTATTCTCCCCTCTCGTTCTCCTCCTCCTGTGGATTTTTACCTTTTTGTTCATTTAGTGTTATTTTGGTGGATGTTCAGCAGTAAGATGAAATAAATACTTATTAAATCCAGAAAAACCCAGAATGTTTAAACCTAAGTCTTTGATCTTATCTGCTTTTATTCAGATCAAATGGATGAGATGACTTTAAATCAGAAGGTAATATTTATGAGAGACACAGATTTGCTCTCTCCTCTCAACAGAAATAAAGCCTCTGCCTCTAACCTCCTCCAGTCTGCCTGCCAGACACAGACTTGGGCACAAAGATGTCAGGGAGACTTCCGGCCATGGCACTGCCTAAAAAGCTCACGTCGCATAAAGAATGAGCAAAGGGCTACAAATACAGAGTCTTTCCCTTCAGGTTATTCACACTGATCTTCCCAACAACGCTATTAGTTGGTAATATGTCTATTGTGCCGATTAAAAAGCGTCAGATGGCCAGGCGCAGGGTCTCACATCTGTAATCCCAGCACTTTGGAAGGCCAAGGCAGGAGGATTTCTTGAGCCCAGGAGTTCCAGACCAGCCTGGGCAACACAGGGAGATCTTGTCTCTACTAAACATTAAAAAGTTAGCTGGGTATGGTGACACATGCCTTTAGTCCCAGCTACATGGGAGGCTGAGGCAGAGAAGCCACTGATCTCAGCAAGGTCAAGGCCGTAGTGAGCCCTGATCATACCGCTGCACTCCAACCTGGTCAACAGAACAAGATCCTGTCTCAAAAAAAGGAAAAAAAAAAAACAGAAAACAAAAATAAACAAATACATCAGAAGTAGAGACATTAATTGGTTACCCAATCCAGAGCACTAAGTAGCAAAAATAGGACTTGAAACCGGGACCTCCAGGTGTTTTCTGGGTGTTCTTTGAATTAATCAATCCTGAATCAATAGTCAAATGATCATCTATAAATGGAGCCACAGTCCTTGAGGATCAATGCTAACTGCTTTTAGGCCACTGCAGGCCATTCAGTACACAGCCTTTTATTGTGCTCCAAAGTCACCTGTTTCTACAAGTGCTTCCCCAACACAGGCTTTCTACAGTCATCATGAAAAGCAAATGATTTTCCCCGTAACCAACTATCCCAACCGGGCAGGATGGGCAGGAAGTGCCTGTGTAGTCTACATTGTATTCAACTATCACGGACAGATCAGCTTGTGGGAGCTTGGGTTATCTGGAGGACATGTGGCTGTGAGAGAATGTGTCGCTGAGAGGTTCCCTCTGTCTCTTGGTGGGTCCTCCCTGATGCATGGTGAGGAGGAGGTGGTAACAGTTGGAGAAGCCATGAGCCAAGCCTGGTGTACCCAAAAGTTTGGATTACATGAAAGCTATGGTGTTTCTAATGTGTATATTTGAATCACTTCCAGAAGACAGAGGGGTGACTTGGAAACCAGCTTAGCAGAGAGTTAGTTAATCTTAGACCTACCTCGCTCTATCACCCTGGCAATGAAAGGAATATCTTAATACAGTCAGAAGAGGACTTGATAATCAGCCAAGCAGGTGCAGGGAGGGAATGCCAGAAACATGCAAGACCTCTGACATCAAGACGTTTCCATTCTTTAGGGGGTCACTGTGCATAATTAAGTGCCTACAATTCCTAAATTTAAAATACCAGTTTCTTTAAAACCAGCTGTGGCCGATCTACTCAGGGGCAGTCAGGGGGCTCCCATGAATGCCACTGCCAGGACTTCACCACACCTTTATCTTTTCTCCAAAAGAAATGGTTTTATTATCATAGATACATCCTAAAAATCTAGTGGTGATAAAAAAAAAACAACAGCACATAAAGCTGTATCCTTGTTGGTTTTATTCCTTTGCTTTTGGTGTTACGTGTAGGGTAACGTGATTGCTGCTGATAAGTACACAATACCTTTGTAATTCTAGCACTTTGGGAGGCTGAGGCAGGTGGATTACCTGAGGTCAAGAGTTACAGACCAGCCTGGCCAACATGGTGAAACCTTGTCTCTAATGAAGATACAAAAATTAGCTGGGTGTGGTGGTGCATGCCTATAATCCCAGCTACTTGAGAGGCTGAGGCAGGAGAATTGCTTGAACCCAGGAGGCAGAGGTTGCAATGAGCCGAGATCACACCACCGCACTCCAGCCTGGGTGACAAAAGCAGAACTCTGTCTCAAAACAAACAAAAAAACACAATACCTGTGTAAAGCAAGTTCACCTTTTCGTAGCATGTGCAGAAAGTGCACCTCTGAGTTTGCAAAGAGAACAACCCTCTTCTGCTGTGTGACATTTCAGAAGATGGAGACTCAGAAGCTTTGAGTCTTAACTTTGCCACCAGGGTAGAAACAGAAGCCAAATTTTTAGGCTTTAGATTTATCTTATTTTCCTAAGAGAGGGACATCACATTTAACTTTCCAGGTCAAAGACCAGTGGCTGAGTTGATCATATATCTTCTCAGAGCAGTCATCTGAAAGAGAAGCCGTCTGTTTTCTTAGTCACCTGAAAAGCTATAGAATAAGGTAAGGCTTAAAATAAGAAAACATTGGTGTCTCCATGAGCAGAAGGAAGAGAAAACTGAGTTGAACCATTTAAGTCTCAGTTGAGTTGAAATACTCAAGTGACAAAATAATCTGAAAATTATAAGTGTGGTGTACCTCTCAACAGTTATTTTAAGTATTTAAGAGCAAACATACTCTGGTTAAAAATGTATTCTAAAGAAGGTCATATATATATATATATATATATATATATATATATATATATATATACACACACATACATATCTATATTTTGTTTTTCACCTCTTCCACAAAGGTAGACTAAAGTAGGAAAATGCACTCTGGGGTTCATCCCAAGACTCAGAGGCAGCATGGTGTGGAGCAGAGGGCCAGTGCAGGAGGTGGGAGCCTGGTGTTGGCCCAGAAACCTGCACTGCCCAGCCTGTGGCCAGGGCCTCACTGAGCAGAGGGAGGCTTTGATCTAGAACTGAGATTCGCCACTTAAGCTTCCCAGCCTGCTTGTGAACCCTCAGTATCTTTGGAATGGTAACCAAGAGACTGGCACACTCTGGAGCTTCTGCTTCACCCAGCAGGTATAGAGTCAAACTCGACACCTGGAATCTGTGTTGTCCATGTTGAGTGGAACTCTACACCTGGAATCTGTATTTCCAGTGTTGAGTGGAACGCTACACCTAGAATCTGTGTTGCCAGTGTTGAGTGGAACTCTACACCTGGAATCTGTTGCTGTCAGTGTTAAGTGGAACTCTACACCTGGAATCTCTTGTTGCCAGTGTTGAGTGGAACTCTATACCTGGAATCTGTATTGCCAGTGTTGAGTAGAACTCTACACCTGGAATCTGAGTTGCCAGTGTTAAGTGGAACTCTACACCTGGAATCTGAGTTGTTAGTGTTGAGTGGAACTCTATACCTGGAATCTGTGTTGCTAGTTTTGAGTGGAACTCTACACCTGGAATCTGAGTTGCCAGTGCTGAGTGGAACTCTATACCTGGAATCTTGTTGCCAGTGTTGAGTGGAACTCTGCATCTGGAGTCTGTGTTGCCAGTGTTGAGTGGAACTCTGCACCTGGAATCTGAGTTGCCAGTGTTGAGTGGAACTCTACACCTGGAATCTGTTGTTTCCAGCGTTGAGTGGAACTCTGCATCTGGAGTCTGTGTTGCCAGTGTTGAGTGGAACTCTGCACCTGGAATCTGAGTTGCCAGTGTTGAGTGGAACTCTACACCTGGAATCTGTGTTGCCAGTGTTGAGTGGAACTCTACACCTGGAATCTGAGTTGCCAGTGTTGAAATGAACTCTACACCTGGAATTTGTTGTTGCTAGTGTTGAGTGGAACTCTACACCTGGAATCTGTTGCTGTCAGTGTTAAGTGGAGCTCTGCACCTGGAATCTGAGTTTCTAGTGTTGAGTGGAACTCTGCACCTGGAATCTGTGTTGCCAGTGTTGAGTGGAACTCTACACCTGGAATCTGAGTTGCTAGTGTTGAGTGGAACTCTACACCTGGAATCTGTTGTTTCCAGTGTTGAGTGGAACTCTGCACCTGGAATCTGTTGTTGCCAGTGTTGAATGGAACTCTACACCTGGTCTCGGTCTCTCTCTCTCTCTCTCTCTCTCTCTCTCTCTCTCTCTTTTCTCCCTCCCTCTTCCTTGCAGGAATTAAGACATTGAACATTCTGTCTCATAACCATGATTTCTCAGAAAGTCCCAGAAGAGCCGGCAAAAGACTGCACAATTATCCCCACCATCCTGTTTAAAACGTTGTCATTGTGTTTGACTTGATATGGCGCTTCATCTTGATCATGACATTTGTTTTATGGTTTCCTCCCAGTCTAAATTTAGAATAATTTCATCATCCGCAAAAGAAATCCCATATCCATTAGCAGCCACTTCCCATTCATCCTTCCCCTAGCCTTCAGCAGCCTCTGCTCTGCTTTCTGTCTCTGTGGATTTGCCTACTCTGACTGTGTCATATAAATGGAGTCATTTGGTCTTTTGTGAATGGCTTCTTTCATGGAGGATACTGTTTCCAAGATTCATCCATGTTATGCAATGTATCTGAACCCCATTCCTTTTTATGCCTGATAATATTCCACTGTATGCACCGGCCACACTGTTAATCCATCCATCAATTGCTGGAAATTTCCTGGCTGGTTTTCACTCTTCAGCCGGTATGAATGAGGCTGCTGTGAACTGTTAAGCTCAATTTTTATGTGGCTATAACTGTTAGATTTATAATCATTCTAATTAGCCATTTTTTACTTTTAAAGGAAACTGGGTATTTTATTCTTCAGAAAGAAAGAGGACACTTGAACTTCTGAATGTAAATTGTATTCGAAAATATTGGAGCATCTTCATCCTACCATAAAACACTCAGTTTAAAATGAGCAGTTTCAACATACTTGGTTTTGTTCCAACTAATACCTCTCCTGTCTTCTTTTTTGCCAATTTATTTGTTTTCATTATTAAAATTTCTTCTGCTGTTGGCACCCCCAGAACAATATATTCTTCAGTAGTTGAAAGGAGCTGTTTCCTAGCTGGGATGTGGCCCCTTCCTCCTTCATCATTGCAGTTCAAGCATACAGTGTTATTAAGCTCCTCCAGGTTGACATTTCCTTTCATTCTCCATTTTAGATCTGTCAATCAGAGGTGCCCCGCAAAGCAGCTGCTCAGGGCTGGGGGAGATGGAAAGCCATGGTGTGTCACTGCAGGTGCAAACCTGCTGCTGGAACTGCGATGTGCCTGGGGTGGGAGGGAGGGCCATGAGGGGTCGCCTTGCAGGGGCCACCCCTGCATCTCACCATGTGAACCATCCTTGTCAGAGGGTGAGAGAGTGGATCAGAGCTCAGGAGCTGCAAGGGAGCATTCGGGGAGCACTGTACCTCATAGAGGGGAAGGTGAAACAGACAAAGATGGCCATGTGGCAGGGAGTGCTGGTAAACCGAGGTGTGAACGGCAGAAGCAGTCCTCGCCTGAAGAACTTTTGATAATATTGTACAGAACTAGGGCACCCTCCCTGACCTACAGAAGCCAAAACCCCAATGTGAAAGCACAGTGTGTACGTTTAGAAAAATTTTCATATGGCTGGGCGCAGTGGCTCACACCTGTAACCCCAGCACTTTGGGAGGCTGAAGGGGGTGGATCATCTGAGGTCAGGAGTTTGAGACCAGCCTGGCTAACATGGTGAAACCTTGTCTCCACTAAGAATACAAAAATTAGGCAGGCGTTGGTGGCGGGCAGCTGTAATCCCAGCTACTCAGGAGACTGAGGCAGGACAATCGCTTGAACCCAAGAGGTGGGGGTTGCAGTGAGCTGAGATTACGCCACTGCACTCTAGCCTGGGCAACAAAGTGAGATCCCATCTCAAACAAACAAACAAATAAATAAATAAAAAGAAAGAAAAGAAAAGAAAAGTCTTTACACATTGCCAAATTTGCTTGACAGCACCTAGTCTTGAGAATGGAAATTGTTTAGGGTCACGCCTGTTCAGATGGGAAGTCTGCTGTGTTTTGCAGGCTTTGAAATGCCCCACAAGGCTGGAGCTCAAGAAGGAAGCTTTTTTTGAAAAAGAGAAAGTATTTTGGCAGTAAGTACCTGCCCTCATAGCACATGCAGTCTTCCTCAGTGGACAGGGGACATACCTATGAGAGACACAAGGCATCAAATGAAAGTATAGACATTCATTTCTGCAGGTACCTCGAGGAATGACAGGGCTGTGTGGAGGTCATCAGTCCAGAAGTCCTGGGGTGAGAGGGTGGTGCTGAGCTTTTTATTGCCAATAAAGACCCTGGTACCATCCTACTTCTTCTATATCTTTCTTCTTTCTCAATTCACTTAGTCATTATTTACTCAACAAGCAAAAATATATGAAGCCCTAACTATTTGCCAGGCACTGTACCAGGCCCCAGACAGACTCAGTCTCTTCAAGGCTTATGCAGACTAAAGGAGGTGTGATCACGTGCTTCTGTGGTCTCCTCATTTACATTGCTGTCGGAGACATCACAACAGGTTACGTGTGCTCAGGGAGAGGATCACCTCCCAGCTTCTCTAGAAGGCTTCCTTGCTTGGGTGCACATTTGAACAAAGGGCAGGAGGTTTCCAGATCACCAGCAGCCTCAGCTTTCTTATTTTTCTCTTTAATTTGTTTTCTGTCACACACACTTTTCTTTATTGCTTTCTTCCGGGTCTCTCTACCTCTCTAGTCCCTTCTTATGTCACCTCTCATCCATCTTAGGTTTCTTCTCTTCAGTGTTTCTCACTGTAATGCAAATAGAACAGTCATGGATGACTGCGACAGGAAAACAATCACCATGAAGCGATCTGCGTGTGGTTGTGTTTGGAGAAAAGGGAAGTTGCGAGATTTTCCACAGGCCACACTTTCCTCTGGTCACCGTAAATGTAGTAAAATGGTTTCTAGTCTCCTAAAAAGTGGGAAGGACCTAGCGTTTCTTCTCCCCATTGCCTCTTCCGCTGCTAATAGCCAGAGAGATCTGAGACTCTCTCTCTACTGTGCCCCTGACCTAGAGCACCACCGGCCTGGTCCGCCATAGGCTTTGACCCACTGGCTTATGGGGAAAGGGGTTGTGCTCCCGAGGAAGGATCCCACCGTATTTCTCAGGACCCACTCACAGGGTCAGCTGGGCACTGCACACATGCAGAGGCAAATACAGAAAACGCTTTTCTACTCTCATGTCCCAAAATTTGCATAAAATGAAGGCACTGCTTTACTGAATAATTGAAAGTCAGTGGCTCACCTGTTTGTCTTTGAAGGCGGTCTGCCCATTCCAAGCACTCAGCAAGGGTCTATTGAGAAACTATTCAAACTCCAGCCCCTCCTGGGTTCCTGAGACAGATACAAAGAAGGGGGCACTTTCTCTCCAAGAGTTATGGTTAAACTGTGGCCCAGCACAGTGGTTCATGCCTGTCATCTCAGCACTTTGGGAGGCAGAGGTCAGGAGTTCGAAACCAGCCTGGCCAACATGGTGAAACCCCGTCTCTACCAAAAAATACAAAAAAATTAGCTGGGCATGGCGGCACAGGCCTGTAGTCCCAGCTACTTGGGAGGCTGAGGTGGGAGAATAGTTTGAACTCGAGAGGCGGAGGTTGCAGTGAGCCGAGATCACGCCACTGCACTCCAGCCTGGGCAATAGAGACTCCATCTCAAAAAAAACAAAACAAAACAATACAAAAATTGTAAGTATATATGGAGCTCATATGTAAGTATGCGTATATGTAAGTATATGTGCTGATTTGGGTGGGGGAAATCTCTCTGTGCACTGCCAAGTGTGTCTACAACATGAAAACAATCATCGAGAAAACATCAGTGAACACGTCATTCATCTTTCCCCGTTGCCACATTTTATCTTGGTCTCAGGCTGATGACCTGTCAGATGACGAACAAATGGAAGCCATAGAGTCCCCATTCAGAGGGACCAGGCGTGGTATGTGATGCATTGAGGAGAGGGTGGGTAGGCAAATAGAAGTGAAGCACCCTAACAGAAATCATTCTAGGCCTCAGAGCTTAGCCAGTAGCTTAGCAAGCGGCATTTTCTAGGAGGCCACTCAGCTTAGTGCCAGCCTTCTGCATAAATACAGAGCGATCCGTGCTGGGTGAGTTGTCAGCAAAGGCATATGTTAACTTTCAGAGTAGGTTAACTTTCCGTTTTTTAAGTGGGCTTATTTGCTGAGGCAATGCATTCTGCCTGAGGCAAATGATCATTTAGATCATCTTTCATCTTTTAAGCCAGATCTTGAGATTTGAGGAGCTAAACTCTGCATAAGCATTTTACAGCCTGCGAAGGTAAGGGAAGTGTGTCTCCCCAGCTCCTCCCACCTGGCGCTTCCCAGCACAGCTCTCTTCTTGGGTTGATCCACTGCTTCACAGGATACGCAGACCCTCCTGGGTGCTGTGACCTGCAGAGGGTTTGGTAGCTGTTTTCAAGGAGCATTTTGAGCCCCATATTCACATTTTATAACATTAGCTGTGTGAAAGCTGGCAAGAAGAATCTAGACTTTTCGGTTAATATAGCGACTTTGTTAATGCTACTTTTTAGTTAATTCTCTAACTTTATAATTTTGCTAAACCCCACAAACTGCTCAGCGCACATAATTTCCTTTAATCCCTACAAAATGTCAGACTTCCAGGCCTGCAGGCTCAGAGTGTACGCAGGGCAAATGCTGCTTGTGTCTTCTGCGGGACAGGCTGGCCTGTCTCACTCCCGACGCTGCTTTCTGGGACCCCATCCAATCTCATTTGGAGGCTTTGTCAGTGAGCAAATCTGTTTCTGTTAGATTCCATTGAGGCAGAGGCAGACACTAGGACAGACGGGTGACTGAAGATAACACCGGGGAAACCAGCCTCCGAGAAACAGCCGCTGCAATGAAGACTTCCACTCTCTTTCCAGAGGCTGTGGAGTCAACAGAAAAGCAGATTCGTGTCTCAAGACCCTGAGACCTTGGAAGACCAGACAGACGAGAGAGAAAACAGCCCAGAAGACCTTACCTTATTATTTCCACTCTAGAATCCATAAAGTAAATGAGCTGTTTCATCTAAGCTGGCCATACAGATCCAGGGACACACAGAGAGAGACAGACACATAAACACACTGATGACCCTGCTAGGGCCTGCTGGTCTACCCTCCTTGGAAAATGTGAATGGAAAGAAGGCAAGGCAAATACACTATTTACAGTTCTGAGCCACAGCTCTGACTGTAGGGTCACCTCCTTTCCTCTGAGGAAGGGCAGTCACCTTGTGATCTTTCAAAACATTGGCTGAGACACTGATGATAACCTGGGCTGATATGTTCCCAGCACACAGTGGATCTCAGGGCGGAGAGTGAGGCATGAATCTTCTAAGTAAGAGGCTTCATATGGGCCTCTTTAAGGTCTTTAAAGTTGACTGTCTCATAGTCGTGGAATTTCACTTGACCCCTGTTCCACTGACATCAGCACTGCTCAGGTGACAGGGATTTATAGTGACTTGTCAAAGCGATGGGAAATGCGTTGCTCAAATGATCATGACATTTGTGGTAGTCAGTATTCCTGGAACTAGGTTCCGTGCTAAGCACTTTGCAAGCATTTCTGTGAAAATCTCACCACTGATCCATGGAATAGGTATTATCATCTCCATTTTTAGATAAGAGAATTCATGTTTAGAAAGGCAAGTTGATCAGCTGTATCTGCGCAGCAAATGGTAAGACTCGACTTGAACTAACCTTAGCCAAAAAAAAAAAAAAAAAAAAAATGCAAAGCTGTGGAGCGGGAAGAGCGAGGCTGGCCTTAATGACAGCTGGACGGGGGCTCAGGTGCAGCGGACACCCTCCCCACGTCCCTCCTGCTCCCTCTGCTGTCTTCCCCATTTAGGGAATGAGAGGAGATGATAACCTGCTATTCTGAGTCACTTCTGGGGTCTCTGAGTAAAGAGGAGAGAAGCCTCCTCTCCTCCAGCTCCAGTTTGAAGAGTCTCAGGCAAGAACCTGGTTGGCCTAGTAGAGTCTTATGCCCACCCTTGAAGCAATCCCTGCAGTGGGAGGCTTCAGTCCGCAGGGTCCTGAGTCACTGGGGTGCCGGGCAGGGTGGAGTCCACCACCAAAGTGGAGCAAGGAGGGAGCCGTTATGAATCAGGCAGTCAGCCGGCTCCACTTCCATGCGGGACAGCAGCAGGCATGGCTGAGCCTGATTCTCAGTACCTGGGTTCAAGTCCCAGCACCGCCACGTGCCGGCTATGGGACTTTAGAGACGGCACTTTCTCTAGGTCTTGATCGCCTTCATTTTAAAATGAGGACAACCTTGTCTAACTCATGTGATAATTGGGTGGGTTAAATGAATTAATGCATTAGAGGAGCACCTAGTACAAGGTAGATGCTTCATTAATGTTAGCTAATATTATTTTTTCCATTACTCTTACTGTTATTATAAGGAGCTAGGTATCTGGAGTGCAGTGGCGCGATCTCAACTCACTGCAACCTCCGCCTCCTGGGTTCAAGCGATTTCTCAGTAGCTGGAACTACAAATGTGCGCCATCATGCCTGGCTAACTTTTTTATTTTTATTAGAGATGGGGTTTCACCATGTTGGCCGGGCTGGTCTCAAATTCCTAACCTCAAGTGATTCACTTGCCTCAATCTCCCGAAGTGCTGGGACTACAGGCATGAGCCACTGCACATGGCTCCAAAATTCTTACCAGGGTTATGGTGGGAGATGTCACACCATGAACTCTTCTAAGGACACCTAGGCCCTGAATTCTGGCACCTACCTTGCATGCTGTATGCTGTAGGTTGCACTGATTTGCTCAGTGGGGCCACCATCAATAGGCTCCAATCAAAGCCACCCCTGCCCCAGCTGACCCAGTAGCCTGCCCAGCTCCATCCAGGCCTGCTAGCCCATCCTGAAAAGGCCTTCTCCTTATAGACCATTGCTCAAGGGAGCCTTTCCAGGCTCTACCTCCCAAGATTCCTCTCTAGCCTGGGCTAATATCCCTTATCCTTCTGTTCCCAGTCGTAACGTTCCTCTCCACCCGCAACTTGGACGCGATGATTGGCTCTGTTGCTTGCTTCTCAAAATCAGCTCCCCTGCCAGCTCTGCTTTGGTCTCCATCCTGAAGACAGTGGTTATGACGTGACCTCACCCAACCCTGGGCTGGGGGCTCAGCCTCCTGCTCATCACACGGGCAGATGTGGCCTTTGACCTCGGGCTTGAATAGAGGTTCCTTATTTATTGCAGTTTTTTAGCCTCACAATCTGCCTGAGGTTTTGAGAGAACCTGGCTGTCCGTGGCCTGCCCTGGTGTGTCTGACACCTCACCATTTCCACATGAAACAGGATGAAGACTGTGCCCATGGCATGGGCGGGGAAGGAGGAGAAGCTGGAGTTTACAAGGGAGATATCCACAGACAGGGAAACATACTACATGTTTTTCTTCTAAAGGAAGCCTCTGTGGACTAGTTGATCCTCCGCAGAGTTGATATCTTTTTTCCCAAAACCTAGAGCCAGGTTTACAGTAGGTGATGGGTCTTACCAGTGTGACTGGACTCACTTGTTAGCAGTCGGTAGGTGGGTGAGTTAGGCTGGGAGTGAAGGGTGGAGCCACCTTTGGGATCGCGGAGCCGCCCTGGGCACCTGACACTGCCTTCTCTGCCTGCTGCTCACTGGTGTGTGCTCAGATAACCCAGTCAGCTCATGTTTTGACCTAAAGCAAAAACCATGTTCTCTGAGTTTGTAGGTAAGCTTCCAACCGAAATGTTGTTGTGATGGCCGTGGATTTGGTGATCTTGGGCTAGTTTCCTGACTTCTTTGGGCTTCCACATTTCTGTTCCTCTATCAGGTAAAGGATTGGGACAGACGATCTTTTATGGCTGTAACATCCAATGTACTCCAAGGCCACTGCCAAATGCAGGCTTCAACCAGGCTTCAACCGCGCTGGGAGTGGTTTGCATGGTCTCCCAGGTTTGGGAACTCTGGAAGCAAGGACTGTCTATTCGGTGCCGGGTGCATGGGCATCGTTTAATAAACGTGTCTTGACGGCTGCATAGCTGTGCCCTTTCACTCTCCGGGCTGAGAGCACAGAGGAGGGCGTTTACCGTCACTGCCTTGAAAAGCCCTGAGCAAATCCGCTCTGCTCTCAGCACCTCTCAGCTGCCTCCTTCCTAAGCCCCTGCTGGGTGGATAGGGGGCTAATTGAGCTTCGGTTTCAAGAACTCATCTGCAAATCCATTTCAAGGGCTCACATGCAAATCAGGCCCTGCTGGCAGCCATTACCATCTCCCACCTGTAGCCTAAGGCCTTAGAGGGCAGGATTCACAAGCTTACCAAAGCCTGCCCTCTGCTGAGAGCTGTGACGCAGCCCAGGGCCAAATGGACAGGGTGCGGGCGCATTCTCCAGCAGCACTGTCCGGCTTGCTCGTTTGCAGAAGAGTCCAAGAATCCTCACAAAGCCTGTGACAACTGAACAATCCCACCATTCCTATGTGTGTGTGTGTGTGTGTGTGTGTGTGTGTGTGTGTATGTGTGTGTGTGTATATATATATATATATATGCACATTAAAAGACAGAAATAATATGCACATTAAAAGACAGAAATATATATATATATATATATGAGGTTGCAGAGCCTCCAAGATGGTAATTTCTGTCTTTTAATGTGCATTTTGCATTGTATTACAATGGGTATTTTACATTGGTGTTTTTTTTGTTTTTGTTTTTCTAACATTATGAAACAGTGACTCTCATGTAACAAACATACCCAGTGGGAGGCAGAGAGGTGATCTGACACAAAGAGAGCCCATGGTCACCCCATTTGACTTCCGTCTCCCATTGAAAAGGATGTGCCTCCCCCTCACTGGGCGGCATCCCAGTATTTGTGTACATTCTATGCCCCTCCCTCCTTCCAGTCCTCCCTCCCTCCCTCCCTCCCTCCTTCCAGTCCTCCCTCCCTCCCTCCCTCCCTCCTTCCAGTCCTCCCTCCCTCCCTCCCTCCCTCCCTCCTTCCAGTCCTCCCTCCCTCCCTCCCTCCCTCCTTCCAATCCTCCCTCCCTCCCTCCGTCCCTCCTTCCAATCCTCCTTCCCTCCCTCCCTCACTGTCAGACTGCTGCAGATATTTAATGAACATCAACTTTGTGCCAGGGGCTGTGGAGTGTTCTAGAAATGAAACAAGGTTCCTGCTCTGAGTTTTTGTTGATGAGAAAGAAAGGGTGTATAAACAAATACATTGACAAGGAAATATCAAGGAGTGACAAGAGACCTGATAATTTTTGAAGATGAGACGAAGGAGGCAGATGTGACTTGAGCAAGCTGCCCCACCTCCTGTGTGAAGAAAGCCAGGAAAGCATTCCAGGCAGAGAGAGTCCCCACTGTTAGACTCTCTGCATGTTGTCATTAGCTTCATAGATCTGCTTGTTGAAACATTACCCAGAACTTTCCATTGTGGTCTGCTTGATCTGGATAAAGTGCATTTCTGAGTCTTGGACCACAGCGTGGGAAATTAGTAGAGGTAAAGGCAATGGTCTCTCCTAAAGTCTTTTTTTTTTTTTTTTTTTTTTTTTGAGGCAGGGTCTTGCTCTGGCGCCCAGGATGGAGTACAGTAGTGCCATCACTGAAACTTCTGCTTTCTGGGCTCAAGTCATCCTCCCACTTCAGCCTCCCAAGTAGCTGGGACTACAGGTGCCCACCGCACACCTGGTTATGTAGAAAGGGAGTTTTGCCAGGTTGGCTAGGCTGGTCTTGAACTCATGAGTTCAAGCCATCCAACTGCCTCGTCCCCCATAGTGCTGGGATTACAGGTGTGAGCCACTGCACCTGGCCCTCTCCCAAAGTCTTAAGACCACTGTGGTCGGAAGCTTCAACAGAAAACAGTATTGACATGTGTGTCTTCCTCAGGAAATGTATTTTGTTAAAAATCTGTAACAAGAAGGGAACTGTAGGAAAAAGTAGGCTACTTTTGCATTTAAAACAATGATGGGAGTGAATCGCTTTCCTGGTGGGTTATGCTGGAATGAATCTCAAATATGTCTTTGAGAGGAATTTTGTCAAATAGCAATTGTTTCTTGGCCTAATTGAAATCTCAGTTAATGTATCCCAATAACAATAACATTACCAGTATTTGTATAATAAAAATGGTTTCTGACTGTGCCAGCGTGAGAGGAATGAGACTCATCACAATTTGTTTTAAGGATGCAGATGTAGAAGAATGGGTGGAGAAAATTCTGAATGAAATGTAGCACAGCGTTTTTACTCTTAGAGATTTCTGAAGAAGCAACATAAAGGAGACAGTTTTGTGTAAGCCCTGGCTCCTCCCTCAGGGGCAACTGGGCAACTTGAGCAGACCCTGGAGTGAAAGGCGACCCTGTATGTTTATTTCTGTTTTCTCTTTCTTCCTAACACAGCTGCGCTCTCGCGCTAGCGTCTCTCCACTGCTGGGACCTCTCTCTCCACCGTTTCTCTCTGTGTCCTCCCGCTTCTCTGTGTCTGCTTCAGCCTCTGGGCTGCCTCCGAGACCCGGTGCTCCAGCCCCATCCCTTCTTGCTCTTTGCTGCTGGCCAGCTGTGTGACTCTGTGCCTGTGATGGAATCCTCTGGACTTCAGCTGCCACATCTGCGTTATTGAAGGGAATGGAAATGGAATTCTTATTTTGGCTAATGCAGACTCACCCTTCCTTCAGGCTCACCAAGGAACAACCACTCAGGGAGAGTGGGTCTGACACCCTGAGAACCACCATGACTTCCCCAAAACAGTGGGACATCCGGGGCCTCTGAATGTGGCTGGACTCCCGCTAAGGGGCGGGACCCTGCCATCCGCGTTAGCTGTGACAGTGCTCCACACAGTTAGTTCCTGGGCACCTGTGCACTTCCTTCCGCAGAAGGACCTTCTGTCCTTTGCCATCTTTGAGACATGGGTGTCTTGCTTAAGGGGACCGGTTTCCCTCAGGCGCCTCTCCACCATCCTCTGGCCATCGGCTATTTTGAACATATGGATGTATTTTCCTTTTCCGTTTACATTTCCTCTGTGTGAGAATGAAGTGAGATGGTTATGACCAGGGGACCTGAGTCACACCACTTAGATTAATGCCAGCTCCACCACACACTAGCTGCATGACTTTGGACAAATTTTTTACTTTCTTGAAGTTTTGTTTACCCACTGGAAAAGTGAACTAGTAAAAAGAACAGCCTAACATGGTTGGAGAAAAGTAGACGCGTGGATTCATTACAGCACATGGCACATTTGATTGATTGATTGATTGATTGATTGAGGCTGAGTCTCACTCTGTCATACAGGCTGCAGTGCAGTGGCTTAATCTCGGCTCACTGCAACCTCTTCCTCCTAGGTTCAAGGGATTCTCCTGCCTCAGCCTCCCGAGTAGCTGAAACTATAGGCGCACGCCACCACGCCTGGCTAATTTTTTATTTTTAATAGAGACGGGGTCTCACTGTGTTGGCCAGGCTGGTCTTGAACTCCTGACCTCAGGTTATCTGCCCACGTTGACCTCCCAAAGTTCTGGGATTACAGGCATGAGCCACCTAGCCACTTCATTTTTATTTTGGTTAAAAAAAAATACATAGCATATAATTTACTTTGTTAACTGTTTTCAGATGTTCAGTTCAGTAGTGTGAAGCAGACTCATGTTGCTGGGAACCAGACCTCTAGTGCATGGCACATTTTTGCCTTAGAACCACCTCTGTTAGAAACAAACGCTTGGAACTGATTGATGCTACAAAGCCGTCTCATCACAGATGAGGGAACTGGAAGCCCAAGGCCTGTTGGTGTGCTCACAGACCTGCCTGGAAAGGTTTTGTTTTGTTTAGAATTTTCTTTTTATCACCATTTCTTCATTACGGCAAGCCTGGCTCTTTGCAGATAAATCAATATCTTCAAGGTTAAGCAACTTATTTTTTTATGTCTTCCTGGAGACTTTGGGTTTCTGTGATGCAAGCAAGTCATTCAGTTCGTGCTCCTCCAGTTCTGTCTTCCGTTTCCCCACTTCTCCCGCCTCTCCCCTCTCTTCTCTTCCCCTCTTTGTTATCTCATCATACTGTCTTCACCCCAATTTCTTTTTTTGTTTTGTTTTGCTTTTTGTTTTGCGATGGAGTCTCGCTCTGTCGCCCAGGCTGGAGTGCAGTGGCGCGATCTCAGCTCACTGCTACCTCCGCCTCCCAGGTTCAAGCGAGTCTCCTGCCTCAGCCTCCTGAGTAACTGGGATTACAGGCGCACACCACCATGCCCGGCTAATTTTTGTATTTTCGGTGGAGATGGGGTTTCACCATGTTGGCCAGGCTGGTCTCGAACTCCTGACCTCAAGTAATCCCCCCACCTTGGCCTCTCAAAGTGCTGGAATTACGGATGTGAGCCACCACACCCAGCCCCAATTTCTTTTATGTATTTTTTTCTTTTCTCTCCTCCCCTCTCATCTCACCTTTTCACCAGTCTGTTCTTCGGTCCAGTCTTCGTGTCTAATTCAACGAGGTGGTGACACTGGAGGTGACGTCGGTGGTGATTCCACCAGTCACACATGCATACAGTTTGATTTTCATCTAAAAGTGGGAGTGCACCATGGAAATCCCAGGGGGAGCACCACAGAGGGAGTTGAGGAGCCAGGGGCACTGACTTCCTGGCTAAGGGGTGTGTGTGTGTCCACATAACCACATCCCCAAGCTTCCTTTTGGCAAAATCAGCTCTGAAAATAAATGACTCAAGAAAGTTTAGGAAGATTCCTGCTGACTCCCAACCTCTGAAACGATAACCAAACACCGTGTTGGAGTGATTCATTTGTCTGCCTAAGAACTCCCAGATGAACTGATGTTCAAAAGGGCAACACCTCACTCGTTTACTTTTTATTTATTTTTAATATTATATAATATGGAGTCATTTCCCAGCTAACATGTCTTATGCTTGAATTATTCTTTATACTTAACACTGCCCATTATATAAAAGATGTTGCCATGAACCAACTGTTGTAGGCAGAATTCTGGCTCCTATGATCTCTTTCCCCTGGTGTCACACCCACGGATACATTGCAGTCTCTGGCAAAAGAGACTTTGCAGATGGAATTAAGTGTTGGGAAATAATCTTGGATTCTCTCGGTGGAACTAATGTCATGATAGGAGCCCGTCAAAGCAACAGAGGAGGTCTAAGCAATCCAAAGCAGGGAAAGAACTCAGTGCGTAGTTGGTGGATTAAGGAAGGAGAAGGCCTGAGAAGGGGCTGGGCCCTGGCACCAGCGTGGGCTTGGAGTCAGGTGGCCCCCAACCTCCAGAGCCTCCAGAAAGAAGTGCGGCGCTGCTGACACTTTGATCTCCATCCCCCCAGACCCTGAACAGAAACTATAGCCACCCTGTGCTGCACCTGTGACCCACAGGACTATAGCGGGCGTGGCCTTAACATGCTCAGTTTGTAGCAATTTCTTTCAGGGGCAACAGAGCACTCCTGCAGAGCACAGCTTAGAACCAAGGCTGTTTGTTCTTACGGGAGGTTGGCGGTTGGCTTTGTGTGTGTTTTGTTTTGATTTGTATTGTTTTGTTTTTGAGACAGAGTCTTGCTCTGTCAGCCAGGCTGCAGTGCACCGGTGCAAGCTGGGCTCACTACAACCTCAGCCTCTGGGATAGCTGGGATTACGGTGCCCACCACCACACTCAGTGGAGTATTTTTAGTAGAGACTGAGTTTTGCCATGTTGGCCAGGCCGGTCTTGAACTCCTGACCTCAAGTGATCCACCTGCCTCAGCCTCCCAAAGTGCTGGGATTTTTAACACTGTCTATGTGCTGTAGGGTCCCCAGTGAAGGGGATATATATTCTGTGTTCATGGAACAGGAGGAAGTTAGTTGCCCTTTCAGAAGTATGGGGCAGGATTCCTTCTTAGAAATGTGCCCTAAGCAAGTGAATTAGGTAAAAGTATGGATTCTGAGTCAAGGCTCCCTGTAGAGGACTATCTGGAAATCAGTTGCATTTTCAGGAAAATAAGTCAGAAGTGCAGTATCCTATGGATCATGGAGTATTTCCTGAATCTTTGTAGCTACAAGAAGGGGATGTGCATTTGTGGTGAGCGCCCAGGCAGTACATAGGAACATTTGAAACCCACTGCTCTGCTCCACTGTTTTCTAAACAGCTGGTTGAGACCCAGTGAACCATAAAATCAGTGTAGCCAAAGCATTGTTTAAGAAAATTAGAAGTGCATGGAAAAGAAAAGATAATGTTATCAGAATGTCTTGCAACATAGTAAGGACGAGGGTGTTTGGCGAGCCCTTTGTTTCAGTGTGCGCGTTTTCACCACATGTGTCTGTGTATGCGTGTGTCCAGAGTCACCGTGTAAAATGACCAGGAATATTTGAGAAGTGCTGCTGTCTTCTGATCTTGCGAATATCAGACCTTTGTCCTGGACTCTCCAATGCGCTGGGTCTCCTATCAACCCTGTCCTGCCAGCCTATCTGGCCTGCCTTACCTGATAGCAACCCTGTAAAGGGTCCTGTAGGCAGCACATGCCTGGGGCCTTTAGGGACACACTTCCTTTCATTCAGCGATCTGTGAGTATGTCAGTGGAAATCATTTTCTTTTTTATTCTTTCTTTCTTTCTTTTTTTTTTTTTTTTTTTTTTTTGAGACAGAGCCTCAGTCTGTCATCCAGGCTCACTGCAATCTTCATCTTCTGGGCTCAAGCCATCCTCCCTCCTCAGCCTCCCAAGTAGCAAGAACTACAAGCATGCACCATCACACTTGGATAACTTTCGTATTTTTTGTAGAGATGGGGTCTTGGCACGTTGCCCAGGCTGGTCTCGAATGCCTGGGCTCAAGCAATTCTGTCAACTTGCCCTCCCAAAGTGCTGGGTTTGCAGGCCTAAGTCACTGCACCCAGCCGAAATAATTTTCTATTTACTGGGGAGAAAGGTGTTTTTGCATCTCCCATACGGATATACACAAGAAATATAGGCGGATCTCTGATTATGGATGCACGGAAATGGATGGCTTCAATACAAGGTTTTTGGTTGATGTGGAACAATATTGCATATAGATAAAGAAGCCCCTTCAAAATTAGCTTTACCAATGAGATGTGGTAAAAAAGGAAGTATAAATTATGAAAACTAAAGAGACATGACTGTAAGTGTAAGACTTAAAGGAAATGGTGAAAGCCAAGCTTCATCTCTAGTTTTAAAAGATGGTAGTCATAATAAATCAACAGAAAAGATAAAGCTATGCTGAGGAAAGCCCAAGGGGGTGACGGTCACCAAGCTGCTGGCTGTTTGCAGAAGGACCTGAGGTCCCACTTGGGACCTGTGCTCAGGTCAGCATGGTTTGGGCTCCTTGGAATATGTGATGCTAACAACGTCCCCCAGAAAAGGGTTCTTTGTTCCTTTACGCACTTTTAAAAATAATCGTCTATGTGATGTGAAAATGTGGATTGGTCTTGAAGGAATGAGTCCTCTCCTTACCCAGGTTTCTTTGTGATGCCAGGCAATGATAGTAATAACAATGGTACTTAAGTACTAGGAGTAACACAATACTTGGATAGCACACTAATGTACAGCATTGACAGAAGGCTTGGGGCGGATGTGGAATTAAACGCTTCATATAACCCATAGACGATGTTGCTGCCTTTGCCGTTGACAGGAGAGAATAATCAGCCCCAGAGAGGTAAGGTGAACTCTCCCTAATAGTAATGCGGCCCTGAGTCCCTGAGATTCAGGGCTCCTCCAGTGAAGCCAACCCACTGGTCACTGAGTGGTTCCACTCCTTTTCACCAGCCAGGGTACTTGAGAAAGTGCTTGGGGTGACCCAAAGCTGGGTCCAGATCAGAGGAGTAAGTTGTAAGTTATGATGATACTTTGTCCTTGCAGAGGGTGGAAGTTACTCATTTCTGTTTAATGAGCTTTGAAGAACAAAAGGTCGTTACTAATTTGAAGATAAAACCTTTATACGGACAACATCCTCCGATTACAACAGAAAACGTAGCATCCGCCATTTGCTCAGGAAGCAAAGAAGTCATTGCTGAGCAAACCCTGAAATAATCAAGGCCTCAAGGCCCCACACAGCTCTGTTAAAGTGCTTTCATGCTGACAATCTTTTTTTTTTCTTTTACTTCTATCTTCAACCCCTAACCACAAAGCCAAAAACAGGAAGGCAGAAAAATACAATAAACTGGCTTTCTCTCCCCATCCCCAGCAATCATTTCATAGTTTTATTAAGTTGGGGATTCTTGCAAAAAAAAAAAAAAATCCTGAAAATCACCACTTCCAGTTAAGGATCCCTCTTTGAGTGCTCTGCAGGATAGGTGAGAGCAGTGAAAACACATTCCATCAAGCACAGAACGTCAGACATGGACATCTGTCTGCTGGAAGGGAGTCACTGACTGGCTTCATCCTGAAATACACAGATTATGTTTTTGTAGGATTTTATCATTTGAAAACATCCCTGCTCAGAGATGATCCTGCCTCATTCTTCAGTGACCTTTTGCAGTTTACATGGAAGGATTCAGATTAGAAGGGAGAGGCTGAAGAGCCTTTAGACTAGAGGCAGCAGGAGGAGGAACAGCCTCAGACCGGGGAGAGAGGAGAAGTTGGTGTGTCCACCGCTAGTGAAGACCAGGGTGCTGTTTCAAGATAGAACCCAAGAGATGTGGCAGGGTCCCAGTGGGGAATGTTGAGTGGTGCTCTCACAGGGGTAGGTCCCAGATTCCTGGCCCC